>NC_049224.1:25793881-26418881 GCF_011100685.1 Canis lupus familiaris
CTTGTCAGGGCACTAATCCCATTTGTGAAGCCTCCAACTTCCTGATGTACCTACCTCTCAAAGGCCCCACCTCCAGGTACCATCACACTGGAATTAGTGTTTTAACACATGAATTTTGGTGGAGGAGAGGGAGGGACACAAACATTAAGGGCATTGCATCATGTATTCCTAAAGTGGTCTCATTCTCATAACTCAAGATGGAGGCTGAGAGCAGTATAAGGGAAAGTGGAAGAGTGTACCCCTTGTGTTAAGTCTTCCAGCTTCAACCTATATCTTTTTGGCCAAACTTGAGGCAAGTGAACACACCCAACTTGGAGGGTAATAGGGGAAATTTATCTTTTAGCTGGGGAACAATAACATCCAACTAAAAATGTGGAGGCAATTAACAGTCTCTGATATAGAAGAGGTTAAAATTCTGTGTGTGTGTGTGTGTGTGTGTGTGTGTGTGTGTGTGTGTGTGTGTTTGGGGGAGAATAGAAACTTCTTAAAGCTCTGTAAATTTGGTTAATCTGCTGTTTTGGCACTCAAATGGTATTTCTCTTGTACATTACTGTGGATAATCAGAAGGGAACTGTTTAAAGACAGGAAGAGATTATGCACTTGACAGTGTTTGGATCTGCAGACCATTCTGCTTTCAAACACATTTAGTTTTGCAGATATTTAGGGAAGCCAATTATGAAAGGCAGACCTTTGCTAAAATATTTTACTTACATTTTATAAATTATATTTTGATATGCCAAGAAAACATTGAAATGGCATAGTAATCTGATTTATCACCATGAACCTATTATAACACATTTTCTATTTAGCTAGCTTTGTAATTGTCAATATTAGTGTAATTTATCCCCTTCAACTGTTTTGGAATAAAAAGTATGGTTTCTAATTATAGGGTGGATTAGGTTAAAAGGATTAAACTAATATAGGATGTAGCAGTTCTCTGCTCTTTGAAAAGCTATCATCTGGGGGAATTTGGAAAGAGTAAATGTGTTTAGAGATTGCCTATTCTCTTAGAGTCTTATGGTGATAGACTTTTTTCTGTTTATTGATGTATTTATAGATCTCTTTTTATTTATTGTCAACTTTGACATGAGAGCTTGCCATTTGGTCACACAGTGTTATTTCTTGGATACATAATTTCCCCGAGGAAGATATTGAATCATATTTTGCTGTATTTTTCTAGATGTAGTGATTTAAGCTTTAAGAGTCACACGTCCTAATATCATATTTTTAAAATATTTTATTTATCTATTCATGAGAGATACAGAGAGAGAGAGAGAGAGGCAGAGGCACAGGCAGAGGGAGAAGCAGGCTCCATGCAGGGAGCCTGATGTGGGACTCGATCCCAGGATCAGGCTCTGGACTGAAGGCAGTGCTAAACTGCTGAGCCACCCTGGCTGCCCTAATATCAATTTTTCTAGCAAATAGTTCAGTAGCTCTGGGTTAGTTAATGATAGGATTATATAATCTTATACTTGGGAAGTACTTTTAAAGGGCATCTGGTCCAAATTTCTGTTCAGTGAATAAAACCTTTTCAGTATCCCCATAGTCAACCTGTACCTTTACTGTTTGGACACTCACATTTCCCAATCCCAAAATGGTTCTTCCCCATCCCATAACATTTTTGGATAGCTCTAATGGTTACTTGGTTATATTGAGTTACAATTTGCCTTACTCTCACTTTAACCATTGGCTTTAGCTCCACCTTTTGTGGCCATATGAAATTAGACCAATCCCTCTAATAGTTGACAACTTCTTAAATATTTAAGCCTTTTCGTTTTGCAGGCTATACATCACTGACGCTTTCAGCCATTGTTCGTGACTTGTCTTTTTTTTTTCTTGCTCATCTTTCTAGGAACATTACCTCTCCTTTCTAGTTCTATACTTTATTAACACATTTAAAGATAAAATTAGCTCTTTTGGCAGGGCAGTCAAATATGCTATAATTCATTCAACTAAAACCTGTCTTTTTATATAGGCTGTTATTATGTTTGTCCTGTACTAGTTTTTTGATTCAAGCACAGGATTTCAGATTTATTTTTGTTGAACTAACCTTAATCAGATTTAATGTAGTGTTTTGGAATGTCTAGTCTTTGGGATATGAATTCAAGAATCTAAATATATTAGTTATCTCCTGAATTTTATTTTCAAAATTGGCTGATTATGCTGCAATTGCTTATCAAAAATCAAGAAATTAGTTTGATTATTTCTATCTGGACTTAAGGAAGTCAGATTTCTTAGCTTACTTTCTTTTCATTTTTTTAGGCACCCTTGAATAGTAAATGCTTCTTAGTGCAATTGATTAGAAATTGAATATCTGGAGATTAATTTTGTAGAGGTTCATGTTGTGTTTAATCTTTTTTTTTCCCTTGACTGTTTTTTTTCTCTTTTATCTATTCATTATTTTGGCTTCTTACGTAGAGATACATTTTAAATACTTATTTTAGATGCAAATACAACTGAGAATCAGACTAAGTTTATCTAAATTTGAAAAATATCAATTCCACTTTCTGATATTTAAAAAAGGAGTGGGTTTCTTGCTTATGTTTTTGAATATAAAATAAATTTCTGTATTCTAAAGCTTTTCATGGTAATCTAAATTTTAATTAGGAGATACCATAGGAAATGGCTTCTAGATAAACATTTTTTTTCAATTACAGATGTACATAATACAGGCTCATTTTAATATAAACTGAAAAAAGAATTAAAAGAGAATTATGTTAAATTCATAATAAAATACAAATACTGTAAGTTGCTACTAAATAATAAATTATTTTCATATGTGAAAGCATTTTATAGGCTATATAACACTATAAGTAGAAATTGCTATTATTATTATATTATATTCCATAATACTAGAGTAGAATCTTTCTACTGTATATTGATATGTAGAAATCTGTCTCAATAATAGAATATCTTAACAAACTGTTTTATTACTTTCAGGTACGTAGAGAATTTTACTTTGACCACCAGTGTTGAATATAATATAGATAATTCTTTCACGCTATTACCCTTTTCTTTAAAATCCTCTTTTCTTCCTGCTTATCTCATTTCCCTTAATACCTAGATTAAGTGCCATTTCCTCTGTCAGTTGAAGTTCTTTTGTCAAGAGTCTTTTATAATGGCCTCTTCCTTTTCTGGTTTCTTGATGTTTTGTTGCCTGCATGCCCATCCTATGCTACTTTAAATTACTGATCTTATTTTTTTTTTTAAGATTTTATTTATTTACTCATGAGAGACATGGGGGGGGGGGTGGCGGGCAGGGGGGCAGAAACATAGGCAGAGGGAGACACATGCTCCATGCAGGGAGCCCTATATGGGACTCGATCCCAGGACTCCAGGATCATGCCTTGGGCCAAAGGCAGGAACCAAACCGCTGAGCCGCCCAGGGAGCCCCTGATCTTATTTTTTATTATATGTTTCATCCCATTAACAAGTCTGAAAATTACCTAAGAGCAAAGTTTGTATCTCCTTTTTTTTTCTAGTACCTTGAATAATAGTAGGAGCTTACTAACTATTGATGGTGTTTAGTGTAAATGTTTATTTGTAAAGTTTCTCAGAATGTTTGAAAATAGTTTGTAACATTAGATATTTATAATTATTTTTATGTTACTAATTTGTTGAACTCTTTCTTGGGGGTAAAGATGCATTCTCCAACTATATTGCCATAGATTCTTCATTAGTGGGTCTTAAATTAATGATATTTCTTTGGTTCTCAGTACTTTACACAAAATAGATGCTCATGAGTTGTCTTAAGAAAGAGATAAATAAATTATCTGAAAGACCAAGTGCTGTAAGTGTCTAAATACTTCAAACTAATGCTAGGAAATAGATTAAGACCTAGGAAAAAAAAAAACACATGTAGTTCTGATTCTTTTATATGGAACTTTAAAAAACAATAGCTCCAAAGAATTAAAAAAATAATTACCAACATTTATATGCACTAAAAATCAGAGGGAAAGAATTATTGTTTGTCTTTCCTGAGTTGCAGTTATCCTTTGAACACCTGCCCATTTCCTTCTGTAATATTAAGAGTTCTGTGTCCTGTGGCTCTGTTCTTCTGAAGCATTTCTTTCCTGTCCTGCCTATACCTTAAGGAGTACAGATCAGAGACATTGCTAGAATTTGTTATGAGAAAAAGTCTTCTAAAATTCCTCTAGGGAAAATGGAAAATGGTGCATAAGCACTGGCCTCACATAATGGTGCATATTAATGATATTAATGGGGATGCTTTAAATATGGCAATAATGTGGTAGGTCTAACTAAAGACATCACCAAATGCCAAATGTGTTACAGCTAGATGATCATAGGGATCCGGCTAGAAAGTTGGAGTAAGGGAAAACATTCAAAAAGAAGATGCAGAAAGTAGTAGGGAATGTAAAATGAATGGGAAAGGAAAATAGATGTAAAGCACCATAGATCTAAATGCCAAAATGGCATGTGCAAAGATTAGAAAAGAGAATTAATAGGAAGAATTAAGAAAAATAAGAGTGATAAAATCAGGAAGAAATTCTGAATAAGTTATTTTTAGTACTTAGTAGCCAGCAGGAAAACATTAGACAGACATCTTTTATATATTTTCTACTCATCTTAATTTCTAGGGATATATAATTTACATTATTTAGAGGGAAGATTTTCTTGGTTATAGTATGTTGAAATAGCATTATTAGAGTAAACCATTACTGTTCGTCTGTACTTGAGGAAAATGTTCCATATAGATAATAATTTACAATAAGCTTGGGGAAGGAGCTATGAGCTCATGACTAAGTTTTAAAATAATTTTTCCTTGATTATAGAAAATCTGCAGAATACAGAACAGTACAGAGAAGGGAGTAAGAAGCTCCATTACCCATTGCAATCACCTTGAAAAAATACTTTTTTTAAAAGAGCAATTTAAGGTTCACAGCAAAATTGAGTGAAGGTACAAAGATTTCCCATATACACCTTGTACTCACTGGCCAAGTCATTTATCAATCTGAATGTTATCTTAATATCCCTGAGCTGGTACTCAGCATCACTTCTTTTTTCTACTTTAAAGATAATTTCTAGCCAAATCAATGCGGTTACACATTTATACTGTGACAAGCTTGATTTGGGTTGTTAAGATTAGAGTTAAGTTTACTTTTGCTCTAAGACTAATTTAGTTCTACCTCTGATGTGTGACCTGTGGTTCTCTACTGAATGCTCTTGGTGTTCATGGAGGTCTCTGTACTACTGTGAGTAGCTGGTGGTTTCCCAGCCATGTGTGAGCCGTGTTCTTTGTCCAGCCTGGTGGAGTTTTACCTCACACACATGCAAAAGGGCTCCTCTGCAGATTTTTGGAGCTTTTCCCCTAGGTTGCTCCCTTCTGTCTGATACTCTGCCCACAAATTCCGGCTGGCTTAATCCCTCTCAAATTTGATCATATGTTATATCCAGTTTTCTAGTTTCCTAGAGAAAGAGAGCAAGTTTAGTCCCACTTACTCCTCTTTGGTATAAGCAGAAGTCTGGTGTCTGGTGTTAATTTTGATGTTAAAACGTTGAAATAGAGTGTGGGCAGACTTCCAAGGTTAGTCAGCAAGGATTAAGAAGCTTCCAGTGTTCTTAGTAAATGTGGGGAAAATCTACTCTCTGTAGGGATAACACAGACAGAAAGTTAAAGATTTAAACTATACACTTCAGGATTTCGTAGGCAAGTGGGAGCCTCGGTATAAAGTATAAAATCTTCCAGCTGGATTGAAGTGGAGTAAGTACTATTATCAAGTATAGTCATTACTGTATTTCCAGTGTGTATATAGCTTAGATAGAAGATTAGATGGAAAATTTCACTATGAATTTTCTATGAGTAATTGTGTTTCTACAAGTTGTTGATTATTTTTTTATGAATTCTTATTTTTATATTTTAGCCTTTTTTAGTTCCCCCAAATTGATATTAGCCATTTTAATCCTAAGCTTGCCTGTCTATATAAGGCAAGTGTTTCTGTTTCTAGGCACACTAAATCATGTAATTTCAAATTATGTTCCCAAACATTGTCATCATAAATGACATCAATAAGACATTAGCAGAGTTACATATTTTTTATGACCAGCTTTCCATGTAATTGTTAAATTTTTCATTCCCGTCCCTATCTTTTTTTTTTTTTAATTTTATTTATTTATTCAGGAGAGACAGAGAGAGAGAAAGACAGAGACACAGGCAGAGGGAGAAGCAGGCTCCATGCAGGGAGCCGGACGTGAGACTCGATCCTGGGTCTCTAGGATTACGCCCTGGGCCGAAGGCGACATTAACTGCTGAGCCACCTGGGCTGCCCCACTGTCCCTATCTTAACGGATCTGGTAATCCTTGCCCTAGAACATTTAGTATCTTTAGTATCTGAATATACATCAGATATCTATTTCTTTAAAACTGATACTGAGAATATAAAAAAAAACAGGCATTTTAGTTTGTTTAAAAAAAGGTTGGGTTTTAGTATTATTGTATGGTTGCATAGACAATTTTCGACACTTTAAGTCAGTTTTTTAGCTTCACTCTTAATGATGAAGAA
Organism: Canis lupus familiaris; assembly: GCF_011100685.1. Taxonomy (NCBI): domain Eukaryota; kingdom Metazoa; phylum Chordata; class Mammalia; order Carnivora; family Canidae; genus Canis; species Canis lupus. The sequence continues at coordinate 25,800,403 of NC_049224.1, forward strand.
CTTTAAAAAGACGATGTTAGAAATGGATTTCTAATTTTTATACCTCCTTAGCATGAGGTTATAGACTTTGTTGAAAATTTGGTCAGGCTGATGTAGTGTCACTGCTACACTACTTACAGTCTCACGAGTAGCCTTTCAGTAGCCGTCAAATGCTCTTTGCTACTTGTTAGCTAGCTGTGATCCAGCTAACTACTAGCATTTTATCACCTAGGAGTCACATTTGGACATTGATAGGTGTCATTGGCCAACACTGGAATTCTACAGTGGCTCAGGAATAAGCGAGATCTCTTTTCTAGATCCAACATGACTAGAAAAGACTGTTAGGAGTACTTCATCTGCTTTAAGTTCTCTGTATCTAAGTCTTCTCTGGTTACAGATATTGGGATATTGGGACTAAATTTTGGATGCAGCATTTTGGATACATACAGCTCACCAGTGCTAAATGGCAACAGCTAGACCATTCTTTACAAAATACCCCTCTTGTGGCCCTCTACTGTCTTTTTATTATTTATTCCCTAACCTTGACTTATTTTCTTTTAAAAGTAAAGAGGAGAGAAGAAAGCTATTGTCTTTTAAAGATTAATTTTATTAAAAATAACACATAAAATAAAAATCTACCACCCATGATTAAATAGACTAACTTGTTTCTTTAAAACAATCAATTTTTTTTTACATACAGGTATTGAACCAGTGTGAAAGAATTGTTTTGCCAACATTCATGTTAACTATAGTATTTTATTGAGAGGGTGAATCAGGATACTAAGAGGATGCAAATGCTAAAATAGGTATCCAAGGGATATCTGACATTTCTCATTGGAATGCCTTGAATGGAAGAAACTGAAGGATTCTATAAGAGCATTATGCCTGGGGTAAGAGAGCCATTCATTCATTAAAAAATATGTATTGGAGGGGTGCCTGGCTGGCTCAGTTGGTAGAACATGAGACTCTTCATCTTGGGGCTGTAAGTTCAAGCCCTTGGGTGTGGAGATTACTTAAAAATTAAATTTTAAAAATATATATCTATTGGATACTTACTACTTTAGGTGCTGGAAATAGCACCTAAACAGGTAAAGTACATTATAGTAATTTAATTTCAAAACAAATTAGGAATAGCCTTTAAAAAAAAAAGATTTTATTTATTCATGAAAGACACAGAGAGAGAGAGGCAGAGACATAGGCAGAGGGAGACGCAGGCTCCATGCAGGGAGCCCAATGTGGGACTCGATCCTGGGACCATGGGATCACGCCCTGGGCTGAAGGCAGATGCTCAACTGCTGAGCCACCCAAGGCGTCCCAAGGAATAGCTTTTTTTAAAAGTTATTATCCAACCCTGTAATCCTTTCACCTTTGTACATATAATGAATTAACCAAAATAACTTTTTCTTTTTTTACCTTTTATTTTCAGGGCCTACCAAATGAATTTTAAAATTACAAATGGGAAAAAAAAATTACAAATGGGAATCTATTAATTTGAAAGCTTTATGTTTATTTGAATCTTTTTTTTTTCTTTTTCCGTGCCAGATGTTAGAAGATGGCAAAATGCTAACAATTAGTTTTAATCACTGAGTTCAGAATGGGTGGATGTTTTCTCATATCAAATGTCTGCTTTCTCTTGCTTTTTAATTTCAATACCACATCTTGAAATACTAGTTGGATAGTGTGCAAAAGACAGGTTCTTTAATAGGTAATACACTTAAGTTTGAAAAGTAGTTATAGGATATTATGGTCAGGCTGACAAGCATGGTCAGTTAGTGGTAGTTGGCTTTTTCACTGCACAGACACTGACCTAATAATAATTATACATAGTTCATAACTCCCATCTCCCTCGTAGGAATATTGTGAGGTGTAATAAAATGTTATTCACACATTACAAAAAAGTAGCACACATTATAGTGTATATTCCTGAAAAGTTTTATAAGTATTAAATTGCATGTTGTTATAACTAGTGCATGTACTGTAAAGGTAACTTGATAAATCTTGTTCATGATGTAAGAACATCCTTTCTGGGACGCCTGGGTGGCTCAGTGGTTGAGCATCTGCCTTTGGCTCAGGGCGTGATCCCAGGATCGAGTCCACGTCAGGTTCCCTGCATGGAGCCTGCTTTTCCTTCTGCCTGCGTCTCTGCCTTTCTCTCCCTCTGTGTGTCTCTCTCTCTTTTTTTAAAGATTTTATTTATTTATTCATAGATCACACCCTGGGCTGCAGGCGGCACTAAACCGCTGCGCCACCAGGGCTGCCCTCTCTCTGTGTTTCTCATGAATGAATAATAAAATCTTTAAAACAAACAAACAAACAAAAACAAAAAAGAAAAAACAAACATTCTCTCTATAATATCAATAGTCATATCTACTTTAATTGTTCTATAAATTCAGATTTTAAAAAATCAGACCTTTTTTGTTAACTGACTTTTTTGAAATGGTTTTTAAAAATAATGATGTATTTTACACACAGACATAGATAATTTACATATGTGTATATATATGCATGCATATATAGGTATGTAGGAAGAGAGGAATTAGCTCTGAACTATAAAAAGTATTCCCCTTTTATTTATGGGTAGCTTGACAAACTTGTTTGCAAATTAACAATCCTGTTTTAGAAACCTTTTATATATCTTCCCATAGTTACTTTTTACGCTAATATTTCCTTTGGAGGAAGAGACTTAATCTCAAATTAAATAGCTAGATTATAGAAAGATTTGAGTAAAGTAATGTCTTTACTCCTTTCTCAGACTGTAAAGTCCTTCATTTACAAAGGATGGTTGAGAATTTGCTTTAATTAGACTCTTAAGTGATAGTACCTGTTATAGATGCCTTATTAGTTATATACTTAGTTGTCCTAGATTGTTAAATGATAGCATGTAATAGAATTTGTTCATGTGAATGGTAAAAATCTGTTTCTTTGTTAGATTTTGTAATTTTCACAAGGTAAATTTGAAGTAATTTTATTTGGTTGTGTGGTAATGACATTTTCTCAGGTTTTGAAATTCAATAGTTAAGCAGAGAAGAATCACTTCAGTGCTTATTGAATAGATTTATAACTAAATTCTGAATTACATTTTCAAACATGAAATTAACTAATACAAAATATTTAACTGTAATTCCAGTCAGTTTATTTATTTATTCTTTGCTCGTTCTACATAATCTTTGGTTAAAAATTTCTGTGCATTAAGCTTTTCTACATTTAGTAATGCAATTATTTGGGTCAAAGTGTGTAAACTTTTTTTTTCAAATTCTTGATGTATCTTTAATGCCAAGTTGATTTTGAAATAGTAATACCAGTTTACTGTCATCAGCAGTATGAGTATTCATTCCCTCACATATTTTGTGTTTAAGTAAGAATTTAAATTCCATTGTTCAGATGCCTGGGTGGCTCAGCAGTTAAGCATCTGCCTTCTGCTTATGATCCTGGAGTCTCTGAATCAAGTCCCACATCAGGCTCCCTGCATGGAGCCTGCTTCTCCCTCTGCCTGTGTCTCTGCCTCTCTCTCTCTGTCTCTTGTGAATAAATAAACAAAATTTAAAAAAATAAAATAAAAAATAAATCAATAAATCCCATTGTTGTTTAATATACATATCTTTGATTCACAGTGATGTTTAACATTGCCTACATTTTAAAATTACTTGTGATTGGGGTGCCTGGGGGAGCTCAGTTGGTTGACTGCCTTTGGCTCAGGTCATAATATCTGGGCCTGGGATCCAGCCCCAAGTCTGGCTCCCTGCTCAGCGGGGTGTCTGCTTCTTCCTCTGCCTCTCCCCTGCACCATTTGCTTGCTCTCCCTCTCTCTCTCAAATGGGTAAATAAAATCTTTAAAAAAATAAATAATTAGTTGTGATGTTTGTTACTGTTCCTGCCCATTTGGTGGTTACCGTTTTTCTTTTTCTATTGTTTCTATATTTAAAGTTTAATTAAAAGTATCTACCTCCCCTCTCCCCACTCTCACCCCTCCCCGCCCCCGCCCCCAGGCTGCACACACAAGAACCCTGACCAAAATTAAGTCAAGAAACAAACTAGGAAGAAAATGCTTCAGAAAATATTATCAGAAGTTTAATACTTTATCTAGCCAAATATGTTAGATTATTGGGTGGTATGAGTGGCACAGAGTTTATAAACTTCCGCTGGAGACGTGAAGCTACCATTATGATTGTTAATTAGAGGAGAATGCTATAAGGAAAGTTGCCCTCAGGTCTTCTGAAGGAGGTATGGGGATGTTTGCTCCTGATCTAAGGAGGCCATAAGGTTTTAATGCTTTGTTTAGGTTTTCTTTCCCTGTCTGTTACCAGTAAATCTTCATTTCTTAGTTCTACTCTTATTAATGTTTCTACCATTAGCTATAACTCTTGTTTCCTTATACTCTGTTTTTGTGGTTAGTATGTCCACTCTTATTTATCAAAAGTAGTTAAATTTTTAAAAGATCCTGAAAAGGAAAAAAGAAGATGTTAATTTGAGATGTTATACACAGTTTAAATATTTATATATTCAGTATTTATTTTTAAATTTTTACTGTTCAGTAGAAATTGAATCCAAATAAAATGTTTTGTGTTTGGTTATTTCATGCCATGGGGCAAGGGACCATGCCATAATTTACCTTCGTGGGTGGATAATTGTCACTCCCCACTCCCCTGGAGTCATCTGCGTTCAAAAGGTATCTTTTACTACAGGGCTTTTTCCCCAGAACCTTCTGGAGATTCTGGTGGCCCTAATTGATGTCTCTATTGGGGGCAGCTGATGGGAAATACACAGTACCTGTATCTGAAGTTAGAGCAAATGTTCTTGCTATTGTTGTGGTTCTGAGTGGTTCATCAAGAGCAGGAAGAGGGTGGATAGAAAGAACTGTCAAATGAGGGAAAGAATGTGACATTAGAGTCCAAAACGTGATTGGTAATATGTTATTGGATGTGAGAGAATTAGCCAAAATTATAACAATCATTGTTAGTTACTGTTTACTGTGTACTCTAATTCTTTCAACAATATTACAAGGAAAATATTCTCACTATTTTACAAATGAGGAAATGAAGACTCAAATTCTGTTTCATTTAAGGTGAGCACAGGTACTATAAACAGATAGAAGGTGAATTTAACTTTGGATGTGATCAATTTAAAAGAGAAGTATCTTGTTAGGAACTTCAAACTAATTTTAGAGAAGCAGGTTTGGAGCTTTGTAGAGACAATAGGGCTAAAGAGATAGATTTGGAAAAATCTTATGTACTGAAATGGTAGTTAAAGTATTGGCGATTTGCTGGTGATATATTATGGAGTCACGATGGCAAGAGAGTTAATGTTCACCTATGCAGTGTTCCCTGCCCCTCTTTCTGTAGCATAGATCTTGGCTGCCTGGAACCCTTAATTTTATTCAATAGAGATTATAGGACTTGTACATATGAGGTGGCATTATGGATAGGTTTTCTTAGCCCTATCCCATTGTATCATCCTGTTGGTAATGATGTACTGCTACAGCCACAGATTCTAAGGATGGGAAGATGCACACCACTTGGAAGATGCTTCAAATTTTTCATTATATAGTTTGAAACTCCTCTCCTCCATTGATTCTTTGCCCCTTCCAATACATTTTTTATAATTATTGTCTTACACCCACAGAGGAAGAGTAGAGATTATTGCTTTTAATTTCATTTATAAAGAAAGATCCTTTTTGTTACCCAACTAATTGGAGGAAAACATAGTAGAAATAGATTAGCCCCTTTAATATTGCAAAGAAGAGATTATGAGGAAGTGATTTGCTTAACTTTAAGGAATGGTGTTCATTGCAAGAACACAGCAGCAGTTGTGCTCTGGCCATGACTCTTCCAGAACCAAGAACCCCAAGCATCTCTGTTTCATACCCTGCCTCTTGCTTCTACTTTTCCAAGCTTGGTGGAACATCTTTATTGTTCAGCCTTTGACTTAAGCCTGGGTTTCTTGTCTACTGGCTTGGGCCCAGGCCTAAGATTTGACAAACTGCAAGGGATTACTTGGAGCCAGGTTCCTTCTCAGGCAGTAGGGTGACACTGTCACTGGCGGCAATCTTGAGGCTTCACAGTGTCTCCAGGAAAAATTCACAAATAATTCTCTTTTTTGAGGTGAGATTTGCCAAGATGGTCAGTGAATCATGTGATAAAGTTGGGAGTAGTTAGTGGAGGGAAAGGTTGTGTGAGATATGTGTGGTTAAAGAATGTGTGATAAGAATCACCCATAGGTTTTGTTTGTTAGAAACTATAGGATTATTCCAACTTGCGTATCCATTATATACTTTGATGAGCCAAAATTCCACAGAAGATACTGCTATCAAAAGGAGCATGTCATGTCCCTCATGTGTATTAGCGTAGAGAAAAGTATTGAGAAGCATGATCTAAGAGGTGTCATTACACTGGAAGAGGTTAGCGGATGTTTCTAGTAACCTAACTTTTTATCTATGAGTAGTTTTAGCAGATGTCTGTCTACTGTCTTGTGGTACTTAGTAACTGCAGAGTAATTCTCTTTTTAAGTGTTTGACAATTTTGGAATGGGAAAAAAAACTAAATGGACAGAGCAGTTGAATCTGTATGGGCTTTCTCTTTTCATTACATGCAGGATGTTTTTTCATGAAAATGAAGAAAATATTCATTTTTACAAACGCTATCAATCTTTAACAATCAAAAATTCAGTTGGCAACAGAAATGGTGGAGCTCTACAGAATTGTGGTTATTATTACATTGTTTTGTTTACTGTAAACCTGGCTTAATATTGGTAAATATAGTGTAGCAGAAACTGAACTGTTGTGAGCTATCTGGGCATCAGTCCAAGATATCATTAAAAATACTGCCTCAGACTAATTTGGGTTTATGAATAATATTTTGTTAACAGCTCAACTGAAATTGAGCTACATGGTGTAGCTTAAAATTCTGAATCCACAAGATAATGAGAGTAGTACAAGTATAGTGCATACTTAATATTCTGTATTTGAATGATAAATTTATATGTAATTTTGTGTTAATCTTTAAACTACAAGTACCCAAATGCTTAATATGAGTTGATGTTTTTAAACTTTTCTTAATGCTGTGGTTTGCTGATAATTTGAATCATTGTAAGCTAATATATTATATTATTGGTTTAATAATCAAACCGAAAGAGTAAGGAGAAGTTGCCTGAACAAATATTAAAATGAGCTTTTAACACCCATTTTGGCATACAGATGTGCAAACAGCTCGAGTTTTTGTTAATATTCACCAAAAAGATGGAAGGACATAAAGTTGTCCAATTACTTAATTCACTTATTTTAATAATGAAAGATAATAACTTATACCTTAAAATAGATTATGGGGATTATTAATGTTGGCTTATAAATTATCAATTATATTAGGTATAACAAAGGGAATGAGGTTATAAGTGACATGATGCAAGAAAAAAATCTCTATTTAGATGTTTCTTTTCAAGAAAAGATATATTTGTCTTTTTTCTTTGTGTGCTCTTTTGCCTTAAGTTCTTTCTGAACAGATATGTATGGACTCCCATTGAAAAGATATAGGAAAAGCTGATTTTTTTTGTTACTGTTAATGTGTAGGATATTTTTGTAATGTAAAGGTCTGTGCATTATTTAAAGAATGAGTATTAAATACACCCCTTCTCAATAAATCTTTTATTCATTTTCTAGGTTAGCACTCTACGTATATGAATATCTGCTCCATGTAGGAGCTCAAAAATCGGCCCAAACATTTTTATCAGAGGTATGTTTTATATATTTTCCATATTTTATCTTGATATCTTACATAAGTGAAAATATTTTGTAACAATTATTTGAAAAACTATCATTACATATTATATAGTGAATGTTTGGTTATCAATATGTATAATATAGTCTTTGTAGATTTTTAGTGTCCCATTTTCATGCCAATAACCTTCCACTTAACTTTCTAGCTAGTTTTCCCCTTGTAGGAATAGAAACTAGTATTAACCTTGGCACAATTATCAAGAAGGCAAACTTGCTTAAAAAAAGACAAATGCCACCATAGCTCTAGTTTTAGCTGTAACTTATTTGGGCATTATTCATAATTTTGGAAGATATGGGTTTTTGTTTTTATTTTGTATGGATAATAGTGAATTGATGACTAAATTTCAGTTTGAAAACATTTTGATGATCTTATTTCAACTTCTTGTTTCTTTTCCTGTTTTTCTCCACATTTTTTAAAGTTTGAATTTGAGCTTTTTTACAATGGTACTTTCTCCTCTTGTCTTTTTCAATTTGTATAAAGGTGACAATGAAGAAGATTTTATTGAGTTCTGTTATATGCCAGGCATATAATATGCCAAGGTGCTTTGTATTATCTTTAATTCTTTGAGACATTTGTAAGACAGATGGTATAATTCCTGTTTTACTGATAAGAACAATAGGGCTCAGAGAATTTATATAACTGGCTCATGGTCATGCAGCTTAGTGATTTTTGGAACTGGAATTCAAGCCTAGATCTATGTTTATTCCCGTTTCTGGTTTTCCCCCTAAATCTGTGCTGTCCAGTATGGTAGGCGCTAGCTTTTTTTTTTTTTTTTAATATTTTATGTATGTATGTATGTATTTATTTATTTATTTATTTATTCATGAGAGATAGAGAGAGAGAGATAGAGGGGCAGAGACACAGGCAGAGGGAGAAGCAGGCTCCATGTAGGGAGCCGGATGTGGGACTGGATGCTGGGACTCCAGGATCACACCTGCGCCGAAGGCAGGCACTAAACCACCTAGCCACCCAGGGACCCCCAGCCACTAGCTTTATATGGCTATTTCATGCTTGAAAAATGACTAATCCAAGTTGAAAAGTGCCAAAAGTATGAAGTACATGCTGGATTTTGAAGATTTAGTGTGAACAGAAGAACATAAAATAACAATAATTTTAAAATTTTGATCACACATTTAGATGATAATATTTTGGATATATTGGATAAAATAAAATATATTACTAAAATTAATTTTACCAGTTTTTTTCTTTTTTAATGTGGTTCCTGGAAAATTTAAAGTTGCATATGCAGTTCTCATTGTGGCCTGTGTTTATAGTTTTGTGAGACAAGACTTGCTTGAAATAATATCTCTAGTCATCTAACTAATTTGACCCCCACCAGATCAGGGACATGACAGGCAACCCCTTGACCTTAAAGTGCCATGCTAGAGGTGTAACCTTCTTGAGATTCACTTGTTTCAAAAACAAATACAGAAGTAAACACACATAGTCCCTCCATCTTTTATCTAATTAATTAGTGTATGTGAGCGTATTTGCAAATAAGGAATTTGGGAGGTATGCTTGGAATCATATAAGAAGTCAATTGTTTTACAATAGAATGAATATATACAGTGTAATTACAATTAGGTTTTAAAGTTTATTCAAACATTAGTTGAGTGTATTTATATCATTAAATCATTAATTAAAAGACTTCGTATTTCACTTTGCTACCCCATACTCACTGTTGTTAGAGGAAGTGATTGAGATTGCAAAAGGAATGCTCTTAATATTTGTATTCTTAATCACTGCCAATTTACAGTATATTTAAAAGAAATTAAAACCAGCTATGGAGATTGAAAAAAATTTTTAATGCAATTGAAAACTTGATGAAGCTTGATGAAAGGATTTATTGATCTCTTTCCTTAAATCAAGGACCATTTTGAATGGACTCAACTTGCTGAATCCTTGGGGGTTCCCATGAATATATTTTCTTACCAACATCTTAAGATGTCAGATGCAGTGATTCTTAAACTTTAGGAAAAAGAAAAATGTTGCTAATGCATTTAAGGAAGCTCAGCTGTTTTGACTCAAATGGATCATGTGGATTAAGCATGACTAAATTGAGATAACTAGGTTCTGTACTGATAGACTCTGAGCTGAATGGAAAATGGATACACAACATTTCTAGATCTATTTGGTAAAGATGTAATTTCAGAAGAGATTCACACTTTTCTGACAAGTATTTGCCATGATTTTATTTTCCCCAACTTCATCTGGAATACAAAACTGAGGATTTCTCTGAATTATCAGTGTGGTTCAGTTTCAGAAAAGGAATCAATTAAGCTGAAAACAAACTATTGTCACCAAGAAGATACAGTATTTCTGGACTTTGGAGATGAGTGTATGTGATTCCCAGAACTATTCTTTACTTTCTAGCTTGCCAAACTCCCCAAGTGGCACTGTGAAAATACATTCTAATTACTTAAATAACCAACATACCATTTTCTATATTTAGGGAATGGCTAGATTGAGGTGCAAGTTTCCCAAAATGTAAAAGAATAAGTTAGATCTATTTGGACTTAACATGGATAGACTTGCAAAACATTTTCAAGTAAAAGAAGCAAGCTAGAAAGAAGTATTCCATTCATATGGAAACCTTTGAACATAAAGGAACATGATGCAATACTGTATATTTTTGTGGGTACATATTTATGAGTGTGAAGTGTAGTAAAAGGTCTGAGAGAATATACATGTGAGGCTAGTTTCTGAGTAGGGATTTTAAAGGAATTAAAGGGGAATTTTATCCTTATATACATTATATATTATTTATACAGTTACTTAATAAAAATAATAAAAAATACAAAATTATCTCAATTTCAAAATGGAAGCCTAGAAGTAGAATCATGACAGGCCATTGCTGAGTACACCCTAGAGTTCTAAATAATTTCAGTTGGTTAAATTTCAATACCCTATAATCTTCCTCACACTAAGTTTCCACAATAACTAGCTGCTTGTATTTGTCTCTACATTCCATTGGCTTCTGTCATTTGGGCTTTACTCTGCCTGAAATCCCTCTCTACCTGAGTAGCTTAGATTTGGCTTTCCCTAAGAAGGCTTTCTCAGGGTTCCCCCTCTCTAGGCTGGCAGTGTACTCTTATTGAAGACTTTTGCATACTGGGCCAGCAAGCTTGGACTTTATCTTCTTGCAAAAGAGAGCTTTTTATGGTTTTTAAGTAAAAGAGAAACATTGTTTGGTTTGTACTCTGGTGTCTATGTGAATGGCAGTACCACTTCCCCCTGCCCCACAACTATGGTTAGTAAAGAAACAGAATGTAATCATTTAGACCTTTGCACCCTATTTAGAATTGTTTTTTTCTCTTACTTTCCCTTGGATCATACAGAAAACTTAAGGCTGCTAGGATGCCTGGGTGGCTCAGTGGTTGAGCATCTGCCTTTGGCTCAGGGCATGATCCTGGGTCTGGGAATTAAGTCCTGCTTAGGGCTCCCTGTGGGGAGCCTGCTTCTCCCTCTCTCTGTATCCCTGCCTCTCTCTGTGTGTCTCTCATGAATAAATAAAATAAAATAAAATAAAATAAAAAGAAAATTTAAGGCTGCTTATTGTAGAATGACTTTTCTTAAGTGGTTTGTGAAATAAAGGATCATCTCATCTGACTTCTTGTGAGTCAATCCCAGATTTTTTACCTAATTCAGGACAGTTACATAAGGAACTTAAGGGAAAGCTAGGAAGACCTGTTTATTTGTGTTGGGTTGTGATAAAAAGGAAATGATTAAGGTGGCACTAACCACTCAAATGCTCAATGTTTTTACCTTGGTTTAGAGCCAAGTAGAATACTTCTTCCCATTTTGGCATTATGGATGACTATGATGTTAATGAGCCCTTTTGAATCAAGATTTGCTGTGTTGGGCCACCTTCATGTGGGTTTACTTTATGGGTAAAGTTGTGAAAAGGTCAAATTGGAACTCTAGATATCATCTGAAAAAGTAAAAGTAAGATATATATCTCAGCAGCCCAGTTTCTCATTGAGTTTGGCCTTTTTCTTTTTCTTTTTTTTTTTTAAAAGAGTCTCCATACCCAGCATGGTGCCCAGTGTGGAGCTTAAATTCATGACTCTCAGATTAAAACCTAAACTGAGATCAAGAGTTAAAATGCTTAACCCATTGAGCCACACAAGCACCCCAAGGGTTTGGCCTTTCTGATAATGCCCTTGGCCTGGGCTATGAGGAACTGAACTGCTCTTGATAGCTTTTGTTATCAGCCAGAAGAATAGATCTCAGAACTATTAGCTCAACTGTTTGTTTGTTTGTTTGTTTTTCCCCTTAGTTAAAAGAGAGCATTGAACTAATGATAGAAATCAAAACATCTCTGTTCAGGTTATGTTAATGAGCTCATTGTTGTATCTGATTCATGACAGATTCTAAACCAGTACCTGAATCCCAAATATAGTTTCTATGACTTTGAATTTTCTTACCCTCAATAGGACAAAATAGAACATTTTTTAAATTAAAATTCAATTTATTAATCAAATTATTATTTCAGAGGTAGAGTTTAGTTATTCATCAGTCTTATACCTCAATCTTTTTTTTTTTTTAAGATTTGTTAATTTATTCAGGAGAGACACACACACAGAGAGAGAGAGAGAGAGAAAGAGGCAGAGACACAGGCAGAGGGAGAAGCAGGCTCCATCCAGGGAGCCTCAAGTGGGACTTGATCCCGGATCTCCAGGATCAGGCCCTGGGCTGAAGGCGGCGTAAACCGCTGAGCCACCAGGGCTGCCCTCATCAGTCTTATATAATACCCAGTGCTAATTACATCACGTGCCCTCCTTAATGTCCATCACCCAGTTACCCCATGCTCCAAAATTGAATATTCTTTAGAAATAGTCTCCATGTAGAACTCTTCCTCAGCTTTATCTTTTATTATCTTTTATTTATCTACTATATTCTTTGGTATTCAGTAATTACAAACAGAATATTAAGAAATCTTTACAATTCTATATCAGTTTTGTTATTTTGAATTCATTAGAAACTCTCTTTTTTCTGATTATCTCAATTGCAAAGATAATTCCAACTCATTCCTGAAATTTTGCATGGTATTTGTCATGCCTTGGAATGAGACTCGGTGACCTTAACAAATATAATTAAGAATTAGATTAGGGGCAGCCTGGGTGGCTCAGCAGTTTAGCGCTGCCTTTGGCCCAGGGCCTGATCCTGGAGACCCAGGATCGAGTCCCACATCGGGCTCCCTGCATGGAGCCTGCTTCTGTTTCTGCCTCTCTCTCTCTCTCTCTCTCTCTCTTTGTCTCTCATGAATAAATAAATAAAAATCTTTAAAATAATACTGAGATTTTTTTTCCTTCTTAAGAATTTTACATTGTTTATATTAATAGCCCTTATTTGCCGTAAATTAGCCAGTAAGTTAGCCAGAAGTAGAAGCTTAAAAACATCTAACAGATTGCTTCTTCAAATTTTATTAGGAATGCTATCTTATTGAACCTCAGAGACTCCAAAGTTCTATTTATCTTTCACTGAAAAGAGAAAAATAACAATTTCTTAAACAGTTTCTTGAACTTTAGTTTGGAAGCAACGTTGTATGGTAGGTAAGACTTTGGGTTTGAATTATCTTCTACATCTTATTTAGTTACTGAATTTTCTTAATTATAAAAGGAAGATAATTGTAATGATACTTTAAAGTTGTGCTGAGGTTTAATGGGTTGGTACTTATAAAGTGCTTAGAAGGGCCTAGCATGTAATACATACTCAAAACATTAATTTTAAACTTCTTGACCAATTCTTTTTTACCTTTTGTAGTTTCTATACTGGAGTACAAATCTAAATATATGTTCTATGTGTACATATATACTCCAAATATCTGTCACTTGGATGGCCTGCAATCCTCCTATTTCCTGGGATTACTTTTCCTATCAAAACAGCTCCAGCTCTATTCCCTAATATTACAGCTTCCCACTTGTCCCCTCTAACATCTCCAGGGCGTACTAGGGAAAGAGGGGGCTGGAGGTTTTCTTGCTGTAATTTCTTACTCCCACCAAGTATTACAGCCTCACTGCTTCTCCTTATAGCTGCTACCTGTTCTTTGTCTGAAGTTTCATGTTTCTCCAATAGCCTCCAAGCTTCACTGAGTCATTGCTTTTGTGTATAAAAGATTCTTACTGAAGATTAGAGGGAAACTGAATGGTATTCAGCCTTGTACAGTACAGGCAACAACATCAACTTGAATATTAAACACAACTATTCTTAAGTTTTTTGGTCTCCTTGCTATGGGAATTTCTTACTAGCAGTTTACCTGAGGGCTCCCACCTGCCTTCTGTCTTGTTGCCTCCTTACAACTTCTCCGACTGTCTCCTTTTCTGAATCCCCCCAGACTCCTCAGATGTCTTCTTCCTGGGATATTATCAGCAGCCTTCTGAATTCTTGTTATTTTATTATGTGACAGATTAAGCATTCATTCTCAACTTTCCAACCATTCCTAGGGGCCTCTACCTTTCTAGGCCAAAAAATAAAAACAAAAATAGAAGGGCTCCGTCAGGGAGTTTTCCCAATAAAAGACATCATATGCACAAGTAGGACGTGTATCTCAGCAGCCCAGTGTCTCACCTGGACGTAGCCTTTAAGAGAACTTCTACCTTCTAGAAGAGAGCAGCGCCTACTCAATAATACTTCCTGTGATTAGGAGATGAATTCTAATCTGTGCATCTACTAAGTTCTCCACTAGTCTCATGTAGCTATTGAGCACTTGAAAAATGGCTAGAGTGAATGAGGAACATTCACTCTTAATTTTAAACTTAATTTTAAATGTACAAAACCACATGTGACTAGGGGATACCATGTTGGATAGCACAGTATTACATTATCTGCTTTAAAGTATGATCAGATTTTTCTTTCTGTTATATGTCTATTCAGTTAATTTTTAAAATTAAAATGTAATTCTCCTTCCTTTTTTAACATTTAATTTAGTATATAGATGCATCTATGTACATGGAAGATGTTAGAAAATTAGCAGGAATGGTAGGTTATATCTAAATTAGAAGGCTTAGGAATTTTGTCTAGGAACAAACGAATACATAGGTATACAGGTTCTTAACACAGGAACTATCTATCCGTTTTTGGTATTAACATTTTTTGAATATTGGTTCTCAAGAAGTATGAAAGGATTTAGGAAAACTCTGGAAAGTTTGGAGCCTATGAGCCTCCAACTTCCTGCTGTGCTATTGGAGATGCTGTGGAAGTGGATCTGGATCATTCAAAAAAGTCCCACATAGACAAGCCTGGAACTTCTGAAAAGGAGCTGCTGACATCCAGAACTGTCCAATGCTGTAGCTACTATAGCTACTGTAGCTACTGCTGCTACTGCTGCTGTAAACAGCAACTATTTCACTTTGGAGTCAGGGTCAGGAAGCTTCTCTTACTCTTGCCATTTCATCTCCAGCTAGTATCCTTCTGATGGCAGAACTGAACAGGAAACCAGGAAATGTCCAGCACCTAGTGTAGAATGGACAAAGAAGGGTGAATGTAGGGCTGAGAGATAATAGGTAAATTACCGGTAGACCTCACCGGAAGTAAATAATGATGTAAAGTTAAGCAGGAGGGTACCTGTATTTGTGTGTGTATGTATATTATTTTTTCTTTATTTATACAAGTACTAATTTATTATACACACTGTTACATGCTTTGATGTTTGTTTCATTTGTTTGACTTCAGTTGTTTTATATTAGCTCATGAAACTTCATAATTATTTTTATGGTGGTATTTTATTCTATGAAATGTGCCATGATCTATTTCACCAACCCCCTACTAATGGACATTTAGGTTGTTTCTGGTCTTTTGCAATTATAAACAGTGCTTTACTGAAAATTGTTATGTGTATAATTTTGCACACATGACCATATTTATAGGATAAATTCCTAGAAGAAGAATTGCTATATTAGATAGTATGAGTTATTTGTAAATTATAATTATCATTTATAAACTATATGGCATGTCTTACCAATATACTTTTTGTTCATTCAGTGTTTGGCTCTCCACCTACATAGAAATGCTGGAAATGCGAGGTCATATTGTAGAAACACAGAGTAATCACAGACAAGGCCCTAAAATGTAGAATATGGCAGTGGGAATGGGCATTGAGATTTATCTGTAAGTTATAGGAGAATACAGCTTTTATCTGGGGAAATGATAGAAGGAAGGGAGGTGGAGATTCAACAACAAAAAGCTCTAGTATGAAGAATACATATTGGAGCTGGGGGAGTAGAAGAAGGAAAAATAGAATAGAGAGAGAAATCGTTTGCCTAGATATCATTCGGATACCCAAAAAAGCCTGAAGCCCATGAAATTCAATACAACAGAAAATGCCTTTTCATAAATAGAAGAATTGTTTCTATAATGACTATTGATATTTAGAGATATTTTCAGGCCATTCCCTAGCCATATCTATCATTAAAACATATTTTGCTAAAAAAAATAAACTACATAGAAAGATATGAATCTTCCTTTACCCTTTTCCAGAGATAATAGTTTTAAGTTTGGTATGATTTCTTTAACATATATATACCAAATGCACACATACATATATACACAATATTTTTCTTTAGTAGAGAAGGTTTAGGGGCACCTGGCTGGCTCAGTTAGTTAAGTGTCCAACTTGATTTTGGCTCAGGTCATGATCTCAGGATTGTGAGATTGAGCCCCATGTCACGTTCTGTGCTTGGTGTGGAGCCTACTTAAGATTCTCTCTTTCTCTGCCCCTTCCTCCCTCCCATAAAAAAATCATTAAAAAGATAAAGGTTTATACTATATATATTGTTCTCTAATCTTCCAAATCTCCAACTTCAAAAATCCAATATGACATGGCTTCCTTTGCATGTAGACATATTCTTTCTAATGATTGCATACTTCTATAATATGTAAGTATCAAAATTTATTTTACATTCACAGTTGGTGGATGTTTTCAGGTAGTTTCTAATTTTCATCATTTCTAACAATGTGACAATGAATGTGCCTTAGTTTTATATAGTTCAGAATTCTGTTTTCCTTAGCCTTATCTCATGCTTCCTATAAACTAGTAATACCTACTGTAGTAATGAGTTTGGAGGCAAAAAATACCATTCACTATGGAAACATATTCCTATGTAGAACCATTTCTTCTTTGGAAATACCTAAAATGTTAATTATTGTTTATTCAGTAACTATAAAAGGATGGCTTTTGTGTTATTTTCAACATGATGGGCCAAAGTTTTAGCTGCTTTTGTCACATACTTGGAATTTAAAGTAAGAAATGTAAACTTTATGTAGTAAAGGTTATTATAAGGGTGGAAAAGTTGATGTATGGGAAGCATTTTGAGCTTCTCTGAGAACCAGTAAGATGTAATACTGCTTAAAATACCAATGCAGGGCACCTGGGTGGCTCAGTGGTTGAGCGTCTACCTTTGGCTCAGGTTCATGATCCTGGGATCAAGTCTTGCATTAGGCTCCCTGCAGGGCCTGCTTCTCCCTCTGCCTATGTCTCGGCCTCTCTGTGTCTCTCATGAATAAATAAATGAAATCTTAGGGCAGCCTGGTGGCTCAGTGGTTTAGCGCCACCTTCAGCTCAGGGCCTGATCCTGGGGACCTGGGATTGAGTCCCATGTCGGGCTCCCTGCGTAGAGCCTGCTTCTCCCTCTGCCTGTGTCTCTGCCTCTCTCTCTGTGTGTCTCTCATGAGTAAATAAATAAAATCTTTAAAAAAAAATAAATGAAATCTTAAAAAAATACAAATGCAAAAAAAAAAAAGTGCTTTACTTGTAGATTTCCTTTCACAAAAGTCCATATTGAATGTAAAGCATGTAGGTATTTTCCTTGATTACTTTATCTCCTGAAATTGATGATGGTTGGTTGTGGAAGTTGTAGAAGTGTGGGAGGGAAACTGCTAAGCACTGGCTATAGCACAATGGGACTCATTTAGGCTGTGAGTCTGATCCTACCTCCAGCATAGTCCAGCATTGAGACCTAGTCATGCCACTTTAACTGTACCCAAGTCATCACACATTCCCCTTTTAATTGAATGTAGAGCTATCTGCTTTATTTAATAGTCAATCTGTTGAGTTAGGATGACCTGAGATGAAAGGTGAGGACTGTAAAAAACTTGCTGTTCTTATAATTAGGATGATTCCAGGGATTAGGAACGCTTAAGTGTCTGGGACATATCTGTGAGGTTCATTATTATGCCCTTTCAAGAAGACATCAACTAGTGAAAAAATGGTAAGAGAAAAGCTTGAGAGAAAGATGAGACACAGGTTTTTTATTAGATTATAACTTCATCAGGACATCAGAGTTTTATTTATCCTCAGACTCACTAAATACTACCATTCCTTATTTTTTTCTGTGAACCAAGAAGATAACAATAATAATTAATGGAAATTCAGATAAAAGGTAGTATAGATATAAAAATTATTTGTGTTACTCTTAGGAGAATTCAAGTTAGGATCTGGCTTATATTTATATAACATATTCTGGCTCATTGTTCATATTTAGTCTTTATGAATTCAAGTTCATTAATCCCTGGAATTTCTCCTGTAGCTCTTTTATTTATTTAAGTAATCTCTACATCCACCATGGGGTTCAGATCAAGACTGTGAGATCAAGAGCTGCATGCTCTTCTGACTGAGCCAACCAGGCACCCCTGCATAAAAATTCTTTTTGAGGGCTTTCTGGATCACCTTAGTTAAAATTATAGCTCACTTCTTATTGTTTTCTATTTTCTTTATCCTCCTTCCCTGCTTTGTTTTCCTCCTTACATTTGTCACCTTCTACTTATAATATAAATACAGTCTCTCCCTTTCTTTCCTTTTTTTTTGTTTTTGTTTTTGTTTTTTTTGTTTTTTTTTTTTTGTTTATGGTCTATCTTCTCTACTAAAGTATAGTCTCCCTAAATGCAAAGATTTTTATTTTTTATTTACCACTATCAGTGCTTATAAATAGCTACCCAGCTTTCTAATTTCTAAATTCAATTTATAAAGAGTATTTAGTAAGAAATTTTAATTTTTGAGAGATACCAACCTTGTTTTAAATTTTTTGTAGTGAACTCCGACTCATCTGAAATAGACACATTTGGAAAATTAATATCTCTGTCTTTTTTCGTTTTTGTTTCTTTGCTTTTTTTTTTTTAATTGTTTATTCATGAGAGACACAGAAAGAGAGGCAGAGACACAGGCAGAGGGAGAAGCAGGCTTCACGCAAGGAGCCTGATGTGCAACTCCATCCCAGAAATCTGGGATCACCCTGAGCCAAAGGCAGATGCTCAACCACTGAGCTACCTAGGCATCCTATCTCTATCTTTTTCGAACTCTTTCTTAAAAATATTTTTTAAGGATTGATTTATTTATTTTAGAGAGAGAGAGATAGCACACACAGGAGGACGTTGAGGAGAGGAGAGAGAGTCCTAAACAGACTCTGCTGAGATCAAGACCTTAGTGGAAATCAAGAGTCAGTCAGACACATGAATGACTGTGCCACCCAGGGACCCCTCTTTTTTAAAATCTTATTTTATGGAAGACCTATGCTTTCTTGCTCTCATCCTCTCAAATCAGGAATTTATTCCTGATCAGAACTCAATCCTTAAGGCATAATTGGGAGTCTGCACATATTAAGTCCAGTCATTTGCAAATTTCTGGGTTAGTAGTGATAACTGATTTTCATAGTGATGTTAATAATGGTGATTTTGATGTGCCTTAAGTTCCCAAAGTCTCTCCTGAAAATCCTGGCATAGTGGGAAGCAAATTCAGGAAAGTAATGATGGGCATGTTCTCTCATAAACTATCCAGTCAACAAATCCCTATGTAAAATGAGTACTTATAAAACTTGAATAAAGCATAATATGAAAATGATTAAAATCTTATATGTTACCTTAGTATTTTAAATGGGAAAATATTGTTTTGTAATATGTGTGAAAAGGTGTTATTAGGAAAGTACTTAATATCTCTTTTATTCATTTTAGATAAGATGGGAAAAAAACATCACATTGGGGGAACCACCAGGATTCTTACATTCTTGGTGGTGGTAAGTATCTTTTATTCCATTTTTATTAGATTGATGATATATTCCAGTGGTCTTGCACTATACTTGTTTATGATTTCATACTTCTTTTTTATTTATTTACTTTTGTTTTCTATAATTATTTTATGAAAGATAGCACTTAAAAAAAGTCAGGCTCAAAACCAGATTAGTGTTCTTTAACTTAAAGGTACTACTGTTGAGTCAAGATGGAATTGAGTTTGGTATATGGAATCTCCTACTGTAAGTATGATTCTGTATTTGTCAGCTCAGGCTGCCATAATAAAATGCCATTGACTACATGGCATAAGCAACATAAATTTCTTTTCTCACACTTCCGGAAGCTGGACATCCAAGACCAAGCCGCTAGTATGGTTTGTTTCTGGTGAGGACTTTCTTGGCTTTTAGACCTTCATGATCTCATCTAAACCTAAGGATACTGAAAGTGGAGGTAGTGGTGAATTTTTAAGACACTGAAAAGTAGTAAAAAAAAAAAAAAAACAAACCATGAAATAGTTCAGTATAGATTCAGGGATAGAACTGTGTAGGAACACAAAAAAGACCATCAGACTAATTGAAGGCCCAGTTGATAACAGAACTTAGAAATTTCATTGTAAAACCAGTATGTCCAAATATGTGACTTTTCTGCAGCAGCGTTGGCAGTTCAGGTGTCTGCATGGACAAGCTAGGGTAGAATGTTCTTTTGCATTTCTTCAATTACAAGCATTTTCTGTTCTTATTTAAAAGGAAAATAACAAAAGTGCTCTCCTTGTGCCATGCACATTGTTTCCTTGGTATGTTATTTAATGCCTTCATCTTTTTAACCTCTCTCCTGGAAACATGCCTTACTAGAAGTTCTGTGGTGAATGGAACCGCACTCGATCAGTTGTGGTTGTGGGTTTCCCTTGTTTGTCTCACATATGTATGGCAGGAACAGGTGCAGTCCTTTGGCTCAGAGCTGTTCCTGTATTTGGATCAACGGTTTATTGCAGTTAAGCACTATCACTGTGCTGTTTTCCTGGGGTTTAAGACTGAGCTCTTATATATTATAAAAGTCAGTTTTTCATTTTACATAGTATGTATTTATGATACCTAGATCTAGATTGTAAAACTTTAGCTGTTTGCTGAATGTAGTTGAGTCTCCTCATCTGTGGGCCCTAAATCTGCTTGATCTTTTCTTGTTGTTGTTAACTGTTTCGGAGGTCCCTTTGATTTTCTTTCTTTTTCATTAGAATCTTTTTTTTAAGAGCAATTTTTAATAGTTTCACAACACAGTTAAGGGGAAGGTATGGAAATTTCCCATATACCTTCTTGCCCCAAATAGGCATAACTTCCTCCATATTAACCATCCCCTGTCAGCATGGTACATTTGTTACAGCTGATGAACATACAATTGACACATTCATAATTACCCCAAGTCCATAGTTTACATTACAGTTTATTCTTGGTGTTGTACATTCTGTGGGTTTGAACAAATGTATAATGACATGATCCATCAATATAGCATCATACAGAGTATTTTCACTGCCCTGCCCTAAAAATCCTCTGTGCTCTGCCTTTTCATTTCTCCCATTTTTACACCCCTCCCTTGGCAACCACTGGTCCTTTTACTGTCTCCATGGTCCTGCCTTTTCCACATTTAGTTGGAATCATACAGTAGGTAGCCTTTTCATATTGGCTTCTTTCACTTAGCAATATGCATTTAAAGTTTCTCCATGTCCCTCCATGGCTTGATAGCTCATTTATTTTTAGTGCTGAATTATATTCCATTGTCTGGATGTACTGGGGTTTGTTTATATATTCACCTACTGAAGGACATTTTGGTTGCCTCCAAGTTTTGGCAGTTATGAATACAGCTGTTATGAACATCCATATGTAGGTTTTTGTATGGACATATCATGTATGTGTAAATATCAGGGAACATGATTGCTAGATCTTATAGTAAGAATATTTTTAGTTTTGTAGGAAATTGCCAACTGTCTTGCAGAGTAACTGTACCATTTTCATTTCCATGAGCAATGAATGAGAATTCCTGTTATTCCACAGCTTTACCAGCATTTGGTATTGTTAGTATTTAAGACTTGGTCCATTCTGATAGATCTGTAGTGTCATCTTTTTATTTTAATTTGCATTTCCCTGATGACATGTGCATGTGGAGGATCTTTTAGTATGTTTATTTGCCATCCATATATCCCTTTTGGTGAGGTGTGTTTTCAGGTCTTTGGCCTACTTTTTAATCAGATTGTTTTGTTATTGTTGAGTTTTAAGAGTTCTTTGTACATTTTGGATAATAGTCCTTTATCAAATGTGTCTTTTTCAGATTTTTTTCTCCCAGTCCATGTCTTGTCTTCTCTTTCTTTTGACATTGTCTATCACAGAAGGTTTTAATTTTATTGAAGTTCAATTTATCAATTATTCCTTTTGTAAATTATACCTTTTTGTGTTGTATCTAAAAAGCTCACTCCATAATGAAAGTCATCCCCTTCATTTTCTCCTGTTATCTTCTAAGAATTTTTTTTGTGGTGAATATAAGGTCTTTGTCTAGATTTGTATTTTTGCATGTGGATGTCTAGTTGTTCTGGTACCATTTGTGGAAGAGACTATCTTTGCTCCATTGCCTTTACTCCTTTGTCAAAGATCATTTGACTGCATATGTAGGTCTTTTCTGGCTTTCTCTTCTATTCCATTGATGCATCGTCTTTTTTTTTTTTCACCAATACCACACTGTCATATATTATAAGTTGGATATTATCAGCCTTCCAACTTTGTTCTTCTTTAATACTGTGTTGACTGTTCGGGGTCTTTCCTTCTCCATGTAAACTTTAGAATTAGTTGTTGATATGCAAAAATATCTTGTTAGGATTTTGATTGAGATTGCATTGAATCTATAGATTAAGTTGGGAAGAACTGATATCTTGACAATACGAGATGCCTGACTTTTTAAATCTGTAATTCTTTAGAGCTTCACTTTATCATAGGTGCTGTAGATTAGGGATTCGGGATTATCATAAGGGTTACTTTTTCTTTTTAACTCAGGAAGCTGTTAATGCTGTTAAGATCCAGGTGAATAGTATAATGTGTATTCTTCTAGCACTTACTGCTTGCTCATTTTGTCAAATGCAAGGTCCCTTTTGGATGGACCAGTTGCAATTTTGTGAGTTCTCACTTCTGTTTTTTTTTAATAGAATATTTGAAAATGGAGTTGTCCTGTTGTTTAAGCTTCTTCATCAAATATTTACAAAGTATAAAACTATGCTTCCCTCAAGGAAATAAGTATAGGAGAGATAAACAATTAAAGTATTATAACTGAGGTATATACTAGTTATAATAGCAATTCAGGAGGATTGCTTACTTCAGCTTGTAAGATTTAGGAAAAGCTTTATAGAAAAAGTGAATCTGAGGTGAGCTGGAAGTTGAATGAAGGAAGGATATTTTGGTTAAGGAATAGTTAGTATCAAGTCTCAGAAGGAATGATCGTAAATCCAAGAAATGACTGGTAGCTTGGCTCAGTTGAATTGTAGGTACAGTACTATAAAGTGATAGAATATAAGGATAAAGACCAGGGCAGAGACCAGACTATGAAGTCCTGAAATGCATCAAAAGTTTTAGATTAAAGCATGAAGATTTTAAACACTGTACATGACATGATTAGATTTGGGCTTTTAGATATTCACTTGGCATCAACATAGAAATGGATTGAAGAGAGTTGAGAACAGAGATAAAATCTAGTTATAAGGCAAGTGTAATTGTAGTTGCAAGGTGATAGTAAACAATAAGTAGAATAGTTGGGATGTGAAGAAGTTTCCTAGGTTTTAGATTTGGGACAAACAGTGATGTCATTGACTGGAAGAGGAAATATAGAAAGAGCAACAAACTTTGGAGGAAAGGTCATAATTTATCTTAGGACAGGTTAAATTTTGAGGTGCCTAACTGACATTCAGATAGAAATGTCCTAATACAAAGTCAGAGAGAGATATGCGTCTGTAGCTCAGAGACAGGTCCATAATGGTTTGAAAATTCTTAGTGCAGACCATACTATAGGCGAAGAATGTTTATAGATTCAATGGCTCAGTGTAATAAGTAAGGGCAGGGCCTGAGTTTGGAATCCTGAGGAAAGTCAACATTTAAGCCTGGGCCGATGAAGAGCAGTCTTAAAGGAAAATAATTGGAGAGGAAGAAGAGTAATCAGGAGAGAATAATGTATGGGAACCAGGTAGGACATTTAATGCAGAGATTAAATTCTGCGGCAAGTGTAAGTAAAAGGACCCAGAGATTTTCCTGAATTGGGAAGGAAGGTGAACTTTGTGGTCCTGAGGAGAAGAGTTTTTGTGGAGTGGTGAAAGTGAGATTCAGAAAGCTGCTCTAATTCATTTTCCACCTCAAGGGTTGCTGAGAATAGCTGAAGGGTGTAGTGGCACATGGAATAGTTTCAGGATTAACAAGAGAACAGGACCTAATATTTTTCTTTTTAAAATAGAATAAATTTGAGCATGCATATAGATTGAGATGAAAAGAATGGGGAGGTTAGAGATGTATGAAAGAGAATGCAGCCCGGGGTGGCTCAGCGGCAGCCCGGAGTGGCTCAGCCGTTTAGCGCGCCTTCAGCCCAGGGTGTGATCCTGGAGACACGGGATTGATTCCCATGTCAGGCTCCCTGCATGGAGCCTGCTTCTCCCTCTGTCTGCGTCTCTTCATGAATAAATAAATAAAATCTTTTTTTTTTTTTTAAAGAAAGAAATAATATGCACAAAAATGGAGAAAAATGCAGGGAAACTGAGAGGCAAGGGGCTTGGAGAGGAGGGGTGATTTCTGCCTTTAGTATGGATAGTGGAAAGTAAGTGATTTTATTTTCTGAAAGTTTTTCCTTGTTCAAATGTAATTTCTCTTAGCACTTTTTTTCTTTCCCAGTTTGCACTCTGCCCAGCGCTATAGTATTTCTCATGCTTCCCATGTTCATTACTTGTACCCAGATCAAATTTCCTTTGAAAATGTATTTCCCATTTGTATTCTTTAATAAAAGTTCCCAATGCTTCCATGAATTTCATAAATAGAAATGCCAAGAAACTTCTTTCTCCCGAAATTAATGTCTTTTTCAATTTGTGTAATTTTAAAATAGACATTTCTTAAATCTTCCTATTAAATGTTTTAATGGCAGAAATTATGCTTTATTCTTACTTAATTTTATATGTAAAACACTTTTGGAAATAACTTTGGGCCCATGTATTTTTATCCTGAAATTAAATATATATGACATTGCAGGGAAATTATACTAATAACTAAGATTATCATGAATTCAGTTTTTTCACTGGGAATGGGAAGTCAAATCTTACAGTACACTAGCATTCTAATGGTTTTAGAATCTAATGGATGACATCAGGTATAGCTATGCATGTGAAAACAAAAGCCTGAATTAGCCAACTGGCTCACTAGAATGGTATAATAATTTTCATCGGCAGACTGGTTCTTACTCCTCTTGTATGTCTTGCCTATAATAGACGTTGCATAACTAATTATTTGATTAAGTTAAAATAGAGTGGGTGGATGGGTTAAATAGGTGATGGGGACTAAAAAGGGCACCTGTTGGATGAGCACTGGGTATTGTATGGAAGTGTTGAAACTAGTATTACATTGTATGTTAATTTATTGGAATTTAAGTAAAAACTTTTTAAAAAGTTAAACAGCAATATAAGACAATGCAGGTGACAACTAAAATGGGAGTATAATCATGGTGAGAAGGCAATTAAAAGTGTTAGCGAGAGAGAAAGCAAAGTACAGAAATGGTTAAGTTATGAAGAAGAAGTAAAAGGTATCTGGGAGAATAGGAAAAGAATGAAAAAATAGGAAAATTTGGTGATGAGAAGACATTGTAAATAACATGGAATTTTCCACTAAATATGAAGGATTAGAAATGAAACTGGGGCTAATTTTACTGTATTAATAGGGAGATTTCTTTGTTTCTTGCCATACTAGTTATGAGAATTTTTTAGAATATATTTTTAGGACCTTTATTCTTTTAAAAGTACTTTTGCATATACCATGTCTTGTATCTGTATAAAAGCTTGTAAAATACACAACAGATATTATTTTCTCTCTTTTTACACAAAGAAACTAATGGAAAAAAGCTATTTTCTCAAGGTCAGATTTAGAATTAGAATTGAAATTTCCTGAATTGTAACCAGTGCTCATCTCAGTAACAGATGATATTTCTTCAACACAGAGCAGAATTTAGTGGCCCACTATTAATAAGACATTAATTACAGTTCCCTTTTGAACATCCTGAGTGGCTAATTCTAGACAGTAGATAAAAATGGGACTCAGAAAAGTCGTCTCTTCTGAGTCTGGTCTATATTGAGGCATCCATGCATCACTGGCAGCTGCATGTAGGGTGAGGGGGTGGTTGCCATAGGATACTCAGGAAATGAGTTGGAGTATGAGGGTCAAAGGTAGGATAACAAAATGTTTGCTGTCTTATCTAGGACAGGTATCTACTACACTTATAACAGCTGATACTGCTTGGACTGCCAAAGCTGTATAACCTTGCCCATAATCAGCATGAGCCATCTTGAAGTGAGAACTCTTTAATACCATATTCACATTAGAGGTAAAATGATGTAAGAACTAAAAAGTTCAGGTCCAGCTCTGCCACTAATCAACTGTGTGTCCTCTAGGCAAATTATTTAATCTCTTTAAGCTTCAGCTCTCTCATTGATCAAATAGGCATAATAATGGAAGATTAAAAAAAATAATAATGGGAAGATTAAATGCTGAATGTATAATGCTTAGTATATGATGCTTGAGTTTAGCACATAAGCTATTTTAATGATACTTTAAAATATGAATTTATCATTAATCCAAGAGTATTGTGAGAATTTTATGATAGTGGGACAAGATATAATGCTTGCATCTTGTAAATTATTAAATAATGCTAAGGAATAAGACAAGTACATGTATTTGGAAGTTTTAAGGTGATGAACAGGTACATGTACATTTTATGTAAAACCCTACTCTTATGTAAGTTAGGAATAGATAGTTTTCTTCAGTATAGATTATGAGTATGTAAGATTCTTTGAAAATATTTTTGAGGCCAAAGAGAAATAACTTCCTTAGGTATTAATGATTTGAAATTATGGTAACATGGCTTGCTCAAAATTATATATATCTCCTGTGGTTTTTTCTTTTTTCCTTCTTTTTTATTTTTATTTTTGTCAGAAAGTCCTGAATGTGGCCAGTGGATTAAGGTTATATAATTATGTTAGCGTCCCATCTTCTGGACCCCTCTGGCATGTTTATTCGCCCTTGTAGACGTTTCTGACAACTATTTTGCTTTCCTTACTTCATAGAGATATTGACAGCTAGTGAAATCACTTTCACTCACATCCTCAGAGTAGAAGAAAAATGGTGTTTGGATGAGAATCCTCAACTTGGAAATCTTGTGTTTTCCTTTGATTTATGTGGGGAAATTTTTAATAATAATAAATGGTACCAGTACAAAGATATTAATATTTTGCAGGCTTTGATTCCTGTGTTTTAGTCTCTGAGTACTTCATTTTTAAAAATACTTTATTTATTTATTTATTTATTTATTTATTTATTTATTTATTTGAGAGAGAGATGGAGAGAAAGCAAGCAGGGCAAGTAGCAGAGGGAGAGGGAAAAGCAGACTTTACGGTGAGCATGGAACCCCACATGGAGTTTAATCTCAAAACCCTGAGATCATGACCTGAGCCAAAATCAAGAGTAGGTAACTTAACTGACTGACCCCTTTAACTACTTCATTTGTAAAACACATGTTTTTCACTTGTATCTGCTTAGAAACAAAGAAACTGTGTAAATCTAAACCATTACTCATAATGATGAATCTTCCATATTTCAAAGATTATATTTTTATATCAAACTTAATAGATGTAGAGGTGAGAGCAAATGAGAAGCTCCTTAGCCACTAGCATTTCTGGTTGTGGAAAGAGGAAGTCTGTGTCTTTGGAATTATAGAATTATCTGCCCTCGGTCCTAATGAGAATCAAGGAATTAGTTCAGTGGGACCTCAAAAAAGCTACTAAAGAAGTTAATGAAATTCTTCCAGCTAAGAACAAATCAAGTATTGTTACGAATCTCACCTACTTAAAAAGCCTAATTTCTCCTCTAAGACGTAAGTCCACATTTTCAGATGATAAGTGTTATATTATCATAATATCAGCCAAAAGCATTTGCCCAGAATATTTGTAAAGTCTTGATGACATATGAGATGTAACTTCTTCAGAGTTGTATTTAGGTGCTATAGGAAATTGAGTTGAAATTTTGAATTCAACTCATCACTAGTTTTGTATCCACAGTCACATACAGCCATTGATACCATGGATTATATATCTTTTTTTTTTTCTTTTCTGCAGGATATGATGTAGCATATTGCATAGATTTTGCATTAATATATACTTGAAGTATTAGAAAGTATTAGAAAAAAATAATAGTTTAAAATTTTAATTTATCAAGGGTTTATAGTGGTCTTAACCTTGTTATTTTCTAAATTAACTAAGTGATTTGTCTACTGTCCCACAAAGCCAAGCATGGATTAATTGCAGAATGTGAACTCATGTTGATCACAATGAAGCTTTGTTGTTATGATATAACTAACATTACATAATTTTTTCAAATATTAGGATGGTATTATAGCAGTCCCAATATACTGTATGAACAGCTTATTAGTGCAAACACATGGGTTGAATTTTCTAGGAAAGATAAACTTTTGAAGTATATTTCCCATCTGTGATCACTTCTTAGGTGAAAACATACAAATACTTATAAAATAAATGAAATGTGTTTAACATGAATATCATAGCTCGAAAAATAAATTTTTGTTTAACTTTTAAACTAATTTTGTACTTTGAATTTCATATTTCAGATTATTATTTTTTAAAAAGATTTTATTTATTCATTCATGAGAGACACAGAGAGAGAGAGAGGCAGAGACACAGGCAGAGGGAGAAGCAGGCTCCATGCAGGGAGCCCAACGTGGGACTCAATCCTGGGTCTCCAGGATCAGGCCAGGCCCTAGGCTGAAGGCGGCGCTAAACCATTGACCCACCCAGGCTGCCCTATTTCAGATTATTTTTACTTAATTGTGAAACTCTGCTAATGAGTAGGGTTTTTTAAATTGAAATTTTACCTTATTTTTATAATGAGTATTCTTTATTATTAGTATCTCATAGCTTTCTGGTAGCCACCTTAGCTATATAGTCTTTGAAGTGATGGACTAGAGATTCTGAATACACAAAACATAATGAACATTTGTTTTAGTCATGTAAAATGGTACCTAGAAAGGCTGGCTAGGGGTAAGTTGTGTTTTTTCCCCTCAGTTTTTTCAAATTGTGGCAAAATGCACAAAACATAAAATTCACCATCTTAACCATTTTTAAGTGTGTATTTCAGTGTTATTAAATACATTCATAATGTTTGTAACCATCACCACCATCCATCTCCATAACTCTTTTTATCTTGTGATACTGAAACTCTATATTCATTAAACAGTGACTCTCTATTCCCTGTCCTTCCAGCTTCTGTCATCCACCATTCTGTTTTCTTTCTTTATGATTTTTGGCTACTATACATATCTTATTTAAGTAGAATCATATAGTATTTGTCTTTTAGAGACTAGCTTATTTCACTTAGCATAATATCTTCGTGGTTCATCCATGTTGTACATATGTTAAAATTCTCTTCCTTTTAAAGGTTGAATAATATTCCGTGGCATTTTTATACTATATTGTCTTCTCCATCAGTGGTTGCTTCCACTGGGGTTGCTTCCCAGTTTTAAATGTTGTAAATAATGCTGCTATGAACCTGGGTGTATAAATATCTTTTTGAGATTTTTAATTCTTTTGGATATAAACCGAGAAGTGGAATTGCTTGATCATATGGTTAAATTTATTTCTAAGTATTTTATTCTTTTTGGTGCAGTTGTAAATGGAATTGTTCTCTTAATTTCTCTTCTTGACAGTTCATTATTGGTTTATAGAAACTTAATGATTTTTGAATCTTGAATTTATATCCAGCAACTTTACTGAATCCATTTATTTAGTTCTTACATTTTTTTGGTGGAGTCTTTAGTAATTTGAGGCTTCTCCCCCACCCCCCTTCTAGCATCTAGCTCTAAAGGTTTGTCAAGTTTATTGATCTTTTCCAAGAACCAACTTTTGATTTATGGATTTTCTCTGTTGTTTTCCTGTTCTCGATTTCATTGATCTCTGTTCTGATCTTTATTATTTCCTTCTACTAGCTTTGGGTTTAATTTGCTCTACTAGTTCCTTAAGTTTTAAAGTTAGGTTGTTGATGTAAGATCTGTCTTGTTTTTTAAATATATTTATAACTTTAAGTTTCCCTCTAATACTGCTTTTACTATATCCCGTAAGTTTTCATATGTTGGGTTTTCATGTCATCTTTAAGTATTTTTTTAATTTCCCTTGTGATTCTTGTTTGATTCATTGGGAGTTTGCATTAATTTCACAAATTTGTGAATTTTTTAGTTTTCCTTCTGTTATTCAGTTCTAACTTCATCCCACTGTGGTCAAAGAAGATACTTTGTATATCTACTTATCTTTTCAAATCTTGAGACTTAATGTATGCTCTAACTTATGGCCTATCCTGGAAAATGCCTCAATTGCACTTGAGAAGTTAGTTTATTATGTTGTTTAATTGCCATTTCCTTTTTATCTTCTCTGGTTGTTTTATCCAGTACTGAGAGTGAAGTATTAATATCTGTAATTATTATTGTAGAACTGTGTATTTCTCTTTGGTAAATGTCTTCAAAGGGTATGTATCGTAATCTTTATTCAAGGAGATCATACATGGGTAATGTAGGATTGTCAGAAATATACCACATATAAAGTTATCCCATTTTATTAAATTGTTTTATTATCCCTCATCTTGATCTTGTAAACTTTTGACTCTGATTAAATCCATACAGGGAAACCAAAAAATAGAAATAGAACAATGTTACTATTCTAGGGTAAAACCTCAATTTAATTATGTATGTATAAATAATCATTTATTTATAGTTATTTAATAACTTTTAGGATGTAATCTAATTATAAATTAATGGTTTTCTTCCAGTCCACTTTGTAAGAAACATTTTAAAAATGATAATGTGAAAATTTTCAAGAGGGATCTTTTAACATTTGCTAGAAAATTAGTGAATAAGAAGAGATATTAAGGTATTATAATTCTGCACATAATATTCTATGATTAAACTTAATACAGTTTAAAGATTACCAACCATTATGAAATTTTGGTTTAAAAGCTTTGAAGTTCCTTAAGAACATGAAAAATAAGAATAATTGCAATATACTATAACTCATAACACACTAGATGCAGGTGGAAAATTTTTAGCTGTATCTTTGTATATCTGTAATTCTTGCACTTTTTATACAAAAAGGGAGATAGGAAGGCCAAGCACAACTTTTAACTGATTTCCTTCTCTTAAAAGAATTGAAGTTTACTCAAATTATTTTTTCTTTATTCTCCTTGTTTATTGTAGAAACTTGAAATTAAATGCCAATGTTCAATCATTCATATTTTTCACCTTTGAAGGTAATCTTATTTTACTGAACTCATTGTATTATAACGCCTACAGAATGTTTTCTTCTATCTGGGGAGAGAGGGAATTCAGACTGAGTCTTTAAGGGTCAAACCAAAGAGGCCAGGTTTAATTTACCAAGTTTTTATTGTACCATCGTTACCTGTGCCCTTGGTACAATGACCTGCCCTAACAATATGTATGCATATTAAGCTTTTATACAAGCTAATCACAGTGTTGATTATATTATTGCTAGTATGCTTACTCTATGTCATATGTTCTGTTTATGTTATATAATTTAATTTTCTCAACAACCCCATTTTATAGAGGAGGAAATTGTGTTTCTGACTTGTTCAGGCAACTGGAGCTAGTAATTAATTGGCAGGGCTGGCTTCTGTCTGAGATATATCCTATTCCAAAACCTGTGCTCTTAACTACTTGATTTAGTCTACTTTGCAATTTTTGTAGAGTGAAAAATGTATAATAAAAAAAGATTTCTGTTGATCAGTATAATTACCTTTGTTCGTTTCCAGTATTTCTAGACATTTGCTTTCCTGAGTTTTGAATCCTTTGGTTATGCTCATTTTTAATTTTACAGATGAAAGAATGATCAGAGACATAAGATTTATAAGCAGGGTAATTATTTTTTCCCAACCAATTTCACCTTGCTTATTCCCATTTTCTTGAATAGACGGAAAAAAAGAGAAATGACCTTTTTGAATTTTCAAAATTACTAACCTATTTTGGAAATTGCAAGGGCAAACAAGAGGATATTTTAAGAACATATATTTGTTTGAACAATCTGATTTAATGGTCAGGATATTGGCCTGGCAGTTGGACGACAAAATTATCTTGAAAAAAATAATGAACTACTTTATTCTTTAATGATTAAATTAGGATATTATTTACTGTTTTTATTCTTCATAGGAAAGTTATGAAAAGCATTATAATTATTTCAATTGTGTTTAAGTGATATAAACAGACAATTAAGAATGACAGTTTAAAATTTTTAAAAATTATCCTTTTAGAAAAAATCTTAGCATTTCTGAGAGATAGCTAGATTATACCCTATTATTGCAGGAAGAACCTTTTCTAAGTTTAAACCTTTTAAAGAAATATTTGTCCTGAAGAAGAAAACACTTTTTATATAAAGAATAATACATGTCTTCAATTTTTGGAATTGTGATCTCTCCTTTGGTGTTATATGATTTTTTTTAATGTTACCATAATTACTTTTTTAGTGTATTTTGGGATCTCTACTGTGCAGCTCCAGAAAGACGGGAAACATGTGAACATTCAAGTGAAGCAAAAGCCTTCCATGATTATGTGAGTTAATATATAATTTTACTAAGTCATATTATCAGTTTTCTTTTTAATCACTGCTCCTGAAAAATGTATTGGACCATCTATTCTTTTCCATTGGTTTTAAGAAATTGGCTGTTATTTTTTTTCTGGAGAAATAGGGTTATAACTTTAAAAGTGAAATACAAATGAGTATTTAAGTCTTGTTGAAAATCTTAGGATAAGAGGTTAGTCCAAATGCCGTTATTAAAGGTTTTTATTTTTTATCTATAAGTATGCCTGATTTGTGAAAATTCAGATTTATAAAAATTAAGTATTAATTCTGTATTCCATAAAAGGAGTCATAAGAATTCTGTAAATGATAAGTTCCTCTTTTGTACATAAGATTGAAAAAAATGTATGATAATATACTTTTCTTTTTTATACCTTTGGATTATATATTAGAAAGCTAAATATCCATTACACTGAATTCATTTCTACAAATAAAATTTATTGTGAATTAAAGGAAACACAAGAGAGCAAAAGATTCTGTGCAAAAACAAAAATGCAGTTAAAAAATTTTTTTTAATTCCTAAGGAAGGACATGTACTATCCATAGCTAGGTGATGTAGATTGAGCATTTTGTTAGAAGAACTGCAAATGTGGTTTTAGAGAGTCGATGGTATCAGGAAGTAGAACTGTAGAAAAAGAGGAGGAGGAAAAAAATGCAAGATTTTTTTAGGGAAAAAATGCATTTAAAAATAAGATGGTATTGTGAAGGGGCTGGGAAAATACTGTTTGCATAATTGACCATAAAGGAAGGACAACCTGAGTTTGGGAGGAAGGAAATCCAGTGTCCTTAGTTTGAAGGAAGTGGAAATGGAGCTGAGACCTGAGGTCATCTGGTAGTGACTACCTAAAACTTAATCAGAGAGCTATTTTAGTTGATAGGAGGGGGACATCATTCTGTGTGAATAGCCTTAAAACTGGGCTCAAAAAGGAAAAAAGACCTTGTTCTTCCAAAAGACATACTTCAGCCTTAGACTAAAGAGTAGGCATAGCTAGGACATTACAGCCCCCAAAGAGCATAAGGAAAAGTGTACAGGCTGAAGAGAAGTAAAAGTCTTGGGAATCTGGGAGGGACAGTGTAATACTTTAACCTTGTGCTAAACTGGTTAACGTGACTGCTCATGCTTGCCTCATCTGATATTGATTATATTCATAAAGCTTGCTATGCAGTAAGCAATAATACTTCTTGGGGAGAAGATGAGCGAAAGGGATGCTTCTGCATGTAAAGAAAAAGTAGAGAAAAGGCAGATAAGGCAGGGCCCAGGACATAGTATTTATCTGGATAATCTTGTTTTCCATTTTTACCCTTGGCAGAAAGTAGAGCAGAGACCCAACCGTCAAGATAATAAGGAATCTGGCTAGAGGGGGATGGATACTCCACCTCATATATCTCCCACACCAAAAAGACACACCCAGATATGGTCTACCAGTCATGGGAAATATTTTTTAAATACTCACTAACTTTGATAACTAGATGGCCTTAAATAATGCCAGAATTGTAGTCCAAGGACCATAATTTTTATGAATCTACATTTTAAGAAATTAATTATATAAATACTTCTTCATAATTCTATTGTAGAGGAAGATGCACCCTACTGTTCACCATGGAGGTCTTATAAGGAATATCGAACTAATATAGATCTCATAGAAACATTAGATACATCTTTGTCATTGTCAGAGCCTCATCATCATCGTTGTCATATACGTGTTGCATTCATAAGGCATTTTCATTAACACTTACTAACTTTAGGAACCCACTTAAATATTTCAAGGTTTTTTAAAATGAGCATTGACTAGAGGCACGAGTGAAATAGATTAGATTATATTAGAAATAGTGAAATAGATTAGAATAGATTTTCAAGGAAGAATAACCCCTTAGCATGTAATTTGGTCCTAAGAAAATGTAGTTTAGAAAAAATTAAGTATTTGGATTTTTAAATACATTATGAGTATTAGCACATGCTTTATTAGATATTTTATGACTTTACCTTAAGTATTTTAAGAAATTTGATTTTTTTATGTGGCATTTTTATTATAACTTTAAGCCAGTTTATTTTCAGTGATAATACATCTCCAATTTTTTTAAAATGGAGATTTGTGAAAGAGTTTGACTTACATAATTTCATGTTATAATTGGGTTTTTAGAAATATACTTTTTTTGTAGCTTACTTTACTGGTAATTTTCATGAGTAGGATTTTCTGACTTAGTGACAGTTTCTGAAAATGATCAACATAATTCATCTTTAATGTGTAGATATAGAAGTTTGAAAAACTCAGGGAAGAAAATGGGAAACAGGAACAAATAATAAGATTGTAGTAAAATTCTAGAATGTTATATTTCTTTATTAGAGTTCATTATGGAACCATTTCTAAGTAGTAATTATTAGGTAGACCTACTGAATTTTAAGGTAACTCTTGGGAGGCATTCTGATAAATGTTTTCTTTAATACCTTCATCTTTAGAATAAAAAAAATACTTATTTGTATGTAAAATTCTCATGTTTATTTATTTACTTTTAAGTTTATTTTTTTTAAAGATTTTATTTATTTGTTCATGAGAGACACAGAGAAAGAGGCAGAGACACAGGCAGAGGGATAAGCAGGCTCCATGCAGGGAGCCCAATGTTGGTACTCGATCCTGGGACTCTAGGATCACCCCCTGAGCCTAAGTCAGACACTCAACCACTGAGCCACAGAGGTGTCCCATATTCTCATGTTTAAAAAAGTAGTCTTGTTATTTTATAGTCTTTGTTTATCTATATGATTGAATGGATAACAAAATGTAGACTACTTTTTGGAAGAAATAATGGGGAGGCATAATGAAGAAAATAACAAATAATCTTCTTAATTAAAAAATAGGCTAAAATATTAAGAATGATTACTTTTTGATATTGGAATAATGCATGACTATTATTTTTTGTCTATATATCTGTATTTTCCAAATATCTTTGGTTAATATTAATTTTATATTCAGGAAATTTACTCTAAAACAGATTAAATTTTACCTTTCAGTGAATTACAGTGTCTCTTCTAAAAATAGAAAATAAAAAACTTAAGAAAATAAAGTTTACATTTGAGGTGGTCCTGTGTTTTTATACGCTGTAGGCATTTAGCATCGCTTATGAAAAAATTTGTATTTTTTGTATTTGTACCTATTAAGGGAGAGATCTATAAACTGGGTAGATGGTACTTTTAGACATTGTATATTTTTTATTTTTTTATTTAACGATTTTATTCACTTATCTGAGAGTAAGACAGAGAGAGAGAGCATGAGCTATGGGGAGGGGCAGAGGGGGAGGGAACCTGATGAGGGACTCTATCCTAGGACCCCGAGATCATGACCTAAGCTGACGCCAGATGCTTAACCGCTTAACAGACTAAACTACCCAAGTGCCCTCACTGTATACTTTTTAATAAATTTTTTATGGTAGTTGTTATCCTAGAAACATTTTTAGCTTTTGGTTTATTTATTTATTTATTTAGTTAGTTTAAGTTTTCCTGATCATTGCTTCTTTAGAATATGGATTTTTGTCACTTTATTATTTTATTTGCCAAATGGTTATAGACATCCTTTCCTTCAAAAGTTGATGTTCTTTCCTTCAAAAAACCACACCGTTCATATTTTATTGTGAGAAAAAAAAGAAAACATTTAAGATGAGTAAAACCTTGATCTTCTTGCATTTATATTTTAAAACATTAAATATTTAGCATCTATATGGAATACTATATGTAAAATCGTGATACATTTGGAAATCAACAGTTAATAGTGTATATGAATGCACTTTTGGATGACAAAGTTCTAAAAAACACAAGGAAATGATCATTATGCAAGTTAGGATAATGGTTACTAATGGGAAATGGGAAGAGGTTATGATTGGGATAGGGCTCATGGAAAGGGCTTTTGAGATAGTTGGCAAAATTCCATTTTGCCTGGCCATGGTGATGGTTACTTTATAGTAACCATGTGTTTGCTTTATCATATTTTGCAAAATTCATAAATTTAACCTATATTTTTCTATATTTGTATTTTTTAATTTTAAAATAACAAGATTTTAAGCTATAATTAAGATAATTAATTTTAGAAAAGAAATATGTACAGTATTTTTTAATGTCTTTATGGTATTGCTATGGTTCATCTTTGAGACCTGATGGCATCAAATAAAGGGATGATCTCCAAACAAATCTGTTGGATTCTTCTCTACTATGACAGGTACTGTGAAATATGTCCACCTGTTGATTTTCTAGAGGGAAGTAGAGAATAAAATCAGAAATGTTGGAGGAAATTTTAATAATTAGGAATTTATCTTATAAGAGGATGTAGAGGTTTTACTATAGAACAATTATTTTGCCATGTGGCTAGGAGATGCCTAACATGAACCAGTTATTTTTATCCTGAGTGACAAGTAAGTTCATCTGAGCTGTTAAATTATTATTAGATACTATAATAATATTGTGATTAAAAAGTAAATGGTCACCTTGCATGATTAAAAATAACACCTACTAATTTGGAAAGTTTATTGAACTAGCTTTTATTTTCTCCTTACTGGTTATGTTTTTATTTTACCCTGAAATCACAGGCAATGCTTTTATGTGGAGTTAATTAATGTTTACTAGCTTTTTTTTCTGCTTCAGATTAACATAGAGTTGTTTTATTTTACAATTTATTTCTAATTTCATTCATTTCCTAAGAAAAGTATCAATATATACTACTGAACTTAATGAGAAATGTATATAGTGATTATAATTTTAGTTCTCTGGTATGGATGAAGATTCCTTAATTGTCCTAAAGCAATGATAGGGCCAAAATATATTATTGCTTTAGTGTGGTAGTAATGAAATCACATTATTACAATGAGCTCTTTGAGAGCAGAAAATTAGATTTGTTCTTCCCCAGGGTCTGTCGAATAATAGATGTTCAATAAATGTTGACAATGCAGTGGTCTGTAAGTTTGGGAGACTGGACATGTTTTATTTTTTTAAATTTAAATTCAATTAACATAAAATATATTATTAGTTTCAGAGGTAGGGGTCAGTGATTCATCAGACTTCTATAACACCAGTATTCATTACATCACATGCCCTCCTTAATGTCCATCATGCATTTGCCCCATCTCCCCACTCCCCTCCTCTCCAGCAACCCTCAGTTTATTTTCTATGATTAAGAATCTCATGATTTGTCTCCCTCTCTGATTTTTGCTTTGTTTTGTTTTTTTCCTCTCTTCCTCTGTAATCCTCTGTTTTGTTTCTTAAATTCCACATGAGTGGAATTATGATCTGAGATCATATAATTGTCTTTCTCTGATTGACTTTTTTCACTTAGCATAATACCCTCTAGTTCCATGAGACTAGAGATATTTTAAATTGTTTGGATGTTTGGATAAAGTGATAGACTTTAGTCATAAGTGTTGATAACATGTGGCTGATTTTTATATTCTTGCCTAAGAGAATGTTTATAACATCTAGAAAGGATTTTGTTATATTATAGGTTTGTAGTGATGGGATACTTTAAAAAAATTATATAAAACATGTGATATTATGTAATTAAAATAATAGGAGAATAATGTTTTTATTCCTACCTCATGAAAATTATTTTCTCAGATAATCATATATTATTTAGGAAAATACTTCTGTAGAAAGTATAGCATAGTCAGTAATATTGTAGTAGTTTGGTCTGGTGATAGATGGTAACTACACTTACTGTATTAAGCATTTATAATATATATAATTATCAAATCACTATTTTGCACACTTGAAACTAAAATATTGTATGTCAACTATACTTCAATTAAAATATTTTTTATAAAAGAAAAAGGAACTATTGCAGATTTAAGTACACCCTTTGTATAACATCTTCCGTGTACCTCCTTAATATTCCTGTGTATTAGATTTTTATAATGAGATGTTTTCTATAATGATTTGTGAACTTCCTCAGGGATTAGGCTTTGTTTTACTTGTCTTTTCATCCCCTGTGCCCTCTGTGGTGCTGGACATGAGATATTCAAATTATGTGGGGTGTTTATATAAATGAATGATGAAATAAAATATTATCTAATAAGTATTTGTTATTTCTTGTCTTAGTATATATAACTGGATGGTAGTTGCAGGAAGGTCATTTAATACTACCTTTATTCATTTTGTATTTCAAAACAAATTTGGATAAAACAGTAGTCTGTAAAGACATAACAAATGAATCAAAGCAGACAGCAAAGGCTTTATATCTCAGGAGGCATGGCACTAGGGAATCTAACTGTGAACAAAATAAATATCCCTATTCTCATGGGCTACCACCTAGTGAAAGAGACTTTTCCCCAAGAAGTTTGAAATATCAAGTAGTAAAATACATGGAGAGATTATATTTCATATTGCTATATCAATCAGAATGTATATATATGTATGTAAGAATATGGAAAGAGAGATGGCAAATACACACAAATTCTAATATGTGTTTAGATTTTGGCATATAGTAGCTATAATTAGTAAATGCTCAAATGAATGAATCACCTTAGGCCATAATTCTCCTAAACAATGCATATAAATTAGAGTTCTTAATAGGCTAGGAACAAATAGAATTACATTTAAAATCCATTAAAGATGATAAAAACTGTTTTAGGTGTGTGACTAATATTGTCAGTATATAGGCTTTTCTTCACCTCAGTAGGTAGCGATGTAGTAAGATTCACTTTTTACCTTTTCTGCTCTATTGTTTCTATCATTGTTTTCATTTAAGATCCAGTTTAATTTCTTTTGCCATGTATAAACCTTATAAACCACCTTATATTCTTTCTAGCATAAGGTAAGTTATTTATTTTTTGGTTTTGTGTAGCCTATGTTAATTTGAAAACACACTTTCACCACTTTACCTGTGGTGTCTGTGTGTCTGTATTTCTAGCTTGTCTGTTGCTGCACCTAGGATTGCTTCTGGGTGGCTTCTAAGTACTGCTGATAACAGTATCAGCTGTGTTTCTTATTTCTTTTGATCCTGGAATTTCTTATAGGGCAATATGTGATGTCAGTCATTTGACAGAAAACATGAATAAAGGAGACAATCAAAGAAACTATAAAGCATTGTGAAAGGATTCGACTTAAAAATCTTTTATAGCATAATTTGTAGCATTAGAGAGATATTATGAAACCCTTAAATGAATGAGGAAACTAATGTGGAAAAGAGATAAGCAGAACAAGGATGAGCTTATTGACAATTTGTTTCATTGTGGAAAATATATTTTTTAAAAAATATGATTTAAAGGAATTTCATCTTAAACCTCGTTCTTCATACTGATGTATTCATTTTTAATAAAAGTTTCTGGTGAATGTGAAAAGATGAATATGGGAAGATCTTTATTCTTTACTATTTTTGATGCTGATGATACACTGCCTCAGGTTATGTTGCCAAAAGAGTCCTAACATAAAAACAAAACCTGATAGAAATATGATACTCTTTCAAAAATAATACCTATTTCTAATGTACTTTTAAAACTAGGAAATGCATAAATTTATAAGTCATATGTAGTAAGCTATTTTGGAGATTTTTAAAAGGAAAAGTGAAATATATCTAAATACCTTAGATTTATGGTGTCATATTTCTATAGCCACTTTGTTTACTTTTCATATATTATACAACTTGATTTAGAATTGGTCTATTAAAAAAATAGAATTGCTCTATTTTGGGGGCACCTGGCTTAGAAAGTAGAACATGAAAAAAAAAAAAAAGAAAGTAGAACATGCAACTCTTAATCTCAGAGTTGTAAGTTTGAGCCCTGTGTTGGG
Source organism: Canis lupus familiaris (assembly GCF_011100685.1). Taxonomy (NCBI): domain Eukaryota; kingdom Metazoa; phylum Chordata; class Mammalia; order Carnivora; family Canidae; genus Canis; species Canis lupus. The sequence goes on from NC_049224.1 coordinate 25,840,829, forward strand.
TATAGAGATTACTTAAAAATAAAATCTTTAAACAAACAACTAAAAGGCCAAAAAAAATAGTAGCTCTATTTTGGACAACTTAGACAACTTCATTCTAGTCTTGTCTTGTGTTTTATTCCTTTCCCCCTTTGATATGAGGGAAAGACATTAAAAATACTTGGCAAAACTTTTTTTTTTTTTTTTCACCACATCTAGTTTTCAATTATTCTTGTATTTCTTGGATTCTGTGGGCATTGGTGGTGAGGTTAGGGATCCATATCTCTTTAAATAAATGCCCACAAATTGAAGTATTGTATCTTTGAATATATACGAGAAATTTACATAATAGTTATTAAGAAATAATGGACAGGGCTATAAGTGACGTGACACAGTTTTGTACAAATAAGAATGCATTACCTATTTTCAGACTTAATGTTCATAAATTTGATTGCATTTATTTTGAGTATTAAGGGGTCCCCCTCCACCCTACATATATCTGATTTGATACTTTTCCCTGTCTCTTGGGTTTAAAACCACAAACATCTGCTGTTATAATACAAAGAATTATTTGCAGCCAGCCACAGTAGATAGATATCATTAGTTCTCAAAGCTCAGGTGCTAACTTTTGAATCTTTGAACTCTCTAGAAGGAAATTCTTGGAATCTCTTCAAAAAGAAGGTATAGATATTTTTAATGTAGTTTCATGATTTTTCTTATCAAAGACAAACTTTAAAATATGCAAGATATATTATGTTAAAATATCTAGATTTTTAAAGAAGAAAAGGAACCGCCTCTCTTTATTTCCTTTGTATATTACCAATGTCAGAATCCAGAACAATCAAAAAACTTTAAAAAGTTGAAAGATGCTTATTTTGGTTCAACCTACTTATTTTATTAGATATGCCATTGCTTAAAACTTGAGTGAGGTTTTGCCAGGAAAATTGAGATTTTCCAAATATTTCCTGAGTACTTTTTCAACTATCCTGGATAAAACTTTTGTTATGTCTACAATGGAGAGTTATTTTTTTAGCTTATTTAAAATATAATAAGTTATATTTTAGGATGATTAATATGAGGGCATTATGTCAGAGGAACTGAAGAAAAGAAAGGACTAAAGGTGAAGACTAGGAGGAGGCTACCCTAATAGTCTTGGTATAAGCTGAAAAGCCCTCTAGTTAGGGTGGCAGCGATTACAATAAAAAGTAAAAGATGAAAACGAAGGATAAAAAAGATGAGTTGTGAGAATCGAGGAAGAAAGAAAAGGTTTGAAATTTGTAGTTAACATTACTGATGAACCAAGATTCATTAGCAGATACCATTAGCAGATTTCAGAGAAATCTGAAATTTGGAAGGAAGAACATAAAGAAAGTAGGTTCAGCTAAGAGTGGGCTAAAAAATGAGAGAATAAGTGTAAATTAAGAATTGAGGCCTCGGAATAGAAATTTTGGGAAAAAATGCTCACATTTAGGGGGTGTTAGGAAAGAAGGTGCTACCATTAAGACCAATGGGAGACGGCCGGGATCCCTGGGTGGCGCAGCGGTTTGGCGCCTGCTTTTGGCCCAGGGCGCGATCCTGGAGACCCGGGATCGAATCCCACGTCGGGCTCCCGGTGCATGGAGCCTGCTTCTCCCTCTGCCTATGTCTCTGCCTCTCTCTATTTCTCTCTCTGTGACTATCATAAATAAATAAAAATTTAAAAAAAAAAGTGGAAGACCAATGGGAGATAAATACCACACTGGATAGACTCGCTTAGATAGCTTAACTAGTGTTCTGCATAGCCAAGGAAATTTCCCAAATCAGTTCACTATTTCAGGGTGCTTCTATTTTGAACTCTAAGGCAACTAATAACATTTGTTTGGTGTTAATGTACTATGTTGAGTTCCTAAGATATTCAAAAGCTATTTATGGTTTTTGAAGCAAAACTTGAGATTCAAACTATGTCAATGCCTGAATGATCTATATAGGCCACAATTCATTTTAGAAAGCAGCAATGTATTGTATGGGGAAGAAAGTAGAGTCAAATATAGGAAGAAAATTAAATGGACGTAAATGATCCATGACTTCTTCTAGAAGTTTCTGAAAGTTAGATTAATAGGTAGGGAAATTTGTCTATATTAGTCCTCTTTCTTCGTTACAGCTTTGTTTTAGCAGTCAGTCATGTATTGACCTGCCTATTAAGTAAGTAAATGTAAAAATTTTCATACCTGGGCACCCTGGGTGGCTCAGCGGTTTAGCGCCACCTTCAGCCCAGGGCCTGATCATGGAGACCCAGGATCGAGTCCCACATCAGGCTCCCTGCATGGAGCCTGCTTCTCCCTCTGCCTGTGTCTCTGCCTCTCTCTCTCTCTGTGTCTCTCATGAATAAATAAATAAAATCTTAAAAAAATTTTTTTTGATACCTAAGGGAGGTAAGCATATGTAAGAGCTGTAAAAATATATCATGTTCAATTTTATAGTCTAGTGGCTTATACTTAATCGGTAATAAATATTTGATGAAGGAATATACATTCTTCAGGCATACTATTTCTAAACTAAGTACCTACTTCCATGGGAACGTTGTAATGCTCACATGTGATCCATTCCATATTCCCTCTTCTTGTTTTCCCTTATTACCTTATTTTATGTGTCATCGTATACCTCCTGTCATCATTATCCTTCCTTTGTCACCTCTGAGATAAATATGAAAATGGAAATAAAGGAAAATATTTCAGAGCTGACGTCATACTATAGTTTTTATTGTGATCAAAAGCCTTAGATATTGAAAAATTACTTCTGTATTGCTTACAATAGGACTCTAATGTAATGTGTCTTAGAAATTATGGGGGTGTTTTCCTTACACAGATTTCATCAACACATAACACATACACATAACCACATACACCAGACTAACTTCCTTTTTTCTCTAATGTGAAATAGTCTTCCACAAGGACATTAGGAGCTTGCTCTAAGTTAAATCTGTAAACCTATCCTGTCATAGGTCTCCAACTTATATACCCTTCTTACCTTTTCCACGCCATAACTATAACCTTTGATCTTTTATCCCCATTTCCATTGTCAGTTTTTCCTCCAATAGGGCCTACTCTTTTTTTTAAGTCTAGGATTTTATGTTCATTCACAGGAAGTGGCAACATGAGCAGTGGGAGATTTGCAGAGTATTAGGAATCTCAGCAGGATTTCATGTTTGAAATGGAAGTTATCCAGCTTTATCTCTGTGTCCACATTCCCAATTACTTATTTACATTTATTTACTGGAGGCATTGTGGGGAGAGTCGAGTGGGTGGGGCATTTTAAGTCTACTATTTGGGAATCATTCTTACCTATCTTGATTGGATGAGAGCTCAAGCTCAGACCAAGATCAAGTTGAGCTGGCATCACTGCTGGGTCCTTTAGAATCTAGGGTGTGCTTGGAAACCTCTCACTTTTAAGTGGGCTTTCTTGGAGGGTGCAATGAATAAGCAGGGCATGTGCTAGCTGACTCTCAAAGGTTTTCTTCCTGGCTCTTCAGCTGCCGTTTATTGCTTAGTTTTCTGTCCGCTTGTTCACTTGATGGGACGTTCAGGCTAATTCTACCTTTGAGAGAAACTAGGCTTTTGTGTTTTCAATGAATGTTTGACATTAGTTTCTTCAGTGCCAATAAAGTTTAATGGCAGGTGTAACTGAGGGAAGCTTTCTGCCTTTTTTACTTGCTCTTAGCCAGCTCCTATATTTTGCTGTGTCAAAGTTGTGCAACCACTTGGATCATCTACTGATTCCTCTTTCCTATCTGAGAAGATGCTCATTTCCAGAACAAAAATGATTGCCCTTGCTCAGGGACCTTCCTGCTCCAGTTGTTTCCTAGACATTCTCTGAATCAACTCTCTGGCTTCTTTTCCAAATTTAAATTCTATTAAACACTGATAAACTTGAGCAGTTTGCAGTAGTGGGAAAAGACAGGCTTTCCTCTTACATCCTTTGCAGAACAAGTTGTTCAAAAAAATTCTACCTCTTTAGTAAAGACTTTTCTAACAATTCCAACCTTAGTAGATTTTCCACCTTATGGATTTAAAATATGAGGTAGGCCGTCTGTGCTCTTCTCAAATTTAATTCAGATTATTAGCTTAAAACGTTTTCCCTTTCTTGTTGTTTTTAAAAACTTTTACAGAGTTTAAGTCATAGCAAGGCTAAATTAAAACAGAAAAAAAAATTGTGTCAGTAATTTTCTTTGAAGTAAAAAAGAGCCAATATAATTTTTTCTTATTTTAGGAAATTTAAGAAGTGATAATTATATATAGTTTTCTGTAATTTAAAGTGTATATCGTTCTCATGGGCTTTTAATATCTATCTGGAACAAAAGCAGCTGTTGCTTACCTTACTTGTATCAAAAGACCAGAATAGCAGTAATGGAAGGTATTTAGGGAACTAGAGTTGATTTATTTAATTTAGATTTTAAAAAAATTAGGACTTTTTAAAGATTAAACTGCAATTTCTCTAAAGCCCTTTTAATTAGTTAGTTAATTAATTAATTAATTTTAACCAATAATAGAAGTTAATTAGAAATCTAAAGGAATAATAGATCTTCATATTAAATATTTGTAGAAAAAAATATGCATGTTTTTCCCTTGAGTAAAGAATAAGTAGGTAGATACTTATGTTACTCTATTGGTACTTCAAGAATTAAAATATAAGAGCTGTCTTTCTTTTGGAGAATCAATTAATTGAGTCAGAGGTAATTTATAAGGTTAAATAGTAATTCAATTCAAGGGTTTTTATTTTTGAAGTTTTTTATTTAAAAAGTGGAATTTTTTTTAAAGAGAATCATCTGAGGATTAGCTTTTAAAATAAATAACAAGAAATATAAATTCCACTTAATAAAATAATTTTTAAAAGATTTAATTGTATATAATGAAAATTAGAGAAAGAGAATAGGAATCAGAAGATAAGACCTTGAAATTTAGGAAAGTTCTGAAAGTCACAGGTTAATTTATATATTAAACTAATGTTCTAGTGAGGGGAAAAAATGTAGCCCCTTAATTCAAATATATAGGTAAACAATGATCAATTTTTTTTAAGATACTTTGAATTCTTATCACATGTGATCTTTATATCTAATAAATAAAAAAAATAAAATAAAATAAAATAAAATAAAATAAAATAAAATAAAATAAAACGAAGTTGGAGGGCAGCCCCTAAGTAAACTGGTTCAAAATATCAAAAGATAATTAAAAAGTACATTTTTATCAGATTGAAAGATTAGATTTCTCAGATAATATTTTCATTTTCAATGAAAAATACAGTGTATTTTATAATACATTGTATGTTCAGTGATATTATTTAAAAGATCTGATCATCAATGCCTATCTGTATGAAATATTTGAATTTTAAAACAGTTGACATTTTTGTTTTGTATTATGAATTGAAACATTTAATTTTTAAGGCCTTTGCTGCCACTTTACCTAGAATTGGAATTATAGTAGCCTTGTGGTCAAAATTAATTTATTCAGCTTATTAAAAATATAAGCAAGACTGTGCAAGCTAATGTACCATGTTTATATGTGACAGACCTTTAGCTAATAGTGTTTAATTTACCATGGCTCTCCTCTGTGCCTAGAAAAAAAAATAAAAAAGAGTTTTATCTTTGGGGCAGCTAATAATTTTCAGAATAAAAAGGGATAATCTGGAACATCCTGTCTGCTAGTCATTTCCAATAATTTTAGAAAGAACTTCTCCTCTTTTAATATTAAAGCTGTTTTTCTGGTGGGTTCCCCCCCCCCCTTTTTTTTTTTCTGGTGGGTTTTCCAAATAGGACTTTAATAAAATCGGTATAGAGCAAACTACATTTTGTCAGACCTTTTTGATGATAAGAATATATCAAAACATTTAAGGATTTCTTCTCATGTTGTAAGGCAAGTGATTTACCAAGAAAAATCTTATTTTCTGCTCTATCAACACACTGTGTAAAAACAGTGGAGATATCACAACTTTTATACTCTTTACCAGTTCAATTGTGAAGATTTTATATAATAGCATCCTTCCTGTTACATCAATGAGCACCATATTTCATAAGTTCTAGGAAGTCCTTTTAAAAAATGCATGTGTTCTTATGTGTTTTTAAACATTTCTGAAATTGATATGTGTCTTATAAACAACTAATAAAGTTTCATGCCATGGTCTAATATTTGGCAGCATCTTCCCCTCTTTTTAATGATATATAAGTTAATTATGATAATTGTGAGTTTTAAGATACTGACATCTTATTAATTACAATTATGGTGGATATGTAGTCTTATCTGGACTTAAAAAATATTAGTAAATTATATTTTTAAAGTAGTATACTCATTTCTTACACTTCTTGCAGTATCAGTAGTATATAGTTTAATACATCATGTTTTGAGGTACCTGGCTAGCTCAGTTGGTAGAACATGTGACTCTTAATCTTTGGGTTGGGAGTTCAAGCCTCACATTGGGTGTAGAGCTTACTTAAAAACAAAAACAACACTTTTTTTTTTTCTGCATGTGCAATGTACTGAATTTTTTTTAATGACAGGATACACATATTTTCATTATCAGGTTCTAATTTTGTATAAATTGTTAATTACTTGATAACAGTAAGCCTTTCATAAGGACATTCAGAGCCTTATTTCTATATGCTCATTATATATATATTTCAAAAAAATTGTACAATATAATAAAGGTTAGAAAACTACTTTTATAAAATTTGATTGATAAAAACACAGTTTTCTCATCGTTAAAAGGTAAACCCAATAACAAATAATTTCATAACTTCTAGTCTAAGGTTTTTGAGAAATGATTATAGTTTTTATTGTACATATTATTATCACTTAGGTAGAATTGTCACTGGTCAAAACCTCAACTATTTACCTCTTGAGCCTGATCAATCTTTTCATATCCATTGTGACTTTTTACATTTTTCAAAGATGGCAACAACATCTCCTATCTACCATGTTTTTTTGCTTATGACCTTGCCTCTCTTCTATCAAGAAATGGTGTCCAATTTCCTTTCCCTTGAATCTGAGCTTACCTTAGACCGGTAGAATATGGTGGTAGTGATGCTACAAGTTAGGTAGGTCAGAAGAGGTTTTACATCTTCCTTGGTCTCTTGGAATGCTTACTCTTCAGCTATTTCTTCTTAGGATGCTCCCTCTTAAACCTTATCACCATTCTATGAGAAATCTACACCCAAGATTGGCAGTCTCTCAAACTGCCAGTCATCTGAGTCCATGCATTAGTCATTAGTGAAGAAGCCCCCAGTTGTTTGAGTCTTCCCAACTGAGTTGCAAATGCCATGGAATCTTCAGAAACAGCCATTTCCACTGTTCATTCTCCAAAGTTATTTGGGGATGATTTGTTATGCAGCAGTAGATAATAAGAATAGAACTTGATATCTGGAAGTGGGGTGCTACTGTAGCAAAAACTATAAGTACATGGGATCAGCTGGTAGGTGGACAAGACTTCATAAAACCTGTAATAGATTCATGGAGACTATTGATGGGGCTTGGAAAAAAGTGTGGCTAATGTTATTTGAAGCTGGAAATAAAGAATATCTTTAGGGGTGCCTGAGTGGCTCAATTGGTTAGATGGCTGACTCTTGATTTCTGCTTAGGTCATGATTTCAGGGTTCTATGTTAGGCCCCTTGCTCAGTGGGGAGTCTGCTTGAGGATTTTCTCTTCCTCTCCCTCTGCTCCTCCTCCTGCTTGCATGTGCACATGCACATGCTCTCTCAAATAGATTATATCATATATATATGTCTTTCTTATCTAGTGACAAAGTTTAGCAAAACAGTCCACCCAGGGTAACATGGAAAACAGAAAATATTAGTTTTTAAGATTATTTATTTATTTATTTATTTATTTATGATAGAAGTAGAGAGAGAGAGAGGCAGAGACACAGGCAGAGGATTAAGCAGGCTCCATGCCGGGAGCCCGACGCGGGACTCAATCCCAGGACTCCAGGATTGCGCCCTGGGCCAAAGGCAGGTGCTAAACTGCTGAGCCACCCAGGTCCCCCCCCCCCCTTTTTTTTTGTTAAAGATCTGAAACAGAAAATATTCTTAATAAACTGAGATCTGGCAAAGAAGAGTTCCAGGCAGAATGTCTAAAGTGTTGTCAACTCAGTGTTTTGGCTATACCTTAAGAGATATGAATGGATAAAGATGAGTTAAAAAAAAAATTCTTGTTTTCTAGCAGAATTTGGAGGAAATATAAAGGGCTTAGGACAGCTTTTCCCGCCTGTAAAGTAGTCTCAAAGGAGAAAGGACCTCAGAATAAAGATCAAATCCAGAGCAAAGGTAGGAAAAAAGTAGACTCAACGTAAAAGTGAAAGTAAGATGTAACTATAAAACCATTTTTAAGACCTCAGAAAAATTTAAGGTGGCCCTCATAGACTCTAGACACACAGAAAACCTTCCAGGAATCCTAACAGCACAACTCTTAGTTTTCCTCTGTTAAACAAATGCTTTCTAAGAATCTTCAGGGCTTTTTCCCAGAGCTGCCTCACAGCGGGCCCAGAATAGAGAAGGGCATATTTCAAAGGGATCTGTGGGCATGGCTTTTGCCTGAATGTGGGTGGGTTTGTAAAACACATTTCCAAACATAAGAAACCTATAAAGCTTTTAAAAGAGTTCTGTCAGCCTGAAACAACATAAATGAACAGACTTTTAAATCCTTGAACTTCTGTAGCCACAAAAATGGCTGAGAAACATTCTTAGTTGCAAACATGGCGTTCTCTTTTATGGAAAAGGAAGCATGACTTACATGGTGGAACCAAGAAGCTGGAGAACAGAAGCCAGAACACAGAGAAGTACTCCCACTAACTAGGACTGGGCCCTGATCAAGGTACTGGTTACAAGTGCCCTCAAGGCATTAGAATTAGTAGTAGTATGACTAGTGACTTTTACATGCCTCCTGTCACCAACTACTCACTGCCCCTTACCTTTTTGAGTGGGAATATCTATTGGAATTATCCTGTCTTCAAAAACTAGGCATTTTGGGTGTGTAGGAGGTACAACATAACTTGTCTCTTCAGTTCATTGGCCTTCAGATTGAGAGGAATTATATCTGAGTTGCAGTATGTAAGAATTATACTTACATCTTGACCTGATTTAGATGCTTAAATCTGGACTTTGAATAGTGCTGTAATTAGGAAAAGACTTTCAGGATTGGGAGGAAGAGAGTGTTTTTCTTGGATAGGAATTGTTGTGACCACAGAGTAGGTTGTGCCAGATTGAGTTGTTTGTTTTTTTATTAAACTTTTTATTTTGAAATAATTATAGATTCACATGCAGTCATAAGAAATAATATAGAGAGGTCCATGTGCCATTTATCTAGTTTCTAGTTTCCCCTGATGGTAACATCTTGCAGAACTCTAGTACAATAACTAGATCTAGTACAATAGCCAGAAGGCACATGTAACTGGTACCTTGATCTGGGCCCAGTCCTAACTAGTAGGAGTACTTTTCTGTATTTTGCATGTAGTCCTCTAGCTCCTTGCTTCTAAAATCTTGATATAATCCATGGATCTAATTCAGATTTCCCCAGATTTACTTGTACTCATTTGTGTGGGTCTATCTAGTTTTGTGTGTGATTTTTGTATGTGTAGATTCATTTATCTACCACCATACTCAAGGTGGAGAACCCCAAGGATTCCTCCTGTTGCTCATTTATAGCCACACTTGCCTCCCCACCCTATTCCTAATTCCTACCAGATTGATTTCTGTTATATCTGTTAGTTCACATTATAAAATTAGATGTGCTTTGAAAAAAATGAATGTATTTTATGTATGTATGATTCTTGTATTGAGTCTATGAAAATTACCAACAAAGGCCTCAATTTAGACATCTATAATGCTTGACTTTTCCAAATTCAGAATTTATCTCTTAATAAAATAAACAACTATTATATTGACAAAGGCTATTTTAATTTAGCCTACTGTTTTTCACTGCTCTCTAGAGATGGTTTAAGCACTGATATAATTACTTTATTTGTGTGTGGTCAGTTATATACATAGATTGGATAATAATGTAATGCCTTTTGCTTTTATACTTTAAGTATGTATACCTTAAATGGTGATATTTTTATTTTCTATTGCATAGCGTATTTAGTCAGAGGTAACCAAGCATGAAAAGTTAAGAGGAAAGCATTTCTAAAAGGAAGAATTGCCTTTCTGTACTACTTTAATATCTATTCTACTATAGTATTTTGTTGCTATGGGAAGAGAAATAGGCAAAATAATTTGTAAGGAATTTGGTGTTTTTCTTTTTTTAAATTTGTGATTACCATACTATTTTTGGTTTCTCCCTCCCTTTTTCCTATTTCTCTCCTATACTCACCTGTACCTTTTAATCTTCTCCTATGATTCTGAATTATTTATAACAGTGTCTGAATCATTATGGAACATTGGTGTGGATTTTATTTTCTAACACTTGTAGGATCTTTAACTTTGTCACATATTAGTATATGGATATTTCCTTTATTTGTGATCCACAAATAGAATATCTGAGAATTATTATATGTGATATATCTTATTTCTAGTGTCTAATCTACATCTTTTATTTTTAAAAAGGCAGTTAGGCCATCTTAACACCTTCTTTTTAATTTTGTTCCTTCTTTAATTAAAAGTATATTTATTGACATTGCCAGACACAAGCCCAGGTGATAAGGAAATAGAAATAAAACAGAGTCCCAGTGCTTAAGGAGCTTCTGTCCAATAGGGGATATACATCAATAGATGATTACAATAAAAGGTCCTGGGACAGAAAAATAAACAGCACATTAGGAAACATTTGTTGAGTTGGCTTTAAACTTAGCCTGCACAGGTAAGAGAAGGCTTTCAGGAGGAGTGTAAGAGGAAATTAGAATTTGTTAAGTTTCATGAGTACAGAAAAATTGAGTCCATATTCTTTTCTGTATCCCAATTACCTACCATAGTGCATATTTGATGATGGTTGAAAAGCAGAGATGTCTACCTGAACTTTGACAGAGGGCTTTAGAGTGAGTTGAGTGAGTAATTGAAAGAACCAGCATGTACAAAAGTTTATGTCCTTGGTAAAATCCTCTACTGAGCCAGAGGCAATCAATCAATCTCTCTTTCTGTCTGTCTGTCTCTTTTTCTGTTTCCCTCCCCATCCTCCATAATATCTATGGACTGTGACCACTGTCTCTTGTTTCTAAGCAAATTGCTATGAGGTCTTTGTGCCTTGTCCTAGAAGTTAGACAATACGACATAATATTTTCAAAATCCCTGTGAAAAGTCCTTTCTAGTCTAAAAATTATACTCATTTGTTATTGTTGAAGATGCTTTTATTGAAGAGGTGCCTGTATGGCTCAGTTGGTTAAGCTTCTGCCTTAAGCTCAGGAGCCCTAGGATGGAGCCAGCCAGCAGGATCCCTGCTCAGTGGGACATCTGCTTCTCTCTCTGCCCTTCTGCCCCTCTACTGCTCCCCTCCACTCCTGCTTTCACTTGTTCTCTCTCTCAAAATATTTTTTAGAAAGGTATTTTTTATTAAAGAATAGGGGCAAAATAGCAACTTGCTCCTTTCAGTCTTGAAGAAAATAAAAATGATGTCATTAGATTCATCATAAAACCTTTAATGATGTAAGGGGCTTCTGATTAGCTAACATCATTAGTGTAGATTTTTTTGTTTTGTTTTTTAGCGTAGAATTTTTTGCCTGTGAAAAAGGAGGTTGAGCATCCTTCATTTTTCTCTTTCTTCTTACAGTGATCCCCCTGGCAAAGGCTCGCCTTTAGGTGTCGGGTGTCAATTAGGCACTCTGTTTGCTGTGCATTCCCAATTGGCCACCCCAGTGTGGAGTCTTGGATTTTTCAGATGATTTAAGACAGTCTCTTCAGAAGAATAAAAGCAGGGGTGGTAATACCAGGTTGTTGCTTGACATCATACATGTTTGGAAAATAAAGGTAGTCAAGATTTTTTATGCATTTCTCATGGGGGACGAGTTATATTTTTTGGTGATTAAGAGTCAAAGTAGGATTTCACCCAGAAGGAAGCATCTCTAATATTGGTAAATCATAAATCAGTACAGAAGTAAGACTGTGCATATTTAAGAGACTTATTATAGCTTAACATGGCTAGAACAAAAGGTCTGAGGAGACATGAGACTGTATCAGTAGGCAGGGACCAGATCAGAGAGGATTTTGATGACTATTAAGTTTTTATTTTTACTGAAGGCAAATTGGAGCATCATGATAGGGATTTTAACTTTATAGAGGTAATAACATGATGAGATTTGTATTTTTAAAAGTCCATTCAGGTATCAGTTTGGAGGGTAGGTTGGAGAAAACAATACTAGAGGTAGGGATGTGTAGACCATTGTTTCACTTGCTGTGTCTGTGTAACAAAATTACCCCAAAAATGTAATGGTGTAAAACAATCATTTACTTTATTGATGGATTCCTTGGAGAGGAATTTGGATATGGATACGGTATAGTGGGGATGGCTGGTCTCTATCTATTCCCATGATATTTGATATCTCTGTAAAAGGTATCACTCCATTATCATCTGCATGGCAAATTATGATGAGAAGTTTATTGTAATTTCTTTTTTTTTTTTTCTGGATGACATCAGATTTTTTTATCATGAAATTTGAATATGATGCATCTAAGTATGATATTTATCCTGCTTGATGTTTTCTGAGGATGAATCTGTGTTATATTTTACTAATTATGAAAAACTCTTTGCTATTATATCTTTACATATTTTTTCTGTACTCTTTTTTTTTTTTTGTCTCTTTCCTTAAAGGGATATTGGACTGTTTATATTGTCACATAGGTCTTGAGTGATCTGTTCTCTCTTTTATTCTTAGTTGTGTTTTCAAAATTTTTTAAATTGTATGGGGTTAAAAAAAATTGTGTGGGGTTTTATGGCTTTTTTTTTTTTAATTTACTCTCTGTGTTTCACTGTGAGTGCTTTTTATTGACTCAGGTTGACTGATGCTTTCCTTACTGTGTTGAGTTTACTGATGAGTTTGTCAAAGGCAGTCTTTAACTGTTATCATGTTTTTATTTTCAGCATTTGATTTGATTTGGTTTTCCTTTATGGTTTCCATCTCTCTATTGAAATTTCCCATTTGTTCTGGCTTTTGGCCCACCTTTTCCCACTAAAACATATTAACAAATTAATCATAGATATTTTAAATTCTTACCTGGTAATGCCAATAACTTTTTCATATCAGTGTTTTTTTGTTGTTGTTGTTGTTGGTTGACAGTTTGGCTTTTTTGGGTTTTTTTTTTGTTTTTTGTTTTAGTTTTTGTTTTTTGCTATGTCATACTTTTTGGTTGAAGGCTAAATATTTTGTGTAGGACAATAGAGACTGAATTTTGTTTAGCTTAGAAATTAACATGCCTTTTTTTTTTTCCTAGTCCTTTCATGTTTGGGGAAAGCAATTAAGTTAATCTAGTCAGGAGTTTTACTCTGCTTGATTATCAATGCACCGTGGGCTTCAGATTTCTCTAGCATTACTTTGAGTTCAGGATGAAGGCTGGTTTGGTTTACTCAAGGGTTTTACTCAGTATCTGGTCTGCCTTCAACTCTAAGTCTTTCATTTGTTTCTGAGCCTTAGGCATGGAGTCTTCTTACTATCTGGAACCTCCCTTAGAAGTGGACTCTTGATTTGTTACTTGATGATTACCAGCCTGGCAGTATAGGACAGGGGGTGACATTCTCTGTTATTCAGATTCAGCCTCAGTGTTGTTTGTTTCCCTGGGTCTCTAGAGTGTTACATTCTAAGTAATCCTGTCTTATCCCAAAGATGGGGAACCACTACTAGTGAATTCAGGATGTTTTTTCTCTTCTTCCTTCACCAGGGATAGAGGAATTTTTTTTTTTTTCCTGTTCTTTTCCCTCAGTTAGCGCTCTTCACCTGTGCCCTGAGGCTACCAGAGTTTTTTGTCCTTTCATCAGTGGTTTAAGGTTTTTGCTTTTTAGGAGAGAGAGAGTGGGTGGCTTTGCGCATTTTTCACAGGAGATGCTTTTCCTTTCCTCCAGGCCTGCTAGTGTAGGAGGCTCTCTCCATTCTCTTGTTTTCCCCCAGCTTTTCTTTTGAGCACCCTGTGGGGCATGTGAGAAGAGTCTGTGAGTTGATGAGCATTCCCCCGAGTTTCTGGCTCCCAGGGATTCTATATTCTCATGCTGGTTCACACTCAGCCTTTAGCAATTTCTTAGAAATTTTAGCTCAGTTCATACCAGCCTTTATTCCATGTGTCATCTGCTTTAGGTAATCAAGTACTGTGGTGCTATTTCTCCTTGGAGGTGTCTGTCTTTACTTAGATGAGCTCTCTTATGGGTTCAAGAAAATTTGTGTTTTTGTAGATTAACTGCCTTTTTTTGTTGTAAGATTGGAAACAATATTGTTTCCAGCTTCTATATCTTATGTGTGGGTCCCTCAATATATATCAATATATAATCACACTATTAAACTCTATTACTTCTGATACTTACTGGATTCCTCATATAACCTGAAAGATCCACAATTCCCACTTTGATTTTCTTTCTGATAACATTCCTTTTAAATCTCTGACTAGAGCCTGATAACTCTTCTAACACTTCCCTCTAACACTTCCCTCCCAACCCCAAACATATCTCTAAGGCCTCTAATTAGGGGCACAGTTTTTAAAATGGCGCTAGGGAAAGGAAATCCCATTTTTAAGAAGTAGCAGAATCTCTGCTCTTCTTTTATTAGTTGATTCATCTAAAATCAATCACTTATATTTATCAATCTAAATATTCACGTTTAAAAGGGGATGTTAAAATGTTCCTTCCTCTTATAGGGTTCTTTCAAGGCTCAAATGAGGTATAGTGTGTAAATAATCTGAAAGATGTAAAACTTGGTACAAACTGCTATTTTATTTTGATCTTTTCCTATATAGTTTTCACCCATGAGTACATTTATTTTTACCAAGATTAAGACAAGCTATAATCTATCTGACTTCCTGTTTTTTATTTATTTATGAACTTTTTATTATTCGTTCAAAGACATGGTAAGGACCTGAATTGGTTTTTGTTTTAGCTAACATCTAATTTGAACATCTCATTTTCTACTTTGTAAACTTCCCTTGTCAGAATTTTCTTATCTCAAACTATGTCTTTTTATCTTTATTTCTTTTTTGTTTCTAATAAATTTGTTGTAATATTTCCAGGCATACTGTTATTTGCTGTTTTTTTAAACTTCTCTGAAAATAATCTCATTTTTTCATAAAGTTTTTTGAAACTTTGGTGACTCTATGGCTGTTTTGAGGAAAGTTGGGCTTGGTTAACAAGTACTCATCTACCGGTACTTTAGATGTCAGTAACCATCCTTTATAGGGACTTAGCAACCAAGATGTTCTGCACCAGTATGGTTGCAAACACAGAGAATGACTGGACTCACTATTTCCATCTGTCATTGCTTCCTTCTTTATAGAAATGTTGTTCCAGGGGCACCTGTCAGTGGTTGAGTGTCTGCCTTTGGCTCAGGTTGTTATGATCCAGAGGTCCTGGGATTGAGCTCTGGATTGGGCTCCCTGCATGGAGCCTGCTTCCCCCTCTGCCTGTGTCTCTGCCTCCCTCTCTCTCTGTGTCTCATGAATAAATAAATAAAATCTTAAAAGAAAAGAAATGTTTCCAGGTTTCTGTTTCCTTCCTTTACCCTAAACCCTTCTCCCAACTTACATCTTAGTTTATTCTATTTCAAGCAGTATTTTTCCCCTCATCTGTATATATTTACATCTTACTTAACTTTTCTTCTTTTCTAAATATGGTTTAGTTTTTATGCTAAAATCTATCTCTTTTGCACATCCTCTTATATATAAAGAACCTCAAACAACCCTAATCAGAGATTAGAAGGATCAGAATACCATTACTAGTTTACTTTTATTAAGAATGAAATGAAAAAAAAAAAAAGAATGAAATGTTCATACACTTAATGGAAATGAAAAAAATATAGTGTTAGCCTGTGGCAGGGGGTCCCAGGAACACCCCAAAATTCAATGATTTGCTAGAAAGATTCGCAGAACTCAGCATATAGTCATACACAGGGATATAATTATTACAGCAAAAGCTTATAAAGAAAAAAAAAGGCAGGGGAAGGATGGAGGAAAAGGGAAAAGGCTCACAGGAGGAAGTCTAGAGGAATCCAAATTTAAGCTTCCAAGTGCCCTTTTTTGTAGAGTCACACAAGTTGCACTGAATTACTCCAGCAACTAACTGCATATGATAACGAATGTGAACCGTCCACCAAGGAAGCTCATTGGAGCTCAGTGTCAATGGTTTTTCCAGGGGTACGGAGGGTGGTGCTAGTCATGCACCACCTCTGCCTAGTATATACCAAAATTCAGACTCCTAGAAAGAAAGCAAATGTTTAGTTAAAAACCATATTGTTTTATAAACAGTTCAGGTATAGTGAGCCATCATTTTATGAATGTTAAAAACCTTCTTGAAATAAAAATTCCCAGAAACCACCCAAAGGCTGACCTTACACACAGGCCGTTTGAAGGATGTCAATCTCAAGTCTGCAGTGTTAACAAATTAATTTTTTTTGTTTTGTTTTGTTTTTTGCACACCTGTTGGACTTTGAAGGTCCTTCCAGAAACCATCCAAAAGTTCTATTCAGAATCAGAACTCTGGTGTGTTTCCTCATGTTCTGCTAATTGAATAAACAGTTGGCATTTGTTATAAGCTATTATAATATTAGGAAATAATTTTCTATTACATTGTTATGAGTTTAGAAGACTTTTATACAAAGCCTGGAAATTTTATAACAAGATTTTTAAAAACCTTCCCATTTTTAAACAGCTGATTTGCAAGTGAAATTTTAGAATAAAACCTAGTTTTAGGATTTTCTTATTGCAGAGAAGGAAAAAATTACAGTAGATTGGATTCATTGGGGAAGGTTTTATGAAGGAAATCGAAATTGAACTGAAGAAGGGATGGGAGGACACAGGATATGCCAGGGAACCTGAATAGCATGACTAAGGGAAGATTGAGGATGTGGTGGGTCAGAGAGGAGAGCCACTTGTGTATTATTACTCAGAAGCAAACATAAATTCACAGTAACTTTTTGCTTTAGTCCTCTTGAGACACAGATGCCTGATCCATGTATTTTCTGTTTTTGTGGATTCTAAAACTATTTATAGGATGACCTACTTTTCTTATTTGATAGTTTATATGAAGTACAGCTATTATATATTTCTCTTGTTATATTTCATTACCTTAAACTACGTAACTCATGGGTTGTTATGAAGATTTAGTAAGATATGTGAAAAAGGTATATGTGTTTATGGCCATCATTTAAAAAATTATAACTGTCTCATCCTAATGAGTTACATCAAGCATATACTTAACATATAATTTTTATTATGTATAGAAGTTCTGGGCACAGCATTATTATGTATCTTCCTCATTTTTCTTTACTTGTTCTCCTAGTACCTGACTGAATATTCATACCAGAAGGTCTTCTTGCTGCTAAACATTGTAGTCATTTTTATATTCTAGTATAGGCATCTAGCATTTACATATGTATTGGTTTGGGTTTTCCTGCTTCTTCATATCATATAGCTTCTTTATTTGGCATTTGTTTCCTGTGTTTTCCTCTGGCACACCACTCAACTATTTGGAGAGCAACTTTTATAAAAAATAAATCTTCTGTACTTTTGTTTCTTTGCAATATATATATTTCTAAGGTTAAATAAAATTTAAAGAGTTGTCAATTACAGGGTAGCAAAGCTATATAACAGAAGTCCTTTCTTTGTGCTAATAAGGGATTTGGTGGGTCAGGGAAGAGAGGTGAATGCCCAGTGCCTAGCCAGTAGCTGCTTAGCACATTATAATTGTTTATTAATATTTGACTTATGAAAATTGAGTTTATTTTCTAATTCTTTCAAATATAAGATATATTGCAAGACTATTAGAAATATAGCTAAATAATCATTATCTAATAATGCAGTAAAACTCTTGGTAAACAGTATGAAATGTTAAAAATTTTAGATCAAATATTTGAATATGTCACTGATGATTATTATTAAAAAAAAACCACATAACTATTAACAAATAGCTCAACAATTGGCTGATGTATTCTCTTCTCTCTAGATTTCTGATGTCCATAGAAATATCCTTAAAATTCATTAAAAAAATACATATTAATGTTATACTAACCTTTTTCAAATTAATTTTTACTATAGGGTAAAATATTGATATGCTATTATATAGTTATTATATTTAAAAATTCAGTATTCAAATATTGTATTTAGTATCTGGTGAATTAACACTACTTAGGTAGAAAATTATATTTGGTGAAGCTGAATTTGAAATAAGAAAAGCTAGAAAATTACAATGGGTGGAAATTTCTGGAATGAGAAGGCCTTTGGTAATTATGAACAAAAATGCCGTATGTTTTTTTAAAAGTCAAGAAACTGTAGCTTAGTAATAGTTTTTATAACTATTTCTAGTCATCTAATATCTTCTAAAACTCATTGGGCTGTGTTAGAAAGCCATATTTCAGATGGAAAATGTGTCAGTGTCAACTTTTAAATGAAGGAGAAACACACATGTCATAGCACCTATTCATGGGTTTGATTAACTAGTTTTCAGAATAGTTCCTTCATTTTTTATTTATATTTTAAGATGTTATTTATATGTTAAATAAGATAGTAATATCTGATCATATGTGTTTACTATCAAATGTCAAAAATCATTACAAAACTTTCTTAACATTTGTGTACTTGTATATATTCTATAAATGAGAGATATGTGTTAGAGAATTGTGCTGTTTAGTAGAAGTCTAATACAAAAATTGAGTACATATACATTAGATTTAATATAAAGTATTTTCAGAAGAATGCTTGCTTTTTGTGAATTTAGGAGAATACATATTGAACCAAATATTTTTAAATGGTTCAAATGGGAGAAGTCGCCCCTTTGTGACATAAATTGTTTAAAGTATAATTCATCAAAATAAAGAGAACTTAATTTTGTTAACTATTTTATTTTTAATATATTTTTTTACAATTTGAAAAGAGAAAAAAGTGGCAACTCATAGAGCTGAACCCCTAAACAAAGGAATACTTTCGTCTTGTGCATACGGCTTTTCTTAGACAAAACAACCAGAGCTTTAAACTTAATACTTAAACAAACTGCGCTTATATTTCAGGGGAAAAGCTATTTACTTTGAGATTCAGTTTAAGAAGCCCTTTGAAAAACTGGGGAAGAGTAAAGCCTGAGCTGAGATAGAACTTGATTACTACTGATAAGAACATTTATGTATTTTAGATCTAGTAAGCTTTACATTTAAATTTCCGAATTAAAAAACTTTTAGGGGCACCTGGGTGACTCAGTTGGTTAAGTGTCTCCTTTCAACTCAGGTCATGATCCTAGGGTCCTGTGATTGAACTCCCCATTGGGCTCCTTGCTCAGCAGGGAGCCTGCTTCTCCCTCTCTGCCATCCCCTGCTTATGCTTTCTCTCTCTCTTTCTGTAAAATAAATAAATAAAATCTTTAAAAAAATTTTTTTTAGTTTGAATTTATAGCTAGAATAAAGTTTAAGTTAATGCAGGTATTTGTTTTTGAAGCAATTATATGACCTTCTCATGTTTTAGATTGCTTTTCTGCACATAGCCTTGCTTGAAAGGAGCCAGTAAAATGGGAAATATTGAGGAAGCAAAACACAGAGAGAGGCTGCATTATGAGAATAAGACTATTCTTGTTAGATTTTTCTACAAAACATAAAATGCACTTTATCTCTTGTACTCATATACTTAAAAAAAAATCATTGTACTATCCTCGGTTTTAGGCAACAAGAGGCTATAAGTAATAGATTTTCCCAAGCAGAAACATTGTCCTCTGTCTTTCATTGGCAAAAGTTACTGTTTTTTTCTCACTACTGTTTTTAAAAGGCTGAAATTAAATTTTTCAACTTAGTAGTTACTCTTATTGCCGCTGGATCTCTTAGCTCTGAAGACCCCTATTAACATGGTACACACTCCACAAAATGATAAGGTATAAAGTAACAGATTTTTAAGGCTATAAGTGACTTTTTGGATCATCTAGTCAATTAGCTTCATTTTACATTTAACCCAGATGTTACTTCAAGCCTTCTCTCCATCCTGTGGCCTCTTTAATATTGCTACACATATCCTCAAGGATTATATGCTCGTGATTACTTCCAGCTTCATATTTTGCACCTCAGGGACTCTTAATGTTACTTACACTTTATTCACTAATCCTTTTCTGTTTATTATAGAATCTTGACAATAAATACTATGATTGAATTGTAATCAGTTGATGCCTGTCAAGTAGTAGACCATAAATGTACCTACGAGAACCACAGTAGTGGACTGTATATTTGACCTAAAAGTCTGTGGGCTTCTTTTTTTTTTTTTTAAGACTTTATTTATTTATTTATATGAGAGAGCAAGAGAGAGAGCTCTTGCAAGCATGAGCAGGGGACGAGCAGAAAGAGAATATCTCAAGCAGACTCTGTTGATTGCAGAGCCTGGTGGAAAGCTCAACCCCATGACCCTGAAATCATAACTTGAGCTGAAACCAGGAGTGGGACACTTAAATGACTGAGTCATCTATGCACCCTAAAATCTGTGTTTTTACTTAATTTTCTCCTGGATTTCTTGGCATTCTAGGTAGCAAAGCAGAATGTTTTATATTTGGTCTATATTTTTTTCTTCATTTTTAGATTTGAGAATTTAAGTGACCTAAAGACCCTCATCATGAACATAATTATATTGAAGATTATCTGTAATCATATGTGCCTTAAAAAATAGAAAACTGGGATAATAGTGGATAGAGGCTAAGCACTATAAAATCACCAGGGGGTGTTAACATATGGTGTCATTGGTTTTTTTTGTGGGGTTTTATTTTTATTTTTTCCTTTTTTAAAATTTTTTAAAATTTTTTTTAAATTTATTTTTTATTGGTGTTCAATTTACCAACATACAGAATAACCCCCAGTGCCCGTCACCCATTCACTCCCACCCCCCGCCCTCCTCCCCTTCTGCTACCCCTAGTTTGTTTCCCAGAGTTAGCAGTCTTTACGTTCTGTCTCCCTTTCTGATATTTCCCACACATTTCTTCTCCCTTCCCTTATATTCCCTTTCACTATTATTTATATTCCCCAAATGAATGAGAACATATAATGTTTGTCCTTCTCCGATTGACTTACTTCACTCAGCATAATACCCTCCAGTTCCATCCACGTTGAAGCAAACGGTGGGTATTTGTCATTTCTAATAGCTGAGTAATATTCCATTGTATGCATAAACCACATCTTCTTTATCCATTCATCTGTCGATGGACACCGAGGCTCCTTCCAGTTTGGCTATTGTGGCCATTGCTGCTATAAACATCGGGGTGCAGGTGTCCCTGCATTTCACTGCATCTGTATCTTTGGGGTAAATCCCCAACAGTGCAATTGCTGGGTTGTAGGGCAGGTCTATTTTTACCTCTTTGAGAAACCTCTACACAGTTTTCCAGAGTGGCTGCACCAGTTCACATTCTGTGGGGTTTTTATTTTTGTGTGTGTATGTGTTTGTTTTGTTTTGTTTTTGTTGTTGTTGTTGTTTAGTAAAAGGTGAAAGATTTATTCAATCTGAAGAGAAACCAGAGTATAACATATGGTGTCATTGAATGTTCTTGCCTTCTATTCACAAAACATTGTTTTTCCTCACACATGGGATTTTTTTTTTTTAAGGAGACTCCCAGTTAAAATATTTTGCCTAATAAATACCTTGACATTGAACAGACATACACTGAGGTAAGATGCTAAGTCTGAGACTGTTTTTAAGATACCTATATCATCATCATCTCTAATAAGATATCAGTGTTTCTCATCCACACCAAATTACCAGAGTTATGTAATAATTCTAATATAAAACAGAAAAACAATAAAATGTGAGGATATGAAAATACAGGATTAAGATACTAGAGAGTGATGCCCTTTTCCCAGCCAAAAGTTAAGATTTGCAGTCTGAAATTAGAACATAGAAAGCCGGTATGTATTTTGATTTTGCCGTTGCTGTCTTTTGGTGAGTTGTCACCTTCTTTATCCTTCTTCCCTGTAGGTTTGTCTCAGGAGGTACTCATGAGCTTGAGTTGAATTTGGGGTTAACATGGATAATGGTATTTTACTGTCAACCTGAACAAAGCCAAGAGTGTGACCTAATAAACTTTCTCCACTGTTTAGGATATATCACTCTTACTCTGTATTTTCTCCTACCAGCACAGCCCCTTTTTTTTTGTTATAATTGCTATACAGTTAGCCAGATTTCTCTTTAAAAAAAAAATTCAACAGTAGTAAACCATTTCTGTAGTTCTAGTTTAATGTCTTGACTTATAGATACTATAATTTAATAGAAATACAGGTATTTTTATTCTATGAAAAGCCTCTTAGCCCAGCCTCATACCACCCCTTCCCTAAAATTCAGATTTTCAAAATGGAAACCTAAAGTAGTAATTTGTTTGTTTTACAGAAAATTTCTTCAAGGCTTATTGAAATAGTAAGGTTTCTTAATGCAATAAATGTTATTTCTAGAACATTAACTCAGCTGGGGCTAGAGGGCAGATAAACTGAAAACTGAATTGTTGATTTGCTGCCAAATTAAGATCAGAAATTAGGATAAAACATCTCCTAAATGAAAAAAAAATTACTTACTGGTACATTGTTATGAATATATCTGTGGTGCAGTAGAGGCCTATTTGTAATGCATTCTTGTCATGAACTTAATGACCGTATATTATAATTAATTTGAAAACTGTTGCTGACAGTAGTCCGACAGAAACAGGCTAAACTATTAACTGGGTAGCACCTTGGGGCTGTTCTGCAGCTTCCTTTCCTTTCTCTGAGGGGCGAGGCGCTATTTTTACTGTTAGCTACTTGAAACTATAGGATAGAATCCGTATCTTTTATGACCAGAGTATGCCCACTCCTGTTTCTACAGTAGATGAGGACAGAAACAGCCAAGATTAAAATTAGAAACATAATGAAGTTACTCATCTTTAAATCATCCTTAATGAGGTGTGCATATTTTAATGTAATTTGACTTCTTTTTTCCTTTGTCAATCCTCCTCTTATACCTTAACATTCAGAACTGCTGCCATGTTGATTTTTCTCTTTTTCTCTCATAATCGATTTTATTATCCTCATTAGGATGATTCTCAGGTTCCTCCCAAGCTTTAACCTTACTTCTCCAGTTGGTCTATTGGACTTTTATGTTTGTATATCATTCTGCCACTTTAAATTCAGTGATTTAAAAATAATTAAAATCACCCTACCACTAACTGAACCTAAACAAATGAACAAAACTTGATGAAGAAACAGTAAGAATCTTGTTGCCCCTTCTAGCATTCATAATTCTATTTCTGATGTCATTTTTCTTCTATTCTCCCAGGATTTGAAACTAATATTTGACTCTTCCCTCTCTCTGCCATCATCCTCTAAATAATCTTTTGTCTCTTGCCACCTTCCCTGCTACCAAACTAAGAGTTCCCAAATTATTACTTTACTCAAGTAATTCCTCTATTCAAAAATGTTTAATGATCTCTTAGTACTTTCAGGGAGAAATCCAGATTTCTTTACCTAACATTGTTTCCTGATTATCTCTATTCTTGGTTCATTCAGTTTCTACGCCTGTCTACTTCAGCCAAGTTTGCTTGCAGATTTTCCTGTGTATATGCATTAAAGCTTTGCTCAAACTCATTGCTTTTAAAAATCCAGCCCTTTCTCAGTCATGTGGCTTTAGAAATGTTTCCCTGATATTTTCTAATGGCCAACTCCTCTCTCTACCTGTTAAACTTAATTCATCCTTTGAACTCCTTTCCTAGACATAATTTTCTTCATAAGGCCTTATTTGATTACCTCAGAGGATATACTTCTATATAGAACTTACCTTTTACTTATGCATATATAGCAATGGTTATGAACAAAAATAAATTTTAATTATTGGCATAATTTATTACCACTCTATAGTCATAAACTTCTGGTACCTAGCACAATGCCTAGTATATAGGCCTGACTGGTTATTCAAGCCTTATTGATGTACTTAATTTGAGTGGAAGACAGTATAGTATCATTACCAAATGCCGCCAGTGTCTTTGGAGTCAGACAGATGGATAGATGCAGGTTTATATCCAGGTTCTACCATTTCTGTGCCATGTGACCATGTAACATAAGCAGTGTGTTAATGAACCTGTCTGGGACTCACTTCCTCATCTTTAAAGTAAAAAATGAATTTTTATTAAAGTATAGCACACACACACAAGTATAAACATGTATAAATATTTTTAATTCCTTCAGCTTCTAATTTACTTTGTGCTGACAGATTTTTTTCTAAAGATTATTTATATATTTTAGAATGGAGAGCAGATTTATTTCATTAAAGTTGATTGATAGGCCCATTTTCCATTGGGAAATACGCATAGGAGAGTATGACAGCAGAGAGAAGCAGTATCAGAAAAGGTAGCATAACCTTGGGGTCTATCCCTTGCCAAGAAGTGATGGCAAGAAGTTCAATCTAGTTTATTAGTGTTACTGCTTGACTATTGCTTTTTTTTAAGATTTTATTTATTTATTCATGAGAGATACAAAGAGAGAGAGAGAGAGAGAGAGAGAGAGAGGGAGGCAGAGGGAGAAACAGGCTCCATGCAGGGAACTGACATGGGACTCAATCACTGGATCCCTGGTGCTTGACTGCTTCTTTGTATCTTCTTCCTCCTGGCCAGACTGAGTGGATCATGCATGGGAAAAGTACAAGTTGTTTTTTTTCTAAGGTACTATGATTTTAAGTTATTAGAAGTTAATTTTTACCTGACACATTCTAGAGTCTATTCCTTTTTTTTTTTTTTTAAGATTTATTTATTTATTCGTGAGAAACAGAGAGAAAGAAAGAAAGCGAGGCAGAGACATAGGCAGAGGGAGAGAAGCAGGCTCCATGCAGGGAGCCCGATGTGGGACTCTATCCCAGGTCTCCAGGATCATGCCCTGAGCCAAAGGCAGATGCTCAATCGCTGAGCCACCCAGGCATCCCTAGAGTCTGTTCCTTGAGTGTTCTCAGGTAACAGTGCCCTTAATGACCAGAGTTCTTTTTATTTTTAAATTTTAAATTTTATAGGTGCATTTTTAAATATTTAATTAAATGTGGTATGGGATCTCAGATAGTAAGGGTGGCTGTGACTTCTACAGCTCTTTAAGAAATGTTCTGGAAGCTAGCTATCCTTATTTTCCCTGTATGTGTCCATAACACAGCTCTTAATCCTTAGCCAGTTACATATTATTAAAATATCTTCCAATTAATGTCAACTTTTCGCTTTCTTTCCTGGTAAATTTACATCAAAAAGAAGTGCTTAATTTGGGATGCCTGGGTGGCTCAGTGGTTGAGCATTTGTCATTGGCTCAGAGTGTGATCCTAGGGTCCTGGGATCGAGTCCTGCCTTGCACTCCCCGCAAGGGGCCTGCTTCTTCCTCTACCTATGTCTCCGCCTCTTTCTTTGTGTTTCTCATGAATAAATACATAAAATCTTTTTTAAAAGTAAAATAGGGATCCCTGGGTGGCACAGCGGTTTAGCACCTGCCTTTGGCCCAGGGCGTGATCCTGGAGACCTGGGATCGAATCCCACGTCGGGCTTCCGGTGCATGGAGCCTGCTTCTCCCTCTGCCTGTGTCTCTGCCTCTCTCTCTCTCTCTCTCTCTCTCTCTCTGTGTGACTATCATAAATAAAATAAAATAAAAATTAAAAAATAAAATAAAAGTAAAATAAATAAATAAATGCATTTTAAATTTTATTTTTTTTAGAGAGTGCATGCATGTACCAGCAGAGTGGGGAGGGGCAGAGGGAGAGGAAGAGAGAGAATCTTAAGCAGGCTCTATGCCCAGCGTAGAGCACTAAGCAGGCTTCAGGCCCAAGACCCTGAGATCCTGACTTGATCTGAAATCAACAGGCAGATACTTAACCTACTGAGCCACCCAGGCACCCCTTGCTTTATTTTTTAATAGCAATCAATTGACAATTTACATAGCTGATGACTTAAATAAGTTCCATTTTTATTATGCAGTAGCTCTTCAATATATTAAAAATTCCCCTCAACTTTTAAAAACTGAAGTTATGTCTAGAACCAAATTACAATGATAGGAAGATCATTACTGTTTCGATTTTGAGCTATAAAAATTCTGTATAACTTAAGAAGGCTTTCAAGCTTTTTGGGTAACTAGTTTGACATAATGGATGACTTTTTTTTTTTTTTTTTTTGGATAGCTATTCTCAAACATGTATAAAACATGAAGTTGGTTTGTTTTTTTGTTTTTGTTTTTGTTTTTGTTTTTTCCAAAGTGAGTTGTGTTTTATGTCTGTTTCCACTTGGGTTCCTTGGACATATTTACAACCATTCAGAAGTTAATTTATAAATGTTTATCCAGTTGTGAATCAGTGGGTTTGTGAATAGTCTTACAAAGGCAGATTTTACTTATAATCAAATTTTCATCTGCATTAGAAGGAATATCAATGATGTTTTTAAGTAAGCTGTAGTATCATCACACATTTTTAATTCTGTGAAATAAGGTATCCTCTTGGTTGAATTTGGGTTTGTATTAAATACTTATGTTTAAAGTGTTGTTCTTAAGTTTGTTCATAAGTAATAAATTCCAGATTTTAGAATGAATGGGGAGGTATCCATGTAAAGGAGTGTTAGCCTGCAAAAAGGACCAAACAGAAAAACATTTTTTTAAGATTGAGGTATAATTAACATTTCACATTATTAGTTTTAGGTGTACAGTGTAATGATTTGATATTTGTATATACTGTGTTTTAATCACCACTATGAGTAGTTAACATCTGTCACCATATATAGTTAGAATATCTTTTCTTGTCATGAGAACTTATAAGTTCTACTCTCTTAGCAAATTTCAAATAAGCATCATTCTTTTTTATTGTGGTTTTATTATACCAAAGATATTGTAGATTGGAAAGAGCTTCTGTCAGTTGTAAGTAATATATTTAACTTTGAAAGAAAGTATGCTTTCTAGTGTTCAGAAGAGCTATATGAAGTGATTAATAGCATATTAATAAAATACATGTAAGATAAAATAAAGATAAAATACTTTTAATATTTCATATAACCATTTAGACTCTTGAATTTTAGTTTATGTACTTCAAAAAGAAAAAAAAAATGTTAACAGAGATAATGTGAGTAGAGTAGTAGGGTATCTTGTTAGTGTTTTCCTGATCTACAAAACAGTAAGCACTGTCTGAATAGCTACCAAAGAATAGAAGTCTACAAAAAAAAAAAATTAATGATATCTATAGTAAGCAGATGTTTACAAGAAAAGAATGGTCATAGACACAGATTTTTCTCTTTTCTCATTTTTGCTATCAGTATGTTTTATGATTTACTTTCACTTGTATAAGTTACCTTTGTAAATTGGAAGTTTACTTTTGTAATTTACTTTTTTTAATCTTTCCCATTCTTAAATATTCTGCTTTTCTTTTTCCGGTTTTTACATAGCCCCTTTTGCATTCTTTAAATTGCTTATCACACCTTTCTTTTTTTTTTTTTTTTTGAGATTTTACTTATTTACTCATGAGAGACACAGAGAGACACAAACACAGGCAGAGGGAGAAGCAGGCTCCATGCAGGGAGCCTGAAGTGGGACTTGATCCCCAGACTTCAGGGTCACACCCTGGGCTGAAGGCAGGCGCTAAACCGTTGAGCCACCTGGGCTGTCCTATCACACTTTTTTAAAAAAGTTTGTTTATTGATTGATATTTTAGTAATCTTTACACCCTGTGTAGGGCTTGAACTCACAACCCCGATATCAAGGGTCCCAGATTCTTTCAAATGAGCCAGCCAGGCATCTCACTTTCTACACCTTTCTTTCTTTCTTTCTTTCTTTCTTTCTTTCTTTCTTTCTTTCTTTCTATTTATTTATTTATTTATTTATTTATTTATTTATTTTACTTTCTACACCTTTAGTACTTTTTATCTTTGGCTCTTTCCTTTGTTCTTATTACATCTCCATACCTTTAAAAAAAAAATCTCTTGGGCGCCTGGCTGGCTTAGTTTGGAAGATCAAGCCCCAAGATGATCTTAGGGTTGTGATTGGGTGTAGAGACTACTTTAAAAAATCTAGAATCAGGGGATCCCTGGGTGGCTCAGTGGTTTAGCGCCTGCCTTTGGCGCAGGGCGTGATCCTGGAGTCCCGGGATCGAGTCCCACATCGGGCTCCCTGTGTGGAATCTGCTTCTCCCTCTGCCTGTGTCTCTGCCTCTCTCTCTCTCTCTCTGTGTCTTTCATGAATAAATAAAATAAAATCTTTAAAAAAAATCTAGAAACAATTTAAATTCAATCATATAGCATCTCTTTATAAGTAAAATTTATTTTCTAATTAACATAAAGAGCCAGTTGGTTTTTGTAATGCCAAGCACTGAATTTCTTTGGGATGTTGGAATGGCAAGCAAGAACAATGACAAGATTGCTTCACAGAAGGATGTCAGTGTGTGTGGGACTCCTATGGCTCTGTAGTTCAAGCAGCCTTTGATATTTGGAAGTAGTAATGTGTTTTTTTTTTTTACCTGTTATTTAGTCTACACAAATGTAATTGCTGAATATGGGAAAATTTGAGTAATTATAAAATTATGACATGCTCTTACTATAGTTTTGAAAAGTTTGTAAGTATACTCTTGGTCTGTCTACGTGGGATTAAATCCCATTTGAATCATTTACAAACTGTCGATTTTGGACATGTTTCTTAAATGCTCTAAGTCTTTTTCTTTGTTAAATGGGGCTGCTAGTATATATCTGATATCTAATAGGTAATTTAACAATGATGACTGTGCTTATTGTGACTAGCATAGGTAATCCATAGAGTTGTTGAATCATGTTGTACACGTGAAACTAAAGTGATACTGTAGTTTGATTACATTGCAAAAATTTTTTTTAAAAATATGATTGATTCATATAATGTTTTAACACAATCTGGTATATAGTAAGCATTTAATAATGTTAGCTGCTACCTCTGCTATTGCTTTTATAACTAATATCCTACTATTTTTACTAAGTTATTGTATTACATTTGAAAGTTCATCTCAACATGAGGCAAAAGAGGTGGACATAATTTATGTGGGGGCTACTATTAAACTTTTTGGCTCAGTTATGTGGAAATTGTAATTTTTATATGGTAAAATATCAATCAGTTTTATTGGATTTTCAAGACAAATGACTTTTCCCCTCCTTCTAATTTTGTTCTTATACTTTTTTTTTCTTTGCAAGCCATTATTGGATATTTTAAGTCTCTTCTCAATTCTTTGTCTGTAACCTAGTCACTGATGGCCACTGTTAGGGTGTAATTTCAGAGCCACATAATGGCATAGGGTTTTCATTATTATTTTGAGGAAATCATATTGTATTTTCTCTCTAAATAATCTGCAACTTTTCAGTAATCTCTGAATGTTGAGAAATTTTTCACTTGAAGGGCATATGACATATCGTCTGATTTGATAACTATTTATCAGTATAAATGTTTTATGTTAAGAAAAGAGTCTCCTCAGGGCCAGTGAGTCAATGAAAATATACAACGTTAAGCAGCGTAAGAAGAGAGCTCAGATTAGTTTAGCATGGTAGTATATCATTGGGAAACCGAACACCTTACTGATTAATGTAGCTCCAATTGGAGAGTGATGTTTCTCCTTGCTCAGCGGAGACAGGCATTTCTCCTGCACAAATGCCAAGAATCAGAGATAGACGCAAGATAGGAGAACTTCCAGACTTACAGCAAAAGCAGAAAAAATTAATACATTTCAAAGTGGATTCATATAAATGGAAAAAAAAGTTTGAGGTGAGGAGTTCTTAAAGTCAGTGTGCATCCAGACATCTAGACGAGAGTGGAACCCATAGTGCACGGCTCAGAAAGGAATCAGATACGGCCAGGTCTAAGACTTTGCCTCTTTGCTTTTCAGTTTAGTGTGTAGAGTTTTGTGATTGGTGACTAAATCACAACTTGGAGATTTGACAATTCTAGAGTTGTTTTGGTTTCTCTTAGTTAATTTTGAGAAGAATTTTTTTAAAACCTCCTTCAGGTGTTCATTAGAAACACATGAATCCAGGTGGACTCAACTATTTAGATTTAATGTAATTTCACTTAGAATTCTGGTTAGTTTCCTGAATTAATTATCCATAGCACATCAAGTTTGTCATCAAATGCCAAACTAAAGGGTAGTAAAGAAGAAATTCAGGGTGCTTTTCCAAAATACAGCTGTCTAGTCAATAAAATGACTGCATTCAGGGAAGTATTTAAGAGAAGTTTATAGTTTAAGCTTTCCTGGCCTGATTTTTAAGAAAACAATGGAATCTCATTTTATAAAAATAGAGAAACAAGAAAAACCCACTTTAATTAAGTTTCAAGAGGATAAGCAAACTTATTAATTAACCATATTAATTAAATGGTTAGCCACATTGTAGCTGACATGTTAATCATAGGTCTTATTTATGATATGCCATATATAATAGTGATACATGTGTTTTTATGTTTACATATAAGCCTTGTATAATCAATGTGCAGAACATATATGTACTTTAATATTAAATGTATCATGACTTTATATTATAAGGGAGTTTAATGGTATTTCAAATTTTTGTAGCTTTTTTATTTGCATTATATTTATTATGTTTATTTTGAAGTTAAGAGGGGGGATAGAAACATATTCCCTAATTATAGCTATAATCCAATTTATGATAATGTACTTTCTAGTTCTGAACTAAGTAAAATTTGTGGTCGGTCAGTGACTGAACTTGAGAGACTCTCCCGACCCCATAAGATAGAAGTTTATTTTTCACTCATGTCTGGGCTGGTTTAAGGGCCCATCAAATATCAGAAAATCAGACTTCTCCTTTCTTGTGCCAGCTTCAACACAGTCTTTATCTAATGGTCAGTTTTACTTGTATTCCAGTCAGCTAGAAAGAGGAAAGAAGGGCTAGGAGAGGGCATACCCTTTTTGTTGAAAGGAATGACCTAGAAGTTGTACATATCAACAATATTCAGATCTTATTGGCCAGAACTTAGCCATATGCCATCTCTAGCTATAGGAGAGGCTGAGAAATGTAGTTTGTGGGTTTTTTTTTTTTAAGATTTTATTTATTTGAGAGAGTGAATATGAGAGGGGAGCCTGACATGGAACTCAATCCCAGGACCTTGGGATCATGACCTCAGCCCAAGGCAGACACTTAACTAACTGAGGCACCCAGGTGCACATGGGAAATATCGTCTTAAGCTACTGTGAACATGTGTTCAATTGAAAATTTCTATAATTTTGTAAGAGAGGAAGGGATTTGGAGGGAAAACTAGAAATGACTGTTAGAAATATATTGAAGCCAAAAACAATAACTGCTTCTAACTATCTGGAGAGGCCTGGTGTTCATTTAATTTATCTAGGGTTGAGGGTATAATTACATAATAAAACTTTGCTATTAAAAATCAATTTTTTAAAAATTAAAAAAAACTTTAGATAGTATTTGTTAAATTCCTCATTTCTTTGTATTGAGAGGGAGATGAAGAAATGTTAAGTGTCTTGCCAAGGTCAGACATGTGGTTTTTGGTAAATCCCAGAGAAGAATTTCTTTTAGTTAGTTAAAAAGCCCAGACTCTGAAGCCTAGGTTCCAGTCCTAGTCTCTCTTTGTATGTGTGATCTTGTTGCTGAGTTCCTTTATGCTTTATTGTATATATTGATAGAATAGAAATAATAATAATACTTATCAAAAATACTGATTATGGGGATTTAATGAGTTAATAGATATATAGAATAGAGCCTAACATATACTAAGTGCTATGTGTGAGTTATATACTATACTTGTTGATATTCTAGGGAATTAACTTGAAATATTTTACTTGAGTATAAAAGTAGTCCAGAAAAAAGAATGAGTGAGAAGTTTTAAGTTTTAGAGAGCAGCAGAAACTGATAATTATTCTTTAATTACAAATGACCCCAAAAAAGAAAAGAGAAGAGAAGGGAAGGGAAGGGAGAGGAAAAGAGGGGAAGAGGGAAGGAAAGAAAGAAGGAAGAAAGGAAGGGAAAGAGAGAGGAAAGGAAGGAAGGAGGATAGACTTGAAAGAAACCTAACAAGAAGTAAAAGGAAACAGAAACCATGCAACGTGGTATTGGAGAGTCTAAATGCTAATATGAACAAAACTCTCCACTAATGAGTGATATAATGTAAATCTGGGCATCCTTTTTTCTTTTTATGAAGAAGAAAATCTTATTTCCTCTTTTTTTATTTCCATATGGATAATTGAACTAAAGCATCTCTAGTGTCTCAGGTCTAATGTTAAAGGTATGTGGTATGTGCGTTGAAATGCCAAGAATACAAAGAAGTAGAATCCTTGTACAAATTCCCCTTTTACCAATATCTTATCACTATCACTTTTTCTTAAAGATTTATTTTTTTATCTTAGAGAGAATGAGCATGAGCAGGAGGGGCAAAAGGAGAGGGAAAGGGAGAGAGAATCAATAGCAGACTCCCCACTGAGCATGAAGCCTGTCCTGGGGCTGGATTTCACAATCCTGAGATCACACCACCTGAGCCAAAACCGAGAGTCAGGCTCTTAACTGACTGTGCCACCCAGGCACCCCTCTCCTTTCACTTTTATAGAACACTGTCCCAAATCTAGCTATTATATTTTGCCTCAAACTCTACTTTGCCTGGTATTAAACCAGTTTCTTTTGTTGACATCTATATATCTTTTTTCTTTGTACTTTCAAATTTCATATTTAAAGGTTGTTTCTTGCTATTTGCATGTAAGTTGACCCTTGAATAACCCTCTCCCCCACAATTGAAAATCTTCATGTAACTTGATCCTCCAAATACTTGACTACTAATAGTTAAGACTAATAGTCTATCAGTAAGAACCCTTACCAATGACATAAATAGTAAATTAACACAAATTTTGTATTTGTATATATATTCTATTACTACAATAAAGGTAGAGAAAAGGAAATGTTATTAGAAAATCATAAGGAAGCGGAAATACATTTACGTACCTCAGGTACGTGATTAGGTACTGTGAAAAATCTGTATATAAATGGATCCATGCATTTCAAACCTGAGTTGTTCAAAGGTCAACTGTAGTTGTATCATTAAAAAATAGACTTTGATAATTTTTGTTTAAATCTACCATTTTACTATTTTTTATTCATGTTCCCATTTTGTTACTTGTTCTTTTATTGCTTGTTTTATTTCAGTTTGATTATTTTTTCTTACGGCATCTCTACTCCTACCTCCCATCACCACCTTGTTATGTTTAAGTCTTTACCTTTTTGTGTGTGGTTACCCAAAAGTCTATACTATCTACCTAAGATTTATTAAAGTATGATATAACATAGAATTTCTTTTTAAAGATTTTGTTGATTTATTTGAAAGAAGGAGAGACCATGAGAAGGAGGAACAGCAGAGGGAGAAGGAGAAGCAGACTGAGCAGGGAGCCCATCACAGGACTCAGTCTCAGGACCCCAGGATCTGACCTGTGCCAGACAGACAATTTACCAACTGAGCAACCCAGGTGCCCTCATGAAGTAGTATTGTTACAACTTCCAGGGTTGTGAAAGAATTTTTCACCTTAATACATTTAACAACCCCTCCCCCCAACTCCAATGCTATTGTTGTGTAATTTAATTGTTGTGTATTTAAACTCCAGGAGGCATCATTTATTACAACTGTTTAAACAGAAAACATTTCTTACTGCATCTCTGAGTTTTCTTCTTCTTCTTTTTAAAGACTTTATTTGACAGTGAGAGAGACAGAGAGAGCCCTGAGAGAGCACAGCAGGGGGAACAGTAGGCAGAGGGAGAGGAAGAAGCAGGCTCCCCACTGAGCAGGGTGCCTGATGCTGGGCTCCATCCCAGGATCTTGAGATCATGACCTGAGCCGAAGACAGATGCTAAACTAACTGACCCCCAGGCGCCCCTCTGAGTTTTCTTCTTAAAGCGTTTTCTCTCTGCTAAAGAATACACTACTTAATATATCATACTTTTTGTGGATCTACTGGTGATATATTTTGAGTTTTTGTTTATTTAAAAATGTCTATTTCACCTTTTCTTTTGAAGAGAATTCTTGCTAGGTGTAGGTTTCTAGGTTGACAGTTTTCTTTCATTGTGTTAGAGATACCATTGTAGAATAGTCTGGCTTTCATTGTTTCTCTTGAGATTTCTGCAGTCAGTCAGTATATTTGTACCTTGTTTTGTTTTATTTCTAGCTGCTTTTAAGATTTTTTGCTTTTGTTTTCCGCAGTTTTTACTATTACGTGCTTGGGTACGGTTTTGTTTGTATTTACCCTGTTTGGAGTTTATTTATTTTTTTTAAATACCCACATTTTCTTTTCTTTGTTTGTTTGTTTGTTTGAAGATTTTATTTATTTAGATCACAGGCCCCTGGGGATCATGACCTGAGCCGAAAGCAGACACTTAACTGACTGAGCCACCCAGGTGCCCCTGTAGTGTTTTTTAAATCTAAGATTTAATGTCTTTACTCAGTTTTGGAATTTTTTCAGCAACTGTATTGCTTTTGTGTCTATTTTTTTAATCCTATCATTCTGAGGCTCCAGATTCCTGTATGCTGGATATTTTATCATATCCTATATATCACTTTTACTCTTTTCTCTCTTCCATATTTTTTAGTTTGGATATTTTCTTCTCACCTCGCTTATGGTTCACTAATTTTTTTTCAGTTGCGCATGGTTTGCTTTTAAGTCCATC
Organism: Canis lupus familiaris; assembly: GCF_011100685.1. Classification (NCBI taxonomy): domain Eukaryota; kingdom Metazoa; phylum Chordata; class Mammalia; order Carnivora; family Canidae; genus Canis; species Canis lupus. The sequence goes on from NC_049224.1 coordinate 25,875,530, forward strand.
CACTACATTCTTAATTTCAGTGATTGTATTTTTTAGTTCTGGAATTTCTGCTGAGATATTTTTATTTCTCCTTTTTGCTGACATTCTCAATATTGTTTTTTAGTTTATTGGTAGTATTAAACAAAATAGTTTTTAAGCTCACCTGTTACAGAAATCCTGTTCTCTGAATTCTCTGAGTTGATCAGATTTCTGTTTGTTTTTCTTGGCCTCCGGATACTTGGTGTTATTGTCTTCTCATGTACCTGGATATTTTTTATTGTGTCCCATATGCTGTATATGAAAAATAATAGAGATAACTTGAGAATCTCAGTGATATTCCAAAAAAAGATTAATTTTTGCTTGTTTCAGGCAGCAAGTCTAGGAGCACTAGCAGCCAGATCATTGTAAACCAAGTAATAGAGTGAAATGATTTCAAATGGCTTTATCTCTTGTGAGTGATGGTATATATCTAGATTTATACTTGCTATAAGGGCATAACCTTTGAAGTCCCAACCCATATCAAACTTTGAATTCTCCTTGGTAGGCTCTGAACGTTAATTTTCATGCCCCAGCACTATACATTTATTAAGAACTCTGCTCTTCTTTTCAGCCTCTCAACCATGCTTTTGACATTGACAAAAGCCTTGAGAACAAAATTGCCCTCAAGTGCCTCTCTGTGTTGACTTCCTTTCCTAATCATGACGTGTTTACTACCTCAGTAGCCTCTGGCGCCTTAAAAATATATTTTTTATATACCCTATCTGACTCTTTAAGGCATACTTTTGGTAAGATTGGTCTTACCAAAGACAACAAACTAGGTGAGAATACCTAGTTTGTTAATCTGGAAGTGCAACTCTCTGAAGAATGTGTTTTAATAATGATGATGAATGTGATAATGATAGCTAGTACCTTCCTGAGCACTTCTGTGCTAGGTATAGTTTTCATGCTTTATTTCATTTAACCTTTATAGTACTTACTATAAAACAAGTACTATTATTATTCTCATTATTACGTATGAAGAAACTGAAATTTAAAGAGCAAAAGTGCATAATTTTGGCAAAATGGTTTTGAACCTAAGGCTGTCTAACTCTAGATACCACAAACTGAACCAGTGCTTTATATTACAGATTACAAATGGCAACTAACTGGGATGCCTGGGTGGCGCAGTTGCTGTACGTCTCCCTTTGACCCAGGTTGTGATCCCAGGTTCCTGGGATCAAGTCTTGCATCGGGCTCCTTGCAAAGAGCCTGCTTCTCCCTCTGCCTATGTCTCTGCCTCTCTCTGTCTTTCATGAATAAATAAATAAAACAAAATAAACAAATGCTAACTAACTAAATCCATGGTAATAGTGAGTCTATGTTTTATAATTTCAGGCATATCTGTGTTTATGATTAGGGATTCTAGTCTTTTAATTTTATTATTGAGTTTTATGAAACTTTAAGCCATTCAGTATATACCTTGCTTTACATTCACACAGTGGTTCTGTCTCAGTTCACAGATCCCTTAGTATCTTGGTTATATCTTCATGGAGCCCGTTTGGAAAACAAACAAAACTGTAACAGTCCTGTTTATTTAGTTAGGTCCAAGCAACTAAATAATTGTCTATGATCTAAATCCATTTCTATTAAAGAAATAGACAGAAATTGAAAGAAAAGATTAATTTCTTTAAAATAATCATAATGACTTCTGGAATCTGAGCACCTGTTAGGCACTGTATAACTTTTCAAATCTTGGAATCAGATTGCACAACACCACCCTCGTTTCCTATTTCACATTGATTTTCTAATGTCGGAACTGGGAACTAGCTTAAGCTACTAGCTCACACTATACAACATATGTTGAATACTCCTGTGTTTCCCTCAAAAGTTTAAGATATTCCAAGGTACAAGTTTGTGGGATATGGCATTGGAACATTTATGTTTAGATACTGTAAGTCTGAAAAAGCCCTTTAACCCTCAGATTTTGGATTCTATCAGGGAGTATTTTTTTATCTTATAGATCAGATTCCAAGCATTACAAGTATTGATAAAATGCTCAATCTAATAGAGATTTACCTTTACCCTTGGTAAAGGTAATTAAATATTAAAACATTTAAAAGAATACTTTTGAAAAGAATCTTTTGATAACCTTAATAATGGCCTCTGGTACATTTGTTTACATCTGTCTGGGAATGGTGAACCAAGGAGTTTCTTTGGCTATTCAGAGCGGCCAATTGTATGTATGCCAGGTGGATGCCCATGAAGTACAGAATTGTTTTTTGTTTTTTTTTTAAATCTTTTTAAAATGTTTTATTTATTTATTCGTGAGAACAGAGAGAGAGAGAGAGGCAGAGACACAGGCAGGGGGAGAAGCAGGCTCCATGCAGGGAGCCTGATGTGGGATTTGATCCCGTGTCTCCAGGATCAGGCCCTGGGCTGAAGGCGGCGCTAAACCGCTGAGCCACCCGGGGCTGCCCAAAGTACAGAATAGTACTTTAAGAATCCTTTTTAAAATAATTAAATAATGACCTTTTATGGCACCATGATTTGTGAGGAGTGGGAAGAAAAGGTTATCATTATGGTTGTTTGTCTCATTCCCTCTTTTGGGGACATAGATTTAGGCTACCAAGTCGTAGATGTGACAGGGATGATAGCAGTGTATATGTTGCATTCATATACTGAAAAGCAATTATGTGACACAGTCTGTGAGGATGGCATTGTCTTGTTAGTTGGTGTTTTATATTTACTAGAGATGAGACAAATTAAAAGAGGAAAATTGCAGAAGTCCAATTTCCATATATGGTTGTGGTCTTGGACAAGTCACTTTACCTCTATAAAATGAAGGTATTGCTATATACCTCTTATATGAGCTCTGAAGTTCCTTTCAGCTTCAAAATACATTGATCTTATGGTTCACCTGAAACTTTTCTATATTCTTTAGTACGATAGGCTATTCCTTTTACCGCTAAAACTTATTTGTAAATTTGTAAGTCTAATGTAAGTAAGCTACCTTCTAAATGACCATATAAATCTTTCCCCTAGATTTATCCATGGAGTCATAATGTTTACTGACATGCCTTCCTGTGATGTGGTTTTTAATTGGAAAGCACATCTTAGAAGAGAATTATAGTCTCCAAATGGGATAATTCCTGTGGCTTAAAAGTTGCCACAAAGGAATTCACTGACATTAGAAACCAGAACAGATTTACTTCTCAATACTTGTCCCTGAGGCTCTAAAATGTTACTATAAACTCTAAACATGTCTATAGTTATCCAAACTTATTTTTAGGTTAATTGGTTGTTCAAATTTTCATGAAAAAAACCATTAATTAATATCCTTTAGAAAGTAGATGTATACTGTGCCATCAAAATGATGTGAGAAAGAGAATACCTTTTTCTTAAAATGTCTCATGTGATACTCTGTGCAGAGATTTGCAGTTGATTTTCCCAAATTGAGATTTGCTATTTCTTTTTTTTTTTAATTCTTTTTAATTTATTTATGATAGTCACAGAGAAGGAGAGAGAGAGAGAGAGGCAGAGACATAGGCAGAGGGAGAAGCAGGCTCCATGCACCGGGAGCCCGACGTGGGATTTGATCCCAGGTCTCCAGGATTGCGCCCTGGGCCAAAGGCAGGCGCCAAACCGCTGCGCCACCCAGGGATCCCGAGATTTGCTATTTCTTGAAAGTTTTTTAAAATTGAAAACATTTCATAGCTTTTTTTTATTATGCAACTAATCAATTGTATTGCGGTGGGAGAGTTATAAAGCACAAAAAAAGTATAAAAGTTTACTTTAAATAAGATGAATTTCCATATTATTTAAAAACGAAGTTCACATTTTTTTCCCAAAGGCATTTTTCATTGGTAGTATCATTAAAATTTAAGTCCTTTTTAGTTTGTTAGAGCTCTAATAGGAAAAGACAGCAAAGAAAATAGGAAATACTCTACCTACAGAACTTCCTGATAGATAATATTATTGAATATCTTAGTTTATTTTATTTACCCATTAGAATCTTTATTCTAATAACTAAAAAAGAAACGGACTCTTTCATATACCTAATTGAATTGATGTATTTGACTTTTTAAAAGATATACCAACATTAGCAAGATATAAATACAACCAAGTTTATATTTAAGTTAAAAAAATGAAATGTACACCTCTAGAGACCTGAATAGATAACCGCTAGTTAGGAAAAATATAACAGTTTTCAGTCGTTATACATTAAATACAATGTAATAGTTCAATATTGTGAGGTTTAGACCTACACCAACTTATTTTCTTTTGATTTCCTCCTGGACATGACCTTTTAAGGAGGAGACTAGCCCAGATGCTATTAGAGGGTTACAAAATGGGTTTTTGCTCCCTACACTTCTGTCCCAAAGCCTCACTAAAGCCATCCCTCACCAAAAAAAGAAATAAAAAAATAAATAAAATCAACCAAATTTGATTAAAACCCATAAGGCAATACCAAGTAAATGCTATCATCTATCTTTGGCATAATTGGACAACTATTAGGGAGACAAATATAGTGTTACACAAAAGCTAAGTAGAAATTGGCATATTTGCTCTGTAAAAGAAACTTCAAGATGAGTCCCCTAGCCTGCCCTATATAGGAACTCTGGAGTAGCCACTGTGTAGAAATATGTCCTAGAATGATGAATTTAAGGAACTGAACTTATTTGCAATGAAGAAGAGGAGAAAAATGGGTATGATAGTTGTCTCTAAAAATCCTTTAGGGCTATCGTTACAAGAGCAATAATTGCAAAGGACAGAAGTTTCAGGGTGGTACAATTTAGCTTATAACATAGTACTACTTAATGGTCGTGTCTGTCCATGGACTTGGATATGTACAAATATGATGGATTTCATTAGGAGGAATTGGAAAGGCAATATCCTAAGATTAATTCTGACTAAGATTCTGAGACTTTCCTCCAGTTATCTACATTGAGATGCTTTAATGATGGGCAATGTAATACTTTCGAAAGATTTTCTGTATTTTGCTGTACAATTCTAGGCTCTTCTGCTTCCTTAGTCAGATGCACTTGTGCAAGGAACAGCATACATACCGTGTACAACCGCACACAGCATATGTATTTGGTGGTCAAAGTGGAAACATAGATCATTTTTCTGTAAACTGATTGCTGGTGTAATGTGATCTCATTAATGTCACTGACTGTTCCTCTTATTGTTGGAGTAGTTTTAAAAAATAACTAAAAATATCATTACTCAAAGACTTGTTTCCTCTGAATGAAGTAAAGTTTGTTTTAATGAAAGCTCTAAAATCTGCCTGACTTCATATAACTGGAAGATTTAGTTTTAAGGAGTCCTCGTTTGGGGATACCTGGGTGGCTCAGCGGTTGAGCGTCTGCCTTCAGCTCAGCATGTAGTCCCGGGTCTGGGGATCGAGCCCACATTGGGCTGCCTACGAGGAAGCCTGCTTCCCCTCTGTCTATGTCTCTGTCTCTCTGTCTGTATTTCTCACGAATAAATAAATAAAATCTAAAACAAAAATTAATAAAGAGTCCTCGTATTAATTCATGTTACTAATCAATCAAAAAAATATTAACTGAGCTACTTTGTGCTTCTTTTAAATTGAATTTATTTATTTATTTATTGTCAAAGAAGAGAGGGAATCTTAAGCAGGCTCCATGCCAAGCACAGAGCTAACATGGGGCTTAATCTCAAAACCCTGAGATCATGACTGGGGCCTAACTGAAGAGTCTGATGCTTAACCAACTGAGACACCCAGGGGCCCCAGGCTATACTATGTTCAATTATAAATATTTCTTATATGAATTATAGCATTATATTAGGGGTAGCTGTAGAGACTTTTCTTTCCTTCATACATGATGTAGAGTATGTGTATATGAATATATGTGTATATGTTTAAATTTATATTTAAATCTACATCTTCATTAAGGTAAAATTGATATACAAAAAACTTCACATATTTAATATACACAGTTTGATGACTTTGGACATATGCATACACCTGCAGTCACCACAGTTAAGGTAATAAGCATATACATTATCTTCATAAGTTTCTTTGTGTCCCTTTGTTGGTAAGAAAACTTAGCATGAGATCTGCTTACTCTCTTAACAAATTGTTATATGTACAACGCTGTGTCAGTAATGATAGGCATTATATTATACAACAGATTTCTAGAATTTATTCATCTTGTGTGTTGATTACTTTGTAGAACAACTCCCCATTTCCTCCTTTCTTCATCACCTAGCAACCACCATTCTGTTTTCTACTTCTATACATTTGACTCTCTTTCAGCTAACTCGTGTAAGTGGAATTGTGCATTATCTGTCATTCTGTGACTGACTTATTTCATTTCGCATAATTTCCTCCAGCCCTATCAAATTTCAATTGTACATATCTCCCACATTGTTTTTATCTCTTCATCTGTCATTAGACATGTGTGTTGTTTCCATATCGTCGCTGTTTTGAATAAGGCTGCAATGAACATGGGAGTGCAGATATTTCATATCCTGATTACAATTTTTTTGAATGTATACCCAGAAGTGGTATTGCTATGTCACATATTAGTTTTAGTTTTAATGTTTTGAGAAATAACCATACTGTTTACCATAGCAGCTGCTCCATTTTTTATTCTCACTAATAGTGTAAAAGGGTTCCCATTTCTCCACAACATTGCCAACTTATCTTTTGAAATATATATGTATATATATTGAAATTTATATATATATATTTTGATGATAGCCATCCTGACAGGTGTAAAGTGATAATCTCATTGTAGGTTTGATGTGCATTTTCCTGATTATGAACACCTTTTCATGTACCCATTAACCATGTCTTTGGAGAAATGTTTATTCAAGTCCTTTACACATTTTTTAATTGGCTTATTTGGGACTTTTTGTTACTGAGTTGTAGAAGTTGTATATTTTAGAAGTTTAACCCCTTATGAGATGTATGGCTTGCAAATACTTCTATGCCATAGGTTGGCTTGTCACTCAATTGATTCCTGAGCAGAAGCTTTTTAGTTTGTGGTCCCATTTGTCTACCTTTGCTTTTGTTGCCTGAACTTTTGATGTCATATCCAGAAATAGTTGTCAAGAATCATGTCATGGGGCAGCCAGGTGGCTCAGCAGTTTAGCGCCGCGTTCAGCCCAGGGTGTGATCCCGGAGACCTGGGATCGAGTCCCACGGCAGGCTCCCTGCAGGGAGCCTGTTTCTCCCTCTGCCTGTGTCTCTGCCTCTCTCTCTCAGTGTCTCTCATGAATAAATAAATAAAATCTTAAAAAAAAAAAAAGAATCCTGTCATGAACCTTTTCACTGTTTTCTCCTGGGAGTTTTACAGTTTCAGTTCTTACGTATAAGTCTTTAATCCATTTTGAGTTGATTTTTGTGTGTATGGTGTAAGATGAAGGTCTAATTTCATTCTTTTGCATGTAGATATTCAGTTTTCCCAGTATAGTTGTTGAGGAGACACTTCTTTCCTCATGGTGTATTCTTGGCACCCTTGTTGAAGATTAGTTGACTGCTTACAGATGAGTTTATTTCTGCGCTATCTGTTCTGTTTCATTGGTCTATATGTCTGTTCTTATGTTAGTAAAATACTGTTTTAACTACTCTAGTTTTATAATATATTTTGAAGTTAGGATGTGTGATGCCTCCAGCTTTGCTATTTTTTCCTCCAGATTGCTTTGTTTATTTGGATTTTGTTTTGTGTATTTTCATATGTATTTTAGGATTGTATTTCTATTTCCGTAAGAAATGCCATTGGAATTTTTTTTTTAAGATTTTATTTATTCATGAGAGACACAGAGAGAGAGAGAGAGGCAGAGACAGAGGCAGAGGGAGAAGCAGGCCCCAAGCAGGGAGCCCGACGTGGGACTCGATCCCAGGCCTCTAGGCTCATGACCTGGACTGAAGGCGGCGCTAAACTGCTGAGCCACCCAGGCTGCCATGCCATTGGAATTTTGATGGGAAAAGCATTGAATCTGTAGATAACTGGGTTTTTATGGACATTTTAACAATTTTAAGTCTTTGGGATATCTTCCAATTTATTTGCATCTTCTTTAATTTCTTTCATCAATATATTATAGTTTATTTTTTTGATATGTTATAGTTTAAATGTATGTCTGTCACTTAATTGGTTAAGTTTATTTCTAACTATTTTATTGTTTATTTTTTATTGTTTATTTTTATTGTTTATTGTTTTTATTGTTTATATTTTATTGTTTCTGACCTTGAAGGAAAAGCTTTAAGTTTTTCACCATTGAGTATGATGTGAGCTGTGAGCTTGTCATATATTGCATTTATTATATTGAGGTACATTCCTTCTTTACCTCATTTGTTAAACATGTTTTTATCATGAAAGATTATTGAATTTTGTTAATTGCTTTTCTGTATCTACTAGGATGATCATGTGATTTTCTTTTCTTCATTCTGTTAATGTAGTATATCACACTTATTGATTGCCATCTGTGGAACCATCCTTATATCCATACAATAATCCCATTTGATCATGGCCTATGATTCTTTTAGTGCACTGTTAAATTTCGCTTGCTGGTATTTTGCTGAGAATTTTTGCATCTAAGTTTATCAGGAATATTGGCCTATGGTTTTCTTTTCTTTTGGTGTGGCATTGGTAGCAGGGTAATGCTGGCCTTATAAAAAGTTTAGAAGTGTTCCATTCTCTTAAATTTTTTGGAAAAACATGAGAAAGATTAGTATAAATTCTTCTTTAAATGTTTGGTAGAATTCACCAGTGAAGCCATCTGGTTCTGAGGTTTACTTTGTTGAGAGAATTTTAATTACTGAGATTTAAACTCCTTACCAGACCTACTGATATGTTCAGATTTTCTATATCTCCATAATTTAGTCTTGGGAAATTATATGTTTCTTGGAGTTTCTTCTAGATTACCCAATTTATTTGCATATAATTATTAATAGTAGTCCTTACAATCCTTTTATTTCTATGGCATCTGTAGTAATGTCTCCTCTTTCATTTCTGATTTTATTCATCTGAGTCTTCTCTCTTTTTTTTCTTAGTCTACGTAAAGGTTTGTCAATTTTGTTTATCTTTTCAAAAAATCAACTCATAATTTTGTTGCTTTTTAAAATTGTCTTTATAATCTCCATTTCATTTATTTCTGCTCTAATCTTTATTACTTCCTTTCTTTTGCTAATTTGGGCTTGGTTCTTTTTTTTTTCCTTTTTCCATTTCCTTGAAATGTGATATTGTTTGAGATTTTTTTTTCTTAATGTAGATGTTTATTGCTATAGAAGTCTCTCTTACAACTGCTTTTGCTGTATCCCATACGTTTTTATATGTTTTACTTTCTTTATTTGTCTCAAGATATTTCTTGATTTCTCTTTGAATTCTTTGGTTGAATTGTTTAATTTTATATATTTGTTAGTTTTCCAGTTTTCCTTCTGTTGTTGATACTAGTTTCATAACATTATGGATGGAAATAATAGTTAATATGATTTCAGTCATAAAATTTGTTAATACTTGTTTTCTGGCCCAGCATATTGATCTGTCCTAGAGAATGTTCCCTGTGTACTTGAGAAAAATGTGTATTCCAATGTTGTTGGATAGATTATTCTGTATACGTTTGTTAGGTCTCTTTAATTTAGAGTGTTATTCATGTCTGCTGTTTCCTTATTAATTCTCTGTCTGAATTATCTATCTATTGATGAAAGTGGTATGTTGAAGTCCTTTTCTATTAATGTATTGCTGTCTATTTCTCTTTTCACTTTTATTAATATTTGCTTTATATATTTTTGCTCCAATATTCAGTGCATATATTTACAATGTTGTATTCTGTAGATGAATTGACCTACTTATACAATGACCTGTTTATACAATTTATACTTTTTTGTTTCTTTTTTAATTGAAGTATAATTTACATATAGTATCCTGTTAGTTTCAGGTATATATCATAGTGATTCAGTATTGTATACATCCCAAGTGATTCCCACAGTAAGTCTAGTTACCAAAGTTATTACAGTATTATTGGCTTAATTCCCAATGCTGTACTTACATCCTCATGACATATATTTTTTACCTGGAGGTTAATATGTTTTAATCTTTTTCACCTATTTTGTCTATCCCCTCAGTCCCTCCCCTCTCTAGTAACCAGTGGTTAGTTGCCTGTATCTATGAGTCTGTTTCTGTTTTGTGTTTGGTTTGTTCATTTGGTTTTTTTGTTGTTTGTTTTTTAGATTTCATATAAAAGTGAAATCATATGATATTTGCCTTTTTCTCACTTATTTCATTTAACGTAATACCCACTAGGTCTACCCAGATTGTCACAAATGGTTAAGATTTCATTATTTTTATGGCTGAGTAATATTCCAGTGTTTGTGTGTGTACACATGTATGTAGTATATCATCTTTATTTATTCATCTGTTAATGGATATAGGTTGCTTCCATATCTTGGCCATTATAAATCATGCTGCAATGAACATAGGGGTTTATATAACTCTTTGACTTGGTGTTCTCATTTTTTTCAAGTAAGTACCTAGAAGTGGAATTGTTGGATTGTATGGTAGTTTTTTTGTTTGTTTGTTTGTTTTTAATTTTTTGAGGAACCTTCATACTGTTATCCATAGCGGCTGCATCAGTTTACATTCATACCAACAATTTATGAGAATTCCCTTTTCTCTACATTCTTGCCAACTTTATTTCTGATCTTTTTGATTCTAGCCAAACTGACCAGTGTGAGATGGTATCTTATTGTGGTTTTGATTTACATTTCTCAGATGATTAGTGATGTTGAGTATCTTTTCCTGTTTCCTTGGCCATCTGTATGTCTGCTTTGTAAAAAATGCCAATTCAAGTCCTCTAACCATTTTTTTAATTGGCTTCTTTTTTTTTCTTTTTTTATAATACGTTTGTAAGTTCTTTGTATATTTTGAATGTTAACACCTCTTTGGATATAAGACTAGCAAATATCTTCTCTCGTTCAATGGGTTACTTTTTCATTTTGCTGATGATTTCCTTATGTGTGGAGAAGATTTTTAGTTTGATGTAATCCATTTGCTTATTTTAGCTCCATCTTTATTTCTTGTGATCAATTTTGACTGAAAGTTTGTCTAAATATTACCAAACATGCTCTATTTTGGCTATAATTAGCAGAGTATCTTTTACCATCCCTCTTTGTTTTCACTGTGTGTAGTTAAGTCTATTTGTATTTTAAAGTCTAAGTGAGTCTCTTATAGATAGGAAATTGTTTGATCCTACTCGTTTAATCTGTTATTCCACATTCTATCTTTCTATTAGAACTTGTAATCCCTTACATTTAAAATAATTACTCATAAAAAGTTACTATTGCCATTGTTTTCTAGCCATTCCGCCATTCTTTTATTCCCGTCTTCCTCTCTTGCTGTCTTCCTTTGTAATCTGTTGATTTTTTGTATTGGTGTCCTTTGATTCCTTTCTCTATCTTTTGTGTGTCTGTAAGAGGTTTCTTTGTGGATTTTTCAGTTCAGTTATTCTATATTTTAGCTCCAGCATTTGTTTGGTTCTCTTTTATATTATCTGGTTTTGCTTTTTTTTTTTTTTTCAATGTTTCATTTTCTCAATTTTGTTGTCTGTTTTCTTGTAGCTCACTGAGGTTTTAGGGTATTATCTTTTGGTCAGGCAATTCATAGATCGCTATTTCTTTAGGGTTTGTTATTCGAGATTTATTTTGTTCCTTTAGTAATACTGTATTTCCCTTATTCTTTGTGTTCTTTATAAGCTTTACATTGGCATCCCCACATTTGAAGAAACAGCACTTCTTTCAGTCTTTATGGAATGGCTTTGCCTAGGAAAGATCTTCACCATCAGTGTAACTAGAAATTCAGTGTAACCTTTTTTCTTTTTTTACAGTTTATTTATTTATTTTTGAGAGAAGATATGAGTATGAGTGGGGGCAAGGGCAGAGAGAGGGGAAGAGGGAGAGAATCAGAATCCTACTGAGCTTGGAGCCTGACATGGGGCTCAGTCCCATGACCCTGAGATTATGGCCTGAGCCAAAATCAAGAGTCAGACTATTCAACTAACTGAGCCACCCAGGTGCCCCTCTCCAACTTTTTTATGAATGTGTACATTCTACTCTACTTCCTCTTTCCAGGAGAATTCTTGGTATTGTATGCTTTCTTTCAATCCCACAGAGCCATTATTGGTACAGAGAGCTACCTGCCCCATTGCCCTAGGGCAGTACATGAAGATACTAGGATGTTAGATGCAAATTCCATCTCTCAATCCTCTCCTTCCCTGAAGAAGTTTTAGGATTGTGTACCTTCTGAATCTCACAGAGTCAATTCAGCCACTGAGATCTACTCTGGATTTCTCCCATTCACTGAGACCGCCCCCCCGCCCCCCCCCCCCCCCCACTTCCCCCACTGGCTACTGAGATCTTTGCCTGCTGTTGTGGTCCATACCAGTTGCTGAGGCATGCGCTACCTGCTGCCACCCATGCCAACCACTGGAGGCCTCAGTCTATTGAGAGCCACCTATCCCTCTGTCTTGTTCTTAGCTGCCCTGAGGCATTCTGACTATGCTGGATCTCTCAGTACTTTCTGAATGAGGCGAGATAGGAACAGTTCTCTTGGGAGTGCCTGAAGGGCTGATGATGTTGTATTCAACCTTGGCTTTCTCTTTCCCAGCAAGAGAAATAGTATGTTGAAGGGATTTTTTTTCAGCATTGACCTATGCTGACATGGGGAAAGGGACACGCAGGTAAAGTAAAACTGCTATTTTTACCCATTTCAATGCAGTTGTTTTGGTTTTGTACTATTCTAGGATGCTGCATCCTATGAACTGGATTCTGGGGTTCTCATAAAAGTATTCCAGCCTCTATATGGTTGTTAAATCAGTGTTTCCATGTGGGGAGGAGGACTGGGATTTCCTATACCTCCATCTTGGTAATGTCACACTATATTATTTTTTAACTGTTGGAAATTTATGAAAACTATAAACTTAAGTACCTAGCCTCTGAAGGACTTTACCCCATTCATTCCTCTGTTGTGAGACAAGTAGTGTATCATTTAAATAGAGGGATTTATTGTTAATTTTTTACCTGTTTATGAAATGTCTTTATTTAAAAAAAATCAAAGCTTCAAACATTTTTAAGTCATTCTAGTTTTATCTTAAAGTAAGATTTGAGGCTAGCTGGAATCAACAGTGACATAATTGAAATTATATATGAACATTCAGACTTTAGGTTTTCCTAAACCACTTTACCCTGCCATGATTATTACCATAACGGGCTTTAATTTCGTGTCACTTTGAATTTAGGCCATGATGTCAATCTATGCTAAAAGAAATTCTCCAGTGACTAGAACTATTCAGTAAGAGCTGTTGCTCTACCTGTGAGAAGATTCTTTAAAACTTGCCAGCAAAAGAACAGTTTGATACGCCTTTTAAATTATTACTGTATATTGGGGTGCCTGGGTGGCTCAGTCAGTTAAGCATCTGCCTTTAGCTCATGTCATGATCCTGGGGTTCTGGGATCGAGTCCCACATTGGGCTCCCTGCTTAATGGGGAGCCTGCTTCTCCCTCTCCTTCTGCCTTTCTCCACCTCCTCCAACCATGTTCTCTCTTTTTCTCTTTCAAATATAAATAAAATATTTTTAAAAAAATTATTACCGTATCTGTTGTTGTTTATGTATGTAGAGGTTGACTTTAGTTATGGATTTTCTTTCTTTCTTTTATTTTTTTAAGAATACCAGTTATTTAATTTTTTGGAGCAAAGTAGATTTGGTACGACTGTATCAATAGTGGAGGCTCTCAGTATTGGGAGAACAATCAGATGTTTAGAGAAAATCATCAGTTTGATTTTGTATTTTATTTTGCTTTGTAACAGCATGGAGGCATGAAGCATTTCTTCTGGGATATATATATAAATGATTTTTAAGAGTTTAACTAAAAGTAATCGTCTCCCTACTCCTTAGTCTACCTTTGTTATACTTTTAAAATAGTTATAACTGACAGATACTAACTTCTGTTTGAGAAGCCAGTTTCAGATATTGTGCCCCATAATTGGACTGCTTGAAGAAAAAAAAAATTTCAACTTTTAAAATTTAGAAATACATTCCTGGAAGAAACCGAAGAATTTAATAAATTATTCATATTCTATAATAAAGAATCATTAGGCATTACATGTAGAAAGGATTATTGAGAGGAATAGATAAACAGAAAGCTGCATATAATACTTTATCATCTTGCAGCATTCAGTTTGATTGGGATAGGGTTGGGAATCATAGGTATTGGTTCTTTGCAGCTGTCATGGTATTACTTTAAAATTTTTAAGTAAATAAGGACTACAAAAGTGCAAGTAGGCACAGTTTTGCTTCTTTGACAGCAGCTAGCCAGTTGTTTCTAGAACTAATTTGCTTGAAATGAAGAATTTGGTGAGATGATATTTGGCATTAGAAGGAGCAGGAAACCAGGACAGAACTTTTGAATACCAAAGCTTATAAATAAATGAATGACTGGCCCATTCTTAGGCCCAGCTTTCTCTTGATTTCTGATAACTCAACCTTATTTTGCATGAGATTTTGCCTTTCTAAGATGCTTACTATAATCCTAACTCTGCATGACTTTCTTACTAGAGAATCAGCCATTGTCTGTATGAATACAGGTAACTTGGCTAATAGTCTTGAGAAAATCTGATGGATAGGCTGCTTTTGATCAAATATTTCCTTTGAGGCAATCAGTTTCATATAGTCTTTAGGGATGATCTCAGCAGAAAGTTTTTCTTAAAATGGTTAAGGTTAGAACAAGCAATGAAACATGTTTAACACACCATTTTTGGAAAAAGGAACTGCATTAAAGGATTCATAAACTGAATAAAGAACTGAAACTAAAAAACTGTTAGGTATCAAGGCAACTCTAGGTTCTAGCCTCTTTCTTTCATCACTCAGCCATTTCAGTGCAGGCACTTTCATGGCTCTGTGTTCTCTCCACACACATGCCACTTGTCTCTTCCTTTTGCTGCTGATTAGCCAGTTTTCTTTTGTTTATATCTGAAAATATTCAGTGTAACTGGCTAAACAAGTTACCATCACTTTTTCTAAGCAGAGCTCTTCAAGCCTGCCCAATTCACAGATCACTGATGAGCCTAAAGATTGGCCACTCTTGATACAGTAACTACTCATTGATAATAATGGATCAATGGTGCATCACCAGTTGAGGGCTGAAATGGTGCAACTAATTGCTGTAGATTTTCTAAATGAGAACACTATTTTTTTGAGAAGCAATTACCTTACATTCTGAGATCCGATACTTTTAGAAAAACTTTGGCTTTCAGGAAGGAGAAGAAGGAAGAAAGGAAGGAATATTCATGGAATTTTTAGAAGCCAGATCATGATCTAGGTGCTTTTATATTACTTCTTGCATAATCAGCCAAGCTAATATAAATGACATTCCTAACTTAAGTGAATAGCATAAATAAGATTTGAAGTTAGGCATGTTTATTTATCTGTCCCCAGAGCCTATGATTTTTTCCCCAAACACACTATGGTGTCTTATTACTTCAATTATACATTGGTGACATATTTTGTTTTGTGTTGTTACTTTAAATAGATATGTATTTGATATATAAAATGGAATGGTCTGGAGAATAGAGAGCATGCATGTTCTATTCACTCTTGCATAAAACCTTGTGTATACAATAGTTTCTCAGTTTTTTAACTTTATTATTTTAAATATTATTTCACCTACTAAATGATAGAATGTTGCCTTATGGTAATAAAATTTTATAGAATATCCAGGACTGGTTAAAATTTGAGATCAAGTATTTAAACCTGCATTCATAATACTAGTTGAAATTTGAGATCATGCTTTTAATTTATGTTCATAATTACTAATCATAATTCATAATCTATATTCAATTGAGTATTTTTCATTGCCTTATTGTGGTGTGGGGTTTTTTCTACTTTTTAAAAAAAGATTTTATTTATTTATTCATGAGAGACACACAGAGAGAGAGGCAGAGATATAGACAGAAGGAGAAGCAGGCTCCTGCAGGAAGCCCACGTGGGACTCGATCCTGGGACTCTGGGATCACGCCCTGAGCCGAAGGCAGATGCTCAACCATTGAGCCACCCAGGCATCCCTTTTTCTACTTTTTATGTCAATGCATGGTAGTAAAACTGACCCATTTTGGTGTACTACTCTTGAGTTTTGACAAATACATGAGGTAACACAATCACTACTACAATGATGATATAGAACAATTTGATCACCTAAGAAAATTTACCCTGCCCTTTGTAATTAACTCCTCTCCCCATCCCTAGCCACTTGTAACCACTAATTTATTTTTGACCCTATAGTTTTGCCTTTCTAAACTGTCACATAAATTGGACCACACATAATAGCCTTTTGAGTCTGACTTCACTCACTTAGCATAATGTATTTGGGATTAATCCATGCTGTTACATATGTTAGTAATTTGTTCTTTTACTGCTAAGCAGTATTCCATGGTATGAATACACTACAATTTGTTTACCCATTCCTCACTTGAGAGACATTTGAGTTGTTCCACTTTGGAATAATTGTGAATATAAATTGCTCCAACAAGTTTTTGTGTAAATGTATGATTGTTGTGGTGAAGTTTTGTTTTGTTTGTTTTCATTTGGAAATATAGGTTTAGGATTGTTGTGCCATATGGTACTGTGTTTGACTTTACAGGAAACTACCAAGGGGCACCTGGGTGGCTCAGTCGATTAAGTGTCTGACTCTGATTTTTTTTTAATTTATTTTTTATTGGTGTTCAATTTACTAACATACAGAATAACCCCCCAGTGCCAGTCACCCATTCACTCCCACCCCCCACCCTCCTCCCCTTCTACCACCCCTAGTTCGTTTCCCAGAGTTAGCAGTCTTTACGTTCTGTCTCCCTTTCTGATATTTCCCACACATTTCTTCTCCCTTCCCTTCTATTCCCTTTCACTATTATTGATATTCTCCAAATGAATGAGAACATATAATGTTTGTCCTTCTCCTATTGACTTACTTCACTCAGCATAATACCCTCCAGTTCCATCCACGTCGAAGCAAATGGTGGGTGTTTGTCATTTCTCATGGCTGAGTAATATTCCATTGTATACATCAACCACATCTTCTTTATCCATTCATCTTTCGATGGACACCGAGGCTCCTTCCACAGTTTGGCTATCGTGGCCATTGCTGCTATAAACATCGGGGTGCAGGTGTCCCGGCGTTTCATTGCATTTGTATCTTTGAGGTAAATCCCCAACAGTGCAATTGCTGGGTCGTAGGGCAGGTCTATTTTTAACTCTTTGAGGAACCTCCACACAGTTTTCCAGAGTGGCTGCACCAGTTCACATTCCCACCTGATTTTTGGCTCAAGTCATGATCTCAGGTTGTGAGATCGAGGCCTGTGGTGGACTCTGAGCTCAACCCTGAGTCTGCTTGACATTCTCTCTCTCCCATTCCTTTACCCTTACCCCTTGTGTGTGTTCTCTCTCTTGAATAAATAAAAATCTTAAAAAAGAAGGAAAGAAAGAAACTACCAAAATATTTTCAAAAGTATCTGTATCATTTTACATTTACAAATGGATGTATGACAGTTGCTCTGAATCCTTACCAGTACTTGGTATTACCAGATCTTTTGTTTGTTTATTTTAGCCATTCTAATAGATATGTAGTGATTTCTCATTGTGGTTTTGTTTGCATTTCCCTATTTACTAATGATGGTGAGCATATTTTTATGTGCTTATGTCATCCCTGTATCTTTGGTAAGATGTCTATTAAGCACTTTTACTCAGTTTTAAAATTGGATTGTTTGTTTTCTTAAGTTTTGAGAGTTCTTTATGTAGTCACCATGTAAGAATTTTATCATAAATACAATTTTCATATATTTTCTCCCTGCTATGGCTTCTCTTTTCATTTTCTTAATAGTGTACTTCAAAGAGCAGAACTGACTTTTTTAAAGATGTTTCTATTTTTTATCTTTATCATTTATTTTATTTTCATTTTTTCAAAAGTTTTTACTTTTGGTGAAGTCCAATTTATCAGTTTTTTTCTTTTGGTGATATTATCTAATGAATGAGGTTTGTTTTGTTTTGTTTTGCTCTTCCTATATTTTCTCCTAGAAGTTTTATAGTTCCAGGTTTTAGATTTCATTCTATGATCCATTTTGAGTTAACTTTTATATGTGCTACAGGTTTGGATTAAGGTTCTTATTTTTAATTGATTTTTATTTTATTTAGTTAGTTATGTAATTTTTTTAGATTTATTTACATATTTGAATGAGAGAGAGAGAGAGCATAAGTGGAGTGGGAGGAGCAGAGAGAGAGGGAGAGAGAATTTTAACCAGACTGTACTGAGTCTGGAGACCACCACAGGGCTTGATCTCACAACCCTGAGATCATCATCTGGGCCAAAATTAAGAGTTAGAGAGTTAACCTGTGCCACGCAGGTGCCCCTTTTGTTATTTTTTTGGTATACTCATATCCAGTTATGGCAGCATCTTTTGTTAAAAAGACTCTCCTTTCTTCATTGAATCGCATTTGCATCTTTATCAAAATCATCATATGTGTGGATCCTCTGTCCTTTTTCCATTACTGTATTGTCATTGCTGTGCTTTGTAGTTAGTATTGAAGTCAGGTAGCATAAGACCGCTAACTTTGCTTTCCATGATCAAAGTTGATATGCCTACTTGAGTTCTTTTTCTTTTCTATATAAATTTTACAGCCAGCTTTTGATTTCTATAAAACAGTCCTTTTGGGATATTGGTTGAAATTGTGTTTAGTTTGAAGAGAATTGAAATAGTAACAATATTGTCTTCCCATTTATGAATACTATATATCTTTCTATTTAAGTAATCTTTAATTTCTCTTGTTAAATATTTATAGTTTTTAGTGCATGTATTTTTGTTATATTTTAGCAAAATATTTTTATAATTTTGTGGTATAGTAAATCGTACTTTCAAAATTCCGGTATCTAATTGTTATTAGCCCATATGTAGATTATTGATTTTCTACCTTGCTAAGCAACCAAATTTTAGTTTTAGTAGCTTTTTTTTGTAGTCTCTTTTAAAGTGTGTATGTAAGCAATGATATCTGTCTGGATTCCAAAAAAAAGAGTACATTTTCTTTTGTTTTATTCATAATATCCTTAGGACATGGGATGTATATATATATATATATACACACACACCATATGGCTAGGTAATTCTTATGGTTTGTTTCGCTCTTTTCTGCTTGGTTGTTTTTAGTGTTAATAATTTGGTATCAGAGACCAATTTAACCAATTATCTCATATAAAATGCCATATTCTTATATACTTAGGATATTTATTTAAGTGGAAAGTAACATAGGGAAGTGCATGTTTCTTACACTCTTCTCTGTTAATGAGTTTTGAAAGAATGTGTATCTTATTTGCTGTAGGCTACTTAGATAAATAACAAAAATGAAAAATACCTTCTTGAATACAGTCGTACTTCTTTTTGCACTGCTTAGTCATCATTGTTATAAGAGTATAAAAAGATCTAAGTGTTTTAATCATGTTCAAGACCATCTTCATATTTTAAAAAAAGAATGATTTTTAAAAAAGAGTTGTGACATTGCTTTAGTGAGTTCTCAAGACCTTAAAAATGAATCTTTAATTTGAGCAGATTATGATGAATGAGAGGCATTTACAGTGTACAATGGCTACCTAGATGCAATTCTACTCTGTAGTGTTTTATTGATTTCTTTCCTTCTGCATTGCCACAACTCAAGATTTCTTCTCAGTATTGTTGGGTCATTGAAAACAAAATGCAGTTCATTCTAGCTAGTTTTGTCCCTCCTCAATCCAAATATTTTCTTATATTTAATATTTAGTAGAAGAGTTTTACCTAATAATTTTGCTTGCTTACTCATTTATATATTCATTCATTCATTACCTGCCTTTTTATTTATATTTGTTTGTTTTGTTTATATTTGTTTATGGGCATATACCCTAAGCCAACTGATTTGGGCTAGAAGTTATTAAATAGAATTATTCTTTTAGGATTGATCAAAACAAAAGCATGAACTGTCTTTTTCAGAAAACTACATTGCCATCCATCTCTTTTCCCCCAAATGAGAGATGAGACTTTTAAAGATGCTTTCAGTTAATAATTTAGAGATAGTAGTCATTGTTGTTTTCTAGGCTTTAAGAAACTGTTTTCCTTCCCCTTCTCTTTGTTGGGGAAGGATTTTTCATGGGATTATATAATTTGATGTGATATTTTACTCTAGCATTTTTAGATGTTTATCTGTAGCAACTGTTATAGTGCTTAAAAGTTCTAAAATTTTTTAACACATTCTTCTCTAAATATTGTTATTCTTTACAATACCTAATGAAAATATAACTTATTTATGAAACATAATTTCATAGTCAAGTCTGCTAAAATATATCATTGCCAAATTGTAGAATTCTTAGGCTTTCCATTGCTACTTCTTTTTTGATGGATTGTGATGAGAGTAAGGGGAGGTGTAAAAAAAATATGCACTGTGGTAGCTTTCTATGCGTAACTAACTAGAATAATACTCATGCTACCTGCATATCCATAACGGCCACTCTGTTTACAGGTTGATTTTGAAGTTCTTCCAAAAAGCTATTTTCCTTTGTTTTGGAAGGAAAAACTTAAACTCTGATGATCCCCTAACCTCCATTCCTCAAACCCTTTGGCAGTTAAGAGTTTATGGTCGCATCTTTGTTCTTATCTAAACAGGGAGCAAAGGAGTGAAATATAAAAGTTTCCTCACTATTAATATTGGGTTGTATCAATAAAATTAGTGATACTCTTGAAATTTAAACAGGACCTTAGAATAAAAAGGGAAATAATTTGAGAATCTAGCAGCAAAATGACTCTTGTTTCTAACTAAATAGTGAGTACTATGCATTTAATCATGGTACATTGTGAGAGCTTACTGGATGTTCCATTTTATTCTGTTATTTATTTATTTTTTTTTATTCTGTTATTTAGTATAGTTTTATTAAAGTGTTTTTTTCCACCTGTGCTAGGTGTTAGGAACACAAAATATGTGTTGCCTAAATATGAACTTAAAAAGCTACAGTGTGAAGAAAGAGCTATATAATGAAAAGACAATCAGATAAGCAATTTCAATGAAGTGTATAAGAAGTGCTTTATTTAAGAAAAAGTAAAAGGTGCTATAGAAACACATGGCAGAAAGAAAGCAAAACTGCATAATTCACAGGCCATTCTTTGTGTGACCTATTCAGAAGAGCTTTGCTACATTAGTGGTGAATAATTATTCCTAAACTATCTGCTACTCTAGTCTTACTTATGATATCTTAAAAGCAAAATCTAGCACTTTGTACTCAGTGACAATATCTTTCAAAAACAAAGGCAAAGTAGCGACTTTTTGTGACATGGGAAAGCTGAAAGAATTCATCACTAGCAGATTTGTTTGAGAGAAATATTAAAGGCCAAAAGAAAATGACACCAAAAGGAAGTATAGATCTACACTAGGAATAAAGAAAATCAGAAATTATAACAATGTAAATAAATATATAAGATATTATTTTATTATTCAAATCTCATTAAAAGATAAATGACTTTCTACAAAATAACAGTGTTGTCTGTGGTTTATAATACATATCAGATGTCCAGTGTATGACAGGGTATATAACCCAAAGGCTAAGAGAGAGAGATGGAAGTATATTGTTTTAATATTCTTTATACCATACATGAAATGGTAAAAGATTCTTGAAGATAGACTATGAAAAGTTAAATATGTATGCTATGTAAGTATATGTACTATCAACCCTAGAACAACACTAAAATAGGAAAACAGTTATAGTTAATAACCCATCAAAAGAGATGAAAAGGAAATTATTTTAAAACTTTAAATTAATCCAGAAGAGAACATCAAAGAGGAAAAAGGGTGCAAAGAATAGATGTGACAGATGGCAAACTGAGAGAGTTAAACCTGTGATAAGTCACATTAAATATAAAAGAGCTAAACACCCCATTTTAAAAGCAGAGACTGTCACATTGCTACCTACAAAATCCCACATTAAACATAAAGAAACAGGGGATCCCTGGGTGGCACAGTGGTTTGGCGCCTGCCTTTGGCCCAGGGCATGATCCTGGAGACCCGGAATCGAATCCCACGTCGGGCTCCCGGTGCATGGAGCCTGCTTCTCCCTCTGCCTGTGTCTCTGCCTCTCTCTCTCTCTCTCTCTCTGTGACTATCATAAATAAATAAAAATTAAAAAAAAAATTTTTTAAATAAATAAACATAAAGAAACAAATAGACTAAAAGTGAAGTGAATGGAGGATACTATTCAAAACAAAGTTGTAATGGCTATGATAATGTCAATAAAAGATTTCAGAACAAAGAAATGTAACCTGGGATATAGAAGTTTATTTCATAATAAATGTTTATTTCATTAAAAATGCCTTTATCCTGCCACCAAAATGAGATGACATTCCAGTAAAGAAAACTAAGGACTAGTATTCCAGATGAACATAGATGCAAAAATTCTTAACAAAAATCAATCAAACAGAATCCAACAACAACAACAACAACAACAAAAAAGACGTATACTGTGAGCAAGTGGGGTTTATCCCAGGAATTTAAAAATTGGTTTAGGGATCCCTGGGTGGCGCAGCGGTTTGGCGCCTGCCTTTGGCCCAGGGCGCGATCCTGGAGACCCGGGATCGAATCCCACATCGGGCTCCCGGTGCATGGAGCCTGCTTCTCCCTCTGACTGTGTCTCTGCCTCTCTCTCTCTCTGTGACTATCATAAATAAATAAAAATTTAAAAAAATAAAAAATAAAAATTGGTTTAACATTCGAAAATTAGTCAGTACAATGTATCATCTCCGTAAACACAGAAAAAGCATTTGACAAATACAACATTCATTCTTTATCACTCATAGCAAACTGGGAATAAAAGGAACCACTTCAATTTGATAAAATCCTACCACTGACATATTATTTCATGGTAAAATACTGAATGTTTCCCCTCTACAATCAATAATAAAGCAAGGTTGTCAACTTTTACTACCTCTTCTATTTATCCTGCTGGAGGGTCTAGCCAGTGCACTCCGACAAGAAAAAGGGAAAAGCAAACAGAAAGGAAGAGGTAAAATTGTAATGTCATGATTATGTAGAAAACCTGAAGTAGGTAGAAGGTGGAAGATGTGACATGAGACTTTAAAGGTAAATAAAGGCCAGGCCATGAATGCTTTTTATATCCACATTAAAGAGTGCCAGATTTTGATAAGGACAGTGCATAACCATTAAACTTTTCTTCATATTAATCTACTTGCAATTAGGGAGTATATTTTGATTGCATTGTATAGTGTTTTGAAGGGGGCCTTATGACTCTGGGCAGGAGCTTCAGTTAGAAACTTATAGAAATAATGTAGACTGAAAAAAATAATGTAGATGAAAGATAATAGTTGCCTAGACTAAGGTAGTAACAGTAGGGATGGAGAGATGTGAACAAATTTGATAACGATTTAAAAATGGAATTTACAAGGACCTTTACAACATGTGGAAGATGATACATGATAAGGAATCCAGGACAACTCACATGTTTCAGGCTTGGCAAACTGCCTGGGTAGCAGTACTATTCACTAAGCTAGGTAACATGGGAGAAGAAATAGTTTAGGGTTAAGAGGTGAGAAGATGAGGTAAGTTTTAGAGAGGTGTAACCTAGTGCTTTTTGATAGCTAAGTAATGATGTACTGGAGCCAGTTTATACAGATGTATAACTGTATACAGATGTTTTTCCAGATGTCTGGAAAAAGAAGAAAGTTTTGTTGGGAGATAACAGATAAGAAGTCACCAGATGGTGATTCAAGCCATGTGAATGGAAGAGATTGCCTGGGAAGAGAATAGAGTAGCAAATTGGATTTGGGATAGAACTGGCTTATAAAGGAAGAGGGAAAAAAATAAAAAATAAAAAATAAAATAAAATAAAGGAAGAGGGCTGTGAAAGTGAGATTAGGAAGAATGAATCAAAGGGGCAAAGAAAAAACCTAGGTAATGTTTAATGGATAGAGATCCTCTCAGAAAGAAGAGAGGGTAATTGTGTCAAATGCTGCTAATTAGCATCTATATAGAGGTTCTATGGACCAAGCACTGTTGTGAACAGTTTTGCATGCATTCATTATTTAAATTTTTACAATAATCTTTTGAGCTAGGTATTATTATATCCCAGTTTTGCAGAGAAGAAGAGTGAGGGTACAGAGAGGTTAAGTGATTTACCCAAGAAGTAAGTGACGGAATCAAGATTTGAATCCATGCAATTTGCGTAATTTGCACTCATGACCAGCAAGATGAAAGACTAAGTTCCAAATGGATTTAATAATAAAGATTCACTAATAACTTTAGTCAGTTTCAGTGGATCAATGGGGCAAAACCTGACTGAAGTGAAATGAGGAATAAACAACAAGAAAAGGGAAGTATAGACAATTCTTTCATGAATCTTGGATGTGAAAATGAAGAGTAGGAATATAGGAGAGTACTATTTCAGGTTTAGGAAGGGCTTTCTTAAGATAGGCAAATCCCAAATAAGTTTAAATACTGATGAAACAAGCAAGTAAAGAGAGAGTGTTAGAAGAGACGTAAGAGAGGGAGAGAAGGAGTAAAGTGAGAGGTTCTGAACCATGATAAAAGGCAGTAGGGGAATAGGACCCACAGCAAATAAAAATAAAGGGGCCCTTGGAGGAGAAAGACCCCTCTTGTCACAATGGGGAAAAGAGGAGAAGCATGGATGTGGATGCATATAAACTTAGAGGTTTCCTGCTGTTCCAACTCCTTCAATATGAATTTCTCTCTCTTTCATAGATTTGAAACAGGGATGAAAATTCTCTGTGTCAGCAAGTTACTACCCATTTAACTTGGACTTCTGTTGACTAAAGGGGAGAGGGAAGAGCATCCTTCTACTTTGCTATTGAAATACAGGTTTCTAAGCCACAGACTGAGCTGGGAAAGTCTTTCTGGTACCGTTCCAGCATGGAGGATTTTCTGCCACTTTTGAAGAACAGATTTGCAAATTACCACAGGAAATGAACATACTCCTTGGGATTGTGTGCGGGGTAAATCTGTATTGATAGAAAAAAATCAAGTATAAAGATAATCTGTGAAATACTCAGAAGTGATAGTAATCATGGTATGCAATATTTTTTATAAACAATTGTCTAGAATATTGGGTCAGCAAACAACAGCCCACTGCCTGTCTTTCTAATTAAAATTTTATTTGAAAAAAAAATTTGATTTGTAAATTTATTGGCACATAGCCACAGCCATTCTTGATGTATGTTTGTGGCTGCTTTTGCACTCCAATATTGGAATTAAATGATTGCAGCAGAGATTACACAGCCTGCAAAGCTTAAAATATTTACTGTTTTGCCCTTTTCAGAAAAAGTTTGCTGACCTCTTGTTTAGAATAATTAAATGGTTGAAGACTTGGAAAACAAATTTTTTGAGAAAGAGATATTAAGATACTAAAAATGTGAAGGGAATCAGAAAAGTAGAAGATATTTAGGATATATTGCTAAATGAAAATATCACTTTACAAACTTAATATAGATTATACTTTAATCTCATTTTTATTTTAAAATTTATGTTAAAATGTTAACAGTAGCTGTTTCTGAGTAGTGAGATTACACTTGATTTTTATTTTCATGTTGGTTCTTATATGTTTTCTAATTTTTCTACAATGCTGTGTTCCTGTGTTAATAATAAAGCCAACTATTAGTAGACTAGAATGAGAACATAGAATTCAAAGCAAATTAGAGCACGAAGAATGGGGAATTTGGCTGGGTCAGGTAAAGATGAAACATCCTAGAAGATGCATAAAGAAAATCCTTCTTGTTGGTTACCAAGAAAATTGGAGAAATTTTTTTGTTAAATTCCTTATATTTAACCAGTATCTGATATGAGCACAGTCCAATGACATAGTTTCCTACAGACAAACCAAAACAAAAAAGGGATTCATATAAGTTATAACTTACATTTAACCTTTGTTCCTCATTTCCAAAGATACAAATTTTTAAAATTCATGGAGATTTCTTAATTTTTTGTGACTTGTAGGTAATGCTTTTAATTTAAAATTTTAATTCAGTTATTTAGCTGTAAATAAAACCACTACTTCAATATATGATAGAAGTTGTAGCTTTGTTTTGTTAAGAAGCCCCAACAATGCCTTAAAAAAAAAAAAAGATACACAGCTTTTATCTGGGCAAAAATAACTCAGAAATTGCAGAAAGTGATCTCTTCAGTGAAGTACCGTTGTTAACCAGATGAATCCTGAAGTAGTTTTACTGAGTATTCTATTCCAACATCTGTGCTGTGCAGTACTACCCAGACACTCGCTATGAGGTTCAGTGGCTCTTAACAAGCGGTAAGTTGATTTCAGTGGCTGTACTATGTTAGGAATCATTGAAACAGAAGAGGAACCAGTTTTTACCAAGTTTCATCTCTTAAGTCAACATATTTTTTTAATTTAAATTCACTATGAATGGTATTTATTATCTGTATAATGACCAAATCCGTTGTTCAGAGGAATCCCAAGACTGAAGCTTAGAATACAAATTACTGACTTGCCAATAAATTGTCTTGTAAAAAAACCCCAGAAAACCAAAGCAAAAATCAAGCCAACCCCCCACCCATATTCTGCTTGTCCTTTAAATATGAATCAAATAGGGACGCCTGGTGGCTCAGTAATTGAGGGTCTGCGTTCAGCTCAGGGCTTGATCCCCAGACTGGGGATCAGGGACCAGGGATCAAGTAAGGGAAGCCTGCTTCTCCCTCTGCCTATGTGTCTGCCTCTCTCTGTGTCCCTCTTGAATAAATAAAATCTTTAAAAAAAATATGAATCAAAGAGGTTGATGATTCATTAGCTGTAAAATATATCTTGTAAGAGGAATTTTTATACAACCTTATTTAAAAGAAAAAAATCAATAAAGAATGAGTCTCAGGGATCCCTGGGTGGCGCAGCGGTTTAGCGCCTGCCTTTGGCCCAGGGCGCGATCCTGGAGACCCGGGATCGGTCCCACGTTGGGCTCCCGGTGCATGGAGCCTGCTTCTCCCTCTGCCTGTGTCTCTGCCTGTGTCTCTGCCTCTCTCTGTGTGTGACTATCATAAATAAATAAAAATTAAAAAAAAATAAAAAAATAAAAGTTAAAAAAAAAAAAGAATGAGTCTCAGAATAAAAATACATAGGGATATAAATAGCATTTTTATGTAAAATGTACAATTTGAGCCCATGTATCAATTAAATATGTAAATATATGGAATTAAAGAAATTCAATATATGCTTGTAATCAAACACATACATAGACGTGTGTATATGTGTATACATTATATCCATCCATTCCAACTAGTATGACAACGAATAATGGAATGATTTTGAATGAAAAATTTCAGTAATATTTAAAAGAAATCTCCTGTTAATGAAATTTATTATGTTAAGGAATTATCTTAAAGGGATATAGTAGAAGTCCCACTGTTTGCTATTAACATTTCACTGAAAAAATGCACAGAGTTGTTGGGAGCAAAACTCACTGGACATAGATATGCATGTCCTGATAGATCTTATTCCATATCAGACATTTATTATTCAAGTTGCTTTTAATCATAATGTAGACCGGAAACTGTTTTCATTGCTTATGCAAGCACCCTTTATTTTTTTTTAAATTAATATGTTTCTCATTTATTCAGGAAGTTTCTAATGGCTTTTGAGGGAGGAGAAACTTGTTAGCTTCCTCCCTGAATAATGCAGTTTTTATTTCTTGCTGAAATTGTGGGCTCAGCCAAGAACCAATATTAGATGGGAAGGGATGAGGCAAGAAGGGGAGAAGAGGTAGACAGGGATGATGGGAGCAAGGAATAGAAGAAAAAGAAAAAACAAAAAAAGAGGGATGTCTGGGTGGCTTAGTCAGTTAAGCGCCTGCCTTCCAGCTCAGGTCATGATCCCAGAGTCCTGGGATCAAGCCCCACTTCAGGCTCCCTGCTCAGTGGGGAGTCTGCTTCTCCCTCTGCCCCTCCTCTCCACTTGTGTGCTCTCTCTCTCCCTTTCACTCTCTCTCAAATAAATCTTTAAAAAAAAACAAAAAAGAAAACGAGAGTTAGCTATATAAACATTTAGCTCACTTGCATAAAAATAAATAAATTGTAAAATGTTTTGCTAAAACAGCAGGATCCTGTCATTGTCTCATTTCTACTCCCTGCTGTTCTGATGATATAATTTTATTCATATATAAATAAATGAAGCAACAAGTATATTTTTGGTGATGATATTACTGAATTTCTAGGTAATTGAAACATAAAGGAGAGTTGTTCTGGTTATACTTTTTTCCGAATTTTCATATGACTAGGGGAAAACAGCTAAGCATAGAGCTTTCTAAGTTTACCTCAGTAATGATATCTATTAATGTTATGAGTAAAGAAAATATCCTGCCCAAATCTGGGATTCAAAAGATGTTATAGGAGTGAATGGAAAGGTGCAGGGAGTAATGCACCAAAATCTGGTTGGGTTAAGAGTTTAGGCAGTTGAAAATACATATTTGATATAACTATTTTTATATTAAAAGCTATAGGAGGTAAAATTTAACAAATAATCTTAGCTTCTAAGGATATACAAAAGATAGATTGAAAAGTTCCTGTAGGAGATAGATTTTAAAAGACTGACAAGCACCACTCTGAGGCAATAAAGAGACACTTTCTAAGTTATTCTTAGAATTTTAAAAGCTAACTAAGTAGTTTTTCCAAATTATTATAATGCTACAAGTTTTAGGTTACATTCCACTCCTGTTTGTGAGACAGCACGTGTCTAGTCCATTCTCACCACTTTTCTTTCAAGCTTTGTTCCAGATGAAGTGAGGAAACAGTAAAACAAATATTTTGCAGGGTTATTTTTCCCTTCTAAATCTTTTTCCTGAAAGATTTTTATTATTTTAGAATTAATTTCTCAGCTTCCGTGATTTATGTAAATCTACACGTTGTCTTAGAGGAAACAAAATCTAAAAAGTAGTTACAAAGACTAGGGTCATGAGTAAAGGGATGTGGATTACACTCACATTTCATCACACTCTGTGACCTTACAGTACATTTCGCAAAGAAAGTAAATCCAGTGTCGATGTTAATCAAATCACTGCAAGTTTAAGTGACTCACCCAAGGCCACACCGAAAATGGGTGATTGGGCTCGAGTGAGAATTTAAGCCTTCTTGTCTGGTTCTCGCAGTAATGCATTCTCATTATTATCGTCATTTCTTGAACTCCTGCTGTGCTTGTAGTTCTCTTGGCAGTTTGTATCCTCCATCAGAAGCTGTGACCTATTTTTAAGTTGCCTTTTCAAGTGAAGAGACAATACTGCATGCTGTGTTTTATACATTGCTGTGAAAAATGGATGAAGTCAATTTTATAAATTCCGAATCTACTTGGCATTTTTACGCTCTTTATAATTACTAAAAGTCTATCATCAGTTGAGTCATAAGTTAACAAAAAAATTAAACTATCCCAAACTATATTTTCTTCTACTCCCTCCTCTCAACATGCACACCTTTACATTATTTTCTGCAAATCTTATTTTACTTTATTTTATGAATCTGTTTTTTTCATATAGTTTCTGATTATTAAATATATGGTTTATCCTGCTTCTTAAATATGGATATTCTAAAAATATACTCTGTGAAACCAACTGAATCACAAGGAGGTGACAACTAGTGCTAAACATACTCTGTAGACTCTTAGCTGCTTATGTATTTCTCACAGAATTACACAAATATTCACATCATCAAGGACTTACCCACCTAATGTTATTAGCTTCATGCTACAAAACAAATATTATCCAAATTTTTCCTAATCCCAAATGAGTATAATGAGAGAAGGAATGTGAGAGGGATCACAAATATTTATTTCTAATAGTTGCTTAGTACAATGTGAGTTGACAACTTACTTTTTAAATATTTAATTAATTGTTTTCTTAAAGTAGCCTACTGCAAGTTCTTAGAAATTCCCTGAAATGTATAATTAGCACAAAAAATACAATTACTTTTGAAATATTTTATAGATATCAACATTTTAAAAGAATTGTCTTGTAGGTATTTTTAGAAGTATATATGACATTAAAAAAGGACAATGACAGGCATCTGGGTGACTCAGTCGGTTAAGCGTCTGCCTTGGGCTCAGGTCATTATCCGAGGAGCCTGAGATTGAGACCCGTATCCGCATCCAGCTCCCTGCTCAGCGGGAAGCCTGCTTGCCCTTCTCCCTCTGCCTGCAGCTCCCCCTGGTTGTGCGCGCGCGCGCTCTCTCTCTCTCTCTCTCTGTCAAATAAAAAAATAAAATCATTCCCCCAAAAAAGTACAATGACATACTATAAGCATAAATTCTAATTGTTTCCAGATTTGATAAAGTCTATATTTTTTAATCTAGAAAATTTAATTTTATACTGTTTTCAGCGCTGACGTATAATTATTAAAGTATTTTGATGGTCAATCATCATAAAATTTAAGATTCAAGTTGAAAGCTTCCCTGGAAGAAATCTATCACATTCCTCTCTATGTAAAAAAATACTTTTAATAAATAGTAGATAAAAGTAGAAAACTTACTTTAGAGTCATTTGTTGTTCAAGCTTTCCCATTGAGAAAGACTGATTCTACACTTCTGAATTTTATAGGTTAACTCTGTTTACAGCCAGCATTTGCATTTCTAAAAGTTTTAAAATTACGAGTATAGTAAAACTCCAGAAATGGATACCTAAGACATCCTTTCACTTCACTTGAAATATCACTAATTAGGAAACCTATGCTTATGCATATGTTAAAGATCTTCTGAATACAGAATTATCAAATTTATTGTTACAAAGCAGATACATATAGTTAAGAAAAATAAGGTCTTATTTTTCTAATTCCTAAAACCAAATGTATTTTATAGTGTAATGAAATAATACAGAAGAAGAATCTTAGAGGCTAATTATATTAACAATGAAATGAAATAGATTCTTCATTAATTGTAATAACATGAATTTCCTTTTTTCCTATCATTATATACTTTTTTATAGTAAAATATGATGCCTGTGTATTGGGAATTCAGAACTAACTTGATAAGTTGTCATCTATGATTCCATATAAACAAGAAGCCAATCTTGAAATTATATCTATGTGGTTAAATCAAATAGAGATTTATTGATTATTTTAGATTTATGTAGAGAATCAGATTGTCTTATGTAACTCAGTTAAAACCAATGAAAGATTATTTGGAAGTTTTAGACCATTTGTGCGAATTCAAAATAAAGGTTAAATAATGAATCAATGTGATTTTTTTCATCCTCCTCTTTTTAAAACCTTTAAGCTGTTCCTTTTCATTTTCTCATTAATAAAATTATTTTGATAAAAGTTTGAGGGTAAAAAAACAAAAAATTTGGGGGCAATTTAATATGTTTTCGTAATACTATATATTGAACACCTAACTTTTAAATGTAAGGTGCTGAATGAAGTTTCGTTAGATAAAAAGAGACTATAATGCATTATTGTGATCTTCAAGTAATTTGTAATTTAGATAGAAAGCCAAGACCCAAACACGTGAAAGGTTAAATAAACAAATAAATGAATGTTAGACAATTTCAGAAAGAAAAATAGTATCAGGAACATTGTTAGACTTTCAAATATCAGAAAGTAGATTTGGAGTAAAAATATAGGTAATTACTAATTAATGTTCAAATATAGCAACATAGGCTAAAATTCATTTACACTGAAGTTTAATCAGTTCATTGCAAGCTGGAGTATATATACAGAGACGCTCTTATTTCTTTGATCTGTGAATCTGGACATCTATCTTTAAGACTGGGGATGGGAGGGAGAGTATGAGGAAGTACAATGTAAAAAAAGAGAGTTATGGTATCCTCTGGAGAGAAGATTGGTATTTAGGAAAAGGGGGCACAAAAAGAGAATGGGTAATACCAAAACCCAATTGACCTTAAGATTATTAGTTCTTATGATACTTTAAAAAATCATAATGCCAGGATGCCTGGGTGGCTCAGTGCGTGATCCTAGAGTCCTGAATGGAGTCCTGCATCAGGCTCCTTGTGGGTAGGCTGCTTCTCCCTCTGCCTGTGTGTGTCTCTGCCTCTCTCTGTGTCTCTCATGGATAAATAAATAAAATCTTTTTAAAAAACCATGATTCCATATTAACTGTCAATCAGTATTCAGTAAAATTTGTCATAATCAAAACTCTTTGAGATAATTTTTATATGAACCATTTATTATTTCAAATGGCTACTATCACACCCCATTTTATATGGAGAATACTGAGGTAGGCACTGTTCTTCCCTCCAAGGTGCTTACAGTATTAGATTGGTGAAACAGATACACTTAAGTACATAGAACCAACATGATGTAGGATACATGTAGGAAAGTAGTAGAAATAAAACCTGGAAACCCAGTTCAGATGCAGAGCATGGAGGGTTTTATTATAAGGTTAAGAAATGTAGAATTAAGGTTAGGTAAATGGGACTCATGGAAGATATTTGAATATATCAATGACACGATTGAGGCAGAGATGTTTGACACTGTGGTCTGACATTGTCAGAACAAAATAAAGGGTTGATAGATGAAGAGAAAGATAAAGGCAGGAAGGTAGATCAAATGCTATCTTATTTCAGTGGTATAGTTAAAGAATGATAATGACTGAACAAGGGTTTTAATATTATAGATTAAAGGGAGAAAGAAGATCTTGAAAAATTTGAAAATTCATATATTTTAAACCTTGAAGCCAAGTAGTAGCTCATCAGTTAGGAGCTTCCTTGGATAATTTTAAAAAAAAATTGTTAATGCTTACTATAAGCATTTAGGTTGCTCTTTTTTTAGATAAAAATAAATTCATATAATGCTAATTAATATATACAAAATTTCAGTTTATAAAAGATTAAATTACCTTCCTGATAGTATATATTTTAAAACATTTCATGGACCCCTAGTAGTAAATCTAATGGAGGAAGAAACTGCAAGGACTGTTTTTTAAATTTCTCTTTAGTTCATGCAAATGTCATAAAGTACCAATTCGGGCAAAAGTATTATACATTAGAT
Source organism: Canis lupus familiaris (assembly GCF_011100685.1). Classification (NCBI taxonomy): domain Eukaryota; kingdom Metazoa; phylum Chordata; class Mammalia; order Carnivora; family Canidae; genus Canis; species Canis lupus. Next base: position 25,908,521 of record NC_049224.1, read on the forward strand.
CCATAGTTAAAACATTTCCTTAAGAGGTCTAAGCCTGATGCAGTGCTATATGAACATGTATTTCTTGATAGACCCCATTTACTTTTTTTTTTTTTTTTGGTCAAGATTTGCCTTTTATTCTAAAAGCCCAAACTATGAATGATGGTTAGTCTAGCTGAGATCTCCTATCAGTCATTATTCCAGTAAATCCCAAGGGAATTCTTTGTGAGTGATTTTTTACCAAATGTATATATCCAGAGTCCTGAATGTATCGTGACATTTAAAATTTTGTTTTCATAAAACTGGCATTGTTAGCAGGCAAATTTCTTTTGAGAAGTCATGTTTATAGAAATAATTGATCAATAAGTCTGCTGATTTTGCTGTTTGCCAGTAGCTTACCTAACAGCTAGTTACAGTGGATTCATAATATTTACTAAAGTTAATGGAAAGGAGAAAATTAAATGAAAATTGTTCTAAGAAAATCAGGGCCTTTTTACTAAGACTAGTAGTTTTATCTTTGTACATACATGAAAAATTCTGTTAATAAAGAATTTTATCCCAGACTTCAAAGGCCTAATATTATAAATATAATTTAAGTGTAAAAGGACTAACACTCTTGAAAGTTTCATGACACTGAGAAAGTAGTCATCTGTGGTAGCAGCATTCTTTCTCCACTTAGGAATGAAAAAAAAATTTTTTTTCACATTTTACCTAAGTAGTGACTTCTATATCAGCATAATAACTCCAACTGTATAACATGAATTAAAGACTTGGTTGGGTTGAGGTATAGATTAATCAGTCTGAAAGGGATCATTATGCATCATAGCTTAGAGATTAAGAACACAAGCTTTGAAATCAGAATTGAATTTAAAATTGTGATTTTGCTATCGACTAACGTGACCTACACAAGGTAGGTAGTATATTTGTGCCATAGCAAGTAGAAAAGATAAATAATGATTAAATGATATCCCATAGAGCACTACAATGTCTGTCACCTTGTAGGAGGTGCTCAATAAATGGTAGACATTGTTCTTGTTTTTAATAAGATCAGCTAGGCTTATCATTAAACATTACCTTTAAAACAAAGGAAGGGGTGCCTCAGTGGCTCAGTTGGTTAAGCATCAGACTCTTGATTTCGGCTTTGGTCATGATCTTGGGGTCTTAAAACTGAGCCCTGCTTCAGGCTCCACACTCAGCATGTGGTCTACTTGAGACTCTCTCCCTCTACCCCTGCCCCCATTTGTATGCTCTCTCTCTCTCTCTCTCTCTCTCAAATAAATAAACTCTTTAAAAACAAAAATCATTAAAGGCAAAGGAAGGGAAGGGAATTTCCTTTGCTAGTTTGCCAAAAATGAAATGGACATATATCCCAGGTATATATTATTATATATATTCTTATATATTATATATATATTATTATATATCCCATCACACCTAATATGTACTCAACAAGTATCATAAATAAATTCCCTGAATTCAGTTATTTCGTATACTGTGTTTGAGAGGTAAGGATACTTGGTTCTTTATCAGCTTAGCCACAATCAACGATGTGGGGATATTTTCAGACTTCATTCACAAATCTAATTAATTCTATGACTATTATTAGTGTTATTGCTACTAATCATTTCTATTAAAATTCCTTAAAATATTTTTATGTTTTATACTAGTCAAAGTAGGCAAATAGTTATAAAAACAATCCCAAATCTCAGTGCCTTAATACAATAAAAGTTTCTTACTTATGTCCATCTAGTGTGGCTAGAATTGCCAGATAAAATATAGTATGCCCAGGGACAGGGGTATTAACACCATGGCAGCACAAGACAACTCATGTTTTTGTCCTCTCCACCCCTTCAACAATGAAAATTTGGCATCCATCCACAAATAAGTTTGTGGGTGCTGTAGAACCTAGTAGCATATGGCAAGGGATCTGAGAGGAGCCTCAACAATTAGTTAACTAAGTAATAGGCAGATGGACATAAACTGACTAAAGAACCTGCTATGAACTGATTCTGGCTCCTCTCAAATGTGTTTCTGGAGCACCTGCAGGGCAGTGACTTAGGTAGTCACCTTTGGATGAGAGAGCCTCTATAGAAGTACAGTTTTCCAGAGAAGACTCCACTGGAGAAGAGTGTGAAAAAACCCAAGTTTGGGCACAGTGAAGTGAGTAAGAGGAACAGCTTATTTTTGCTGGCATCATCCCTTCTCCAAGATGGCACAGTGTAGGGCTAACTTAGAGAATCTGTGTTTCCTTCTTTGGGGGAAAGAGTCAGTGAATGAACGCCTGGATTCCCTGGCCATATGTCCCAAAGACATTCATTAGTCTCTCACAGCATCTAGAGCATTAAAGGGGAGCTCCAGGAGTAGAGGAAGGAGCAGAAATTTTATTAAAGTTTTATTTTGCAATTATTTGTTTACAGCAAACTGAATTTAATCAGTTTTTGTATATTGCCCTTGTATCCTTTGATCATGCTAAATTCATGTATTACTTCTAGGTACTTCCTATGTATGTAATCATGTTTTTTTGTGAATGAAGAGAGTTTTGCTTCTTCCTTTCCAATCTCTATGCTTTTAATTTCTTGATCTTGCCTTATTGCACTGGCTAGGACTGCCCATAAAATGTCAAATAGAAGTGGTAATGTTGGACATCTTTGCTTTGTTTCTTACCTTCAAGGGAAAGCAGTCTTTCGTCATTAAATATGACCCTAGCTATAGGTTTTCATAGCTAGAACTTTATTGGATTTAGGATGTTCCTTTCTGTTTTTATTTTGCCGAGAGGTTTTTCTTTTTATTAATTATGAGTAGGTATTTAATTCTGTCAAAGGTAAATGCTTTTTTATACCTCCTGAACTGAAAAAATGCAGTTTTGCAGCTTTATTCTGCTAGTATTTTTAAATATTAAACCAATCTTGCATTTATGGAAAAAAATCTCGCTTTTTTATATGTTGTTGTATAAGATATTATGTGTGTACGCATATGAGAGATACTTGTCTGTATTTTCTGATATTTGTCTGTTTTTGCTGTCAGAATAATACTGGCCTCATAAAATGAGTTATAAAGTTTTATTCAGGCCAGGAATTTAGTTAGTAGGAAAATTTTTATTAAGAATTCAGTTCATTGGATGCCTAGGTGGTTCAGTGGTTGACCTTTGGCTCAGGGCATGATCCCAGGAATCCAGGATCAAGTCCCACATTGGGCTCAACCGCGAGGAGCCTGCTTCTCCCTCTGTCTACATTCTGTCTCTCTTTCTCTCTCATGAATAAATAAATAAAATCTTTTTTAAAAATTCAATTTATTTATTAAATATGGAGCTATTTAGATTTTCTAATTCTTTTAAGGCCAGCTACAGTCATTGTTTTTTTCTCTCAAGGTATTTGTTCATTTCTTCTATGTTATCAGTGTTACTGGCATGTAATTGTTCATAATACTCCTTTTTCACATCAATAGGATAGCTATTACTATCATCTTATAAAAATGATTTATATCTTTCATCTTTTCTTGAGTCTAGTTTATCAATTTTATTGAATTTTCAAAGGACCTGTTTGTGGTTTTATATATATATATATTTTTTTTTTAATGTCTTCTACTCTATTGATTTCTGCTTTTATCTTGATTGTATCCTTCCTTCTGCTTACTTAAGCATTATTTGCTCCACCTTTGTAGCTTTTTAACATGGAAGTTTTGGTTATTGATTTTACATCTTCTTTTCTTATATAAAATTTAATGCTATGCATTTTCCCTGTAGCACTGCTTTAGCTACATCCCACAAATTTTGATACATTGTATGTTTATTTTCATTCAGTATAAAATACTTTCTAATTGTTCATAAAATAATTTCTTTTACTCATATATTATTTAGAAGAATGTTTAATTTCCAAATGTATGGAGGTTTTTTAAAATATCTTTTTAATTACTAATTTAATTTTATTGTGTTCAGGTAACATAAGTTGTATTTTATCTTTTTAAATTTATTGAGACTTGTTTTATGGCCCAGCACATAAATGTTTCAAAAATACACATTAGTGTATTTTGGTGAATGTTTCAAAAATACACATTAATTATTTCAAAAATACACATTATAAAGAATGTATATTTTGCTATGTTGTGTAGTGTTTTATAAATTCAATTAGATCTAGTTAATATATAGATTTATTCTAGTCTTTTATATCCCTGCTGATGTTCTGTGTATTTATTCTATCAATTAATTAAGAGAGAAGTGTTAAAATCTCTATTTATTATAATTGTGAATATGTCTGTTTCTCTTTTCAGTTCTGATAATCTTTGTCTCATGTACTTTGAAGCTCATTAATTAGATGCATATACATTTAGGATTGTTGCTCTTTTTGGTCCATTGTCTCTTTTATTATTATAAAACTGTCTTTATTTATCTCTGATATTCCTTGTCCTGAAGTCTAACTCATCTGATATTTATATAGGTACCCAGCTTTCTTGTGGTAATATTTACAGGTATGTCCTTTTTGATGCCTTTGTGTTTAGCTTATATATATCTTTGTATATAAAATACGTTTCTTGAAGAAGCATGTTCTGGATCTTGTTTTTTATTATCTGAAATCTATGTCCTTTTATTGCTGTGTTTTGATGGCTTATATTTAGTGTAATGATCTATACTTTGGTGTTGTCTTATATATTGTTTTCTGTTTGTCTCATTTAATATTTTTCCCTCTTGTTAATTTGACCTTTTTTTCTAATCTTTTAATATTTGATTTTTGATATTTTACTTTATCTCCACTACTCCACTGTTAGGTATACTTCTCTTTTCTTGTCTTGTCTTTTGCTACTATAGTGATTACAATATCTATAATCTACTTTTCCTTTGAAAAAAACTTCAAAGTTAGAAAATTATTGCCAATGTCAACTATGTGCATCATTGATTAATCAATTACTAAAAATTTAAACTAGTGAGGTTGTAGTTTGAAGGTGGTAGTTTTAAAGCAAACATTAATGAGCACTACTTTATAAAGTTCCCTATTAACCTTTCAGATTTGGCTTTGACTGTATTACTACTTGTTTCTTTGTATTAAGGAACATCCTTTTTATCAAACGGACTTTGTCCTAAAAGTGTACTTTCTCGAGAGTACCTTCTCTTGGCCATTTATATACTTGCCAATACTACCCTTCACTCATTAGTTGATATTTTACTCTTCATAGCAAGTTTTTCAAATATTTCCTTTCTAAATGCTCTCAATTTCAATTCTTCTCAATAACAGGTGATAACTTCATATTCTTTTTGACAGAGAAGAGCCAGACCATCTGGAATGAGCTGTATGACAGACTGCTTTTACCTCAACTATTTTCTTTTTTCTTTAACAGATAGTGATGATAATCCCATCTTTCCTTGCAGTCTCAGAAGAGATGCTTTTCTTCCCTTGTTAGACTGTGCTCTGAATTTCTTTGTCTCTTAGAGACTCTCATAATTTACTGTCATCCTGAATTCCTTCCCCATCTGATCAAAACCCACTTGACTACCTTGTTCTTTTTAACTGTTTTTTTATTTGTTCTGTCTTTCTTAGCCAAAACTTTTAAATGAGTAGTCTGTAGCTACTACCTCTATTTCTTAGCAACTATCATCCTTCTTCATACCTTGTAATCTGGCTTCCACACTACAACTTTATTGTAATTATATTTCTTGGCCTGGTGAATGCTTACTTACTTCAGCACTAAGTTCCAAAATAGTCATTTCCAAGAAGCCTTCTCCAGATAACTAGGATGGACTCTTTGTGAATATCTCTTCTTATTACTATGTGTGTCTAGTTCTCACTTTATATTTACTCCTTTAGATCTGTAATCACGTCTCATTTATATTTACATTGGCAATGTCTGAACTATAAGCTCATAATTGATTTTTTAGTTGAATTGAAAGTCAGTTTCTTCTCCTTCCCTTATTTTTTTGATCAGTGTGTCATTCAACATTTGTAACCGTCCACTTGAAATTGTCTTCTCTCTTGCCTTCGAAATCTTTCTGGTTTATTCCCTCAACATTCTTCTATGAGAGCCTACTATTTGCAAATGTTTGCTTGGTGCCATAAAATTACCATTATAAATGTTTATGTAGCTTTGAGTAAAAGCAACTTTAACACCTTCCATGTATCTAAGCACAGGAAATTCAGTGATTAATAAAGGAAAGCTCCTTCACCTGAGAATTTTTTTTTACTTCAATGAGAGAAAAACACTCAAATAATCCTAAATTATACATTACACTATGATGAGTAGCCTAGACTTTCTCCTATAGGAAGTGATATATCTTCAATTGTTTTAGTTTTCATGTGAAGAAGTGATATGAGCACATTTGTGCTTATAAAAGGTTAATTAGTGACAGCCTAAAATGTGGACTTGAGAGGAAAAGAGATGTAAGAGAAACAGGGGACTCTTGTACCAGTCTTCTGTAAAAGAAGATGAAAGACTTAACTATGACAATGACAATGGGATAAAGATGGGAAAAATACCAAAAATATTTATTCTACTTTGTCCTTTCATTCATGTTTCCGTTGTGTACTTTCCCACTGGACTGTCTGACATCTCTATTTGTATATCAACTCAAACTAGAAATAAATAATGATGGTAACAGTAGCTAATATTTGGTAAGTCCTAACTTGGTGCCAGACGTTCTAATTGCTTTATCCAACTTAAGAGTTGGATAAGAGTTGGTTAAGAGTTAAGTTAACTCAGTATTCCTCCAACAACTCTAAAAGGTAAGTACTAATATTATACACAATTTCTGAAGAAGGAACCATTCATTGTACAGAGTTTCAGTAACTGACTAACATCACATAGGATCCATATTCTTCTGTTTTTTGGTATGTGTCTGTGTGTGTGTGTATGTGTTTTAACTCATAGTGCTATATTGTCTGAAACCTGAATGAATTGTTTCTTTCTCAGGTTCTCTTCTAAGTGCTTTAGTTTCTCTGTATTGCTATTTCTGCCATTCATTTTTCCAGGCTGAAAGCCTGAATTATTTTAAATGCTTTGTCTCTGCTTTCCATTTTTCCTTATTCCTCCTCCTTCTTTTTACTATGGGAGAAATATGAATATCATCATATTATTAAGTTGCTTCATATCTTGGATACATAAAATAACTACCTATCACTCATTGAATCAAATTTGCCTTGGTGTTCAAGAATTCCTAGTACCTGTTCTTATCTTGTATATACAATTCTTTTGTCCCCTGTTGACCAAGGAGGGAATAAATAGTTTCCCATCTTCTATAATTCTTTTGTAATTCATTGTTTGCTCTGTGCATTTTCCCATGTTCTTATTCTGGTCCAAATTATTTTTATTGTTATTATCCCTTTCCATCTAATATTAGCTTTTCTTTAAGATTCAGCCTTTTGTGAAGATAACCCCAATGTTAGGTTGTTTTCTTCTTAATGTGAGTTCCTATTCAATAAGTTGTGTTCTGAATAACCTGTGTCTTTCGTGAGATGCTAGTCTCCTGGGTATTGAAGAGAAGGATGAGGATACTCTGGGGATCAACTTAACATGAACTGTATGTGGGAGTTAGTGTTTGAAGGAGAGGTGACAATGCATCTGCTTAGGCATAAATACCCAAATTTTTCACAAGCATATGAAGAATAGGTAGTATTTTTACCAAGACAATGCAATACACTACAACTTATGATAACTTTTCTCCCTATCTAAATGGCACTTGTCTCCTTCTGAGATATTTCTCTTTACTTTTCACTTTAATGCGATTTCAGGGGTTAGAAACCACACAGTATGGTTGGTTTTACCCCATAGCTATGTTTTTACCATTCTATATTATACTTGATTTATTGTATGAAATAGTCATTTCTCTTTCTGTTCTACGATAAACTTAAGAATAGAATCTTACATTTCCACTTACTTAACTGTATCTGGCAACTGCCAAGTCCAAGTTAGAAACATAATAAGTATGTTTGTAAATTTTATTTTTTTAAGATTTATTTATTTATTAGAGAGAGAGCAGGAAGAGGGGCAGAGGACAGAGGAGAGGGCGAGAGAGACTCCTCAAGTAGACTCCCTGTTGAGCGTGGAGCTCAATTGGGGGCTCAATCCCAGAAACCTGAGACCATGACCTGAGCCAAAACCAAGAGTTGGCTGCTTAACCAACTGAGCCACCCAGGTCCCCTTGTTTGTAAATTTCAAATGGAACACAAACAATAAGCTCCCTATATTTATTACTATTCAGGGATAAATCCAGAACATCTAATTTTTCTAGCCTTTTCATCACCTTATACACATTTAAACTTTGCACTTGCTCTAAATACTGCTTTAGCTATACCTTATAAATTATGATTTTTTGATAGTTTTTATGAATATACTAAGAATCTACTTGTGGGTGCTGGGTCCTTTAAGTGTCCTTTAAATCAAGCTTATTAATTGTGGCTGAATCTGACTTTTAGTCTGTTTAATATATGAGTTTTTGAGAAGTCTCTTACTCTCTCACTGTGATTATGGGTTTGTTCATTTCTCTTTGTAATTTTGTCAGTTTTGCTATATGTATTTTAAAGTTACACTGTTGGGTACATTAAGGATACATTATAACTTTGCTTGTTGTAAATTGTTCTTTTTATTATTAAGTAAAGACCTTTGTATCTACCAATGCTTTTTGGCTTAAATTTTACTTTGGTAGATAAAACATCTAATCTTACCTAGTTGAATAATCACTGATACTGATTTCACAATGAAAGAAATGATTATTTTATGGCTCCATTTTCAAAATGGTGTTTAAAATGAAGTTAACTTAATGGTTATATGTGATTGGCAACCATATATTAGAATTTGATCTTGAAAATGAATTATGTGGTCATCTTATAGTAGTCAAATTACTATTCAGATGAAATGATACTAAAAATAAGTTGACATTTCCTATGTAATAGCACCATTGATTCACCTACAGTGAATGCTAACATGAAGATTATATAATTTATTCTACTTCAGTGTCCTTTAAAACTATCCAAGCCTATTTAGAAAATAGTGAAGCAAGAATCAGCTACATTGACTTTAGTCATTTTGTCTTCCAGGAACTTGATATTCTTACGTGACATAAAATAAAACAAGCTACTTTAGATTTAAGATACTTATTAATTCTATAAATGACATAGCATTTATTTTAGCCAGAAACAAGACATGTCCTCATAATAGCATTGATTCAATCCTTCCAATTTTTACTGACCACATGCCAGGCACTATTAAATGCTACAGATACAAAAGAGAAAAAGAGGCCTGGCCCTTTAAGGCTAAGTATTTTTAGTATGAACATAGAAAATATCACCATAATTTGGTTGGTCCTAAAATAGAACTTATACAAGAGTTATAAAAATCATAAATTTTTATTCTTCTTTTGCTGATGAAGGTATATATTGTTAAAATTCTGTAACTAAGGTGTGGCCGATTGTTTTCCTGTAATGTAGGAAAAATAGAAAAGAAGGACTTAAAAGAAATGGGCTTAAAATATAAGATCAATAAGATGGTTAGATAAATGTTAGGGTGTGTGGCATTTCCTTTCTGGAAACACTGAGAACTGAATTGTTACTAAACATTTTTAACATATCATGCCTTCTAAAGTGAATTTATGCTTTCCTCTTTTTCCAGTCCTTCTTCCACATTTGATGTGCATTCAGTATTAGTGGTCTCACTGCACTAGAGCAATGCTTATGTCGGAAATCCTAGAGTCACCCATGACCTGTCCTTCTACCATACTCACTTTTGGTTTGCCTTTATCAATCCTGGCAGTTTTAAACTTTGAAATATGTTTTGTTTTGTTTTTTAAAGATCTTATTTTTAAGTAATCTCTACCCAACGTGGAGCTCAAACTCAAGATTTGCATACTTGACCGACTGAGCCAGCTGGGCATCCCTGAGACATATTTTTTATCCCTCCACATTTCTTCTCCACTGCTACCTGAGCAGCTCAGCCTATAGCTGCATGACTTCAGAAGACATCCTCCCCTCACTCCCTTTATTTCATTTTCTCAAGGGAGCTATCACAATTATCTATTTAAAACAATAAATCTGTTGATCATGTGCTTTTTCCTCAAAACTCTTTAATCAATTCATATTGATCCTCTGATAAGTTAAAATCATCTTCTAACACGACACTTTGGAATCACTATGATTCAGGCATACTGACCTTTCTTATTTCTTATGCTCTGGCACTTTCTTGGTCACTGTAGGGTCTTTACTTTTTTTTTTTTTTAAATAAAATAATTTTAATTGGTGTTCAATTTACCAACATACAGAATAACACCCAGTGCTCATCCTGTCAAGTGTTTAATTCTCCTAGTTTATAATATTTTAGTTTTGTTGCCTCACTTTTTCTTTCTTGCCCCTTTATCACCAACTCTTTCTTTAGCTTAGCCTAAGTGTTACCTCTAGAAAACACTCTGTAACCCTCCAAAATTCATTTTTGCCCTTTTTTTTTCTTCTAGCATTTATCACATTGGTAAATAAATAAGTGTGTAATTATATTTCTTCTCTAAGATTATAAACTCTTGGTAACAAGAATAAGGCTTACTTGATGTAGTATCAGATATATAGTAGGCACAAGTACTTGTTGGAATGAAAAATGCACTCATGAATGAAAATAAGGAAGTAAGAAAATTGATTTAAAAATATATGAAAAGTGGAGTTGCCTTGGTCAGTGGAGCATGTAACTCTTGATCTCATTGGATATGAATTTGAACCCCATGTTGAGTATAAAAATTACTTAAAAATAAAGTCTTCCAAAAATACAAAATAAATTTAAAATAAATAAAAATATTTAAAAACTCGAAAACATTTCAATCCTGTGGTCACTTTAAAAAATGTCAAATTTTTGCAATTGAATTTCTTTCTTTCCTTTTTTTTTTTTTTCATGGCCCTAGATCATGACCTAAGCTGAAATCAAGAGTCAGATGCCCAACCACCCAAGCTACCCAGGTCTCCTGCAATTGAATTTTATATGAAAAAGCTCTCCTGTTAATTTTTTTTAATTTGAAATCTTTTTATCCTTCTTTAAAATCCACTATTACAAAACACTATGCCAAATGAATTTTGCCTGCTTCCAAAAAGCAAATTAACTGCTAAAAGATAGAGATTCCTTATCTTGAGAATACCCAAAAGAATATGGCATAGCATCTGAAGGCAGATAGTTGTAAAAGAGGAGTTACAAGTGTTTTGAGGTGTGTTGGCATTCTCTAGAGCCTGGTATCCCTTTGTGATATAAGATTTGGCATATTTGTTTTCCTCTTTATGTTGAAATTGTAGTTAACCATCTTTTTCTGATGACTAAATATTTTACAGATTTCAGATTGGTGAACATCAGTGATTACTGTAGAGCAGGTTAGAAGAAATGGTGGGTGAAGTTTGGCCAAATGTGTCTCAGCCACTGTCTCATAAGATTGATTGCTATTTGAAAGCAAGTTTCTAGTATGATTTTCTTTAACTTTTGTCTCTCTGTTTAAATGGAGAGTACCAATTATTAGCTGTTTCTTATTTTTTTAGTCTAATTAACTGTATTTTTATAGGTATTATCTTTGGGATCTTTGTAAAGGCATTTTTTTAGATGACCTTTCCACCAAAACATTACACAGATATAAAAACATCCTTTGCCAGGTATCCCTTAATTTGTATGTTTATATTTGCTAATATATAGTAATGTTTTGCTTTGTTTTGCCTTATGGACACAATTAAATAATTTCCATCCCACTAACAGAATTAAGCAGAGGTATATTTTATATTATTAAAAAAGATTTAGAAAGGTAGCCCTTGTTTCCCATTTCAAGCCTCTGTAAACAAGTATTTCCATTTATTATTTTATTTTTATTTTCATTTTATACTTTTTAAAGTTCATCTATTATGCCACTTTTAAGAAAAGAGTAACTAGTATCTTTTAAAACTAAATAATAGGGATCCCTGGGTGGCGCAGCGGTTTGGCGCCTGCCTTTGGCCCAGGGTGCGATCCTGGAGACCCGGGATCGAATCCCACATCGGGCTCCCGGTGCATGGAGACTGCTTCTCCCTCTGCCTGTGTCTCTGCCTCTCTCTCTCTCTCTCTCTGTGTGTGACTATCATAAATAAATTTAAAAAAATAATAATAAAATAAAACTAAATAATAGTAGTTTTTAAATATTTCTAAAGATATTTTAAATAATTAAAGACAAAATTTGAAGCTTTAAAAATTAATCTTAGTATTGAAATCATCCCAAAATATTGTGATGTCATGAAATAACTTGAAATTTTTTTTTAAACCTATTGGGATTCTGCTTAAGAATATTTAGCTATTTGTTCTAGATAAGATTTAAGAACTTTTAGAAATTTGTTTTGCTAGATGCATGTTGTTTCAAGTCCATGCCAATAATGCTATTAAAAGAGAAAACTGAGAATTATTGACTTCAAATTTCTTCCTACCAAAGCTATAAGTTTCAAAAGAAATAATCTATTTCAGAGAAGATATGCCTTTTGCAAAACTTTTTAAGTGACTTAGAAATGATAGGACTTTTTAAAAGACAAGTATGTAATGGTTACCTTCTTCCTGGAAAAATCAAACACACAACCAAAAATTAAAATTATTCATATTATTGATACAGAGCTGTACCTCCATGACTGTAATCTGTCCTGTGACAAAAACTGTTTTCAAAAGAACTTAAAAATAGAGATTCTGTGGTCATGGGATCAAAATACATGTGTCTTGGATTCTAAGACAGGGCCATTTAGGATGACAGAGTAAACAATTTAGAGCGATCCTACAGCTGACCATTGAGAGGAAGTCAAGAAAGGTTAGTAGATCTGCCTCAGAGATCTTGGATGTTAGTAGTAGGCCACACATAGTGGTATGTGCAAATGATCATCATTAGGTTGGTATAGAATGCGTCATGGAAATGTGCAGGTGGCAAATGTTATGCAGCGTGCATGGCAAGAAATAATGGGTGGAAATCTAAGCAGGTGAACTATCTGTATCTAGGGAATGCAACTGCAAATAGGACTCAGCTGTGCAAGTGGAAGTTCAGTAGCAGAGCATACTTCTCAGAATTAATATGAGGAAAGAACTCAGCAGAATGTTTTTGCTAGCTAGTCTCTAAGACATTGAGCTGCTAGTTAAATGGGAACGGAGCTGGAAACTCAGCAAATGGAAGTTAGAAATGGATCTTTTGCCATAAGGATTGAAGCCAGATCCTAGTTACTTTCATCAGGGTGCAGGGTTAGAATAGGCATCATGGTGACTCCTAATCTCTGGTTTCAGTTGTCTTTATATTTTCTCAACCTAGGAGCTAACTTGGCTAGAGTCTAGATGGGATTGGTGGAACCTGCAGTTAACAGTTAAGGAGCCATTTCTTTGTAGAGAAGAGGAAGTCAGAGTTGGAGCCTGGCAGGCAATAATAACTGAAGAAGAGATACTGCTTTTTACATTCTTGCCCTTGCTATGCTTCCCTACTATGGAGGGGAGTAAACTGATTCACATGCAACATGCTTCAAAGCCATTAAAATAACTGTGAGACTAGGAAAACCACAAAACCTAACCTAGGGGACATTTGTGTGTGTGTGTGTGTGTGTGTGTGTGTGTGTGTGTGTGTGAAATTTATTATTGAAGTATGGTTGACATACACTGTTATATTTGTTACAGGTGTACAGCATAGTGATTCAACAATTTTATATATTACTCGGTACTTACTATGATAAATGTAATTACTGTGTGTCATCATACAAAGTTATTACAATATTATTGACTGTATTCCCTCTGGTGTGCTTTTCAACCCTGTGACTTATTTTGCTTTATAACGAATTTTGTACCTCTTAATCCCCTTTACCTATTTTGCCCATCCCCCTAGCTCCCCCCCCACCCCCCGGCAACCACCTATTTTGTTCTGTTGTTTATTTTTAATCAGGACAGTTGACTTAATAAAATGTAACATTAGCAAATACATACTGTACAACAGGTCAAGTACAATAACCTCTAAGAATCTTTAGAGGTCCCCAATTTATAGATGCCCTGTGAAAAATATTCTTCAAAATGAAATAGTCATTTTGGGGTATAGGTGTATTACTTTTCTATTACTGATGTAACAAATTGCCACAAATTTAGCATCTTAAAATAATGTATGTTTGGGATGCCTGGGTGGCTCAGCAGTTGAGCATCTGGCTTTGACTCAGGGTGTGATCCCGGGGTTTTAGGATTGAGTCCCACATCAGGCTCCCTGTGTAGAGCTGCTTCTCCCTCTGCCTATGTCTCTGCCTCTCTCTCTGTGTGTCTCTCATGAATAAATAAATAAAATCTTTAAAAATATATACGTTTATTATCTCATAGTTCTCTAGGTCAGAAGTCTGGGTTGACTAGGCCAGTTTTTCTACTCACAAGGTCTCACAAAGCTGAAATCAAGGTGTGAGCCTGCTGAGTTCTACTCAGGAACCTCTGGGAAGCATCCATTTTCAAGCTTATGTAGACTGTTTATAGAATTCAATTTCTTGTGGTTGATGGAGTCAGCCAGGGCTTCTCTCAGTTTATAGAGACTTGTGCATTCACAGGCCCTAGGGATGAAAAGAATGGATATCAGGGGTACCTGAGTGGCTCAGTAGTTGAGTGTCTGCCTTCAGCTCAGGTTGTGATTCTGGGGTCCTAGAATCGAGTCCTGCATCACGCTCCCTGCAGGAAGCCTGCTTCTCCCTCTGCTTGTGTCTCTGCCTCTCTCTGTGTCTCTCAAGAATAAATAAATAAAATATATTTTTAAAAAAGGATTGTGGATATCTTTGGGGGGGGTCATTCTGTCTACCACAGAGGGAATTCCTTTTTCCAAGGATAACTCTGATAATTCAGTTTCCCTTACTAGGTGCTAGTAGGAATAGTTAAAATACCTGGATTCTCAGACAAGTAGAAGCCCAGGAGGGATTTTTATACTTAAAAGTATAAAAAGGAGACAAAGGTTTTCATGTTTAAGGTCAAAAAGGAAAAGTAGGGCAATCCACTAGAATTTGTAATGGTTAAAAACTTGTGAAAGAGAGGGTACAACATTAATATTTCTAAACATCTTTTTCTTGTGTTTGTCTTTAAACTATGACATTTTGAAATACTGTTGAAGGTTACATTAAGTGACTAAAATGTTTGTGATGGGGAGGGAGGGGTGTTTAAGGGAAAAGTTCACAGACAGGCCTACAGTTCAACCATGTGGTCATAATGCAGGCTTATTGCTTTAATAATAACTTACTCAACCTCTAACATTCATATGAAGATAATTAATACTTCTTGAGGGCTGATCTTATATGAATGCTAAGCATGCTTGTCATAAATATCCATATATGTTTTTTTTTAAATGTTTATTTATTTATGATAGTCACAGAGAGAGAGAGAGAGAGGCAGAGACACAGGCAGAGGGAGAAGCAGGCTCCATGCACCGGGAGCCCGACGTGGGATTCGATTCCCGGGTCTCCAGGATCGCGCCCTGGGCCAAAGGCAGGCGCCAAACCGCTGCGCCACCCAGGGATCCCCATATATGTTTTAAACAGAATTTTTTTTTTTTTTTATGATGGTCACAGAGAGAGAGAGAGGCGCAGAGACACAGGCAGAGGGAGAAGCAGGCTCCATGCACCAGGAGCCCGATGTGGGATTCGATCCCGGGTCTACCAGGATCGCGCCCTGGGCCAAAGGCAGGCGCCAAACCGCTGCGCCACCCAGGGATCCCTAAACAGAAATTTTTATGTGCTATTTATATAAGTTTTCTTAATAACTCATAATTATCATTTTGAGGAGTAATTGCACCCAAGTTAAAAATTTTGTGTGATCAAAATGAATCTGTGAATCTCAGAATAGCCCCAGGTACATAATGAGCGCCTCGTATTTGAGACGCATATACAGATGTAAAGATATCACCTAAAACTTAATTATCTCAAAACAAATCTCTTAGGTCAGCTCTTTTTTCTTATAATCTACCTTTTCTAATAAAGCTGAATACAGAATTTATGGAACCTGCTTTCTGAGACATGGCTGCTGTTCTGGAAATTAACAACTAAATAAATTAAAGGCTACCTCCTCAAAGTATCCTTCAGGAATGATATAGTTTTTGTGTTTATCAGGGTCCCTCTGCATTTCTCTTGCACTTAGAACATTTTTTAGCACAAGTAGCCCTGTCCCTTCTGTTGCCTATTTATTTCCCATGTTTCTTGGCTTTCATATGAAAAAGTTAGCATTTTGTAGAAATTACCAACCAAAGCACTCTTTTTCTTCTGTATGGCAAGCACCAGCTATAATAATTTATATTACCAACTCTTCATCACTTACTATGTTTCAAGGTGTCAGAGTCCAGAATCTGCTTCTTCACTGTTGTTTGTTTTTTGTTACTTGATTTTTTTTTTAATGCTATTTCTGAGTCTGTCTCTCTTTTGGAAGCCAAAGGGGTTGTAATACTATTCTTTGGATAATTAAGGTTTGGTGAAAGCAACATATAAAATATGTTTATGATTTAAAAGCAGACCTAAAAAGTAGCACAACAGTCAATGATCCTGGTTCTCCACATTCTAAGAGGGTAACTGAGGGGGACAGACTGCGGTAGAGTATATAGTGCTAAAAATGAACTTGTGCAATCAATGCAAACAAATGCCCAGGAATAATGTAAGTGATTTTTAGGTTGTTGATAGGATCTAACTTTCCAAGACAAAAAACCTTATATTTCATAGTATTAAAATAGAAATGTTTTATATTTTATTTTATTGAAATAAAAGTTCTTATTTAAGTTAGAAATATCCACATATTTGTAACCTTAAATTTTAGGGATTAGGTTTATTTTAAGTAAAGTTAGCATTTGTTCCTATTATATAGCTTTTGACAAAACTAGCAGTGTTGTATGTTTAACCTATAATGATTTTCCTTTATGTTATAAATAGAAATAATATAACATTTCAGAAAGTTGTGGAAATTTTATTTTAAAAATCAGCTATATAATTTTAACAGTTAATTTTATATATCTGCCCACTGCCTTTTATAGATTATTTTTGTCATTTGCATATTTATAATATATATATTCTACACTCAATTCTATATTTGGCATGTTTCACAAAGCATTATATCATAAACAAATTCCCATGTTTCCCAAATAATTCCACTTGTAACCATTATTTTTAATAGTTGAATCATGTTTTGTCACTTAGATGTACTATAATTTGTTTAACCATTACATCGTTGCTGAATTTTTAGGTACTTTGAATATTTCGTACTATAAATAGTGATAGTGAACATATTTTATGCATACTGTTTTTCTCACAGTTGAGAATTTATGTTTGAATAGTATCTGAAAAGAAGGATCACTTAGTCAAAATTTATTAATTTTTTATAGTACATGATAGATACATGTAAAGTGCTTTCTACAACTGTACCAGTTTCCCATGCCACCAATAACTTATGAAGATCCTTTCCTGGTAAGATTCTTTTTTTTTTTAAAGAGTTTATTTATTTATTCATGAAAGACACACGGAGAGAGAGGCAGAGACATAGGCGGAGGGAGAAGCAGGCTCCTTGCAAGGAGCCTGATGTGGGACTTGATCCTGGATCCTGGGATCATGCTCTGAGCCGAAGGCAGATGCTCAACCACTGAGCCACTCAGGCGCCCCCTTTCCTGGTAAGATTCTTAAGCAGATTTCCCTAGTTACCAATAATATCCTAACTATTTACTTGGTTACTAATAACATTTACAATGAATGACCCTTCGGGGTTTGTCAGATATTTCCTTTATGCATGTTAACCGAAAACATTTCCCCCCTCAACTCTCTAGCATTAGAAAAAATAACCCAGGAATGATCACTGAAAAGGTTCACATCATTTTAGGCAAGAAATTTAGAAATCAGTACCTAGATATGGAATTGAAGCACTTGAGAATTATAAATATCAAGAAAACATTCTCCAAATATCTAGAAGAGAAAAACAGATTACATCCCTGGGAACAAAAATCAGGACAGTATCAGACTTCTGCAACATTGAATACCAGACAACAGTGGTATCTCTAGTTTCGATGAGAGTCAACAAAAATATTTGCATATATAAGGATTTGGAAAATGATATTTATGTATCCTCTGGCCAACTAGGAATGTAAAAATTAAAACTCTAAAGTAGCAAATGTTATATTATTTTTAAGAAACTGATAGGGAAAACAATAGATAAAATTGGAGTTCTTTATTTTTGAAGCTTGTAAGTATGTTTATGAAACTGAATGGAGAGAGCAAAAATTATTACTGAAAGAAGAGATGATGAAAATTAATACTTTATGCCTAAAACTCCAGATGTTTACAATAAGAATTATTGAAGGAAATGTCAGAGGGAGACATAGAAGAGAAGAGTAATAAGCTAGCTTCATTTTTCATCGGGAAAAGTAAATGATATTGTCTTGACTTTTTAATACCTTTAAAACTTAGGATAAAGACAACTTGGGGTTTTTTTCCCCAATTTTAAAAGACATCTCATTAGCTACATATTCGAGGATTTTCTTGCTCATAAGTGAAACAAATACAGCATAAAATTTCAAAATAAATGGATGGAAGATGTAAAATAAACAAAAACACAAGGAAAGAAGAGCTCGCAATATTAATTTCAGACAAAGTAGATTCAAGGCAGTAATTATTAAATACGAAAAATATGGGAGAAATGGACAAACAGTTATAGGGTATTATATATATATTTGAAAGAGCAAGGGGACAAAAAATAGAGACAATATGAAGTTATTACACAAATGTATAAAAATGTGGACTATTTTATTAAATATCCATAGGAAATTATGAAAATTGATCTTGGTTAGACCACAAAAAACTATTCAACAAATTCCTAAATGTAGAAATTATACACTATATCTTACCTAGACATAGTTGGGAAAGTTTGAAATTAAAAACGAAAATAAGGACACCTGGGTGGCTCAGCAGTTGAGCATCTGCCTTTGGCCCAGGGCATGATCCTGGAGACCCGGGATCGAGTCCACGTCGGGCTCCCTGCATAGAGCCTGCTTCTCCCTCTGCCTATGTCTCTGCCTCTCTCTGTCTCTCTCATGAATAAATAAATAAAAATCTAAAACAAAAGCAAAAACAAAAATTAAGCCTCCAACCATTTGTAAATTAAAGTATAGCTTTGCTTACATCTACAAGGTTTGATGTTGGTGGTGTTTCTTTGGTTTTGTTTTTGCTAAATCATCTCATCAGTATAATTTTGGTTTCTATCCAGTAATCAAAACTATATTGATGAGATGATTTAGAAGAAAAGTCATGAACATCAACATCAACCTTGCAGATTCAATCAAAGGTAAATTCAGAGCCAAACCTCACAGTTTTATATTCTTTGTATTTTTAAAAATAGACAAAATAAAGTATTTACTAATTTAATTGGGAAGTTTAAAAATAAACAAGAAAGCCTTTTTTAAAAAGAATGAAAATAGAGATAATAAAAAAACTTAAAAAGTAAACATATTAACAAAACAGTAGAAGAAGCAAAAAAATAAAAAAAAGAAGTAAGCACTTTCTGGCAAAGATAATGATGAAAATGCTAATTTAGCTTAGGAGAGAGAAAATGAATCTTCATCTGACAGCAATTAGATCTCTAATCAAAAATAAGTAGGATGGGGCGCTGGCTGGCTTAGTTGGTAGAGCATGTTACTCTTGATCTGGGGGTTGTAGGTTCAAGCCCCATGTTGGGTGTAGAAATTACTTAAAAATAAAAGTTAAAAAATAGGTAGGATACATTCCTAACTCTTAAGAACAAAGCCTGGATATGGTGTATACCTCTTCTGCTCACATTCCATTAATAAAAACCTCAATTCTTGGTGAGAAGAAGGGAGACAGAAATATGATGTAGTTGGGCTGCTGTGTGCTTGGCTACAGTTCTATTACCATGGAAGAAGGGAAAAACAGATGTTTTTGGTCTACTAGCAGTCTCTCACAGCTGCTACAGAGGACTTTTTTTAAGTACGTGAAAGTAGTGTGAATATGGATAAAACTAAAAATCTCAATGAAATGTTCTGCAAAAAATGTAAATGAACAGAATTGAAGCAAAAAGAAGTTTTAGAAAATATAAAAAGAATAATGACCATAATTATTTCCAGAATTGCCTTTGTATTCAGGCAGTTTTACTGCTGCATATTTTTTAACTTTCGAAAAGCAGATAAACACCATAATACAGAACTTCTTCAGAGCATGATAGAAGATAGTTTGCCATCTAGTTCATTTTGAGAAGGTAAAATAATCTGGATGTTCAAGTTTGAAAAATATAATACAGCAAGGAACATTTCTAAACGTGTCTCATTTAGAATATAGATTTAAAAATCCAAATAAAATATTAACAAATATAATTCGTTGCCCTATTAAAAGGATCACCCATGATGATCAAACATCGCTTACCTCAGAAATACATTAATGATTTAAGTTTAAGGAGACTATCAATATATGATTAATTATCATACTTCCTAAAAGAAAAACCAGAAGTATCAGTCAAATATAAAAAGGCAAAGCATCTTTTTAAATTTGATTTCTTTGAAAATTGTTTTTAGAATACTAGGCATAGAAAAATTTTTTAGTATGATAAAGAATATGTCTTCAAGCAACAGCCAAATATTTAATCATGCTTTGCATTAAAATTGTAAAGACAAGAAATAAATTATCACCATTTTAAATATTTCTCAAAAGAATCCCTGCATATGACTTAAAAATAGCACAGATAGCTTAATAGTATAAATCAACTCCCTGCCCAATCTCTTCCTATTCACCTTTCCCTTAAATCAGTCTTCCTATTTCTAATAATTGTGTCACCATGTTAGTTCTTCAGTTATTACCTTAACAATTTTACATATACTTAAAATATTTGCACCAAGTACAGACTTATATCTTGATTCCCTGATGTATAATTAGGCAGCTGATTCTCCAACATTCTTAGTAAATAAAACTATTAGTTATTTAATGTGTAGAATCTTGATAAATGCTAATTTAAGAATAGGTTGTATCTTTTTTTTTTTTTAAAGATTTTATTTATTTATTCATAGAGTCAGAGAGAGAGAGGCAGAGACACAGGAAGAGGGAGAAGCAGGCATCATACAGAGAGCCTGATGTGGGACTCGATCCAGGGTCTCCAGGATCATGCCCTGGGCTGCAGGCGGCACCAAACCGCTGCGCCACTGGGGCTGCCCGAATAGGTTGTATCTTAATTTTATTTTTAAATAAAATTTTATTATATGTCTGTTGTTTTGAAACCTCCACACAAAAGTATATACAATTTTTTTCTACCAGAGGCCACTAGTGATAACAACTGAGATTAAAATAAGAATTCTTCTATGATTTATTTCAAATTTTTGTTTAAGAAGATAAAATGAAAAATAACAGTATACCCCTCTCTCCTTTAAATTCAGAAATAGGGAATTAGAGGGAGAATAAACATATTTTTAAAATGCAGTTATATAATGGCATTTCAGAGAAAGGGAAAAATGGTAAATGGTGCTGAACATTTATAGAAGGGAAAAACAAACAACACAAAAAAGACGAAGAGGCTCAGATTGACTTATGCCTTCTTAAAGGTAGAATGATAAAAGTATGGAAAGTCCAAGACAGGAGAACGACCATAGATACTTAAAGATAAATATATAACAACATGTAAATATTTCAAGGTGACTCTTTAAAATACATTTTACTATGTTCTTGGGAAAGCAAATAACTCACCAAATTTAATATATTGGATATATAAAAAGTAGGTAAAGCATATTAGTGACTTGGGGAAATACAAAAGAAAAAATAAAGTTCTCACTCTCAAAAAATCTTGAAATTTAAGGCTATGACAAAGTAAATGATTTAAGAACAGTTAGAAAATATATATCTGAAAGTATGTATTGAAAGCATACAAAATAATCCAGTAGAGAGATGACACACTTTTAGTATGAATTAGTATTTTCACATTTGTCCTGAAGTCTTATGTATTCAGTTTAGTTAGAAGAAATATTTTAAAGCCATAATATTTGCATGTTTTTCTTTTTATGAGAGGAATTTTTTTAAAAGTCAACCCTAAATAATTATGCATATATTGCATAATAAAGGATTTTCTATGGTATCTAATGGGAATTCACACAAATTCCCTGTAAGTGATGCTTTCTAGTAGTTCTTAATATAATGAAATGACTTGCCCTTCTTTTGTGATTTAGTCACAACCCTACAGAATAGTACATACTTTATAAGTTAGAGCCAAAAACTGTCCGTCTATCCTTAAGTCAAAAGATAAATTTCTTGAGGATCCCTGGGTGGCTCAGTGGTTTAGTGCCTGCCTTCAGCCCAGGGTGTGATTCTGGAGTCCTGGGATCGAGTCCCACATCGGGCTCCCTGCATGGAGCCTGCTTTCTGTCTCTCTCTCTCTCTCTCTTTCTATCTCTATCTCTCTCTCTCTCTCTCATGAATAAATAAATAAATAAAATCTTTAAAAAAAAAGATAAATTTCTCACAATCTGGAAGTAAACTTGAAACAAGTTCCAGAAATTGTAACAATGACAGTTCATGATCTTAGGGTGGTGAGACCAAGCCCCACAGTCATCTTCCCACTGGCTGTGGAGCCTGCTTGACACACACACACTCTCTCTCCTTCTCCCTGTGCCTCGGCAACCCCTGCTCACACACATGCTCTCATGCTCTTTCTCTGTCTCTCTCTCTCTCTCTCTCTCAGAAAAAATAAAAATAAATAAATTGCAGCAATGAATTCAAGAAATTTTGTACTTCTTCCTTCCACATAAATGCCTAATCCCAAAAACTTGATTCTCATTTTGCTTAGTTTCAAAGCATATATTATTTATATTGCTACTATATATAAATGAGCAAGTGATTTGAAAAATACACTCTTTTACAATGCCTACAGTGCCATTAGTGTCCCTCTGTAGTATTTATTATCAGACTAGTATTTATTAATGATTAACACAGTGTACCAAATGGTATTCTAAGCTTGAGTCCACACAGTACAATAAAGGATGAATTATCCCTTAACAATACATCCCAGAAGAATGGATGCATAATTTAGCTACAAAATGTGATCCACTGAGTGAAGTTTGGGCAGAAATACTCTGAACTAGTGCTTTGGACTAGGTAAAGAAACTGGATAATTACTAAGATTCTGTTCACTTCACTTTGTACCTTAGGCCAAGACTAGAAATTACTATCACACCAGAAAGCTACATCATCATGCTCTAAAATCATAAATCATCTAGCTATAAAACTCTTTGCTATTTTCAAGAAAGAATTTGCTGTTTCTATTCTATTTTTTTCCTATTCTATTCTTTTCTATTTTTAAGAATACTGTTTGCCCAAAGTATGATTATTAAGAAAGAAAAATTTCCACAGAATTCTTGGAATACTGTGAGGGAGTAAGTGCAAACAGTAGGATTTGGTACATCTTGAAATATAGGGAGGCAGTCTCAACAATAGAGTAAGAGGCATATTTAAATCAGTCACCATAACATGATCCATTAGTTTGTGTGATATTCATTCATTCCTGACTATTCTACTTAAAGTTATAATCCCTACCCCCGTTACTGGGCACTCCCTATTCTCTGCTCTTTTTTTAAATTAATTTATTTTTTCATGAGAGACACACACACAGAGAGAGAGAGAGGCAGAGACACAGGCAGAGAGAGAAGCAGGCTCCATGCAGGGAGCCCCGGTCTCCAGGCTCACGCCCTAGGTTGAAGGCGGCACTAAACCCTTGAGCCCTCGGGCTGCCCTCTGCTCTCTTTTTCTCCATAGAACTTCTCATTACTTTCTTCTTGCACTAGCATGTTAACTTCCAAATAGCAGGGATTTTTTTCCCCTACTGTGTTAACTGCTATGTTACAGAGCATAAAAAAGTTCTTGACAAAATATATTTTGCTTGACTTTGTTCAATAATTTTAAAGTCATGAAATGAACATTCAGAAGGCATTTTAAAGATTTAATTGTTTAAATCTTCATCTGAATCATACATTTTGTTTCACTTTTAAATAAGTAAAATAAGTTTAAAAGTAGCTGAAAAAAACCCCATAGGAAGCATATATAATGAGGAACTTTGAAGAAAAAAGCTAGCATATTACATGCTTTTAAACAATGTGGTCCCCAAAAAGAAAAAAAAAAAAAAAGGATGGCCTGGTATTTTAATTTAGATACAAACAAACTTCCTTTGGGGAGACAAAGGTTCTTTTATATGCTTTCTAGGAAACTAGAATTGAGGGACAAATAGCATCTTTGAATTACACTAAGAAGTTGCAGTAATTCACCGAATCTACTCAAAGTTTTAGTACACATTTCTATAAAAGTATAGGTGAGACTGGTTCACAGACTCATCTCAAAAATGTTTCTATCCTATTATTAATTAGAACAGTAGTGACATCCTATGTCTAGCTTTTAGTACTGAGCACCTTCCTCTTGACAGTAATTGACTGTCAAATGACCTCAATCAAATATTTTTCCTATAAATATTTCCTATAAAAATTTTCCTATAAATATTTTTCCTATAAATGTTATTTGAACTAAGTAAATTGCATGTTTTTGCTTAAAATAGAACAACATGGGCACCTGGTTGGCTCAGTCGGTTAAGCACCCTACTCTTGATCTCAGCTCAGGCTTTGATCTCAGGGTTGTGAGTTTAAGCCTTGTATTGGGCTCCATGCTGGGTATGGAGGCTACTTAAAAAAATAATAATAAAATAGAATAGAATAACAGATTAATGTTTCATCTTAATATCTAAGAAATATTATTTTTCAGGGCACCTGGGCAGCTCAGTTGGTTAATAAGCATCTGCCTTTGGCTCAGGTCATGGTCTTGGGGTCCTGGGATCAAGCCTCGAGTTGGGCTCTCTGCTCAGTGGGGAATCTGCTTCTGTAGCTCTCTCCCTCTCTCTCACTATCTCTCTTTTTCTCTTTCAAATAAATAAAATCTTTAAAATATATGTATATATTATTTCTCCTCTTATATGCTTTATCAGAAATTTAGAATTTTGGCATTCATAGGTAAGCAACATTTTATATGATGACACTTAAATCTAGATTTCCTCAGGAAATACTAAAATCATTGGTCTTCATTATTAAAAACAGCTTGTATTATACAATAAATACATTTAATATTTTTATCAATTTGTATACCAGGAAATGTAGGCTATAAACATATGGATTTTACATGCTCTAGTGGAATATTAATGTATAAATGAATACACTGATATATGGACAAGGACAGTGCAAAAGATATACTAGATCCAGTATTTGTTTTGAGTTCTTTTCATAACAGAACTGTTGGATTCATATTGATCTTTCTTCAGCACATTTCTGGTCCCTTTGTGACTGTTCTTAGTATTTATATGTCTAGCTAGGCAGAAGGAAGAAACCCATGGTTGTCGAATAGTGAGTGATATGTATTACTGTTGTATATAAGGATTAAATCTAAAACCTAGATTTGATTACAAAGATTCTAACTCAAAATTTGTAGTACTTCTACTTCATGAAGCTCTAGGGTTCCATGAAACATTTTATAAGTGAAATAGACTGAGTTTTTCATTCTGTTTTTTTCATAATCTGTTTATATGAGACTAATCTGTCTAAATCTAATTCTTTTCTTTTATTCAGTCTCCTAATTACGTTTTCATCCTCACACCCTGTTTTTGCTATCAATTATATTTTGGCTTCCAGTTGTAGTATATCAGAAATTGAATAATGTGTTACCACCTATAGGCAGAAAATTAATTGTACATGTTTATGACACAGAAAAGCATAATCTAAGAAGAGTTCTTTTTTCCAACTTCTGTACCCACCATTTTCAGACTTACTACCTATATATTTACATATTTGTTATTGATGTTGTCATTTCAGATGCCTGTGCCTTCAATAAAGCATTTACTTAAACTTTTATCTTTTTGTCATGTTATTATTTGCATTTTATCATTCAAATAGACCATCTTATTAAAATCCTATGATTCAAAAAGTTTTTAAAAGACTTGCTTAAACCAAGTTACTTAGTCATATACTAAACTAACTGTTGTATCTTGGTTTACCCCTGAAGTGGGAGAAAGTACCAGTATTTTTTCGGGGGAGTGAAAACCTTCCCTTCCTACAATCTATTATCGTTAGTCTTTGGTTTTGTGCCTTCGCTGTAATGATATAGGTTTGTTTCTCCTTTATTCTTTGCAGAGTGCTGCAGCAGCTCCCAGCCCAGTGCTAGGAAACATTCCCCCAGGAGATGGCATGCCAGTAGGTCCTGTACCACCAGGGTTCTTTCAGGTACTCAGAGAAACTCTGACTAGGAATGTTAAGGCATAGGAACTCCTGCTTGATTTTATTTAAAGATATGAAGGAGAATGAGGCTGTTATAATTCTAAAAGGAAAACATAATATGTGCAGCCAACTCTTGATATTCAGAGATTGTTTATCAAGTGTATAGATTAGCCCTTCCTTCCTATGTTTTATTTGTTGTCAAATTTTTATTCACTTATTTATTTTGGCATTTCCTTCTTCAAGTAAGAAAGAAAGGGAGTGGAAATGCAAACTGGCCCATTAAGTTAACTGTGGTAAAGATGTGGTGGGAGAAGAGGCTAAAGATGAAGTTCTGGAATGATAGATGGATTTTAACTCCCCCAGCTATCCAGATCTCCATGAACTAAAGATAATCAAGATTTGGCTGTACTTTCAAAATATGGCTAAATCATACTTTTTCATTTATCAAAATCATAGGATAAATCAAAATATTTTGATAATCATCCTTTTGGCTTTTAAGCTAGAATTGTTATTAATATTATTATATGACATTTTAAAATTGGATTTTAAAATACATGTGCTAGTATTTTAAAATCTCAACAAGACCATTTATTTTAGCAATGATGATAATGATTTTTACAGTACGGATGTGCTGTAATTCTGAAGATTCTGAAGTTTCTTTTTTTTATACTTCATAGTTAATTTTTTATAACATCCTTTGAGAAAATTAGCAAGAACGTAGTTAAGAACTAGAATTGGAAGGCATTATGGGAATTAATGTAATATGCTATATTTTTAGTGAATTACATTAGGTATTTACAAACTGATTTGTCACTTTAGTATTTTTGTATTTTCAAAATCCTAACAGTCACTTATTAGTTGATTCATACCATCATTACAGGGTAGATCAGTGTACTTATAAATGTGAAAATAGAGGAATAAAATCTTCCATAGTTACAGCAATTGAACACAAAAGTCTTAATTAGAACCTAGTACCAACTCTGAAATGTAAAGTCCTTTAGGATATGCTTATTTGGACAGCTACTCTATATTAATACTGAAGTGGTCTAGAATATTCAAATGTCTTTTAGAACTCATATTCTGTCTTAAGGGCCCTTTCTTATAACCTGGGAACATGTTATAACTCTTAATTATTAATAATTAATTTAATTATTAATTAAACAATATTTAAGATAATAATAATAGCAAACTGCTTATTAACTGCTTACTGTATATCACGCTTTATTCTAAATATTTTACATAAAGTCTTACTTTCTGACATAACCCTAAGCATGAAGTATGTATTATTATTATTATTATTATTATTATTATTATTGCACAGATGGAAAAACCAAGGCTTGATAGATAAATGGTTTGCACAAAGTCAGAAAATGACAGGGTTGGGATTCAAATCAAGGCTCTCTGGACTTCTGCCATAGAATTTACCTTTTAAAGTTCATAATTGATCATTATTCATAAAATATTTTTAGCTCATTTATTTTTTTTTTCTCTCATGCTCTATTTCTCTTGCCAAGGATGAATTAGAGTTAGGGAGTAAATCAAAAGAGTTTATTTACATATAAGAGCTAGTAGAAGCTCTCTAAATGGTACTTTTAAAAAGAGGGGTGGGTGGAGAAAGAGGCAAAATACTTCCAGGATTAATACAAAGATGTATTAACCTATACATTTTTATGTTCACATTTTATAAAATGAACTGTTCTCCTCTTATCTGTCTTCTGCCTAATTCTGGGTAAGAGTAGTTGAAACAGAGTTAACTTTGTTTTAATTATTCTAGTGGGATACATACTTAAGAACTACTACATACCAAGCACTGTGGCAGGCATCTAAAAATGAGTATGTTAATATATACCTTTCTGAAGCTCATTGTCTAGCCAAGAGGCATTATTAAAAATAAATAACTGTAATATAACAAGCTATGTGTTGTAACAGAATCAAGGGTAATATTCTGTGACAGCCTAGAAGAAGAGCTGCAGAGTCTACATGAATGAAGTTGAGAGTAGTTTGGAAAGTTTTCCAGGAAAAAAAGGTGGGAACAATGTAAGCAAAAGTATAGAGGCCCTCAAAAAAAAAAAAAAAAAACATACATTGTGGTTAAGGAGAGAGAGACAAGCAATTGGAGTCTAGAAAGAAGATGGTTGTATTGAGTAGAGACTGTGCTCTCAGAGCAAATCAGAAGGCCAACAAACCCAATCTTTGGAAGTCATTGTCAGGGAAATATTGTTAAAATAATAAATGAAATCTCGATTGGCATCCAAAGATGAGTTAGGCAAAGAGGCAAGGAGTGAGAGAAAGAATAGTATAGGAAGAGGGAAAAGAATTTCCAAAAGCCCAGAGGGGAGAAGAGAGAAACTAAATATTTAAAAAACAAACAAAACAAACAAAAAAAAACAATGGAGTTTACTTAGCTAAAGAGAGAGTGGCTAGTGATGAAGCTCCAGAGGAACCTTGAAGAGCTTGTAGGTCAGGTAAGAGTTTGAACTTGATCTTAAGGGCAGTTTTAAGCGATTGATGGATTTCAAGCAGGAGAGAAGCATGTTAATATTTGTACTTGTAGAAAAATCACTCCAATGTAGCCAGAATTGCAGAGGGACAGGTCTGGAGGTAGGGAGACCATGCAGGAGGCTGGTACAGTGATCTAGGTGAGATTTAATGATGGTCTGAAGGCAGTGGGTGTGGAGAGAGAGGAGCAGATTTAAGAGACAAATGCAGAGGGTGTGAGCAAAAGAATTCAAGAATAGTGCCCTGGTTTCTGTCTCAACTTGGACAGATGGGAATTTTATTTTCTAAGATAGAGACCAAAAAGTGGAGTAGGTTTGAGGTGGGATAGATGAGGTTCCTTTGGGACCTATATAGTTAGTTATATTTGAAGCCAAAGTGATTGATCCAGGCTAAAGATAAAAATTGCAGGATTACCATTGTAGTAAGAGCACTTGAGTCGGTGGAGGTAGGTTAATTATCCAGCAAGAAAATACAGAATGAGAGAGTAAGATGATATGCAACTGAATTTCAAAAACATTAACACTTGAAAGATAAAGAACTTGTTAAAGAGAGTGATGCAAGGGAATCAGTTGACTATTGTTAAGTAGCCCAAGGAAGAAACTTTGTAGACCTATAGAAGAGTAGTGGCAGTAAGATTGGAAAGGAAGAAGTAAGTAATTCATAATTATGTTTGATAGGCTTTAGTTGATAAACCAAATTTGGGGTAGGAAAGAAAGAATTGGAAGAATCAAGGATCATCCTTAGGTTCCTTCTTTGGACCTCTGGAAAGTTTTAATGGTTTTAACTAAATTAGGAGAGACAGAAGATAGAAAAAGTTACATATGTCACTCCTCTTTATACAGGGAGACCATTCTAGCTAATCCCAAATATTCTTTTTCCCTATTCAACAAAATTAATTCCAGTCTCCCTAGAAATAATACCTCTTTGAAATATTGAACAACTCATACTATCAAACTTAAAAAAAAAAAAGATGTTATTATCTTTTGGGTACATATAATGATGGGATTGGTCTATTCAAATATTTCCTAAATATCAGCATTGGTTTCCTACAGTGATTGGTCTATACTTTGGTGTACTTCTGGCTGTAATGCCTGTTGTTAATGAAGAGTAGCTGACTTCTATGACTATAAATAGCAGCAAACAATCATAATTCAAGTCCAAACACCAGTTTCTAATTCAATTCCAAAAGGAATATTAACCTCCAAGAATTTATCCAGAATGAGAATAGTTTTGAATTCCCATTCTTAGTGAGGAAATTCAAAGCTTATGTGGGGTCAACTGGCATGGGACGAGGCCAGGAAAGAATTGAGCCTATCAGAATGTGATAAAATAAAATAAAACGAAACTAAAGAAAGAAGAATTTGAAAAAAAAAAAAAAAAAGAAGAGTTTGTAATTAGCACATAAAGCACTGGCTTCAATAATTCTGAGTTTTACACACTAGGTGATTATACTGTAAAATTTAGAGTAGTGTCTTTTTGTGACAGATATTAATATTGTTCATACTTAAACTTTGACATCTTTACTGAAATGGAAGAGCCTCTGTTGTTGAATACTAGACCAATTAAGTAAAATCAATGGGAATAGTAGATCATGCAAAAGGACATATCAATTTAATAAAATAAAGCCATTTAAAATAAGACACATATTTATTTACTTGGAGTCTTTTATCGAATGAGTAATTTGTATACAAAATCCTATAAATTTTCAAAGTGACCTACCTACTCCGGAACTGGTGAATGACTTCAGAGCAGCTTACTTAAATTGAGAAGTCTTGCTCCTGGGTCCAGGGGAGGCAGTAGAAGTGGCCACTGTTCTAACTAGAGTTTGGTAGTTTTATTGGAAGAAAATGCATTATTATGGTGGAAGTACACGTGGTAGGCAATCAGAACTGAGTCTATACTCTGAGTCTCCTGTCCCCACGCTAGAATTGTATGTGAAATTTCATTGTATGCCAAGATATTAATTATGTATTAAAAGCATCAATCTTCTATTTATTCATTTTCTTATTATTATCAAAAGACAGGCAAATTGTGGTTCCTGTAATTTATTGAATACGTAGTAGTGTTCCTTGAACCAATGAGATTTTCTTCTTATGTATAACCATAAAAATGGTTTAGTAAAATGCATAAAATAAAACAAAGTTCTTCCTTTGTGTTTAAAGAAATTAGACTATTTGTCACCTTATGAAGTTCTGTCATTTTACAGATTTGGGTAACAAGAAAGTTTCTCCTGTGAATGTACCATTACTTGTATACTACCTTGAAGAAATGGGCATTTTTTATTTCAACCAAGAAAATTTGGGAGGGAGGTGAAAATACTTTGTTTTTTCCTCCTTTCTGGTCTTTACCACAAGAAAGCTTTTAAGTAGAAAAATCTATTTTGTTTTTTGTCACTGTAGATAAACATATCCATATCTTATATTAAAAACATAATCTTTTAATAAGTGCTAATTTACATCCTTTGAGTATATAACTAATGTGGGATATGCTTATAAATACCTAATTTTTGAGCACTTTATACCCTTTGGCTCATTTTTACCATGTATTATGTTTTGTTTTGATTTTTATCTTGATAAATTTACTGTACTCTACTCACTAGATTGTTAATTTTCTTAACTGTAATTGTTGAAAACTAGTAATACTTTGATGTTGGGTTATAAATGTAAAGTTTTACATCAATAAGATTATAAATATTTGTTGAAGATAGAACATACCAAGCAATTTAGTTTCAGACTGAGATGATCATCCATATTTTAAAGTCTGAATTGATAGAAACGGATACTGTAGACAACAAGTTGCAGCAGGTTTTAAGTCACATTTTGTTTGCTGGCATAATGTTAGCAATGGGAAAGCTGCTTTGCCATCTAGTGGTGGTTTGCAGACGTCTCTCCTTGTTCAGGGTGTATTTTCCAAAGGTTCTATTTTTAGCAAGACTGCACTGTAACAAGCTGACCTAATGCTTTGACATAATAATAATACAATAAGAAGAATGAAAAATGAAAGAAACCTTCCCTTTTCTCCATGCTGTTGTTACTGACAGAAAGAGCTCAGTATGCATGACATTCATAAAACAATGAAGACAACAAAGCTCAGGGTAATACACTGTACTTGATATTTTAAAAGAAAGGATCAAAATGAATCAAAAAATGAGAAAAAATGATTATTTAATTTAACAATCAAATGATCTTGAAACTAAAAAGGGAAAAACATTTACAAGCTTTGGTTAAATGTTTCTTGAGGTGGTTTGGTATTTAATTTGTTTCTGGAAATAAGTCCTATGTTTTGAAGATATTCTCATAACTCAGTATACTCATCTGCTCTGCTATTCCTTCTTTAAAAAAAAAAAATTTATTTATTTAGGGGCACCTGGGTGGCTTAGTTGGTTAGGCATCTACCTTCAGCTCAGGTCACCATCCCAGTATCCTGGGATGGGGCCCTGTAGAGATTTCCCTGCTCAGCGGGCAGCCCACTTCTCCCTGTCTCTCTGCTGCTTCCCCTGCTTGTGCTCTCTCTCTCTCTCTCTCTCTCTCTCAAATAAAATCCTTTCTAAAGATTTATTTATTTATTTGAGAGAGAGAGAGCACACATGCGTGCACAAGTAGAGGGGAGGGAGAGAGACTCCAGCAGACTCCTTGCTGATTGTGGAGCATTTAACAGTGCTCAATGTCATGACCTTGAGATCATGACCGAGCCAAAATCAGGAGTTGGATGCTTAACTGAGTGAGCCACCCAGGCACCCCTGCTCTGCTATTCCTATGTAAACTTTTATACAATTATTCTATAATCAGTAACATCCTTTTTACCTTGTTTACTTAAATGGTCTACATGCTTTCTCGGTTCCCTTTCATTATTAATCTTGGTATTGCCTTTACTCCCATTGATTTTCTTTTCCTCTTATCCTTCCTGACCATGGCCTATTGCAGTTAATTTTAGGAAATTCTCTAAACCAGTAGAAACTTCCTTTCCCTCTCCCTGGAAGTTGTAAATAGAATCTCCAATCTTAGATAATAAGCCAAAAAATTAGTATATCCTATCTTAGTTTGAATGAGTAGGGTACTGAAAATCTCAAGTAGACTTGACTTACTGAACGATAATATTGTCAGTATATACAGTTTAAAAATCCAGACATTAAAAATAAGTGTTTTTCAGAGTTAAATACACCATGATTTGGGGAGTAGAGGTGGGGAAGGTTGCTTATTTATCAAAGTTCAAGACATAAAAATTAAGTTTAATTTTCTTTAAAATGTAATTTTGAATCTTTAAAGAACAGAGATTCTAAATATTGAAAATAGAACAAGTCTTTCTTTAGTACAAAGATAAAAAGCAGCCTAAAAAAAAATAAAGGTGGCTGACAGCTGCTGGCTTTGATAATGCTTTCCTGCAGTTGTGGTAATAGTTTTTCTGGCCTCAACTATTAGAACAAATTAAAACTGCTCAGCTTGAGTAACTAAGTAGGCTTTTTTAAAAAAATTGCAGTTTCAAACAACTAAAGATCCTACAGCATTAACTAGAGGGACAGAGAGCAAAGAAGAGAATATCAGGGCTTCAGAGTCTACATGGGTTTCTTAGTAGAATGGAATGAAACTTTTTCCTGTTAGAAACCTTTTTTTTTTTAATTTTTTATTTATTTATGATAGTCACAGAGAGAGAGAGAGAGAGAGGCAGAGACACAGGCAGAGGGAGAAGCAGGCTCCATGCACCGGGAGCCCGACGTGGGATTTGATCCCGGGTCTACAGGATCGCGCCTTGGGCCAAAGGCAGGCGCCAAACTGCTGCGCCACCCAGGGATCCCTCCTGTTAGAAACCTTACTTTTTTGTTTATTTATCAAAATGAATATTTAGGAAAAGGTAACTTGGCCATCCTAGACCAATATTGGTTTTCCTTTTACTTTAATGCTGCATCTGGTAACTAAAGGTGTTAGGATATTTAGTATGAAGCAATAAAATATCATATTTTAAAATCACATCTTTAATAAGAGCTGTTTTTCAGCTAATTCGAAAAAAGAGTCTTTCTTTTGAAAAAATCTTATTATTGAAAATTCTTCCCAGAGTGCTTCAGCTTTTATTATAGCTATTGGGGTGGGGGGGGGTAGAATGTATAGTAAATTGCAAATATACAAAGGCAATTTATAACAATTTTAGTTTTATTTAATGTTGGTTACAGAAAAAAAAATGGTCACCATCCTTTGGGGAATTAAGGATAAGGATGGGTGGGACTCCTGGCTGCCTCAGTTGGTGGAATGTGCCACTCTTGATCTTGGAGTTGTGAGTTCGAGTCCCAGGTTGGGCGTAGAGATTACTTAAATAAATAAAACACTTATAAGGAAGAATAAAGAAAAGAATGAATTATGACATATATTACAAATGCCCTACATGGGTGGGATAGATTTGTCTTAGGTATACATTAGGATGTCTTAAGCTTTTTTAAAAGATAGCTTATCACTAGGTGGTGTTCTGAAATAATTTATCTTGTATCTGTATGAGGAGTTGACAAACTTTTTCTGTAAAAAGAGAATAAATATTTTAGGCTTTGGAGACTTTGAGGTTACAACTCCTCAATTCTGTTGTTGTAGTGCCCTTCTGGTGTAAAAGCAGTGTTGGACACTGTTTTGGAGTGTTTTGGAGTGTTTTGTAACAAAACTGTTTGAGGGAAACTTTATCTACAAAAGCAAATGGTAGCCACATTTAGTGAGTGAACCTTTAACTGGCCCACCACTAGATAGTTTATAGGAAATCTAAGGGGTAAAGGCTAAGAACAATGTTCCTCCAAGTATGTTCTGTGTAGTACTGACACGAGAGTGCTAGAAGTCAGCCAGCTTCCAGAATATCAGAATTCTTGGGGGTAGAGAGTGAGGCAGAAATCTTTTGTGTTTTTGTTGTTGTTTGTTCATTTCTAACAGATGAGTCTTGCAAACTAAAATTTGAGAACCATTGGCAAAGATTGCTTAATGACATACAGTAGCAAACATTTATTGCAACTCAATGAAGTTGGTGGGGTGAGGAGTGAAGGTTGAAAGAGTAAGTCTGCAGGCATACAACTCGGTGAAAGGCAGGCTCCTGGAGATATGACTGGGGCCTATGAAGTAGGGTGAAATCCCAGGGCAGGCTGCCTAGACCTGACCTTGGGCCACCTGCTCTCCCTATGAATTTAAAAAAAAAGAAAAGAAAAAAAGAAAAAAAAGAAAAGAAAAGAAAGAAAAAGAAGAAAGAAAGAAAGAAAGAAAGAAAGAAAGAAGAAAGAAAGAAAGAAAAAGAAAGAAAGAAAGAAAGAAAGAAAGAAAGAAAGAAAGAAAGAAAGAAAGAAGAAAGAAAGAAAGAAAGAAAGAAAGAAAGAAAGAAAGAAAGAAAGAAAGAAAGAAAGAAAGAGATTAAAAGAATTCCCTGCCCACATGGGACTTAGAGTCTATTAAGGGACATAGTAACAAAATAAATAATTATTTTTAAAAATATGATATATTAGACTGTGGTATGGGCTAGAGAGAAAAAATGAGACCTAAAAGGAAAATAAGCATTATTGCCAAAGATTTAGATTGGGTGGCCAGAGAAGGACCCATCAAGAACTTGCCGTTTTTTGTAAAGATCTAAAAAAAGTGAGAGAACAAGCATATGCTATCTGGGGACAAGCAAGTATAAAGCCCCTGAGTTCAAAGCGTAACTGGCTTTTTCCAGGTACAACAGTAGGTCTAGGTAGCTAAAGCGTAGTGTCCACTGGGGAGACTAGTTCTACACGAAGTCCTAGATAATAGAAAGTCACATCGTAGAACTTTATAGGTCACTGTAGGAATTGTGGATTTTACTCTGAGTGGAGCATTTTAACAGTTATTCTGGATACTATGTTGAGTTTAGTCTACAGGAGGGAGGAGTAGACACCGGGAGACCAGTTTGGATGTTGTTGCAAACTTTTGACCAGAGATATGGCCTAGGCTAACGTAATAAGAGTAGTGAGAAGTGCTTGGATTCTAGGTATATTTTGAAACTCAAGCCAACAGATATTGGTGATGGTCTGGATATGTGCTGTAAGAGAAAAAGACAAATCAAGGGTGACTCCAAGGCTTTGGACTTAATTCAGCTGGAAGAATGGAATTGATATTTACTCGTGTAGATCAGACTTCCGCAAAGAGGTATGAGGGGGAATACCAGAAGCTTAATTTTGAACTTGGTAAGATTAAGATGGCTATGAGATATTCAAGAGATGTTGAGTATGGAATAGAATATCAGTCTGCAGTTTTGTGGTTCAGGCTTGGGCTAGAGTCATTTGGGAGTTACTAGCATATGGTTAATATTTAAAGCTATAAGCTTGAATGAGAACATCAAGATCATGAGTATTGATAGAGACAAAGAGCTCTAGAATGCACCTAGTGCATTCTAATGTCAAGAAGTCTGGGCGATGAGGAGGAACCACCAAAGAAAAATGAGAAGGAGCAGTCCCAGAGATAAGAAAACCAGGCAATGTGGCATTCTGGAAGCCACGTGGAGAGAGGATTTCAAGGAGAGGAATAATCAACCGTGTCAAATGCTACTGATAGTTTAAATTATTTGAGGACTGGCAGTTGACCGTTGGATTTAACAAGAAGGCAATATGTGGCCTTGATAAGGCCAGTTTCAGTGGAGTGATGGGCATAAAAGCCTAATAAAAGTAGATTCAGGATAAACTGGGAAGAGAGAAATTGGAGACAATAATTGTGCCCAACTCAGAGTTTTGCTCTAAAGGGAAAGCGAGAGATGAGGAAGTGGATGGAGGGAAAGGGGAGGAGGCCAAAGAAATGCTGCTGGGAATGAAATGTTGGCTATTATAAACTGTTCATCCCTGCTGAGGAACAAAGAAAACCGGCCTGCTGGTGCCTTGAAGAGGAGCATATGGGCTACTGCCAGGTATCATGCGTTATACCCAGCAAGCAGGTATAGTCTTGAGTATAAGATAGAATGCCAGGGAATAGAGTAATGGGAACAGTAGGATACTTTTCAAGAAAGAGTAAAATAGAAATTAATTACTTCAAGTGCTTGCAAACATGAATACTACCTGTTTTCTATCGTTTTTATATTATATACATTACTTTGACATCAGTAAATATTTTCCATTCGAATTGTCTTATCAACTTTATGTACATATATCTATTTAAGTTGTATATCAAAATGTATATTTTAAATTGGAGATGGAGAAATCACTTTGTGCAATTTGAATTTTCTCATTATTGCTTTTTTTATACATTCTAGCATTAGTCAAATTAGTAAGCTCTATTTTCAATATAGACTTTTGGTGCATTAACAATTTCTATAAACTTGTTCTGTAGAAAGACTATTCTATAAAGTTTAGACATGATTTGTATAACTTTAAATATAGATTTTTGTGGGGACGCCTGGGTGGCTCAATGGTTGAGCGTCTGCCTTTGGCTCAGGTCATGATCCCTGCGTCCTGGAATTGAGTCTCGCATCACACTCCCCTCAGGGAGCCTGCTTCTGCCTCTGCCTATGTCTCTGCCTCTCTCTATGTCTTTCATGAAAAAATAAATAAAATCTTTTTTTAAAAAAAGAAAATGATATGTAAAACAAAAAACTCGGTTTTCTAGTATTTATTTATTTTTTCTTTATACCTTTTAAAGACCATTGGCAAAGTGGCATGATCACCAGGGCAGTATATTATGACCTAGCCCTGACCTGTGAAGGAATACTATGTCTAATCTGAGGCAGTGGCATAGAGGAGCTATGTCTCTCTATGTCTATCATGAATAAATAAATTAAATATTAATAAATAAATAAAGATTTTATGTTTATAGGTAAGTTAACCAAGTGAATATGAGAATGTCATTTCATTTTTAAAGAAAATCAATATATATATGATTTGTCACTTGTATTAGAAGACCAAGACCACAGGCCAGTTTATTTAACATTCTTACTGCTATTTGAGAATTTGAAAAGACTTAATCAGTAGAATCTTCCCTACCATATTATCAGAAGGATAAGAGAAAAGCAGCATTCTTTCATTCTTTCTCTTTCTCTTTTTTTTTCCCCCCGATGGTACATTTAGGTAAATTAAAGTACCTCTCTCCTATGGGGCAAATTTACATGGAAGGATGAATGTAAAATAGGGAAAAGGAAGAATAGAATACTTTTGCATTCTTTAATGAAAAAAGTAAGGGTGATTTTAAAAAACTATTGTTACAGCTTCTTTTATAAGGTAGTACTTTATCCTAAATTATCAATCCCAAATATGTATTTTCATGCCCATAATGTAATTTTTTAAATACATTAATTTGGGTTGATTTGTCTGGGACTTCAGTCAGTAGTGGAAGGTAGCACAGAGCCAGATTCAGCTTATGTAGGACTCAAGCTACTTACCTCACAGACAATAACAATAAAAATGTGTCTCTGTGTATTTGTAAATATAAATTGGTCTAAAACAAATTATTAAAGTTTTTGGTAGAGTGTTTTCCAACTTTTATAGCTTATTAGACAGCAGATAGCATGGTCCTCACTCACAATCCAGAAGTCCACTGCCACACGCCTCTAATATATGTAATGAAGGCTTGAGAAATAGTCTCATCTTCTTGAAAAGGCCCATAATGTAAGTGAGCAATTTTGATGCTTAGACTAAATCCATATCAAAAGAATCAAACCTGCTTATAAGTCTGTGCTGAATTGGATTAGCTTTACAAAAATAACATCTAGGAAGCTGGCTCTGGTAATACTTTACAGTTATCTTATATGAGCTATTTTAATTAAGTGTTGATGATGATAGAATATCTAAGATGTATGGGAGATAAGCTACATATTTATGCTTATCAGCAGAATGCGCTAGCACAAGTGTGTCATTTTGTGAGCTAAATTAGTTTAATACTAGTTGGAATTAAAATATGTTAATCAAGAGTGTCTTATCCACTGGGGTGTCAGTAATGTCTGATGGAGGTTTTTATGGAAAACAGAAAAGAAACTAAACAAATTAAGATACATGAATTGTAAAGTAACTTTGACGAAATTCATTTGATGTATAATTTATGCTTCATTACTTTTCTACAGAAAACTCATGAAGCATCTCATGGAATTATAAAAATTAAAATATGTGAGCATTTTTACTATATGAAAGATGGTTGTAGTGAAATGCAGAAGTCACAACACCAAAGATATTTCAAAATAATATTCTCAATAATATTATTATAGATAGCACATGAGTTCAAGAAAGTTAGCACAATTAAAAAAGATTTACTTCTAAGTGAAATAGGGAACAGAAAACTAGGGACTAGAAATCTATATCAGGTGTGCCTGGCTGGCTCAGTCAGGTAAGCATCCAAATCTTAATTTTGGCTCAGTCATGATCTCAGGGTTGTGAGATCAAGCCCACCAAGTTGGTTACGCACTGGCATGGAACCTGCTTAAAATTCTGTCTCTCCTTCTCCTTCTGCCCCTCCCTGCCTCCCTCTGTTAAAAAAATAAAATAAAATAAAAAAGGAGAGAGAGAGAGGTCTATATAGGAAAATATGTACAGTAAAGAGAATTGAATTCACTAAAAAAATGGACACAGAATGAATAAAAGGTAATATTTAGTGATTAAAAGAATGTTTACGCTTTGGGTAAAATCTAATATTGTGAACATATTTTTATTACCTTTCCAAGACTATAAAAAAATAACTATAACCTACCTTATTTGTCATTTCCAAAAATTTTGTTTGGAAGAAGTTGTTCCCTTGAAATCTTCTAGAATAATTTTCATGTAATGGAATTGTGTCTTACTCCCTGTGTCTGCCTAAACTGCACATCAAAAATATCAGAAGAAAGAGTAAATCTGTCTAAAGTCATATCTGCACAGGACCAAGTGAGCTAGTTATTTGATATTTATGTAATTAATATATTCTTTTCTGCCTGTATGTCACTTTGCATCTTATATTTTTTGCCTAAACAGTGATGGAAGCAAAATACTTTTTAGCAAAAACCATTTTCTTACAGATTTGGACTGAAGATGGTTATGTGCTAAAAACAATATGATAAGAAGACAGAATGTTTCATGTTCTTACTCAAATACTGAGCCTTTTTTTAATGGAAAGAAAATATGTAAGCTTAAAAATGTTATTTCTGAGATCTGAGGATTATCTCCCTTTGAATATATTTCAGTCCAAAAAGAGGAGGTAGGGCCCTTCGTATAAACGCAGCACTGTATTAGACAGCTAAGAGATGAACTGCAATAAGGAATTGATAGCACTTCTCAAGGCTGGTCTGTGCTTCAAGAAAAGTTCAATTAAGGTAACATACTTTTTTTTTCCCAAATCATGTAAATTAACCTGACATCCTTTTATGCCAAAAACTGCTAGTTTGTAAAACTAAGAAACATTTTTTTCAGCCCTGGCACCCCAGAAATAGCTAAAGAAATGTGAAAGCAGGTGGCTCAGTAAGTTAAGCATTTGTCTTCACCTTGGGTCATGATCCTGTACGGGGCTCCCCACCCAGCAGGGAGTCTGCTTCTCCCTCTCTCTCCACCCCTCCCTCTGCTTGCACACACTCTCTCCCTCTCTGTCTCAAATAAATAAATAAAGTCTAAAAATAGAAGCCTGAAAGCAGTAGGAGGGGGGTAAAAAGCCTTAATAGTCATTTAAATTATAAATTTCCTTAGGTGTTGTTGATAGGGATAATCTAATTATAATTCAGTAACTACTTCAGGTCAATACTTTGTCCCTTACCTGCTTTTATGAGGTCCTCTGGAAAATATAAATTATCCTATTTATGCAAACAGAATTTTCCTTCTATACACAATTGATAAGCATATACTCACTATACAAACCAGATTAATTATGCTAATACTGTGGCTTACTGTTTACAGTCGCAATAGATACCACCTAGTTTTAACAAGACACTTCGGTCAGGTGAGATTTTATACAAGTGAACCAAACTTCATTGCATCTTTTGCTATTTTTTTAAATCTTCCATCAGTGTTATTCATTCACTTAGTCAATGACCCAACTATGGAAACAATCAAATATTTATTGAATACAACTCTACGTTCTCTCTTAGAATGTGCTAACTGCTTCTTTTCCTTCCTCATGAACCTCATTATAAGTACATTATAATGAACAGTTTGATTATAATGATGATACTCTTCTAATAATACTGCATCCATTCATCACTGTTCCCTACTCATCAAATATTGCCTTTTAACATGTGACTTAAGAACACTAATAAGTGGACTAAAGACAACATATATTATCAAAACTCTGCCAAAAATGTTTAAGAAAAGAGAACTAGAGCTTACTAAATTTATTTTATTTCAGTTGTCGCATTTCTTAGTTCAGTGAATCAGAAGCGCATGCTAATTAGTGCTTTATATGCAAATTAACTTGCTTACCTGAAAATACCACTGCCTTTTCAACTTTTCCTGGTTGAGTGGTAGCAAGGGTAAAGAATTCTGCATCAAGTGAATTGTTGTACAGTTGCTGGGGGCCAAGGAGGAAGTGCCAAGTCAGGCAATTTATTTATGGTCAGTTGGTCATAAGAATGAAGTGTGTGTATGTGCCTTCATTCTATAAAGGTATTACTGTAGCAGGATGTTCTCTCTGTAAGAAAACTAAAATGGCAATTAAGAAATTTGGTCTTTAAAAAAAAAAAAAAGAAATTTGGTCTTTGGTTTCCTTTTACATAGTAAGGAGATTGACCTAGTATACTTTAAGATTTTCTGCCATAAAATGTGTCCAAAAATTACACTCAAATAAAATTTTATAAGCCAGATTTTATTATAATTGTATAGTATGAAACTTATAAACTTCAACTGAGTAATTCCGATGAAGTCATCTTTTAAGTGAGTGTTCATTTTTTAAATTGTCTGTTCATATTTTCCTAAACTTGATAATTGGGTTCTTTCAAGTCATTTTAAAATACTCTTTCTTCAAAAATTAGAAGCAAATTTCACAGAATAATTTAGTCCTCAAAGAAGTTCAGTTACTTTACATAAGTCTCAAAATTGTGTTTTAGAAACATGACCTCAGACTTCTTTCATAAGAGTACACTGTTCTAAATGTCCATTCTAAAGAAATCAATATTATTCTTCTCTTCATCACTGATTTGTTCTAAATTGTGCTTGTAAAATAAAATATATATATAGAAAATAGTATGTGGTATATATAGTATATAAATAGTATATAGAAAATGCTTAAGTGGCATTTTAAAGAAACTTATTTTTTAGTGATTTTAAATTTTCTTTTAAAGGTTTTATTTATTTGTTTCGGGGGGGGGGTGCATGAGCAGGGGAAGGAGCAGAGGGAGAAGCAGGCTCCCCGCTGCAAGGTACCCCGACACAGGCTCCAGGCTCCAGATGGATGCAGGGCTCCATCCCAGGACCCTGGGATCATGACCAGAACTATAGGAAGATACTCAAATGACTGAGCCACCCAGGTGTTCCTTAAATTTTCTTTATTATCAATTTATTCTCTGAGACTTATATTTAAAGAGTTTCTAGGGGGTGCCTGGCTGACTTAGTGGAATTTAGTGGCTTTGATCTTGGCGTTGTAAATCTGAGCCCCACGTTGGGTATGGAGATAACTTAAAAATAAAATCTTTAAAAATTAATTGAAAGTTTCTAAAAGCCATGTTGAAATATTTAAAATAAGATATAAGGTGATTTGGGCACCTGGGTGGCTCAGTCAGTTGAGTGTCCTACTTTGATTTTGGCTCAGGTCATGATGTCAGAATTGTGAGATCCATCCCAATGTGGGGCTCTCACTGGGTGCGGAGCCTGCTTAAGATATAAGATTCTCTCTTTCCCTCTACCTCAAACCCTGCCTCTCTCCCTCTGAAAAAAAAAAAAAAAAAAAAAAGAGAAACAGAGATAGAAATAAGTTGATTTATATATTGCTATATCAATTTTAAGGATTCCAGTTTTTCGTTATGGATTAATTACCTTGATTTTAAGATAATTACACACATGACACTGCAGTGTCCTGAATCCTCTATGATAATAGCATGAACAAAGTGCTAAGGAAGTCGAAGGAGCAAAGCCTATAGAAATTCTTAAAAGAGGAAGTGACCTTTTAAACTGTCCCTTGAGGGATTAGCAGAAACTTACTTGGTAGAGAAAGGAGAGTACATGGTAGTCTCAAGAAACAGAATATTCTGGTGTTTTTAAATCATAGTTATGTGTTTTCTAAAAACTATTAAAATGTTAGAAAATATTATGGTGATTCATGGTAGCTGCACTTGTGAGCATAGCATAATGTGTAAATTTGTGGAATCACTGTTGTATACCTGAAACTAATGTAACAATGTATGGCACTCAAATACACTCAATATACTTAAAGCTATACTCAAATATACTTAAAGCTATACTCAAAAAAAATAAATATTTTTTTAAAAAATATTAAAGTTAACATTTCAGCCATATGTTATTTAAGAGGTACAGTTAAATCATGTTATGTATTAAAAGTTAGAAAAAAAATAAAATAAAATAAAATAAAATAATTAAAAAAAAATAAAAGTTAGGACTTAAAGTGGTTCTTAGCACCTGTAATTTCAGGATGGGCAAATCATTTATAAAACAATTTCATTGGGAACATTTGGGATCCTCAGAGAAGGAAAGAATCCTACTGAGCAATCTGACTTCACCTAGTGTGAGGAAAGAGAAAGAGCTGGTTCCTCCTAATTCTTGGGGTTTTGATACAAAGCACTAAGGGTTTATGAAAGATCAAATAAGAAGAGGCAGACTAGCAGAAAGGGCAAAGAATAAAGGAAAATCTCTCTTTTAGGGAAGCAGAAGTTTAAAATTCCATGAATAATTCTTGGTATAATGGAAAATAATCCTTTAAGATTGAATGACATTCATTCTGAAATAAATTATGATTCTAAATGGTATGATCTTTTCTCTAAAAGACTACTTAGAGGAAACGAGCTGGACCTTCGGTTTGTATTTCTGTTACAGGTTTTTTGTGTTTTTTCCCCCCATTCGTTTAGTTACAAAATTTTATCAATTTCTCTGGCTTTGTATATGTTTGTATTCCTTTCACTTTTGGATATCCCATTCTTTCTGGGCAGATAGCTGAAACATTTAGAAAGGAGAAATTATGCCTATAAATGTAGTTTCCATATGTCAGAATACTAACAGTGCTACTCATTTTATCTTGGGTTATAAAGAACCTGACTCTTTGAGTTTCGCCTAATTTAGAAAACTTTTTAAAAGCATAGCCTTGGTTTTCATTTACTCATAGCACTACATGTTCTATCAAGTAAGGGTGATGTAATTATGACTTCTGAGGGAAGGCACCAGATTGAAATATTATTTTCTGTGGGTTTTCATTGACACTTGCCATTTGATGAAGAGAACATTCTATTTCTTTGAATTAGTGGACTGATGGAGAAAACAGTTTTTCCAGAAAATTGTTTCTCCTATTAATTACAAGACTGGAACCTTAATCCTAATCAGAAGGCAGTGATGTTTATCTGCTTTGTTCACTGAAATGTCCTATGTTGTAGCCCAAAGTGTCTTAGTAGGTATTGAAAATACACTTGCTGAATTAAAGAATCCCTAGGGTTGGTGGGAGGATGGAGTAACTGGGTGATGGGCAGTAAGGAGGGCATGTGATATGATGAGCACTAGGTGTTATATGTGACTGATAAATTAGTGAACTCTATTATACCTGAAATTAATGATGTGTACTGTATGTTGGCTACTTAAATTTAAATTAAAAAAATAAAGAATCACTAGTATAGCTTTTAATTGATAAGTTCGGGTTTTTTTAGTCTTATGATTGACCTTTGATCTGAACAAAGTGTATCTATCTATCAGTTGGAATATTTTTTTTCTTTAATTTAGTTTTCCTTTTCTCTGGAATGCACAGGAATACATTTCTCCAGCTCCTTGATAAATGTGGTTTGTCAGTTAGGTGCATATGCCTATATCCCCACCCCTACACACTTCAAATATTTGTAGCTGTTTGCAGTGTACAAATCTGTATACTTAAGGATAATTCTGGAGATAATTAACACAGAATCATGGAGTTTTGTATTTGGGTGGGGTTTTTTGTTGTTGTTTGTTGTTTGGTTTTTCATTTTTCTAAGGGACTTTAGAGATTATCCAGTCCAACTCTCTCATTTTATATTTGAGAAAAT
The DNA here is from genome assembly GCF_011100685.1 of Canis lupus familiaris. Lineage (NCBI taxonomy): Eukaryota > Metazoa > Chordata > Mammalia > Carnivora > Canidae > Canis > Canis lupus. Next base: position 25,953,264 of record NC_049224.1, read on the forward strand.
TAAAGCCCTGAACGTTTTTTTAGCTCAAGACCCCTCTGCTAATTAGTGTTATTGCAAAACTAGAACCCAGGCCCTGACTCCTTTTCAAATGATTTTTGCACACACATTATAAATAGCTTTTTTAAGGCAAAGGCTTTTTCCAGTTGAAATATTAATTCACCATAATGACACCTTCAGGCAAGTTTTTTTAATGCCCAAGCTATTAAAAAAAACTTTTTTCCCCAAATATAAAGAGTATTCCATAGCCAAAAATTCTTTTGAAGAACCTGTTCTTCCCAGGCTATTAGTGCAGAGACTATGGACATATCTGCCAATAGATATACTTTATATTGTCAGTTAGTCAGCCTCTTAGATCAGTATTTTATCATTAAAGAATTTAAACTAGTTTTAATATCTTGAATTATATTTGAAAGGAAATTGGCTTATGAATGGTAAAGTACAAATATTAGTAGAATATTCTCAGTTGCTAATATGCAGACTCTTTCGGATTTGGTTGCTGTTGTCTATACCTCAACAAGTAGGCAAGTGGGGACCTATGGCATTAACTAATAAGGTAACCATCAACCTAAATAGTAACAGCTTATAACAGCATTAATTCAATACCAAAAGTGCTTTTCCCATAGCAGTCTTTGTATTTTAGGTAAAAGTAGTTGATTTTTATCTCAATTACTAGATTTTATTGTCATTTTTGTGTTAACTGGATTGATACCAATGGGAATTTACAAATGAGTTTCTTTTTTTTCTTTTTTCTTTTTCTTTTTCTTTCTTTCTTCTTATTTTTTTTTCCAAAAATCATGTAAATTTGAGCTTGGAGAAGGGCATACAAGAAGACATAAATTAACTAAAAAGAGAATCTTTTTCTCTCCCAGTCTTAGGTTCTCATGTAGCACATGCACTGCCTCTTCCTCTCAGTAGTCCCTTTATGGGGCCTTACAGTCAGATAGGAGAGTATGACAGTACCATCAAAATACATTTATTCACAATATCATCAATTAGAGAAATTTCTCTTTTCAGATAGTCCATTAAATTAACACTGTAACATCATTTTACATTCAGAGGAATATGCAAATCTCAGATGTTCTATTTAAAATAAGGTCCATCTCAATGTTTATCTCAGCATTTGGTATTCAGTAATATTTTTACGTAATTTTTACCTTGGATTCCATTTAAAAGTGAATTTTATAGATAGGAATTACTAGTAACCTATTTTTATTTCTCCACGTTTCAAAACTAAATTGATATACTTTTGATTAATGATGATGTCATAAAACATCAATTTGTGAAAAAGCAAACATTCCAAGACCAATGATACAATATTTAGTTACTAAACTTTTTGAATGAGTCCAGAATTTAAAAGGCAGTTCCATAAATGAAATTAGGTGATTAGAAATATAACAGAGAGAGTATGAACATTGGGATAAGCTTCTAGTTGGCAGTATAGTTAACTAATTCTATTTAGAATAGAGTCTGGAAAGGATAGAAGAGAAACAACTTTGACCAAAATACATGAAAATTAAACATTCTTCAAATGTTGAAATTGGAAAATCCATTTAAGTTTTATCAGTTTTAGATCTATCATTTAAGTTTTATCTATTTAAGTCTATCAGTTTTATCATGTCAACTGGAGATGATGACAGTATTACCTAAATAATCCAGTGTTTTCTGTTCATTTAAAATGATCTGATTAACAGGAAACTAAAATGTAAAAACAATTAATAATGGTATGACCAACAAATAAGAACTCAGCAAAAAACTGTATTGCTTGTTAAACTCTAAAGTACTTCTTATTGGTTTGTCAAGTATTCCAAAAGATAAAATAGAAACAATCCATACAGCATAAATTTGTTAGGATTTTATATTTTAGATGCTGCCTTTTAAAATAACCCTGCTTTTAAAATGCAGCCAAGAAGTACAGGCTCAGTTTCTAAAATGTTTATAGAAAATATATTATAAATGTGGAATTTAATTATGTTAGCTATCATAGATTTGGCTTGCCCAAGCTTTTGTTAAATTGATCCTTAATTTACATTACTTCACTCTTAATATTTTACTTCATGATATTCAACAATGTAGAGTTGACAGGTTACTTATGTTACATGTAAGGAATAATCTTAAATTTAAGTAATTATATCATGTGATATAATTAAACAAAATTATATAATTTTTTTGTAAAAATGGAATTTTGCATAATGTTAGGAATTTACTTTGAAAAATTTGATACCTAAATAAGAATGATCTAAAATACTCTTCCACTTAACATTGGATGATAATTAAAAATCATTTTTAGGATTTTTTTCAGACATTTTTTGGACTGATAGAGTCAACACATCTTAGAAAAATCTGATTTATCTAACAAGATAAATTGACTTAAATTTTAATATACGACAAATTTTTTCTTTTGTTAAAACTACACAGCTAATAACTTCCAAGGCTTAAAATACACAGAGAAATTTCAACTTTAAAATTTATAATCAATTCTGAATTATAACAAACACTTGGAAAAGGAAAGCCAAAGCTCTTTTCACCACAAAGGACCTATGGAAAAGAAATTTCTTTGCCATTTTAAACAGATACAAAAGAAAAGGTGAAGAAATTTGACAACTGTAAAATTATTAAAAGAAATTGATAACCAAACTTAATAACGAGTCCAAACTATATGTTCAAAACACAATGTATATAATGATACAGCCAACAAAGCTCTCCTGAAGTCTGCTGAGATTCTGTTGCCTAAACTCCTTAATCTTTTTTTTTTGCCATTTAAATGTCATTTTAATAATAATTAACATTTAAATTTTTTTTGCTTCAGTTACTTTAGTCATTTTTTATGCTTTTATATTCTCTTTGGAAAATGTTCCAGATAGTCTACAAAATAAAGAATAGGATGGTAATTTTTCTTAAAAGCGTTTATTCTCTTGAAAGAAGCCACATAGGGAAGTAGGTTGATTTATGTTTTATATAGTTTAAAAATTCTTTAAAGCAGTTTATTTTCAGATCTATATTTTACATTGTGCTGTTTTGTTTTGTTTTGTTTATTTATTTGTTTTACTTTAATAGCCTTTTATGTCACCTCGGTACCCTGGAGGTCCAAGGCCCCCACTGAGGATACCTAACCAGGTAAGATTCATGTGCTACTTAAGTCTATGGGTTTTGTTGTTGTTTTTAAGAATCAGTAAAGACCTTGAAAATGTCAGGAATATTTCTTACCTATAAAAATATTAATTTATCATTTCTCTATCCCATGTAGTGCTACTTCTGATAATATATAATCTACTTCAAGAATTGGCAAACTACTGTCCATATGTTGGCTGACTGTTTTTGTAAATAAAGTTTTATAGGAAAACAGCAACAGTCATTCATTTATGTGTTGTCTGTGGCTTCTTTTACACTGCAGTAGCAGATCTGAGTTGTTGTGGTGGAGATCCTATGTAGCCTACAACCCTAAAATATTTACTATCTGGATCTTTACAGAAAAAAAGTTTGCTGAGCCTTGAAGTCTACCATATACTTTGAACCTAACTGTGTATGAGTATATATATAATTTTGGTAAATGCTAAAACACTGTTATTTTAAAAATGGCAATAAAATTTTCTCTGAAGATACTTTGGTTTATTTTTATATAGTGTATTAAATATTCAATATCATGATTCTAATACTCATATCAGTTTTGCCCAATTATAATGATATATGGAGAATAAGCTGCTTCTAGAAGCCTTAGATCTATCAATAAATAAATCATTAGCAATAGCTCTTCTAACTTTTTTTGGCGTACTAGAACTCTGAAATTTCCTAAGCTTTTATCCTTACATAGTTTTTTTTTTTAATCAATGTCAAAAATATTTACTTGCTAAAGACAATAAAACACAATTTTTACTTGCAAGAAGTTTATAATTTAGTTTTAGGATACAGAAAATGTACATTTACAGAACACAAGAAAAAATTAAAAGCTTAATTTTAAAGAATATTTAGGTCGAGATAATTGTTTTGTTACTTTCTTTAATTGTTATTGTATACCTCAGCATTTTCCAAGTTCTAAAGTGAACCCTGTTATTCCAATAAATTCTTTTCCATCCTTACTCTCTGCCTCCACTTCCTTCCTAACTGAAAATGCAACAAGAAAGTTGTGCTTTCTGGCATATCGGATAGCAACAGAGTCCTGCTTCTCCTTTTTTAACTCTTACCGAAATTATGCAGTGTCCTTGAATTGTCCCAGTTTGCTGGTGTTCTCTGCTTCTAGCACACAGCAAGCCATGCCAGCACCCACATCCACCCCCAAGGGAGAACTCTAAACAGGCAGCAGTGCTGAATCATCTCATGGTTATAGTGCTGGGAGGCCTCACATTAGCAGCTGGAGGAGTTTTCCCCTTCAGACTGAATCTGCATTCAGTATGCAGGGCCAGGGAAACATGGCATGAAATAGGAAAAGGAAGTACACAGATGCCAAGTGTTGCAACATATGGGAATTTTACTTTCTCTGTGGGTGAACCTGTGTATATTGACAGTCAGATCTACTTGTGTAGGTGCCTGAGTCTTTTAAATTTCCTTCTAAAGGATGGAAAGTTGTATCTTTCATTGGAGTCTTCATGATGTTTCAGATATCCCATCCATAGCTTTCTATGTTATTTAGATCTAAGAGATTCCTGAAAACCTGAATTAAGGAAATGTGAATTTCTTGTACCAAGTGTGTTCTTAGAATTTTTTTGACTCCATATATTCTATATCAATGATGAAAATCTGATGGGGTTACTGGATTTACATCCATTTAACATTGTTGAAATGCCTACCATGTATAACACACAATGCTGGGTTCCGTATTTACAGAGGCTCACAAAATGGAAAACACACTTGGTGAAAGAAGAGTGGGTTATGGAATTGTAAATCTGAATTGTTTGGATTTTTTTAAGAACAAGTACATGATACTGTTGGAGTTTTAAAAGAGGCAATTAAAATTTTAAAGGTAATAAAGAATTATGATTCAGGCTCTTTTTCCTCAAGGATTTTAAACAGTCTTTACCTAAGTGTATTTTAAAACAATTATATTCTTGTATGAGTGGCTCTTTTTTGTTCACAAATCCCCCCTACACACACACACACACACACACATTTTTTTAAATTTTTATTTATTTATGATAGTCACAGAGAGAGAGAGAGAGAGGCAGAGACACATAGGCAGAGGGAGAAGCAGGCTCCATGCACCGGGAGCCCGATGTGGGATTCAATCCCGGGTCTCCAGGATCGCGCCCTGGGCCAAAGGCAGGTGCTAAACCGCTGCGCCACCCAGGGATCCCCACACACACATTTATATAGTTAAACTTCATTAATTCAAGCATCTGTCTTTCAAGAAAAAAAATCTGACTTTCAAATTTATAATAATTTACATTTATACTATTTTTAAAAAGAATTTTCTGAGCAAATTGTGTTACTAGTATAAACATTGTTTTAGAAACTGTTTAATCCAGCAGCCCAGGTGGCTTAGTGGTTTAGCGCCAGCTTTGGCCCAGGGCATGATCCTGGAGACCCGGGATCGAGTCCCGCGTCTGGCTTCTGGCATGGAGCCTGCTTCTCCCTCTGCTTGTGTCTCTGCCTCTCTCTCTCTCTCTCTCTCTCTCTCTCTCTCTCTGTTTCTCATGAATAAATAAATAAAATTTTTTAAAAAATAAATAAAAAATAAAATGTTTAACCTATTTAGGAGCATGACCTTTTCAAGCAACAGCATGTTTCTTCAGTTTCATTGTATAGTCATTAAAGTAGAATTGGAAAAGCTGTTTTTGATGATTAATTGGAATGTTGCATAGGAAAACAACACAAATATGTTATTTTTTAATTTCGTCCTCATTTATATGACAAACTAAAATTTGTTTTACTGATAAATTAATTATATCAGAGAAAATAAAAAGTGAAATATTCTTCAATGATATTTTGAATATGTAAAACATTCCTTTAATAAACAGATTTTTCAGAATTTATAATTTCTACTGATTAGACTATAGATTTTAACTTAAGTTCTCCTGAGATGGTTTTTATGGTTCTAGACTAAATTCACAATAGTTTAAACTGTATGTATATTTATAGGACTGGGTATTTGGAAGATGGTATAATATCACTCTGCCAAGAAAATGCATATATATAGGAAGGGGTAATGGTCTCTAAAATGATCTCTAAAATGATGGAAGAAAAGTAAAATTACAAAAATATACAATATTGCAAAGAATAAATATATGTGAAAATAAATTTGCAATTTTGCAAAGAATAAATATATATGAAAACATGAAACATAGTAATTAAATCCAAAAAATATATACAGTTTTACACTGAAATTGGCTCAGTTGTAAGAATAGGTCATCGGTGTTGAAGCATCCATAACCTGGAGTAGAAGTCTTAACCCTTCTGTTAGATAAAAAGTTTAATCAGTAAAGTTCACAATGTTTATTCAATTCTATGCTGAGGAAACCAAGGCAGCCAGAAATACAAAGTCTGTTAACAAATGACACCAAGAATGAACTACGGATTTATTGGTTTCATTTATTGGTTTTCACTACTGCATCCGACCATTCTACTGAAAGCCTCAAGGATATTTCTCTAATACTAGATGAGTGGTTAAATAAATGATGGCATATCTAAATGGTGAAATACTATGCAGCTACTTAAAAGCATGTTATAGAATTAAATTTATTGGTAGGATAAAATGTTTATGATCTATACCAACGATAAAGAAGATACAAAGCACATGTTGTATATCATCTTTTCTGTATCACCGTGCAAACTCAGTTTCCCCCCCTCACCACAAACACACACACACAAACACACACACATACACACGTACACTCACATCTGTTAAAGACCATAAGGAACATGTCTTTTATTTCTGAATAATAGTATTATGAGTGATTTTTTTATTTCTGCATTTTTAAAGTTTGCACAAGCATTTCATCTGTGATTAGAAGAAGATATTATTAGCTATACAATAGATAAATAAAAGTACAGATTTTTTTCTTCTGGTTATTCAATATATAAGATTATCCTCCATTAATATTGAATATATAGCTCTTACATGATAAAAGAAAAAACATAATGCTAAATATAGTCAAATATTTTTTTAAGATTTTATATATTTATTCATGAGAGACAGAGAGAGAGAGAGAGAGAAAGGCAGAGGCACGGGCAGAGGGAGAAGCAGGCTTCATACAGGGAGCCCGACATGGGACTTGATTCTGGGACTCCGGGATCATGCCCTCGGCTGAAGGCGGCGCTAAACCACTGGGCCACCTGGGCTGCCCAATATAGGCAAATCTTAAAAAAAGACTTTTCTCCATTACTTTTCACATTGGGAAAATATAAACAGGCATTTGAGCAGAAACAAAGTCGTTGGGATGTTTACTCATATGCTGAAATAAATTTACATATCCCTGTATAACAGGGTACCTATATTTTAAAGTACACTTTATGTTTTCTTTTCAGGATAAGTGCTGTTTAGCATGTCCTTTCTTAATAATTCTGTCTTGGTAAAATTTTCCATATGTAGAATTTTACTTTTATTTAATGATATCAGTGTGACAACATAAGGCTTCAGCTGCATAAAGATAAGTATGTTCTACATTGAGTAAATAATATTAGTCTTTTAGCTGAAATTATAAGGATGACAGCAGTAAATCTCTAGTTTTAAAAATTAAGGGGCACCTGGGTGGCTCAGGGGTTTAGCGCCTGCCTTTAGTGTGATTCCCGAGTTCCGGGACTGAGTCCCACATCGGGCTCCCTGCATGAAGCCTGCTTCTCCCTCTGCCTATGTCTCTCCCTTTCTCTCTGTCTGTCATGAATAAATAAATAAATAAAATATTTTAAAAAATAAAAATTAAATGTTGCACTTGTCTAATATAAATTAGCGATAATAATGAAAGCATAAAGTACAGTTTTTGCCATTTCAAAATATCCCTTTCTGTCATTGGAATCTTCTTACTTCTTTGTTATTATAATAATTACACCATTAATATATTTAAACTATTATTTGAAATACAATGTAACACAATTAAAAACATATTATTTTCTTATGACTTTGAATTATGAATGTGTCCTAGGACAGATGTTCTTTGCAATTTCTACCTTTGCAGAACATAGGAAATTAACAAATTCAAAATGTCCAGAACAAAAGGAATTCATTCTCCTTCCTAAACCAAGAAAATTGAACATAGTAAATGTGGGGCAGTCTTACTCAAGTTATGTCTATAGAACTTTTTTGGCATAATGTTTACTCCTTTTGCCAACACATCTTATTATAACATTTTTATCACAGATATTCCTTTTTTTGAATATCAGCCAATACAGAAAGTGCACTGCCATATATTTGATTGGAAACCTCACTGGAGTATACAAAATATCTCTCAAAAATATTCAGTCCTTCAACAAATATTTATTGAGGTTTACTATGTGTCAGGCACCGTTCTACTTATGGGCATACATCAACAAACTAATGAGAATCCCTCATCTTGTGTAGTTGGCATTCTAATGCAGCACTACCCAATACAACTTCTTTTTAGGTTTATTAATTGTAATTTAAGTGGCTGTATGTGGCAAAGAGCTAAAATATTGGATAGTGTACTTGCAGTAGTTGAGATATAGAAAAACGAGAACTAAATAAATAAGTAGATGTCAAATGGTGAGTTGTGCTTTGAAGACAAATATTTTCCTATACTGAATGTAACATTGCTGTATTTTAATATCTTTTCTACTGATAGTGCCTTTTTGCAGGAAAAAAAAAATGATAGTGGTATTGTTGAAAGGACCTCAGTTGTGTCAAGCATCTTAGGTGAAATGCCAGCAATGCCCAGCAATGCATGACTTAGAGGAAGTCACTTACCCTTTCTGGGCCTTGGTTTTCTTACTAGTAAAATGAGAATAGACTTAAGTATTTATAAAATCCCTTCTATTTTGAATTTTCTTAGATTATTCTACTTCATTTCATATAATGAGGGGGCCCATCAAAAATGTTAGTAAGTCAAAATTATTAACTGAATTATATCATCAAAGCATTGATAAATTCACCAATTTTTTTATCATCAGTGAACATTTAATCTCTATGAGGAGACAATATAGATGACAGTATTCAATGAAATAATGTACTAGAGTCAAGTTCCAAGAGCGGCTCACCACTGGAATCACATGATGAATCCTTTGTGAACTAATTTTTTTAAGAAGCAAGATATTTGTCCACTTGTTTCTGCTTAAATAAAATTTCAGGGCAGCCCCGGTGGCCCAGCGGTTTAGCGCCACCTTCGGCCCGGGGTGTGATCCTGGAGACCCGGGATCGAATCCCACATCAGACTCCCTGCATGGAGCCTGCTTCTCCCTCTGCCTGTCTCTCTCTCTCTCTCTCTCTCTCTCTCTCTCTCTGTCTGTCATATAAATAAAATCTTTTAAAAAATAAATAAAATATAAATAAATAATAAATAAAATTTCATATTATTTATTTTAAATCCTAGGAGTTAAGGCTTATATTTAGAACATTAGGAATATGTTGATGTGAATATGAAGCCTTGGCTCTACTACTTACCAATAGTATAACCATCGACAAAAAAAACAAATTATTTATGAACAGTAGTCCCTCCCTTACCTATGGAAGATACAGTCTAAGGCCTCCAGTGGATGCCTGAAAACGACAGATAGTACCTAATTTTATATACGCTATGTTTTTTCCTATGCATACATACTTATAATAGTCTAATTTATAAATTAGGCACGGTGAGAGATTAACAATAATAATTTTAAAAATAGGACAATTATAACAAGAAACTGTAAAAGTTATGCGAATGCAGCTCTCTCAAAATATCTTATTGTACTATACTCACTTTTTTTCGGATGATAATGTAAGATGATCACAAGCCTATGTGATAAGATGACGTTACGTGAATCACATGGGCATTGTGACAAAGCTTTAGGCTACTATTGACCATCCGTCAATATGCCAGAAGGGGGATCTGTTTCAAGACTGAGGTATACCATGGGCAACTGAAACCTTGGGTAACTAAAACTACAGAAAGTGAAACTGCAGGTAAGAGAGGATTACTGTGTTAAACCCTTTCTCATCATCAGGAAGGATTAATAATAATAACCTGTGGGATTGTTGTAAGCATTGAGTGAAATAATGTAAAGAGTCATAAGTATAAATTGCTGTTTATATTATTTATTATTAATAATAAATATTATTAATAATAATATTAAGTGCCTTCATCATTAGGTTATTTTCCTCTGTCATGGTGAAAATCTTTTATAGAACAAAGAATGTCTGTCAAAATTTGTGACCAGTTAAACATGTCTGAATGGAACATGATTAGCATGGTAAAAATATGAAAAGGATATCAACCCACAAGATGTATAAATTTCTTCTTTCTGATATTAAAGTTCTAAGGAATGTAGCAATTTTAGCCTTGCTAGTGGGCGAAACCATCATTTGGTAATCCCAGGACTGATAAAAATCATTTAAAAGTTAGAGATCTGACTTACCAAAAGACAAACACCGATGACCAAAGAGTTATATTTAGAAAAAGGACACTCATTTTGAAAGACAGCTTGATATTGATCAAGATTTCTATGAAATTATGCTGTATTTTTAAGTGGCAAATAGAAACTTAAAGACTTGTCAACTGTTCTGATATTCCAAGATAAACAGGAAAAAGTAAAATTTTGAAGAAAATGATTTCCAGGGATAAAACATAATGTCCTCAATGAGATTTAGAAATCAGATACTAAGTACAGAGTATAAAACTTTAACCACTTGAAGACCCACAAAACCCAGAATTCCAGACTCACAATTGAAGATAATGCTAATTTGTCATGTATTTTCAGTTCTCCTAATTCATTTTTAAAATAACTTTTGAGGGCAGCCCGGGTGGCTCAGTGTTTAGCGCCACCCTCATCCAAGGGCGTGATCCTGGACACCCAGGATTGAGTCCCAGGTCGGGCTCCCTGCATGGAGCCTGCTTCTCCCTCTGCCTGTGTCTCTGCCTCTCTCTCTCTCTCTCTCTCTCTCTCTCTCTCTCTCTCCTCTCTCTCTCTCTCTCTCTCTTTCTCTCTCTCTCTCTCTGTCTTTCATGAATAAATAAATAAAATCTTTAAAAAAAATAAAATAACTTTTGACAGTGTTGGTTACTTACTGCTTCTTAAAACTCTCCATTCTAAAATGTTAGTCTTGGTCCGCTTTCTAATTTCATTCCTATCCAGTTTCACTTTCCTTTCCTTCCTTCTCTTGGTATTTTTAAAGAATTGTATTTTTGTGGGGCACCTGGGTGGCTCAGTCCATTGACCATCTAACTCTTGGTTTCTGCTCACATCACAATTCTGGGGTCGTGAGATGAAGCCCTGAATGGGACTACATGCTCAGTGTGGAGTCTACTTGAGATTCTTTCCCCATTCCTCTCCCTCCCCCTCTACTCCTACTCCCACTCATGTACTCTCTCTCCACTCTCTCTCAAATAAATAAATTATTTTTAAAAAGAATTATATTTTTGGGTCTTTTTTCTTTTAAATCAGTTTCATTCTCAGGACTTTATTTCTTGTATTCCTTCAATAAATATTTCTCTGAGCCAATAAGCACAGATGGGCTCCACACTCCCTCAGAGTTTACAGTGTATTGGAAACAATATATGTATGTTCATATATATGTGTGTACATACACACATAGATTTTTGAGTGCAGCATCTACTGAGAGGGCCAAAAACAGTGTACCCAAGTCACAATGAGCACTCTCAGATCTCAGATCTTGATGTCTAAATGTTGTCCTCCACCAGAAGAAATCAGGGCTCTGGGCCCTAGGGAGTTAGATCTGTTTTCAGAGCTAGACTAGAAAAAATGTGAAATGAACTTGGAATATCTCATGCAAGAAAGAAAATGCTCAAAATATGATAGAAACTTGTCAAAGGACTACAAGAGCCAGCTTGAAGAGCCTCCCACTGGCCAAATTTTGAATATTTGAGTATTATTATATAAATGATGATAGTAATAGATTAAAACCCACTGATTAAAATAGGAAGGAAGGAGGGAAGAAAAGTTGTACCTTACAGTGGAGTGCCAACTAAACCACGTAGAAATATTGATAGACATAGAATACCTCCATTTGGCAACTATCCTAGTATTTAGGAGTTGTCAATGGATGCTGGTGGGTTGATAAATGATTGATGAGGAATGGGATACTAACAATCTTGGAGTAGCTCTAACGCTAAAAGTAATCAATTACAAAAGGGAAAAATAATGATCTTAATGGTATACAAACCTGGCATATACCAACACAATCAAATGAGAAACGTTAACGTCCCCTTAATGGGATGAGTCAACATCATGTGCCTCTGGTGTGATTCACTGAGAAGAGCACAGTATCATTTCTTCAGTATTCCTTCTAAGAAAATATGATCTGAATATCGGTCATGAAAAGGAAAGGAATCAGAAGTTATCCTGTAGAATTTAAGACCCAGTCTCTAAAACTTTTGAAACATGAAAGGGAAAGACTAAAGAATAATTCCTGCTTGGAAAAGAATTAAGAAATAGGACAACTGAATGCAACATGTATTCCATAAGATCCTGGTCACAGAAAGTAAAAAGAAACATTGTTGAGACAAATGGCAAATTTAATTGAGGTCTGTGGCTTGGATGGTAGTGTTGTATTAATGTGCCTTGAGAAGTTGTGTTATGGTTATGTATAGGAATATCCTTATTTAGAGAACTGTACTCTGTAGTACTTAGAGGTGATGAGACATAATGTCTACAGCTTGCTCTCAAGTGTCTCTGAAAAAGATTGGTGTTAACAAGTGCATATGGAGAGAAGGAGAAAGGGTGATGGGGCAGGTGTGGTGAAATGTCAATAGTTGGGCAGTTGGTATCAGAGTATATGGAAATCCTTTGTACTGCCTATGTAATTTTTCTGTGAGTTTGAAAATTAAAAAATATATATAGATATACACAGAAGCAAATAAGAGAACTTACCCAGTGTGGGGTTATATGGAAGAATTTTTCTAGGAAGTAATCCCTAAACTGAGATCTGAAATATGTCAACAAGAGGCACATAAGGGTCTGTGAGCTTCTTGAGATGAGAGATTGTTTAGTTTTAGTTTACTTTTGTTTTGTTTTTAATGGTTGGCATTTAGATATTATTGATTAAATTCATGAATTGAAAAAAACTGAAGGAAGTTTGATTTGGTTGGAGGTTAGAATGTTAGGAGCAGTGGCAAGAGATTAGGCTGGAAAGATAAGCAGGGAACAGATCATATGGTAGCATATGTTTTCAATGTGCTTGTAAGAAGAAATTGAAGAATTACAAAAATGACTTGAGGAATGGCAGCTCTCTACTGTATCCCAAGTGATAACAATGAAGAAAATAGCTCTTATCTGGATATATACATTTTTTAATATTGAATTTCCTTTGAAATGTTTGAAATTTTTCACTAATTAGATAAGATTTATTCTGCTTTAAGTGAGTGAATCTTTTAGAGATTCTTGCCAATTGTCAAGATTATATGTATATGTGAACAGATACATGTAAACTTTATAGGATTTGTAGGTTTAAATCATTCTTAGTTTGGTTCAGCTCTAAGTGCTGTTCAGACAACTGTTAGAAACTTGTGATGCAGGATACATCCGGTATCACACCCTTCCTAAGATCAACCCTGTCTTAATCTCCACCTTTTTCACTTTTAGTTTTCTTTTTTCCATGCAGCCAAATTGTTTGAACTTAATTGGAGTATTATTTTTCTAAATGGTTTCCTAGGGAAAATGTAACTCCAAAAAAAAAAATTTATTGGCCCCTCGGCATTTTAGTCCTGGTGCTATTTGTAATACCAGATGAGTAAAATAATCTGTAGAAAATAGAGAGATTACTTTCAAGAATCAAAATTAGTTATTTTATTGCCCATAGTAAATTAATTTTGAGGGAAGGTATTATGCTTCTTGGGATGAAATAGGACAATTTTGCCTAGATTTTTATTTCCAGGAAGTACTTATTTTGTTAACCACAAAATTGGGCAAAGTGGAATGTTTTTTAGAACTAAGAACTTATAGTAGGTATGTAGAGCTACAAAATTAATGAATTAATGTGAAATATAAGAAACCTGGTAAAATGCTAAATGCATTCTATAATTACAGGAATTTTAAAAGAGAACTGTTAAAGCACTTATTTTGTAAATATTTAGAGTATTTCTTTTTGTTTTGTTTTACTAAAAACGCTAGGCACTTGGAGGTGTCCCAGGAAGTCAGCCATTACTTCCAAGTGGAATGGACCCAACTCGACAACAAGGTGACTACTTTAAAGTCAAAGTGAAAGTGATATGCAGAATCTCAAATAAATCCTTTATTTTTTAAGGGTAATTTTATTTGTATAAATCTTCCATAATTATACATTGCATTTTTGCAGGTAACATGGCCAAATGACTTACATGTTCAGCCTTTAAATATACATGATAGTGAGGGTGGTGATAACATAAGAAACAGAAATTAAATATCTAAAAATCCATATTTTAATTAAGATCTTCTAAAACCTTTTATATAACTTCTAACAAGTGGAAATTAAAATGATTATCACTTTTGATTTCTTCTGCCTTTTTCAGATAGGTTAGTCCATCTGAAAGATGAGTAGGGGGAAAAGAGGATGCTAAGCAACCAGTGGCCTGATTAGTTTAACAAATCAATAATCAGGTCCTTCCAACAGAGATATTTAGGTACACAGATATGTATCGCTCTATTATACTGTTCCAAGGTATAAGGAGCAAATGATTTGAGAGATGTATACCAGCACAGAGTAGGAAGAAAAATTCAATCTCTGAATGGAGAGTGTGGGCAAGTAGTGATAAGAGGCAGAGAAGTGGCCATGGAAGCCAAGATGAGATGATGTCCATTACCCAGTTCCTTAGTAAGTAAAATTTTAACACCTCATAGGATAGTAGCCTCCTCTCTCCTTGGTTAGCACTCATGCTCATTATATTGCTAATATCTTCATACTTTTCTTTTTTTAAGGACATCCAAATATGGGTGGGCCAATGCAGAGAATGACTCCTCCAAGAGGAATGGTGCCCTTAGGACCACAGGTAAATAATCAACACAAAAAGCTAGATGTTGAGTGTTTTGCCTTTATCTTATATATAAATAAACTGTATCATTTGCTGGCTTTTATTATGTTCATTAAAGGCTTGATTTAACTATATTAAAACATGAAGGGTGTTACAACCAAAATTTTCAAAGATACCACATTACATGAAAAAAATAAAACCCCATATGTTAATAGAGGTGACATCCTCAGAGCCACAAAAAAATAATTCCTTTTATTTAGGCTCAGTTATTTCTTATGTATTTTCTTATAAAACTCTTGATTAAAAAAACTCTTCATTTACGTATTTAAATTAATTTTCTTTATGTCAGCTTATGTTAGGGTTGATGATTTATGTGACCAACCATCAGAAGCTATTAAGAGCAATTAGAATTTATAGGATCTATAGGATATTTCATTGACTGAATATATATTTTAGGCATTAATGAACTAAGCCAATTTTGTCTATACAGAACTTGAAGGATATCTTTCCCAAAAGATTTCCATAATAGATACATTTTAAATACACATAAAAATATGATGCCTATAATTTAGTTATCCATTCTTCATGCAGTTCATTGATTTTTAAGCTAGCTGCTCTTTAAGCTTTTGTCATCCCAAACCAATATTTTCAGTACTTTTAAA
Source organism: Canis lupus familiaris (assembly GCF_011100685.1). NCBI lineage: Eukaryota > Metazoa > Chordata > Mammalia > Carnivora > Canidae > Canis > Canis lupus. The sequence continues at coordinate 25,968,964 of NC_049224.1, forward strand.
AACTAGAGTCTGATTTAAGAGTCAGTTCTGCAGTGTGTTTGAAAGATACAGCAATGGTTACTTAAGCTATATGAACACTTAGATCTCATTTGAAAATGCATAAATGGAAAGCATACTAGCCTTTATGTTTTATAAATATTTAGCTGTATGTACATGTGCTTTGTGTTATAAATAAATTATAATAGAAAATAAGAAAACATGTTTCTGGTGAGTCATCTCTTACTGATGAGTTTTAATACTCAAGTTTATGATGTAAGTGTGAATTACTTCTTTGTATTTTCAAACTCAAAAAGAGTAGTTTATTTCTGCCATTTGGATTTGTATCCTTGGTATCTATTTCTTCATAATTTGAGGGCAATAAGGTGTTTTGATTTGAATTAACCTCAGAAACCAGAACTACCTATAATAACTTCTTTAAATCACAATATACAGAATGTAAAAAGTTAAAGGAAACTGCATATACTATGTACCTAAATGAAAAGGGAATTAATATGAAGGGTAGAATAGGTAAAATGTGAGAAAAAAATAATTTGGAATGAGGGATTATGAGATATTTACCTATAATACCTGGTATGTGAAATATACGCATTATAAACTGTGAAATTTGTATAAAGGTTATCTGTGTTTCTTGAAAGATGATAAAAAAACAATTCTCATAGTAGATATTATAACCATACAGATGCTACTCAAAAACAGAATGTCTGCTTTTCTCTAGTTGAATTATAGAAATAGTTTCTGAAATGTTGTTTCTAGCTTTATATACAAACATAAAACACATCTTTTTTATCGTAGATGTTATTTCCATGGTTTTTTATGCTTAAGACCAGTGTAATGAAGAAGGAAAGTAGTTATCAATCTGAACAACTGAATCCCTATACCAGAGAAATATATACAATCTAACAATTCTTAGATAATGTTGATTTAGGCCAATGCACACCTAGAACATAGTAAACGTGTGCTTAGTACTTATCATGAATGAAGAAACAAAAGTTTGCTCTAAATCTTGGCATATTTTTCCCACTCCTTTACCTATTTTAAGTTTAAGATCTGTGGTAGTTCATATAATTATCTATTTAATCAAGAAAAATACGTTACTTAATACCATATTTGAAGACATTTTTCTACTACTTTTGTAATAATATACACCTAGCTTATTTGTGTTCTTCGGCTTACCAGGTTACATATGATTAACAGAAAAATGCAGCAAGACTATCCAATATTAGTTTTAGTTCCTCCAGAAATCTGAAGGTTAAATGAATTGTATATAGTACGAACATATCATGAATTCCAAATCAAATACCTGAGGTAGAGAAATGGTGAGATTGGAAATACATAATTAGCTCTCATGTAAAGAGAGAGTTAACTGATTCTGTATTTCAAATTTAAGAGAGGTAGAATTTGGCTCAGTAAAGGGAAGAACTTTCTAGAAAGTAAACTGCCCAATCATGGGAAAACTCTTTATAAACTTTCCAAGCAGAATCTGAACAGCCATTTTGTCAGGAACATTGCATTGGGAAAGAGATTAAGCCAGATGGAATTATATAGCTGCCATCCGCTTTAAAATTCAGTGATTCTAAATTAGCTCTTCCCATTCTGCCTTTGTTGATATCACTTGGAAAGGCAGTTGTTATTCTTTCTTATCTTCCTGTTTTCTTTTGCTTCAGATTATTCACAAAATGGAAATATTTTGTAAACCTATCAAATTATGTATTGGATAATTTCTTACTAATTTCCCATGACACTTGAGCACTGGATATACCAAGATAAGTAAAACAGATCCTACCTTCAAAGTACTTATTGTTTAGCAGGAGACACAAATATGTAAAGAAAAAGTATTATGCAGTAGAAAAAATCTAGAAAAGAAATATGCATACTCTGTCAGGGAATCAGTACATAAACAAGCATGTAATTCTGCGAGGGTTGAAGGCTCAGGGAAGCTGATGAGAAGAGGACTCATATAAGTTGGTCCATTATTATTGGTGACAAGAAAGAGTTAGCAGCTACAATCTTTGAGCACCAATTATCATGCTTTTAATGCACCAAACACAACGATAGTATTTTATATAACTTTGCTTTATCCTCCAACAAGCTAGTAAAGGACATGATATCACTTTACAGATAAGGAAATTAGGTTGAACTAATCATTGGGGAATGATTGGCCCATGATCACACATATCCAAAGAGGGCAGAGGAAATGGGGCAGTGGCAACAGAAGTTCAAACCAATGTCTTTCTATGTCCAGAACTATAAAGAAAACTAATATTTTCCTTGATAAAATGAAACAGATCTTCTAAAACCAAAAATGAAAGGAGACTTTTCTTTTGAAGCATTTTTATTATACATCACCATCCAGATTTTGTTTCCAGTGGCTAACTTTCTTCTCAGAGACTTCTTGCTAATATTGCTGCTGCCATTGCCATGCTTGACCCAGAAGTTAAGGGAAGTAACTGTCCTTTTAATGACTCAACTATGGATAGAAGCCATTCTGTCCTTTAGCACATACAATTGGGATGTTTAAATAAGATTTCCTGAAAGTAAATAAACAATGAGAGGAGCATGTAACTAGTAATTTATTTATATACTGTGTTTACACTCTGGAATTAATAGACTCATTGAATATTTCCTTGTCATCTTAGCACCTACTACACAGGAGGCCACAGTAAGAGTTACCATGAGTGAAAAAGTATACTGCGTGTTTCTGAACCACAAGAAATCCAGTAGGCTGGAGGGTGTAGCTGAGAGTAGGGAAAGAAGGTAAAGATTACAGGAAATGTGTACAAGAAATACAGGTTAGGACTGAACCCTGAATGCCATCATAGAGCCATGCTGAGGAGTAGGTATTTGTTAGCCACTGTGGTCATCATGGCTTCTAGGTGACACAAATAGGACTGAGTTTTAGAAGCCATAGTTCTGGAGGCAGCATGAAGTATAGATTGGGAGGCGGAAAGGTTAAGTCAGAGAAACCAATGAGGACAGTACATTAGTATCAGTAAACAAAAAGATTAGTGATATGAAGGAAAGTGCTACTCCAAGAGCTATTTCACAGGTAGAATCAAGAGACCTTGATAACTGCCTGGGTGCAGGAATTGAAATAACAAGAAGAGACATCACTGAACTCCCAGAGGTTCCTAGCCTGGACTGTTGTGTGGCGGGCGATGCCACAGAAGTGACTGAGGAAATATGGAGGCGATATGAAGAATGCAGTTGTGAGAAGAGAACATTGAGTTTACTTTTAGATATGTTGAAGATGAGGCAGAGTCCAGATGGAAACAATCCAAGTGATGTTCAACATAGGGGTCATCTAGGAGCTTAGGAGAGATGACACAACCAAATATAAAACCTTCAGGATTCCTAAATAGTTGCTGAACTAGTAGTGGCAGATGAGATTACCCATAAATATGTATTTATTAAAAAGAATGCTACAGCTAGAACTTGGAGAAAAACATTTAAAGAGTTAGCAAAAGAAAAGGAGCCAACAACAGAAATTGAAAAAGTGCAAATGAGAAAAGTTAGAGGAATAGTGCTGTCAGAAAGCCAAGCATAAAAACAGTTGATAGTGTCAAAATATATTAACATGAGGATGTTAAAATCAATCTTTTGGCCGTAATGGAAACTAAAGTAAGCTAATATGACATGCATGTTAAAACATTAAAATGTTTTTCTCCTTTGAATGTATGTAAGAGATATTGACAGAAGCCTATTAATATAATTTGTGTATACATATTTTAAGTGTATTTTCATTTCCATATATTGTTGTGTATTTGTATATTAGGACATCTCTCTATGGGACATAATATTTTGTGAACCGAAGTTTGCATTCAACTTTCTTATGTTGGGTTCACCTGTTGGGTTTTTTTTCCTTCAGGCTTTATGTAATTGTTCTTGGTCTGGAAATTTCAAACATGCTGGCTAAGTCTGTTCTTTAAAAACAGTTTTGGATTTACAAAATGTTTTATTTGAAAAAGTTTTCTGTCGTACAGACATTAGGAAATTCATAAGGATATGTTGATATTTTAATTGCAACTATATCGTAACCATTTAACATGCCCCGATGATCTTACCTAGTTATGTAGTTCTTAAAAAGACACAGACCAAAGTAATTATTAAGATAGAAGCAATAGTCCAAGAGTGGACCCTTCAGAGAATGAATTGCACAGGCCTTATCCAGTCAGGAGTTATGTAGGGAAATCATTAACCTGCTCTCCTTTCTTTCCCCCCTCCTCTTTGGTTTTGTTTTTTTGTTTTGTGGTAGTCTGACCCTTGGTTATCATTACAGAACTATGGAGGTGCAATGAGACCCCCCCTGAATGCTTTAGGTGGCCCCGGAATGCCTGGAATGAACATGTAAGCAAAATGCTATGTTATCCTGTTCAGTGTTCTATTTTCTGTCTTCTTAAAATCCCACTAATTTGTAATACAATTTGAACTTCTCAATTTCTGTGTAGTATAAGATGAAACTAGTGTAAATGAACTAAACATGGGCTGTAGTGTTTGCTTCATTTTTACAACAAACTCTGTTTTCTTCCTTCCCCTGCAACCTTTAATTTTTTCCGTTTTCAGATGCCAAATGCCAACTTTTAGCCACACTTTTATGTTTCCTTTATTTAATAAAAAATTAGTCTTTTATAAATAAGCACATAGTCTCCATATATAGTCTGTATAAAACTATAAAGAGATGCTGGCACCAAGATGGAGACTTAACTCCATAGAAGCAGACAATTGCTACTAACTTCATTTTCACAGATATATATTAATCCCTGAAAGTTTTTCATTCTGAGTCTTTACTTTTGCTTTGTTGGGACCACTTTTAACCCAGCAAGAATTCTCTCTGGTAGTATCTTCTATATTAAAGAACTTGCCATAATACAGGGTGAATTTTTGTTTGAAAACTAGGATGGATATGCTTGGATAAGGAGCAAACTAACACTTTTTTGGTTGTTTTGGTTTGCTTTTTTACCGAAAAGGCCTTTGAAGCCCAAAGAGAGTCATTTCTAAATACCCAAAATAATACCGGCCATTAAGGAATTTTTATTTATTTTTCATTAGCCTAACTTGCCCCCAAAGTTCCACCTACACCAGGTGCTTATTCGTGACTTTCATTAATTTACTAAAGGATCAATTCCATGATGTGGCCTAAAGAAAGCTTACCAGAAATAATGAGGCTGTTCCATATAAGGTTGTGGGTAGTTACCTCTAATATATTTTCCCATTTGTCCATGTTTTGGTTATTTACATATCAAATTAGATAACTCTGCCATCACTTAATGGCATTGAAGATATAATGAGATAAGCTCTTTTGATATAGATAGGGATTTTTGTGAGTTTCTGAATCCATTTTCATGGAAAGTAATTTTGCCTAAAATAGAAAATAGGTTAATAAGTGGGTATGAGCCAGACTCAAAACTAACAGAACAAGGGGGAAAAAGTAGGTCAAATTTTCCTATCACATCTTTTCACTTTTAAAGTAAAAATGGGTAGACATGAAGTCTGACTTTTCGTAAATCCCTTAAAGGCTTAGCCTTTATTAATGGTTGTTACAAAAAGAAGTGATATTTTATGCTTATATCAAACGCTGTAACTCTTACCAATAGGATTTAGATATATATAAAATTTATCTACCTGAGATTCTGACTTTAAAATGCAACAGCTTTCAGGGAATATAATTTTGAATACTGTGTATAGACATAGGAGGTATACACTTTGAACATTATGATCAATCTAGATTTATCATTAAATATTAAGACTGTATCTAATCATTTTGTATATTACATTTCACTATAATTGGCTACGTGGTCAACTTTAGATCAACCTATTTTTATTAGTATAGAGAAAAAAGCTATTTTTATGTAACCATTAAGAGATTCAGCTGCATAAAATTGTCTAGTTTCTTTCTCACATACACTTAAACAGATAAACATAAACATTTAATGGGTACATTAAATTCCCTAGATTATAAACACTAAAAATATAGCTCAAATTCTTAATATGATCATTTTGTTGATATTTGAATTTGGGTTTCTCATTTAAATATACCAAGATGCTATAAAATATTTTTTATTACATAATATTGCACTGTTCATACAATTTCTGGTTTTTAAAGAACCTTTAAACCTTACAGATTCAGGTTTCCATTATTTGTTACTTGACTTTTACTTGCAGTCTTACATAATTTCCAGTTTTCTCTAAATTAGGATATTCTTAAGGAACAATGAAATTGTAAATATTTCCTTATTTACATTTGTAAAGATTTCCTTCTAACAAGGAAATTCTGAAGTATGGAAGATCCAACCAGAGCAAACTATTGTGTTGATATTGGCCCCAACAAAGCGAGAGTGAATTTAAAGAGACATGAAAAATTAAAATGTATTTTGTCCATTGTACTCAATAGAGTAAACTTCATTGAAATTCACTTCATAATTTAGTATCTTTAAGAGAAAGATACTAAATCTTACTCTGTTATGGCAAATAAGTATTTCTAACTGGCATTTGTGCTTTCTTCACTTTTTTATATGTTGGGTAACTTAAAAATTAAAGGAAAAAGCATTGGAATAGTGTTATTTTAACTATGACTTTAACAGTCTAAGATATTTGTGTTTTGGGGTCAGGTGGAACTGCCAGAGAATCATATCTGGATGAGTTTTCTTTAGGTTGTCTCTTTTTCTTGTTTACCATGAAAGTATAATGACAATTAAAAATAATATCCAACTGTGCTCACTGAAGTAATTAAATACTGTATTCTAACTGGCAAACTATTTGGAACAAAAGTTTGGTCATGTTAATAAAGAAATATTGGTTGCCTCCAGAGAAAATGCTTATTCTAATACAATTTTTACATTTCCATGCTCTAAACTCAGGATAAATTATATGTAGTGTCATCCAAAATTAAAATAAAACTATGCTTTTAATGTTTCTCTGTTACTATATTTTTAATATCAGTTTCAGTAATTTAAAGTATAATTTAAAACTATAGCCACAATGTAAATATTTTCAAATTCATTATAGATAATTTTTTAGAGAAACTATATTTCTAAATTAAATACATTTTTAGGGGTGCCTGAGTGGCTCAGTCAGGCATCCCACTCTTGAGTTCAGCTCGGGTCATGATCTCAGGGTCATGAGATTAAGCTCTGCATTGGGCTATGTGTTCAGTGGAGTCTGCTTGAGGTTCTCTTCCTCCCTCTCTCTGCCCCTTGCCTCCACTCCCTCCCTCTCTCTCAAATAAATGAATCTTTAAAAAAATAAAAACAATAAATAAACTACATTTTTACAAATTTCCAAAGAATTTAGGATTCAGCATTACAACATTCCTAATTCAAATTTGTATATGTTGGTATTTTATAGAAACTAAGAGGACAAAGGATTTCAAAGGATCTAGATCTTCCTGTTATCCTATAGAATGATAAAATTTGGGTAGTTATTATTTTTAAATGAAATGTATTACAAAAGAGAATTTTTCTCTATAGTAATCATAGTGCTTTGATTTCATCATATCTGTATACCCTTACCAAAAAATACAGTCTTCTTTTAAATTCTGTTTTTCACTTTATTTTTAGATGAGGCTACCCTGATTCTACTTGAAACTATACCTATATAAAAATTTCCATTCAGGGGCATCTGGGTGGCTCAGTGGTTGAGCATCTGCCTTCAGCTCAGGTTGTGATCCCAGGGTCCTGAGATCAAGTCCCACATCAGGCTCTCCACAGGGAGCCGCTTCCTCTTCTGCCTATGTCTCTGCCTCTCTCTCCCTGTCTCTCACGAATTAATAAATAAAATCTTTTAAAAAAATTTCCGTTCAAAATAACGCCTGTGTTACAGTTTGTAGGTTACTTTCTTGATAATACTGATGGTCCTCAAAAGAAGTGGGAATGACTGCACTTAAGGAATTGTTCTTTTTTTTTTTTAAGTTTGTTTTTTTCTTCAGATTTATTTATTTGTGTGAGAGAGTGATAAAACAAGAGAGAGCAGGAGGGGGAGAGGGAGAAAATCTCAAGTAGAGTCCCTACTAAGTGTGGGGACTGACTTGCGGCTAGATTCCACAACCCTGAGATCATGACCTGAGCCAAAATCAAGAGTTAGGCGCCTCAATTGACTGAGCCATATAGGTGCCTCTGAAATTAGTAATTGTTTTAAAAGAACTGTTCATTAATATAACCCCCATTTTATTTAGCACTATTTGTGAAACTTAAAATGTTTTCAAACTCAGTGGTAATATTGGAAGAAATTTAGCTTATCCATAAGAATTATTAATATTTAACCTATCATATTAAAATGCAATTTAATATGAAATACATAGTGTGCTGAGACTAACTTAGTATCTATCAAATAATTGAAATGCATAAAGGTATTGTTACTGATAATAAATGTAACATTTAACATTTAATTTAATGCTATTATTTATTTAAGTAAAATATTTAGTTATTTAACATTTAATTTAGCATGTTAATCTAACATTAAATGATTTTTTAAATAAGTGAAATATTATATTTAATCTTATTCAAACAACGCTGTTTTAAACATAATACTTCAAGGGACACCTGGGTGGCTCAGCAGTTTAGCGCCTGCCTTCATACCAGGGCATGATCCTGGGGTCCCGGGATCGAGTCCTACATCCGGCTCCCTGCATGGAGCCGCTTCTGCCTCTACCTGTGTCTCTGCCTTTCTGTGTGTGTGTCTCTCACAAATAAATAAAAATAAAATCTTAAAATAATAATAATACTACAAAATTATATGAGATCATTATCGACATAACGTCATTGTGTACCAATTTTTGCCATGATTTGGATATAGTATTTTTATGCTATTTTAAAATAAATATTTCCCAATTTCATTATTATATTTTATTTAGCATCAAATAAATGATGTGGATTAACATCAAACAAGTAAAATATTTAACTTGTCAATATATATCCTATGTTTTACCTCACTTTCTGTCCATGAGGACATTGATTGAATTGTATATGTAAAATCGTCTTTCTAAAGTGTTCCAGTAGTTAATTGTAAAAATCATCATCATTATCACCATCTTAAAGAGGCACCACTTTCCAGAGACAGTACAAGTGCCCCTAACCTTTTCCCTGTGCACAACACTTTGACTAACTCCTCTCTGGCATCTTATTTTCTTCTTTATTCCTCAAGCAGAATTGGAGAAAGTTGTATTTGGGCACCCTAACAGAGCCCAAAGATAGATTTTCATGTACTTCCCTGCTATTTATATCCCTGAGGAATTCCAAAACAAAATGAAAAACAGTTCTTAATTGTCCGAGTAATATAGCTAACTTGGAGAGCTTCTATCTAACATGTAGAATTTCAAGTTTAAGGTCCCTAAAATAAGAATCCAGGGACTTTTTTTTTAATTAAAAATTTCCACTTTCTACTGCAATTAGAGGGAAAAGGGAATTTTCAGTGACCCTAATTACAGAGGACTTGCTGACAGCGGTCTACTTTTTATCAAACAGTATTTATTCAGGTATACTTAATACTAAAGCATGAGGACAAGAGACCTTTTTCACTTAATTAGACATTAATTTTGTTTTAAAAGATTTATGTCCTTCTAAGCTATAGAATACAAAACATTATCCACCACCCTAAAATGAAGTAATTTACCAACATATGTTGACATAGATTACTTCCTATTTTTCCCAGGATTTACTCTGGTCACTGTCTTAAACTATAATTATGAAAACAAGAAATGTGATTCCCTTGTTTAAAAGTAACTAAATTGTCAGTAGCACTGAAAGATAGATTGATATAAAATAACATACAAAGTCACAATATATATTCTGTGATATTCTTTGTGTTTTTTTAAAAGGAGTCCACTTTAATCACCTTTTCTGTATGTTTATTTATTTATAGTTTAATAAGAGCAGTCATTTTACATATATTGATATTTTAAAGTAATTTCATTTTAATTTTGAATGGGATACTGGTGGCACTTTTATTTATGTCATGGGATTATAGTTTATGTTTATTTTATAATTCATGCTTTTTGCGTCATAAGTGTGTTTTCATAATGATTCAGATATATATACATATATTTACTTTTAAAGGTGACTATCACTTTTAGTGTTTATCACAATAATTGAATTAAAACTAGACCTACCCAAAGTAGTTTGATTTGGGAAGAAAACTATTTTGTGGAGGAACCAAATCTTTTGATTTAAGAAGTAAGAAAGCTAGGGCGCCTGGGCGGCTCAGTCAGTTAAGCGTACAACTTTGTTTCAGCACAAGTCATGATCTCAGGGTTGTGAGATTGAGAGCCCTGCATCTGGCTCCACACTGAGGGCAGAGTCTGCTTGAGGTTCTCTCTCTCCCTCTCTCTCAGCCCCTCCACAACTCATGTGCTCTCCCTCTCTCTCTCTTAAAAATAAATAAGTAAGTCTTTAGAAAAAAAGAACTAAAAAAGCTATGAAAATACAGAAAGTAATTTCAGTGTTGAACTAGAACTGCATGGTAACTGAACTGCAAATGTTATCCTGCATGATTTGTTATTGCTTATTGTGAAACATTCAAAGCATAGGTTAAAATTTCATTTATCATATTGTCTTATAGGGGTCCAGGTGGTGGTAGACCTTGGCCAAATCCAACAAATGCCAATTCAGTGAGTATATGTATTTTAAAATTTTCTTTACACTTCGTAGCATTTAACAACAAAAATTTGTTGCTTTTGAAAGCCCTGCAATTGATTATATTAACTTATTTTAAAAAGTAATCATTCAGGCAGCCTGGGTGGCTCAGCGGTTTAGTGCCACCTTCAGCCCAGGGTGTGATCCTGGAGACCTGGGATCGAGTCCCACATCGGGCTCCCTGCATGGAGCCTGCTTCTCCCTCTGCCTGTGTCTCTGCCTCTCTCTGTGTGTCTCTCATGAATAAATAAATAAAATCCTAAAAAAAATTTTAAAGTAATCATTCAAAAATATATTTTGCATATATTATTTTTAAATATAATTTTTGTATGTGATTTTTTCACATCATCATCTAATGTAAGCATATATTCTATGTAGATTTACAGACTTCCAAAAATAAAACAAAATGTGATTTAAGTATACTGTAGTAGCCTATATTTATTGTAACATATATTTATCATAAAATGATTTGATCTTCTAAAATAACTATAATAATCACTTTTGCTAGATAACCTCAATCTCCATCAGAGTTATTATGATTATATTTATTGTACTGTTAAACCTAGGTTTGCTCTCTTACTATGCCAGGAAGCGGGTACATATTTGTCCTGTGCCTGTTGGCTAAATTGACATTTTTACACATCTGTCTATGTATCTCTTTCCTCACATGTTTTGTGATAGTCGTTTGACTGCACAAATATTTTTTCTCTCTTAATAATATCACAAATATATGCACAAGTTGAAAACTAAGCTTTCAGTCTTAAAATTAATATGATTTTAATTTAATAATCCTGGTGATGTTTTTCCTTCTTGATTTTGAAATCTGAGTTTCTTCAGGATGTGAGAGAGGTCTGCTGTGTAATTTTGTGTAGTGTGTGCACTGCACAAAGTTTCCCTCACTCAAGGGAGTCAGTAGGGTATTAAAATATAGCTTGTGTTCTACTTAGAAAGTCTATGAGTATCTGCCCAGCAGGGATGCCTTTTACTAATATGCACAGAGGTAACTTCATTGATGGGCAGTGGCCTTAATGTTAAATAAACATGAAACTGATCCAATATTCAAGGTTAGTTTAAACTTCAAGAAAATTTAAGGTGAAGTATGTGTGGTGTAGGAGGAATCATCCTAAACTCATTGCTATTCTGAGGCAGACCCACTTTCTTCTCAATTAAGTAAGCAATTCATATATTTAGAGAAAAAAACTATTTATCTTCCTGTCTCTTAGTTTCAACAGCTAATTGAAATAGCATTTGGGATGGAGAGAAGTGATGATCTTGCTTTCATTTGTGTCTTCAGTGCACTATTTTATCTCAACAAATCTTTCTAAAATACTGTTTTGCCAGATTATGTTATAATGTGAATATCTTTATCTTCTAAAATTCTTTTCTTTTGCTTTATACTTTTGAAGAAGTCACATTTCTATTTGCTTCTTGCTATATGCCTTTCAAATTCATTCAGGATTTCACTTTAAAATGGCATCTGGCTAGCAGCTCGAGATAACAGTTCTTTCAACTCTCTATTAAAATATCCATAAAGATACAGGAAAAAACAATTTTTTATAACACTGAAAACTGTGACAATCTTCCTATTGCCAGAATCTGGAAAGACTTTCTAGGATCTGCACTTCTGTTTAAACTGAATTATAAAAAGCACCATCGATAGTGCACCTTAACTATGTAAGCCTTCCCACCTAGAAGTAAGATTCTTCTTCCTCACGGTCAGCTCTACCAGCTATCCCTCTAATGCCTGTTGCAGGCAGCCAAGTGCAGTTCACACCACTGTCTGCCTTCAGCAGTATCTCCTTTTGCACACTCACCTGGAGATTCTATCCCCCAAAAGCTGCCTAGGAAGGTGAGCAGGATTTGGTATTGAGAATGGTGCATTGTACCGAGCAGTTATATTGTCCAGGTAAGAGGATTGGATAAAGGCAGAAATGAGAAAGTTTTGCATTCTGGTGACCTTTAGTTTCTATGTACTCTACCTCTTCAGAATTTCATGGACCCGAGCACTGGGGATAGGAGAGTGTACTGTAACAAGTCAGCCACTCTGCATTACTTTAGCCCCTGAGAAACACTAGGAATTAGGGTAGGAGGTGTGCATATGAGACCACCACGCAGTGGTCCTTGTGAGTGGCCATTTGACCAGCACACATGCAGTGAAGTAATAGAGTCGCAAACAATCCCTTGTGTTAATGTCTATCACATGTGGATCTGTCTCCCCCTCCCTCAAAGAAATGTGTGTAGGGAAAAAATGGGAAAGGCCACCAGCTTTCTCTTCAGAAAAAGAAAGGGGGTCATCATCCTGAGTTGAGAAAGACAAAACAGTCCTCTGAAGAAGGAATCATTTTGAGAACAAGAAAAAAAAATCATAAAAAACCTGATGACTTTCCGGCAAAAACATAGGGCTTACATGAAACAAACCAAAAGTATTAAAGAGGGATTTTCCCCCCTAATTACTGTTGATTATATCCTAGTGACAATTCATCTATACTGTTTTGATTTCCAAATTCCTAATACTTCTTGTCCATGTTTTTTAATTACAAACACTTTTTATTTTGTATCAGTACAGTAAGTCTCTGGCTCTTTAGGCCCCCATATTAAAGTAGTTGTTTGTTTTGTTTTTGCTGTTTCCAAATATGTTTCACATACTGGTTTTTATTCTTTTAAATGTTTACATCAAAATAACTTCAGATTTATAGTAGAGTTGCAAGAGTAGCTCAAAGAATTCCCATGTGCCCTTCACCCAGATTCCCAGGTATTAAAGTAATACCACATTTGCTTTATGATTTCTTCTCTCTGCATATACCTATTTTATCCTGAACCACTTGAGCTGTATTTGAGTTGCTGACATGATGATCCTTTACCCCCAAATACGTCAGTATCTATTTCCTAAAAGCAAATACATTATCTTTCATTACTACAATAAAAATCAAAATTAGAAAATAAACATTGATGAAATGCTATTTTCTAATCTGCAGACCTCACTCAGATTTCACCAGTTGTCCTTGCAATGTCCCTGGTATCAAAAGAAAATCCCAGTTCACTTGTCACATTTATCCATTGTGTCTTTTGTCTTTAATCTAGGACAGCTTCTCAACTTTTCTTTTTTTTTGTCTTTCTTAACCTTGCAGGTTTGTTAAATGCAAATCAGTTATTTTGTAGAATATGCTATAATTTGTTTTTTTCTGATGTTTCCTCATGATTAGATTCAGGTAATACATATTTGGTAGGGATGCCACAGAAGTAGAATGTTGTGATTTTCTCAATGCACTATTTTAGGAAGTGTGTGATGGTGATTTGTCCTGTTGCTTGTAGAGTTAACTCTGATCCCTTAGTTAATGGTGGTGCTTATCAGGTTTCTCTACTGTAAAGTTGCTGTTTTTCCTCTTGTAATTATTAACTTGTGGAAACCTACACTGAAATGACTGTAAATATCCTCTTCTTCCTTATAATTTTGTCTGCTAGTATCCATTGATGACTCTTGCCCAAATCGTCTTTTGCTATGTTGGTTACCAAATGGCTGATTTCTAATTCTGTCTTTCCTTCTCCATTTTTTAGTTGAATCTCTACTATAACAAAGAGTTTTTCTTTCTTCTCCACCCATTCATTCATGTATATCAGATGTACTTATGGACTCTTATTTCATTCAATAGGTTTTTGATGCTAAAATCATTCCAAAAAAAAATAAAAATAAAAATAAAATAAAATCATTCCAGATTTAGCCAGTAGGAACCCCTTCAAGCTGGATCATTTGTCCTTTTGACGTGTTCCATTATTCTTTGAACACTTGAGGCTCATCTAATATTTTCCCAGTGCTAGTCCTGACACAGCCATGTCTTTAAGAAGCCCTGGTTCCTTTTAGTGAAGAGTCATATTTAGAACCCATCAGAGTGATATGACTTCTAGAGCCTCTCAACCGACATAACTAGGATATAGATGTATGTTCATGCACATAACCATACACATCTATATCTTTCTGTATCTAATATATGTATTAAAACCATGAGTATATACCAGTGCTTCAGTTTCAGTCCAACACAGGGTTTATTTTAGACTTTCTACTTTCCACTTCTCTAAAAGCAAAAAATCTGCCTAACATTATGTACATTATTTATTTATTTGCTTCATCTTTATCAGTCCACAGTTGTGTCATGTAAAAGTATTTTAATCAGAAAAAAATTTTGGCACCCTTTTACATGGAACATAGAAGAAACATTTTTAAGGATAAATTCATTTTTTTAGTTCAGAATAGAAGAATGATTTTTACTTTTAACTTCCTTCAACCTGAGCATTACAATATTGGCCTTAGATTCTTATTTGGAAATTTATTTACAAACCCACCAATGATTGTTCCTTTTTTATATCTTTCAAAGGAACTGTGAACTTGGGTTTACTTTTATGGTACATTCTAATCATTAAGTAGCAAGCACTTTTATTGAAAGTATCTCAATTGTCTTTGTCTGGAGATAATTGATTACAGGGTATAGACAAACAACCAGACTCGTGTTGAGAGAATATCACTGGATTATGTATCTGAAAAGTCCAGATATAAATTAGTTTTAGGGCGTATTTGATTCCAAGGGTCCAGATAATGTCATCAGGACCTGGTCTCTGTCACTTACCTTTGTTTTCCTTGACAATAAGGCTGTGTGGAAGTCCAGATTTATATCCTCAGAGATCTCATTTCAGCACAAAGCTTTATCACTTAAACACAGAAATTGGGAATAACTAACTGAACTAGATTTGTTTAGCTTGAGTCATACACTCATTTGTGAATTATGACCTGAGGTTACAAGCTCTTCAGTCTGGTCAGGGTCACACAGGCCCACTCCCCAAGCCCCACTCAAACCACATGTAAAAATAAGAGGTATGGTTCACCAAAGAAAATTCAAGGAATTGTTAGCAGAAGAGGGGTTAAGTAAAAGCTACAAATATCCAATATAGCATTGTATTTATCAACTCCCTAATATGACAGTAAAAACAAAGAAGAAATCCCTTTAAGAAAAAAAAACATGATAGTCTGTCATAGTGATTAAGCCCAAGGGAAATACAAATATCTGTACAAATATATCCTCATTTTTTTTAAAAGCACTAAAAAGTAATAGAATATTTTCAACTTTACACTGGCATAGCTAATGTCTTGTCATTGCCCTCTTGGGGAGGTTTCTAGTAAGCCAGTGCTTCTAAGGTAGTTTTAAACTTCACAGTTGAAGAAAGCTACTTAACAAAAATGCTACTAACCATTTTTTAAAAAGAAACCAAAATCTCCAGCTACTCTACTCTTCCCTGCTACGGTACCACTGTCATGGACATTAGGAGTCAGAATATTTCAGAATATTTAATTTATTGGTCACGTCTCTTGAATTATCTGTCTAGCTTAACCAGACAGTATATATAGCCCTTAATTTTCTCATCTGACAAAGAATTCTTCTAATTCCATGATTCTGATCTTTTAGCTCCTTGATCTTGCTTATCTTCCATATCTGCATTTTCATCTTTCAGCTCATGTTAATGGATATTTTGTATGACGTCTGGAGAGGGGCAGGAGATTAATTACTTTGGGAGAATTTGGACACTAGAGGTGGAAAAAAGCTTGGACAAAAATAAAAGAAGAAATGCAGGAAATGCTTGGAGAAAAATTATTAGCTAGGGGGACAGATTGTCTGGGAAGGCATAGAAGGCAACAAAGCTGGCAGCCCGGGTGGCTCCGCACTTTAGCACCACCTTCAGCCCAGGGTGTGATCCTGGAGACCTGGGATCGAGTCCCACATCGGGCTCCCTGCATGGAGCTTGCTTCTCCCTCTGTCTGTGTCTCTGCCTCTCTGTGTCTCTCATGAATAAATAAATAAAATCTTAAAAAAAAAAAAAAGCTATAAAGGGGAAATGAAGGCCATGAGGTGGTCAGGGCTTTTGAATAGAGAAATCTGAACTGTGTCATCTGTGTGGAAGAGAGCTATATTTTAGCCATATATAAAATGGATGTAATAGGGAAATGAAGTTAGGAGATTATAGCAATGGCTTTATAAAATGTTATCAGAACCTGAGGTAGAGTGGTAATCAAAGGAATGATGGGGACGCATTTCACACATAGAATCAAAAACATTTGCTGACCTTACATTTAGGGATAAAGAGAAAGAAAAAGGGGAGGGTGATATCATGTCTTTGAATCCAGGTATCAGAGAGAATAGTAATAACACAAACTCAGCTAGAAATATAAAAGAAAAGGTTTAGAGGGTAGTGAGCTTTGTTTTGGGATGTTAAATCTTTCGCTTGATCTAACAGAATACTAGATCATTTTCTAGCATAAAATGGAAATGTAGTCAGTTGAAGTTTTATCTCTAGTCCTAATCTCTAATAAATTCTTGATGTATATTTCTAAATATCTGTTGATCAGATCTACCTCAACGTCTATCAGTGCCTTCAAATTCAACATGTTGGATATTTCCCCAGACTTGTCCCCTTTCCTGAATTCCCTATGTATAAATTAGTAGCACCATTATTCACCCACTCACCAAGCTGGAAACCTAGGAATTGCCTTAATTTTGGCCTTCTCTTGTCCACCACACCTAATTTGTCACCATGCCCTGCCAAGGACGTTTGTGAAAAGTCTTTCAAATCTTCTTACTCCAATTTACCTTGATCAGCACTGCCTAGAACACTATCATCTCTTGCCTCAACCTTTTGCAATAGACTCCTAACTTGTATTCATATTCCATGTTACGTCTAGGGTTATCTTACTAAAATATAAATTTGAACATGGTCTCTCTAAAACCAGTGACTCCATATTTACTACAGCAGAAACTCATTTACAGTCTGACCATATATGCTTATCATTTATTTCAATTTCCTTTAAGTACCACACTGTACCAGCTGTATACGATTATGTACCATTTCCCTAATAAACTATATACTGTCATTTTCTTTTCTTCTTCTTTCTTTCTTTTCCTTCCTTCCTTCCTTCCTTTAAGGTTGATCCTTCTCTTTGTCTTTCTGGTGGTCACTTATTCTCTGTAAGTCGGTTACCCAGCTCAAATGTCTTCTGTACCCACATAATTCTTCTAACTATATTGTTATATTTTCTGTCTCTCACACTAGGCTGTCAGATGCTACTGGTAACATTCAAGAGCACAGGTTTAGTAAAGTGCTGCTAGGCGTAGAAACCTAAATGTTCTTTTTCTTTTAATGAGAGCATGGAAGAATTTGAAGTAGAAACAATGAGTATAAGTCAAAATTAAAGAACTTTGACAGGACACTAATGGAAAGCAATTGAACTAGATGAGGTAATAAATTTAGTATTTTTATTTATTTTTATATTATTATTTCTTAAAGATTTTATTTATTTATTCGTGAGAGACACACATACAGAGAGAGGCAGAGACACAGGCGGAGGGAGAAGCAGCCTCCATGCAGGGAGCCCAATGTGGGACCCAATCCCGGGACTCCAGGATTACGCCCTGAGCCGAAGGCAGATATGCTTAACCACTGAGCCGCCCAGGCTTCCCAAATTTAAGTATTTTTAAGTGTTTATTGTATTTAACTGTGTTTGAAAGAATCACGAAGAGGGAGAAATTTAAAAAGGAGCAAGGACTTAGGAGAATGAGGTGGTTGGAAGGAACTAGCTCTGGAAACAAACAGAAATAATATCTTTTTTCCACCTGGATGAATGGATAAAAATTTTAATTATAAATATGGAGTGTCGAGTTGAAGATGAAGGTGTATAGCAAGAATTTGATAGCTTTAATATATGACAACAGGGCAGACTAGCAACTCAGGATGTTATAATCACCATGAGAGCCCTCTCACAAAAGTCAATTGTTAATTATGCAGGATTTTTTGAGCTAATTGTTAAATCATTGGTAGCTTGAAATCTTCCATGTGGGACTATTCACACCACATAAATTGGCAAATGCTACAGATCGGGACTTTTTTCTCCCAGAGTTTGTTGAGTTTACTGCTACACCACTAAAATGCTTCAGGGCTTCCATGAAAGCCAAGCCAAAATGCTTCCAGATATTAGTGAAGACTAGGTTGAAATAGGAGAACATGATTGTATGTTGGGACTTGTCCCTTGCTTTGTATTTCTCTCCTGGAAATCTCTACTATGAAACAGAAAAGGTGGTTAGGGGGTGATCAAAGAGATGGAAATTAAAAAAGTAGGCTTTAGGATAATGAATTTAAAATATTGGAGAGAGAAACAAAATGCTGACAGTGGCATGGGGAGGGGCAGAGGCATTTTAGTAGGAAACTAATAGGGAAATAATGGACTTAATAAACATGGAGAAATTGTGTTGGAAGGAGATTCTGATTGGAATATAAAATAATATCTGTGAGTGTCCTAAGGAATAAGAAGGATGTCAGGCAAGAGAGTCATTTAGATCTCTGTGTAAAGAGTTCTAGGATGTAGCCATATGCACAAATGGAGGAGAGGGAAGAATATTGTAAAGTGAAGGAAGGTGGCGAAGTATAAATTCCAAAGATTTATTTGAATTCAGAGCTTGAACTCCTGCAGGGCTTAAATTCACGACCCTGAGATCAAGAACTGAGCTGAGATCAAGAAGTCAGATGCTTAACCACCCAGGCGCCCCTAAGTTCCAAAGATTTAAAGAATGGTTAGATCATATTTTGAAGTTGATAAAGAATGATGGCATGCAAGAGAGAGAGGCAGAAGAACATAGACCCGATGTTAAAGTTATAAGGAGATGAAAACTGGAGCCAAAAGATAAGTTTGTGATTTGGAGAGAGCAAATGCACATATTTAAAATAATAAGAAGCAGGGATTCCTGGGTGGCGCAGCGGTTTAGCGCCTGCCTTTGGCTCACGCACGATCTTGGAGACCCGGGATCGAATCCCACATCGGGCTCCCGGTGCATGGAGCCTGCTTCTCCCTCTGCCTGTGTCTCTGCCTCTCTCTCTCTCTCTCTCTCTCTCTCTCTCTCTCTGTCTCTGTGACAATTATAAATAAATAAAAATTAAATTAAATTAAATTAAATTAAAAAAATAATAAGAAGCAGAAGATGGATGGATGGTAGATCATGAACTAAAAGGGGCCCAGGAGAGCAAAGTTGTATTCAGCCACTGAGTTTAGTAAATGTACTGGCCATCAAGATCTCAGTACCCCGGCATGCCTGGGTGGTTCAGCGGTTGAGTGTCTGCCTTGGGCTCAGGAAAGGATCCTAGAGTTCCAGGATGGAATCCGACATCAGGGCTCCCTGCAGGGAGCCTGCTTCTCCCTCTGCCTGTGTCTCTGCCTCTCTCTGTGTTTTTCATGAATAAATAAATAAAATCTTAAAAATCTCAGTACTGCTAGTAGAAGTAATCCTCATCATTAGTGATGCTGGATAGGTTGGTAATGGCCATCCACAGGGCTGAATTACCCGTAGGCAGACCAAGCAGGGGCCTCGGAGGCATGTGGTCCGTGCTTAAAGCTAAGCATGGACACCAAACAAGGAGAGAATTTTCAGATAATATTAAATATTTCCTCTCAAAGAATTATTCATCAAAGGAAAATCATAACTTTGTTATACTTCCTTCTTGCTTTATAGTTTCATATTATTTTTATGTTTAATTATATGGAAGGTGTTGAGATAGAGTGAGGGTTTAGAGTAAAGATATTATCATCTTTTCACTACTCTATTGGTCCATTTCTGGCTGTCTGCCTCAAAGAATGTAGTAGTTTATTGGCCTTTTCCAGAATAATGCAAAAATATCTCCTCTGGATGTGCAGAATTTTCATGCAAGTGAACTAGTGAGCTACTGTGAAAAAAGAAAATATTTGGATTTAGCTCTCTTTATTAATATTCCACACTCAAGGGCTTAGTTTTAAGTATCTGTTTTATAGTTTTCATTTCTTAAATTATGACAACAATGTTGTATTAATGCTCTGTAATCTCTAGAAAAGAGTTTGGTTAAGAGCTTGATTTAGAAGAGAAAGAATTTGTTACCCGTCTGATCTATACAAATTATCTTTTTACATTTATTTATGTATTATATTATTTTCTCGTAGCTAATTAGAAAAGAAAGGGGGAAACATGAGGTCTGCAGATAAAGTATTGACCCATACCACATGAATGTAGTAGCCTAAAACCTATCTTAAAAATAACAATAATGTACTCCAGAATGCACATAAGTTAGGAGTTGCATCTGTAAAAGCTATTAATTTGAAAACTCTGGTTTCTGGTTTTTAGCTGCACAAATATATATCTTTCTAATTACAGAATAAGTGCCATTAGTATCAAGCAGTGAGTACAGCTGCCCTGAAACCAGTATAACTTGAGGCTGTAATTCCATCTAAATTCCTCTTGACCTAAATCCACTCTTTTTTATAAATTTAAATTTATGCTGCATTTATTCATTTTTCTAGCACTCTACAGTTATAAATGCCTTTATTCTTCAGCATCCTTTGTGATACATTTTAAAACTTGATAAAAGTCAGAAAATAGTTCATTTTAGGTAAGTCTCCATACTGTCACATGAATCAAAATATATATTTCTTTGTCCTGTTCACATTCCAGATACCATACTCTTCAGCATCTCCTGGGAATTATGTAGTAAGTACATTTGGGATTGTTTGCTCATAAGATTTGATGTTATGTTTTATTTGGGCAATGAAATAGTTGTCCAGATGTTAAGAAGAGCCCCTGTGTATTGGCCAAGAAGTGAACATCTGATATGTATTGAGTTTTTCGTCTGCCAACCTCACTACATATGTTGATATTCATTAGTGAAACAGTTATCAATCTGGCCAAAATTGCCCTGAGTACTGTGTTTTACTACAGCATATGTTTCTGTAAACCAATACAATACACTGTGTCCAATCATGAAGAAAGCCATCCCGAGTTACACAATGATAAGCTTGAATTTGCAGTTCTCCCGAAGAAGAATCTACATCCCTTCCCTCACTCCACTCACCACACTCAAAGTTTAGGAAGACATTAAACTTTTTCCCCCAATCATAAAGAGAATCAGAATAATGACTAGTGATTGGGAGTGAGTGGGGAGGCGGGGGGAGTTTTAAGGGATTTTTTCTTAAAAGAAAAGAATTAAGAAATTGAAAACACTTATTTTTCTTCTTACTATTATTTAGTACATGTTAAAATTTTCCACTAATTCATACACACGTCAAGTCAAATTAACAGGTCTTACACGAGTTCTTGAACTTTCAAATGACTTTTTCACCATCATCACATTATAATCCTTGCTGCGTCTCGGGGTGGCCATGGAAGATAAATTGTTATAATATTTAGGAGTAAATGCCTACCAGAAGAGCAAAGATAAAATGATAAAAAGGAAAATCTTTCCTAAAGAAATTTTGGAGGTGGTGGCTAACTGGGGTGGGAAAAAATAGGAGGTCTGAAGATCGATGAGCATTTTACTCTCCGTAGAAATAATGTTTTATGAGCGTAGTAAAAAGCACACACTGTTTTTGGATCTGTGAACTTAGGGCTCAATGTCCTCTTATGCTGTACAAACTAAGAAAGCCTCACTTTTTTCACATTCACTATGAAGCAAAAATGAAAGTAAGAAGATGTGGGTAGAACCTGTTTTTTTTTCCTAAATCACTTGAGAATAAGCCTAATATATAGTTTTATGAATTTATTTGAAAGGAAATTTAAATTATTTTTTAAATAGTATATATATCATTTGAAATAATTAGTGGGCTGTGTCTATACATTCAGAATGAAGTACAAATGTATCCACTTAGTAATTTATCCAGATTAATTACTGTACATCTGAAAAATTCTAAAACCCTTTGCCAGAGTTATCCATTTTGGTTGTCTGAAATAACTGAATTAACCTTAGAATCACCTAATTTCCATTTCAGATCGATTAGTAACCCACAGCATTAGTCAGCACTGCCTCCCATTTCTAATTGTTGTGATAGCAGAAGGTTCAATGCTCTGGAAGTGTAATAGTTGATACCAAAAGAGAAAGAAATAGCATCAGTGTATTTTTTTAAACATATGAATATCTTTGAGTTTTTAGCTTTCTATAAAAAAATCATGATACAAAACATAAGAAAATTATAATAAACTAAATCACAGATACACATGAATGATTCTGTTTTATGGATTTGTAAAGGCCCCAATAAATGGTTTCTCCTTAACCTCATTATACCTGATGTGATTAAGTCATGAATAATAAATCAGTGTTAAAGGCTCATTGTTTTTGGAAACTTGTCAAAACAGTCTCAACATATTTAAGCTAAATTATATTTGCATAATGTTGAAATGATTGTACATTCAAAGAAAATAAATTATGGAGAAAATATATTTCCTTTGTGATTTTCAAATTGGATTATTATAGATAAGTCTAACTTTTCTTCTGTTTTTCCTTATATTGTTTCATGAAATGCCTTATTTTTACTGAAATTTTGTATAATTATTTAGGGTCCTCCAGGAGGTGGAGGGCCACCAGGAACACCCATCATGCCTAGTCCAGCAGGTATTGTAATCACACTAGCCACATGGGCATTTGATTATTAGAATAAATTACAAAATACAAAAATTGTTATGATGGAAGGTTAGTAGTATTCATTATCTCATTGATGGTAACAGAAATAGATGACAGGGAGCAAGTGGGAAGAAACAGGGTTCTTCAATAACTATCGTCCAATTACTTTAAGCATGTAGAAAATTCCTGTTGTGTGGGTAGCAGATACAATCAGGATGCAAATGGTGTTAATCTATATGAATTGCCCAATAATTTATCTGACAAAAAGATTCCTTGAGACTGTGAAAAAAAAATCTAAATCTCACAACTTAAAAAATTCTGCATAAGTGACACATGAAATATACATAGATCCATTAGGTTTAATCAGACCCACCATTATCTTACCAACATGGCTGTAGATATGCTTACACATCTGTATGTATATATATTAGCTAAACGTCACTATGTAGTGGAAGGAGTATTTTTTTGTTTTAATCTTGGTAAACTAAAATGTCTCAATATTTCTATAATCATTTCATAGGAAGATTTTAAATAGCTTTGTCCTTTCTTTTTGAGACTTTATTATAGACTATTAAATGTGTTGTTTCTTGAAGACTGTAATGGTAGGAGTTTACTGTGGTACAGCCCTCCTAAAATGGCTCTAACAACACCTATCAAGTGCCATAAAAAAGTTCACACCACTTGCCTCTATAATCCTTCTATGAGAAATGATTAGAGACACAACCTAAGATTTATATAGAGGGATACTCATTTGTTGTGGTTAATACTAAAATAGCAGATATAACCTTCAAACCTAATGCAATTTTAGTGAAGTTAAATTAGTTTTTATGGAATACTATGTAGTCATTAAAATTATTATCAAAGAATTTTTAATAACGTGGAGAATAAATGTTCATGATTCAGTACAATATGATCCCAATTTTATTTTAAAAAATATATAAAACAGAAACGTAGAAAGTAGAAAACAAAGAAATAGGCTAGGACAGTGTTAACTTTTGGGTAATAAAATAGATGGGAAAGTTTTATAATTAGGAAAAATTTTTAATCATGTTGCACTGTTCAATCCATATGTTCTTAGCTGGATTGTTGAAATCTAAGATGTATGGGAGCTTGAAATTAAATATCACTAATCCTACCAATAAATAGTCATTTTTAAGTTTTGAGTCTTTAATTTTGAAAAACCATCAATCTGATAATTAACACAAAATTTTGCTTTGCTTCACTAACTCTTTGGATATTATCATAAACATTTCATGGATTTCTGTCCTCAGAACATCTTCACTGAAGTGAAACAGAGTTCATTCAAGATGGAATTATGTGAATTGAACATCTTGCCCACATTTGCATTCTTGTATGGTGAAATTAATGTTTAGTTTATGAAGATAGCATATGATTAATAACCACTGCACTACAATTTAAGAGAAATTTTTTGGAGAAACCACTAAACTTTGCAGTTGATATGTAATCTGAATACACTTTATCCTCTCAAGCCAGAAATTGCACCAGTATGTCTTCCTAGCCTTGTGCATACTCCTGCGGATGCATCCTTTTCACAGTCATTCCTCCAATATGAAGCCAATACCCTCCCCGCAAAAAATAGGTTCCAGAATCTATAAAGTTTTTCTGTATATAAAAAGATGTCAGATGTATTCTAGAAAATGCCAACCTTATTCCTCTCCATGTTTTTTAGATGAAATTACGTTTTTGATTGGTATTAAAAGCAATACATTTATTTTTCCTTTTGCATATTTAAAATATACAGCACATTTCCTTTCCAAATTAATTACTAAAATCAGTTAAATAAAATTAGTAAGGCTAATAAAGATGAAAAGCCATTTGAAGATTTCCTATGTTTAAGAAGCAATCCAGGATTTCTGAAAGATACGTTTTTATAGGATTAAAGTATATCCCATTAGTTAAATCTCAGTCAGCAGATATTTATTGTGTGTGGCACACAGGTATAAGACATGGTCCCTTTCCTTCTCTCAATGAACTTATTATAGCCTTGTTGGAAGCAGGACAAGAATAAGACAAAACATTAACTAGAATGCAAAGGAGAATTCAATGATGGGAGAGCATTCATGAATTTGGAAATAGCAGAAAACAAAATTTCATGTAAGAGGTAACATTTGCAGTGGATCTGGAGTCGTGAGTAGAATTTCAGTAGATCAAGGCTGGGAAGAAGATACTTGGAGGAAGTAAGAACAAAAATACAGAGATTCAGAAGGTTGGTCATATGCAGGAAAGAACAAGCAGCTTGGGTTGACAGGAGTATAATGGACGTAAGGATGTAAAAATAGCTAAGGCCACATGAGTCGATGGGGACCTTAGTACAAACAAGATCTGAGGTGGGCATCTCAGCATTTTCAGCGGAATGATCTATTAGTCTAGATGGGAAAATAATATTTAGATTCATGAATCACTGTACACTAACAACCAATAAACAACATCTAACTTACTCTCTAAGTAGTACACACTAAAATAATAAACTTTTTAAGATCTACTAAGCAATCTCAAAATAAAAGGAAAAGGAGTTGCCCATTTCTTGCTCTAAGGTTTATTGCCATGAGAAAGCAAATGATTTTTATCTCCTGCCTTGTATCAGTACAAGAAATTTGAAACATATTCTTTTTCAGAATAGTGAGGCTTAATACATTATATTTAAGAAAACTATAATTATGAGGAAATAGAAAACCATTTCCTGAATGTAAAATATTTGGCCTTTCACTCTAGGTAATACATGATAAAAACACATGTACTCAGAGACTTAATTAGAAATAGCTCATAGATATGAAATGTAAATTTTTAAAAATATAAAATGTTACATATTTTATATGGATATATACTATAGTCATTTTTACTATAATGTATCAAGAATAAAATGAATGAAAAAAATTTTATTAAAAGTCATACTGGAAGAAGCTGACTTTTACTTCAAGCAAGAGAAATTGTCATTCCAATTGTATAGTCTTATCCTATTCTCTTTCGTTTAGAATGAAGCCAGGATATTGCACCAGCTATTAATCATTATAAGATAAATAAACTATTTTTAAAATTGGTGTATAAGAAGCCTAAGGAAATAATGAAAAGCTACTGAATCTGAATTTTAAGAGATTTTTTTGTTATACTTGTACATATAAATTGTTTAGTGAAATCTAAAAGTATCCATTTTTTTTTTAAAAGACAGACTTTCCTGTAATTTTTTAGATTTTTAAAGTAATGCTCCTTCTGACCTGAATTATTCAAGGGATTACTCCTAATATAGTAGGTAAATATTCCCATTTACAACCTCAGAATGATCATTTCTGAGTTGGAAAATGACTTACAAGTATTTGTTTCTGAACGTTAGTAATGACTATTTCAAGTGCTAGCTATTAATATGTATATGAATGTAGATCATCTTTGATTATTACTTTGTGTTGACTTGGGTGATAATTATAAAGAAAGATGTTAATTAAGTAATATTTTGTTTCAGATTCAACCAACTCTGGAGACAACATGTATACTTTAATGAATGCAGTACCTCCTGGACCTAACAGGCCTAATGTAAATATGAATTTTTAATAAATTTTCTAATGTATTTGAAGGCTCAAACTAAGTGCACTCCATTTCCTAGGTACCACTTAAGCTTTCTATTTTCCAGAAACTTATCAGATATCCCCAAAAATCAAATCCTTTCTATGTTCTGGGTTAAAAAAAAAACATAATACATAAAATGTATAACAAAAGATTTTGTAGCAATCCCTAAGTACCACTTAAGCTTTCTATTTTACTACCCAGAAACTTATTAGATACCGAAAAAAATCAAATCCTTTCTATGTTCTGGGTTAAAAAAAAACATAATACAAAAAATGTATATAACAAGGGATCCCTGGGTGGCGCAGCGGTTTGGCGCCTGCCTTTGGCCCAGGGCGCGATCCTGGGGACCTGGATCGAATCCCACGTCGGGCTCCCAGTACATGGAGCCTGCTTCTCCCTCTGCCTGTGTCTCTGCCTCTCTCTCTCTCTCTCTCTCTCTCTCTCTCTCTGTGACTATCACAAATAAATAAAAATTAAATAAATAAATAAAACATTTTTTAAAAAATGTATATAACAAAAGATTTTGTATCAGTATAACTTAAATGTAAAGCTGAACCTAATCAATTATAAAATGTTGGTGTGTAGTTTTATCTCAAATTTTACATACTTATTAATACTATTTAAAAATGATAGGTAATATATAATCATTTATACTAACCTCAGTTTTAGCATCACCAATTTTTTCATTATGGTTGTTTCTTTTATCCTGATAAACTTGAAATAAATTAGGAAGTTGGATATACTTGTTTTTCTTTAGAGTTTTGAAATCTGGAATTTAAATATGGAAATGAGGCAGTTCTACATAAAGAATTTGGGTGTTCTTAATAAAGCATATGGTTGTGATTTTTCCACACTTAGAAAAGTATTAATTTATAAGACCTACATATTAACAAAAATATAACAGGATGGTTAATACGCAGATATATGAATATAAGATTGCCAGGATTAAATAAAAATAAGAATTCCACAAAAAAGGAATTTTCCATAATTATGCCAAAAAACAGGAATGAAATAATTATTATAATTAAGCTTCCTAGCAGTAAAGGCAACAAATCCAACCACTATAGTATGATACTTGAAATATGGCCAGTCCAAATTGAAGTTTGTTGGGACACCTGAGTGGCTCAGCAGTTGAGCCCCTGCCTTTGGCTCAGAGCGTGATCCCAGATTCCCAGGTTCGAGTCCCGCTCGGGCTCCTTGCTTGGAACCCTCTGTCTGTGTCTCTGCCTCTCTGTGTCTCTCATGAATAAATAAATAAAATCCTTTAAAAAAATTGAGGTTTGAGGTTTGTTGTAAATATAAAATATGCACTAGACTTTGAGGAGTTAGTATGAAAAAAATAATGTAAAGTTTTTCATTAAAATTTTCATACTGACTGCATGTTGAAATGATCATTTTGAGGAGTTGGATAAATAAAATATATTATTAAAATTAACTTGACCTGTTTCTTTTTACTTTTCAAAGATAGCTGCTAGTAAATCTAAATTTACTTACATAAGTTTGCATTTGCAGCTTGCATATTATTTCTGTTAAGCAATACTGCCTTCAGTTATCACTCTTCTCTTTATATAATCAAATAAATTGGCTTTCAGGAAAAAAGAAACAATTTCCTGTCAATAATGTCTGAAAGGTTTTTCCATAGCACTCTTAACAAACATTGAATAGAATAACGAACAATGCTATTTTAGAAATTCAGCAAAAACATAGAAAACCTCTTCATAGTACAATTTCATATCTTAGAACTTGATATTTGATATGGAGGGAGTGAGAGAGGAAACCCAGAGCCTATGGTACTGAAGACATATCTGTGGGCAGCTAAGCCGACATCATCCAAGTATGTCCCATTCTGGTCCTTTAACTCGATACAAAGATAAGAGATCCAAGAAAAGTAGAAGCTGAACATGTCACTTTTTCAAATGTCATTCATCTCTGCCAGAGGTAGTAAAAGCAAATGCCTGCTAAGGGCTAGCACTGCAGTTTTATGTGCTTCAAGCATATATACCAGTAGTCTTCATAACTTATGAAAACACTGTAGGACCCAGATAAAAGAACCAAACCAAGTTAGTTCAGGGGGTTTTGGCCTTACCAGCACAAATTTCTCAGCCCAGATCTAAACTATGGTTTTGGCAAAAGCTGAATAAAATAGTAAGTTCAAAGTTAATTTCTTTAAGCTACTGTTTGAGGTGTGTTTGTGTGTATTCATTCTAAGTTGTTTACTGAAAATCCGTCTGTGTACTTTAAGCAACAAAATTTTAGGCAACAGAATTGGCATTATATCTTGGGAAAATGTATAAGCATGTAGTTTTATGATCCCAGTGATGGAAAGCCATCTTACCTCCAAACAAATAGAGATAGGTAGATATAGAAACAGATTATAGATTATATACAGTTACATGTCTGCTGAGGACAGTTGTTTTTCTCCCAAAATCCTGTGTGATTAATAAACACCACCACCCCATCTACACACATAAATACACACATACACACACACCACATTCAGTATTCTGTACCATACAACATGGAAGAGATGCTTTTGGCATGGGAAATTTTAAGAGCAAGTGTTTTTCAATAGGCTCTTTTAACTGTAAACGTAAGATAATTATAGATAACTTGTTTTCAGACTGGGTTTAGATTTCCTCAGGAGTATTCCGAGGAGATAAGGAAAAAGACTGAATGGGCAGGCCATGGCCTCTCCACGTGCTCTGCCACAGTATGTCAGTTCACCTCTGTTTTGTGCTGGGCTTCCAACTGAAAATAAAATAATCCCACTACTTTAAAGAATGTTAACTATAACTGCTGTAGAATGTCCAATTGTCATTGAACTGACATAGTTGAGACTGCCAAGAATTAACTATATTGAACTGTCCCCAAGGAGCTAAATGTATTTAACCTGCAAGATGAAATTATTTATTATGTTCGTTTGAACAAAGATAGATTGTCTGCTAAGAAAAATGTTAATGTTGGCATAAAAATGTTAAATTATTCTTATTAATAAGCCAATACTTTTAGCAGCTTCTTAAGAATCATCTCTAGTTTATAATAGTAAAATCTGTCAAGAGCATAGAAGAGAATGCTTATCTTCTCATTTGCACTGAAATGTATGTGCTTTCTAGTTGAGAATATCTGCAGAGAAATCGGGATAGGAATGAGGATTAGCCTAAAGATGGTATGAAGGAAGTAGGGCAGTCCAGTTTGAGAATCTATAAGGCTGGAAAAAACCTCCATTACTTGAAAATGAAAATAAGTTGTGGCATTATCTTCTAATGTTAAAGATAGGTATTGTAACATTGAGATAAACAGTTGTTTTCAACGTGGTCATAGTAATTTTCTTCATTTTTTAAATAGTTTCCAATGGGCCCCGGGTCAGATGGCCCCATGGGTGGATTAGGAGGAATGGAGTCACATCACATGAATGGCTCTTTAGGTAAGGATATTGAGTTTAATGTTTAGAAATCAAAACAAAACCTTAATTCTACATAGTGGATATTGCAGTTTGCAAAGTGCTTTTGTACACAGGAATTTATTTTAAAATATTTCAACTTTCACTGACTATTTTACAGTATATTAGTCATGATGACAGGAGATCATTTGAAAATCAGAAGTGTCAAATTGTTCTTAGTTCTTATTCACAAGTGTTTAATATATCAAAATCTGAGTGTTTTTGGGTAAAAGAGATACTGCTGTTCTGGGCACATAATCATACATCCCCCACCTGGAGGACTACAGTATCTTCCCAACTGGTTTGTCTCCAAAGGTCTACAGACACAATCTCAGAGGAATTTATGTTCTCTGCAAGAATTTCTTAAGTTTGTTTTTGTTTTCTAATGTTTATCTCTTTTAAAAACAAAATTGGCAATCATATTCTGAATAATCTGAACAATTCTCTTAATTTAAGAGAGAACATTGGCACATACTCTGCATTCGTGATGAAGCTGAGTTCTAGGACTGTGACTAATGGTTGGAAACATACTTCATAAACGATGCTTTCTTACCAAATGAAGCCAAATATCTTCAAGATGAACAAAAAGTTTCACTATAGTGAGGAATAGAGATAAGTGGCACCCACCTGACTAGGCCACACGGTACACTGTATGTACAGGCAGACCAAATGCAAAACCAAAACCAAAAATTTATTGGTTTATGCATTTATTTTATCTTTTATATGTTTAAATAACATTATCAGAAACTAAAAGTTGACAGTGAGGGTAGAGGCTTATGATAATTTTTTTTCTTTTGGAAAGGGACCACCTTTTTACTTAGGTTGGAGTAACTAACTATTCCTGTAACAAGTTATACACAGATTTCAGGACTCCACCCAAATGCCATCCTCTGAGACTTTGAAAAGCTGTGTAACTTCAATAATCAAGAAATTATTTGCAACACATTGATAGGCTTTTGAGCTTTTAAGGTCCATACTTATTTTACATACATTTATATTTTGCCTAGATTTCAAAATCTCCAATTCTGGTAGCCACTAGCCATGGGTGACTAATTTTAACTTAAAATTAAATAAAATATGAAGTTTACTTCCTCAGTTGCACTGCCACATATCAAATGTCAATAGCCACACATAGCTAATGGTTACCATAATGAACAGCATAGAGAAACATCTCCATCATCACACAAAGCTCTACTGGTTAGCACTATTCTAGAACTTTATTTTTTAATTTATTGCAATATAATTCATTTTCGAATCCTTTAATTTATAAAATTATTCAAAAGAAAGGATGATATTTGGTCATAGTTAGAAGATTTTCAGTTATATTATTCTCTAGGATAGAAATTAGTATTGATTGTTCACTTCTCCCAAGAATCAACATAAAATTACAGTATTATTTTAAATAATATTGTAATTTATGAATCAAAATAAAATTACAGTATATTTTGAAGACATTCTTACTTTTGATGTATCAGCATGAATATTGATTGCTGTCAAATTTTTAATATTATTAAAAATTCTTTGCTTTGGTTATTATAGTAAAATATGGCTCAGACTAGTATTAGATATTATTGCAGATGTCCATCTTATATTTTATCAAATTTAGAAGCATAATTTTAGAAAATATATTTCTCTCTCTCTTGCTCTCTCTATATAGACATACACATATGTATATACATTTTAAAAATTGGAATTGAATAGGATTAGTAAGTGATCTAATATTTCATTTTCAGGAATTTATGATAACAATAGTTTCCTTCATCCTGCCTAAACTAAACAAAAAAAGATGATTGGGAGCTAGAGATGCAACTCATCCTTTGATTTGCCATCAGATGATACTTATTTACCATACAGTATAAGAGAAAAGAAATTTTTTAAGATTAAAACTTTTTAAGATTAAAAAATTCAGGAGATTTATAATGGAAAATACAAAGAGTGTACTGTTTTTATTTATTTTAGAGAAATAATTTATACATGAAATCATTAATAAAGATTTTCTTTTCATATTTTGTTTCAGGCTCAGGAGATATGGATAGCATTTCCAAGGTGAGTATTATATATTGTCTATTTTGTTTTTTATTTGTATTTTATTCCACATGGAACTCTTAGTAAGATTATTAGAATAATCCTATGAATTTTGTTCTTGAACAAGCATTTGAAAGTAGAGGTCCAGATAAAACTAAGTGAAAGTTAAAAATATCAATGCATATAATAAGAAAGGGTAAAATGAGTTTTTTAACATGGTAAGATGCATTTACAGGACATACTGTATACATAATTAATTGATACCCCAGTAAAACCAATTTAATTACCTTTATGATGTCACTTATTTATAACGCAAATTGACATAGTGTAGGTAATCTTTTGAAAATGTAAAGAAGTCTAGAGCAAAATAATAAGAGGCAAATTTGAAAAAGTTGGTATATGCTATAAGGGCATTGCATTTGTACATTTCATTTGTGTTTCAAACCTATACTATGGAATGCTGATGTCCTCAATCATTATTCTAGTTCCCCAAAATAGAATAGGAAAGTAATTAGAAGAAAATTATATTAATACAGGTAGGAAAGAGACCTTCCAATAGCTTGTGTCTCCATTTTTCCTCCTTTGTAGTTTGAGTATTTAAAATTAATCTTTTGCTAAGATGCCATGTATTTTTTTCGAAAGAATACCTAAGTACATTTTAGGTCTTGGTGAATTTAAAATAGTTCTCTGTGGGTCAAAATATATTTAGAATGGCCGATAAGAACTAATTATTAACTACCATTAGAATGACTCTCTTAGAAGTCTGCTTTATATCAATAAATACCGAAATTCATTAAAGGATAACTTCATTTTTAATCCTACTTCTAATTTATATTCATGTGTAATAATGTAAAATTCCTGGTGCCAAGGAAAATATAGTAAGATTGATTAAGCTACAAAACCTTTTAAATTAAGAGTTTAAGCTAAGAGAGAGAGAGTGTGTTGAACTGGCATTCTGACATTCTATCTACATTGCCTGGCTGCTTGCCCTTACACATTCTAATGCACTTTGGATATCTATGTTTAGGGACAATCAGGAAGGTCTTTTTCTTTTCTTAAAATAGGTAAACATAATGAGTACTAGATTACTTCTCTGAGAAATCATATTCTAAGCAAAATAGGTAAAACCTGCAAAAGGCCTGTTTTCAAAATAGGATTCATTTTATAATTCCATTAGAGCCATCTATCTGGGAAGCACCTTTACAAGTCACGTGACCATGACTGTATTGGCTATCATAGGTATCTAACAATTGATATTAACCGAATTGTGCTTCGTGGTCACCAATAAAATTTCTAATTTTGTATTTGAGAAGCGTATTCTAGTATCCAAAGATAATCTTTATTACACAAAGGTGGGATCATCCAGATTGCTTAACATCATCTTTCTAAAATTTCCACCAATGACCCACAGCTTTGTACATTAGACAGATGTAAACAAAATTCTATATAGTAAAGTACTTTGGGTTTTCTTTTTCCAAATTTTTATTTAAATTCCAGCTAGTTAACCTATACTATAATACTAGTTTCAGGAATAGAATTCAGTGATTCATCACTCACATATAACACTCAGTGCTCATCACAAGTGCCTTCCTGAAGATTCATCACCCATTTAGCCCATCCCCCTGCCCACCTATGGGAAAGTTCTTTGTAATTTATTATTAAAGCACTTTAAAATTTTTAAATAGATTCGTAATGACAAATTAAATACCATGTTGTATCTGCCCTCATATCAGATCTACTACTATTCCTTCTTTGTTAATTTTCCTATTCTACTTCCAGAGACCACTTTTTCCATTACATTGTGCCCACTGCTGATAACATTCTCTTGCCTGGTGATGTATTGCTTATTCTTTAAGCATTAATTGACCACCCACTGTGTACTTTTGTGCCCTGGGTGTTAACCTCGTGCAGTATGAGAAGATATAAAAGACTTCTTTAAATACAAACATAATTTCTGTCCTCAAGTGGTTAGGTAGTCAGGAGTTCCTTCACTCCGTAAACATTAATGCACCAAGGCATTATGCCGGGCTCTGAAAATCCCAGGATAAACAGAGTATGGTCTCTGCCCTCAAGAAGCTCAGTATAACCAATAAGGAAAAACTCTTACAAAGTGAAGTCCAAATACATTTCAATTAACATAAGAATTTCCCTCCTAAAACATGTCATTTAACCATGTCCTAGAAATGATTAGTTGTGTCTGCCTTCAGCTGAGGTCCCATACAGCTTACTTCTGCACTGCCCCCTCTCCAGGTCCATTGGTTCTGGGCTCTAGCGAGGCTGTCTGGGTGATGGTACCACTGGTGTCTCTTGCATCTCCACTACACTGTGGTCATTTTTTATCTAATCAGCACCATCATGAATACCCCCCACCATCCCCAATTATTTCTCTCCCCACCTCATTCTACTCACAGCCTAATTATTTCAGATTTTTACTCCGTACTATCCACACTATCACTAACTCCATTTCCCCCACCTTCTTCCTTTTCCAACATAAGACCAGTTATCCTAAAAAACTCTCCTCTCTTCTCATTTCCTGGATTCATTCCTTTTCATCCTGTTATTTTTCTAGTCATTCTTATTTGTGAATCAGAAGATAGTTGTGACCATTGCTGCTTAACAGTTTTGTTCAAAATCCCTTAGGGCTCCAGTTGCATCTTCGTATATTTTTTAAGCACCAGTATTACATATATATTTTAAAATTTCTTACTCCATTTTTTGTTGTTTACTAGAACTACTATTCTTTTACTAATTTTTTATTGTAAATATACTCTATTTTATCCTCTTTATACATAAGGTAATAAAGAGTACTGAATTGAGAATCAGAAAGCCTAGTTCTACTACCTATAAATTAGAGCAACGTGTTACTTAATTTCTCCAAGGCTTAGTTTCCTTAGCTGTAAAAGACAGTTTGCACTTTCCCTGCCTTCTTCACAAAACTGTTGAGAGTCGAGTATGAACATATGCTAGGAGCTCTGAAACACTATACAGATATTAAATATCTTCCTCCTCTTTAGTTATACTGTCTTCTGTGGGAAGGCTAGGAACTCACACTGTTACCTGCATTTTGATAGCACTTGTTTCATTGATAAAGTGAGCTCAAAACTCTAAAGGAAGGGTTATAAAATTATTTCTTGCTCAGTTGAGGATTATCTAGTAAAACTCATATGTATCTTTCTCAAAATGCAGAATTAATCTTTAGAAGCCCAAATGTGAAATTCTTTTCATCCCTTTTGCAACTGAAAAGTCATCCATTTAATCAATGGAACAAAAATATTTTCCCTTGGAGCTGTTTTAGGAGTTGGGGGTGGAGAAGAGCATATGGTTTATTTTCTTAGAAGGAAATTCTGCAGTTCACATTTAACATACTTAACATTTATATTTTTGAGTTTGAAAAAAAAAACATATCAGAGAGGGCCAAATTTGATCATATCATGCTTAATAAATTATCAAAGAAATCTTTTCAACCTGAAGCTTTCTGACTCCAGAACCTTAGTTCCAATTAAAGATCCCACACTCATCACAGGGGACTTAATCGACAACTATAGATCTCTGTCATCTTCTCAGTGTGGCCTGGGTCCTAGCTTACTGTGTCCCCTGAGAGAACCATGACTAGCATTGTGTTCTTTTGGGGGGCTGACAGAGTCAAAACAATAGTCTGTGAAACTTGTTATTGGCAGCCTCTGAGAAATCAATTCAAAATCCACCTTGAGGGAATCCCTGGGTGGCTCAGCGGTTTAGCGCCGCCTTCAGCCCAGAGCGCAATCCTGGGGTCCCGGGATCGAGTCCCACATCGGGCTCCCTCAGGGGGCCTGCTTCTCTCTCTGCCTGTGTCTCTGCCTCTCTCTCTCTCCGTGTCTCTCATGAATAAATAAATGAAATCTTAAAACACACACACACACACACACACACACACGCACCATCCACCTTGAGAGGGCTTCAAATAATGTCAATATTATTTTATTCCAATTATGGACAGAATCAAAATTTCTGTAAATGTGCACTTTCTTAATAGGAGTTTGAACAAGTTTGGAATAATTTCTGAGGGTGAGTAGAAGGAACAATAATTTAATTAAGAGATGATATGGAAAAATACTTGCAAGATAAAATCAGAGAACAGAGGGTCTAAGGGAATTAAATGTGTTAGCCAGAGGAAATTGTGTGTGTGAGAGTGTGTGTGCATGCATATGCAAGCACGTACACAGACATGCTTATATGTAACATTCGTGTATGAGGTCATAGCTTAAGGGAAGCACATTCCAGTTTGAAGAAAGGGTTAATGAGAATGTAATAAAATCCCTTGAAGACGGGATTGGTATAATACTAACTATACTTTTTTTTTTTCTAACTATACTTTTATAGCTAAATTCTTAGAGTACAAGTAGAAAATACACATTAACTGGAGTAAGAAGTGTAACCAAAGTGCCCAATGTAGCTAAAAGTGATATTTACTTGGGTTCTTTTGTACTCCCTACTCCATAATTATGTGCTCAAGCTATTGAAGCATGCTTTTTTGACTGATGTAAGCCCTTTTTCTGTAGCCTTGATCTAAGTCAGTCATATTCTTGCCTGGATGATGAAATCTACTGGAAACTGCACACAAACATAGCTACAGTTAAATGTAACGTACACACAGCCCATTGCCACCCACACTCATAACTTGTTCTGGGCTGGTACCTGGAACCCTGTCTTAGCTGTTCTTAGACACCAGTATTAAGTATGTCTTTAGCCTGTGTCTTCATCAGGTCCCTCGTTGGATCACGGACAGCACAATATCCATAAGAACCCTCTAAGAGGGCAGCCTGGTGGCTCAGCGGTTCAGCGCCACCTTCAGCCCAGGGCCTGATCCGGAAGACCAGGGATCAAGTCCCACGTCAGGCTCCCTGCATGGAGCCTGCTTCTCCCTCTGCCTGTGTCTCTACCTGTCTCTCTCTGTGTGTCTCTTATGAATGAATGAATGAATGAATGAATGAATGAATGAATGAATGAAATCCTCATTGAGAAACCTGCTGTTTTCACATTTTGCAGTGATTACTTCAGGTTAAAAAAAGCAAAAACAAGTTTGTCTTATCATTTGAAGATTCTCAAATATGTCCACTGAGCTGTATAAGAATAAATTTCAGAGACCTGATACTAGCTGCTTTGTATGCTGAATATGCTGAATATGTCCTTTTGTCTTCCTACCAATGTTCTTAGATCTCTTCCTCCCACCCCCAAAAAAGTATATACTGCTGAGCCACCATGCCATGAACAGATTGCATGGAAAACAGAAATAATAAAAGAACTGTTTCAGAAGTATTTAAATAATAATGCGAACAAAAAAAAAATAAACATAAAAAAATAAATAATAATGCGGTGTTACTTTCAAATTTTAAATATTTTGAAATCAACATTTTGAGTCAGTAATTAGATTTGAGGTTAGCTACACTTTCAAAATTGTAAATTAAGAAATGATGCATGGGACAGTGCAAGAAGAGACAGAGAGCGCCCACCTACATCAGAGATGTGCTGTTCCTCTCAGGGCACCTCAGGTTCCACAGGGAGCATGTTTGTTAAACAGAAATGGGAAGCTTCCAAGCATATCCTTAAATATGCTCATATATACATTAGATTATTTTTTATTCTGGGATTACTACTTTCATTATGTATAAAATGACAAATCTGCCTTCACCAAAAACATTTTGGCTGAAGATTACAACATTTTTATAAATTTAGTTTTTTTTAACTAAATCAGCATTAGCATTCCTGTTTTCAAAGTATAATTGATTATTTTATAAATAACTTTAATAATTAATGAGCTATAAAATAATACACTTAGTTAAATTTTCCTTAAATGTTTTCTTAGGAAATGAAGTTATCCATGTTCATTTGAAAGTGTGGTTGCTTTCCTGTATACTTGAGAAACTAACATTTTCAAAGAAAAATTTATCCAAAAAAAGAATCCTCTTTAAGCTATTAACTGTGGTTCCCCAGCACTTGGGGTACATTGGCAAAACCGAGCTCCTATGGACTTCAGAGGATTCTTGTTCTCAGATCTTCCCTGTGGGATGCACAGCAGGACAAGATATAAGCTGTATTTCCACCAGTTCATCTACCTGTCTCTGCTTTACGGGTTAACCATATTCTAAAACAGCACATATTCTTCTGGGAATAACTCATTCATGAAATTTTAAGTTTTATGACATAACTTTATTTTAGTTAAGTCAAAATCTTCAGAACAATTCCTTTAAAAAATCTAGAACTTATTCAAAAGGAGAATATAAAATGGAAATGGCTCGGGAAAAAATCTAAAATCTTTCTTCTGTTTGAAATAACAAATAAAAAATTTTAACCTTGAAGTTTATTTTTACAAGTCACTAAATTAGACCTGGAAAGAGGTCCTCAGTTACAGTTGCAATACATGCTTTATATGGCAGTGCCATTCTGTATTTCCTGTGGATATGGAGTAGCAGCTGACCTCCCACAGCTAAAATTGCACAGTAATAACAAGATTAGCACATTTAGTAGAATAGGAAGCAATATGCAGCTAACTTAGTGTTTGATTAGGTTGCCAATATCAGCCATTTTATCTTAAAGTTTCAAAGTAAATCTACTGTTCAACTAATGATAGGAAAAGATTCTAAACCAATTTACTTTGAGCCTTCTTTTCCTCCACAAGTGCATATTGAATTCTCAAGTCCTAAGGCAGTTCTCTTGTTCTTAACTATACTTGTTAACCATCTTCCTTTTTTCCCTATGGTCCACATTAAAAAAAAAAAAAATAGTTGAAATAATATTACTATGTAAACCACATGTAGAATTAAGGGGAAATGTTTTTAAACAGTGACCTTTGAAGTTTGATTAGTAAAATTACCAAAAGCAAGTTACTACCCCATCATGCCTGATAGTGGGTAGGCTCTCTTCATCATGTCCCTGCTGGGAATGTTTTTTTAACTCTATGGAGTTCCAGGAACTCTATAAGCTAAGGGTGAGAAATTGAATAAATATTGATTCTGAGACTAAGAAAGCAGTTGTGCTTGGTTATTTGGGGGTTTTTGTTTGTTTTTTAATTTCCATTTGGGAGAGCATTAGAACTTGTCAAGGTGTAAAGAATGAACTAGAATACACAGTAAAAGTCTAAGATTAGAATTATAAGTCTGCTTTGTCCTTAGAGATGCTGCTGTAGATTCCATTTTTGAAACAGTACAATGCAAGAGGGAAATTAAAATCTTCAACAATGCCTTGTTTTCTAAATCTTGTTTACAGAATTCTCCCAATAATATGAGCCTGAGTAATCAACCGGGCACTCCAAGGGATGATGGCGAAATGGGGGGAAATTTCTTAAATCCTTTTCAGAGTGAGAGTGTAAGTATTCCCTTGATTATATTATTATATCCAAAATTTATTCTGAAGCTTTTCTATTAGAGTATATTCATAAAGCCATTATTATGACTGTTCACCTAGAGCTCAATAGGTTGATCTTTTAAGTTAAAAAATTAAGTGGAATTTCTGTAGAAGATTTTTAAAAAATTAACTTTTGCTTTTTGTTCCTGTTCTATGTACATAGTTACAAAAACAAAAAAAACATAATACTGATTTTCTTTTAGATAACATTTACTATAAAAGAACATACTGGAAACAGGTTGCACATTTGATAGTTTTTACAAGTTTTCACACTATTAAAATGTCTGGACTCATTGCAAAACCAGGTCTGTTCTCAGTACTATCCTTAGGACTCTGAACCTTCTCTATGAGATATTTATACTTCATGCACTAGACCTCACTGGACTGAAGGCCTAATAATGTTGGTCTATTAACCTGTTATTTACTTTTAACTTGAGCTGGATACCAGAGTTATTTTTAGAGTATGATTACGATGTTAAGCAAAGGTGATATCATTCCATATCTCCATAGAAGTAGACAGGAGCTAAAAGAGAAGCAATAAAATACATTCACTCATTTAACAATTACTGAGCACTTACCACAGTCCAAAGCAGTATGTGACACACTGGAGAGACCAAAAAGACAATATGGTGTCTTTTCTCAAGGAGTTATTACATAATACACTGATTTTTTTTTAACCTAAATTTTCACATTAAAAACACCTACAGAATTTTTAGAAATACAATTGCCCAAAAGTCTCCCTAGACCTAATGAATCAGAATTTCTAGGAGTAGGATTGGTCATACCTGAAAATGAAAAAGCTTTGTTAATGATGCTCATGACATGCTCTGCTAAGAACTACTAAATTAGAATATAGCATAAAGGATTTCAGAATTTCATCTTCTTAGAATCAGTGCTCCCACATATGGATTGGTACCATTAAAAGGAGAGGAGAATACTTCCCTTATTTTGCCCTAACTCAGCCTTTACCAGAGATGATACCATCAAAATTTGAAGCAGTGGCTAGTAACCTATCTACTTTTGCATGGAATGGCTGCTTTGAACCTAAGATTGAGTGTTCGCTTGATTCTTTCACTTTTAATAAGTATCAACCCAACACCTCTGTATTGGATAAGACTTCCCCTGTTTTTAGATACTACATCTGTTAAAACTAGAAGTAATATTATACTGATCTTTGTTTTATTTGCAGTATACATATGATTAATAAAGAGAAAGTATGTACATAAAAAATTCATATAAAATAATCAACAGGTTAACCCATCAGTCATGGTGAAATAGGAAAAACATGAGAAAACCATTTAGTTTGTCATAATGCTTAGGATTATAGGAGTTATTTTTTAGATAATTTAGTTTGCTTCAAGTCAATGGACAAATTAGTTAATTTTCATTAGTTAATGTTCACCTTATCTAATTAGAAACATTTATTTCCTTTTCTGCTAATTCTTTCAGCAGTAAAATGGTATAATTCAGTGAGGTATGTAATAATTAACTCAGTTCAATTCAACATTTCTTGAGCCTCTTATATGCAACGTGCTTGGTTGAGGACAAAGTATTCTGAGATAAATATAACACATCACTAACCTCAAAGAATGCAATCTGATGGGAAGAATGTGGTTACAAAATTGATTAAACCATGTGTCAGATTAGTAGGTGCTATAATAGATAGAAACCAGCCTTTTTATTTTATTTATTGATTGAGTGATTGAGGCTTTTAAAAAAAGTATAGAAGAAATACTTAATCTAGGATTAGAAAAGAAAACTTTTTTTTTAAAAGGTCCCACATGACTTTAGCTTTAGAGACAGGGGCAAGAGGACCTCTGTGCTCTCCTCCTTTCCCAGATTTGTCATTGGGGACCAGCGGAGGGCTGCCACTTAAGAGCTGGCATCAGAAAGCTTTCTGTGTGGATCAAAGAATCAGATACAACAGGACTTGAAAATCTTCTTTGCACGGGATAAACACAAGCGTCACCCTTTAACGTTAACTGGACTACGCACATGCAAAACAGCAGATCGTTTTCTGAATGTGTGCAGAGGAAAGAAAGAAAGCAGCTGGAGCAGGGCTTCTCCCATCCCTGACTCCTGGCCCAGCCTCGCCCTCCTAGAAGCCCAGAAGAAGGTTAGACTGCCAGACTACTGTACAGAGTTAGAAGCTCCCTCCTGTTTCCTCCCTCCCTCTGTCCTGTCCCCACCCAAAAAGTCCCCAAAGGAAAAATAATTGGGTGGTCACTGAGGAACTGTACCACCACCTGGAGACAGTGCAGCCTGGGAAGCATGTGCACACTGGCTGCTGCCCTCTTTTCTCTGCCCAGTGAGGGCTCTGCTGGGTTATGAAGGATGTTAATTGTTATCTACGGCTTTCTGCCTCACATCACCACACATTGTGTTGAAACCTCTTTAAAAGATCAAGAAATGAAAAACAGAGAGAAAAGAAGACTTAAAGACATTCACTGCTGACAAATGTAAGGCTTTGAAGAAGTAAATAGGCTAGGTATCCAGAAGTTAGCTTCCCTATAATCAAGGAAATATAGAACTATTTAATGAATTTTAAAAGAAAACATTTTGAATGAATGAACATGTAAATTGTAGTGGGTTTTTTAAATGTATATGACTGTGAGGAGCACATACTTTTGAGTAGTCTGCCCTTTAAGGATTTGTCAGGCATATCTTGAAGTTAAAACCACAGAAGGAGGCCTGAGAAGTGAGTGAACATCTCTTGAGTGCTTTTAATGTGCCAGCCACTATCCTAGTCACTTCACACATGCTACTTCATTTAATTAATATTTATAGAAACAAAATATCCAACCCAAAGTCAGAAACCTTGCAGTGCCAACATGCAACACACAGAAAAATGTGAATCAAATGTTTCACTACTCAGCCTTTTTGGGGGGAATCATAAACAAGACCTTTATTTCAAGAAACAAACATGCCCCCTAGCGTTCAAATTCCGTAAAATGTTTGTTTTCAAAAATGAATACTACAAAAAAGCCCATTTTGGATAGTACTTTCTCGTGTTTCTCCAGTAAAGAAAGCAGTTAGTCCTATTTCTTGAATTAATTTAGCAGAATATCTTCTCCATGGCACTGAACTATAATCAGTTGAGTAACAGTGGTATTAAAAATCGTGGACTCTAATAGGAATTATAAACAAGGTGATAGGTCATCTCCTATTACCCTTACTCCTCTTTGTCATTTTCTATTATAAAGAAATCTTATATAGCCACATTTTCTTTTACATAGTCACACAAACATTAAATTTATTTCACTTTAGTTCAGCGTAGCTGTACCATTCCTTATTTATCTCTCATTAAGAAAATAAAATATATAGAGATGCTTAGAAATAGAAATGTAGTGAGATCTGAAGCATTCTTGAAGCGTATAAACAAGAGCTCATGCACATGTGCAAAGGCTTAATGGATGTCTGCAGTGGGTGCCATGGTATGTG
Source organism: Canis lupus familiaris (assembly GCF_011100685.1). NCBI lineage: Eukaryota > Metazoa > Chordata > Mammalia > Carnivora > Canidae > Canis > Canis lupus. The sequence goes on from NC_049224.1 coordinate 26,011,897, forward strand.
AACTGTGTACAAAAAGGGAAAAATCACAAATTCTCTAGTTTATATCAAGGCATGCCATTTCAAAATATATTTTACGTACAAAGGCAAAATAAATTAGTACATGTTTGAAATTATACCTTAAGGGTTTTGTTTCTTTGCTTGTTTGTTTTTGCTGAACCAAACAGTTAATGACTTTATAAGAGCCATTGTATCATCTGATTAAGGACAACCAGACTCACAGAATAGTTTGGACACTGGGCAACCTCACCTCACAGCATTTGGGCACAAACATTATGACACGTCATCCCATATCAATGCACCAGGATGACGGAAACATTGCAGTATGGTCTCAGGACAGTACACCATGAATATTTTATGTCTCTAAATATGAGACGCCATTTAGCACCTTTACTTTAGGAACACCGTAAGCCATTTCTCTTGGATGTTGAAGAATAGTCATCAGTAACAGAATTCCTTTTTGCTTGCACACTCTGTGAGTTTTCCCAGAAATTGTGTGCTTTCCCTTATTTTACATAGAGGAAGCAGTTTCAGGAAAAGGCAGCAGCAGACGAGCAGTCTACAACATCAGCAGTGCAAGCCGCACATTGCCATACCGATGCTCACATGTGGCATGTATACTGTGCCACACACACTTAGAGCATCGCTTCACTTACTTGTAGTATGCAAAAATTAAATTATGCTAGATGTTTGCTAATTTTTCTGAGTTGTATTGCTTGGAGCAGATGCTCCTTTGTGACCGAATCTGGCCCTTACTTTTTAAAATCTCAGTTATTCAGGATGTATATTAAATGAGATAATCTCTAGAGTTAATTATGGATTATCCTGAAACTTTTTTTTTTCAGAAATTTCCTCTGAAATCCTTTCTGAAATGCTGTCAGTGTCTTCTACTGCCTTTAGATAATTGGCACCAAGTACCCAGAAAAATCTTTTTCTTAAAACAATGATTGATGATCTAGCTGTGCTATTTAAATTTCAAGTAATTGAAATTAAATACAGCTAATTTCAGTTCCTAACTTACACTAGCTACATTTTAAGAGTCCAGTAGCCATGTGTGGCTAATAACTGTTACATTGGACAGCACAGAATAGAATGTATCCATCATCACAGAATGTTCTATTGAACAGCACTGATTGGATCACCATTCTTATTGCCACAGTAGCTATAAAAAGCTTAGATTAAATTTTTCTGTCCCCACTTTGCCATATTCTCTAATTTTCTCTACTTTTAATAAAACCTTTGTATCCTTGTATTTTCTTGTTTATTCTTACCCCTAAAAGTCAAATATCAAAGTATAATTCTGTTTTGTCAGAGGCTGTGGATAGTTCACTGAAGCTTGCTGTCATTAATTTATAATGGGAGATTTGCATGGTATCATCTGATGAAATGAGGGGATACCTTTCTGGCACAGGGGCTGGTGGGCTCATAGCATCAGTTTTTGTCTGATTGCTTTGGGTGTTAGGTTTTGCTTTGCTCTGATGTAACTTTTTGCTGCCACTATCAAGGGTAAAGGTGGAGAGCTTTTTCCATCAAACCGAATCCCCTTCTCTTCTCTGGAAGTGTCCCCTTTTTATCACCCTATTCACTGGAATCCAACATTAAGAGTCAGTAACGTACATAGTTTAGCTTTCCTGTACTGAAAGGAAATTGGAGGCTATTAAGTGATGAGCAAGTAGATTTTCCGTGATTTGACCGCATTTACAGGATTAATAATCATCCCCCGATGGTGCAATGGCCCATTTTTCAGGCCTACTCATCCCCATTTATTCAGGATCAATGTGGGGTTTTGGTTTGAGCCCTAGATTTACCCCTAATGGCTTTCTGTCCCAACTTCTGTCAGCTGAGCCATGGTCACTCTGGGCCCTTCCTTCCTCAGGGCATCTTATTTTCCCTGGAAAACCCATTTTCACCTCAGTGTCCACCTTACACCTAATTTCTGGTTCCTGCGGTAGCTCAGCTCCTCTAGACCTCACCTCATTCCGTTCTGCTTGCTCTCTTTTTAAAGTTCACGCTCCCCTTCCCAGGATCATCATTTTTCCTGTTGGAGGCTCTGCTGCCTAAGACCAGTCCCCTCAACTTCACCCATCTCTTTTCCTGAGGCAAAATCATTATGAATATTTTTTAAGAGATTTATTTATCTATTTTAAAGAAAGAAAGTAGAGGAGGAGCAGAGGGAGAGAACCCCAAGCAGACTCCCCACTGACAAGGAGCCCAACGACTGGGGCTGGATCCCACAAACCCCTGAGGTCACAACTTGAGCCAAAATCACTATTCAGCACTCAACCGACTGAGCCACCCAGGCGCCCCCATTATTAACATGTTTAAAAGAATCCCCTTTTGCCCTGGTCCTCATCAGGTCCTCACCAAATATTTTTCACAAAATATTTAAAATAATTAAGGGTTTACATTTACATTTTCACCTAGAAACCCTCTTTATCTGGAGGCCATCACCATTGAGAGTGGATGCCCCTGCCCCCATCTCTGAGAATCTAGAACTGTGCTGTCCAACACGGTGCTCACTAGCTATATGGGGATATTTAAATAAAATAAATAACATAAAAATTACAGTTCCTCAGTCACAATAGCCCATTTCATGTGTTCAGTGACCACATGCGGCTAGTGGCTTCCATGTTGACCAGCACAGGGTATAGAACCTGTCCGTTGCTGAGGTGAGCTCTGTCGGACAGTGTTGCTCCAGAACTTTTCTGTCATGGTCCATTTCTCAGGAATATGCATATGATTGTCATAATTATCACAATAAGTGCTCTCTGTTCCTCTCTTAATAATTTTTTTTCTCTTAATAAGTTTTGAGACCTCTTTCCCAAATGCCTGAAAACCTCACCTTTTACCAATTTGTTAGCCTGAAACTGACAGGTAATGTGTAACAATAGTACCCCCTGCTCCCACCCTAAAAATATTGTGGATTGAAATTGGAGCCACAGATTAGAGGAAGACACTTCTAAAGTGTAAATCAGATTCATAAGCATTCTAAATGCTTTATGAGAACTTCTTAGGGCAAGCTGAGAGTTGTCTTTTGTTTTGTTTCATTTCCCTTACACTATTAATTAAACATTTGCTGAACACTTCCTGTATATTCAATAAATACATGGTTTTAAGGATTTTATATTTAATTCTCCCCAAGTCTCTTTAAGATAAATGCTATTATTATTAAACCCATTTTACAGGTGAGGAAACTGAAGCACAGATTGTTTAACCTTCCAACTTTACTTAGTTGGTAGGTAATGAGAGTGTCCCTCATACTTATTTCATTGTGGATTGGATTTACCCAAAATGTTACAAATGCCCACAAAACATGAATCTGGCTAGAAGGAAAAGACTGAGAGACTGGGTAATTATCAACCACCTAAGTGCAAGGAGAGAAGGAGAGTGGTCACCTTCCAGAGGAAATATTAAAAATTTCAGGGCTTAGTCACTTCTATATAAATTTACTCTTTTTATAGCTTCTTATTTTTATGTTATATGAGGTTAAAAGCTTGAGCATAAAAGATTTTAAGACATTAAAATTCATAGTTATTACTGTTTACCAAGAAGAGCATTAGTTGCCTGTAAAAGAAATGTTGTTAAAATATGGATTCTTTTTTCTTTCTAGTACTCCCCTAGCATGACAATGAGTGTGTGATCCATTACCAAGTCTCCTCATGAAAACCACAGTGAGTCAGCCCTTCACAGAACTACTACGGAAGAAAATTATTCATCCCAGTGTACAGTTAAACAAAAGAATCTCAGTCACACAAAACCAACCTTTTTATTTCCTGCTCTCTCCCCTATTTTTTGAAGAAAGCGGGTCCAAACGTGATTCAAACAACTGTACAGAGCGGCATATGAGAATTGCCCTAAACTGAACTGCAAATAATTATCTGTGTATGTATATGTGTGGGGAAGAGAATGTATTGCATATGTGTATGTTATATGGACATATGCACATACATACATTGACCCACAGGACATTGTAAAATATTATTACATGACATCTTAAGTAGAAATAAGTAGGGACTTTTATTCCATCCTTTTTTTCACGTTTACATTTTAATTATTAAAAGTTGCTCCTGCCCCTCCCTGAACTATTTTGTGCTGTGTATATCACTGCTTTATATAAGTTATTTTTTAAGGTGAACTCAGATGTTATGGTTTTGTAAATGTCTGCAATCATGGATAGGAATAAAATTGCTTATTTGAGAGCTTTCATTAAATTGCGTCTGATGCAAGTTATCCTGTGAATCACAAAGTGTACTCTCTCAAAAAAAAGGTGTGTCCTCATCCTATGTCAAATCCAACAATTTCTCAGTTATCTTTAGTGAAAAGTATTTTTGTACTTTTTATTTAGGAAAAATACTTCAACTAGGGCGTAATGGTATATTTCTGCAATAACTGCTTTAGATGGAATTCTTGATTTGTCTTTGATGATACAGAAAATCATTAATTAGCCCCAGCTGCTTAGACCATAGCAATAAAATGACAGGGGTCGTCATATTTTTAGAGACATATTTTCTCTTTAACATGATAAAGCCCAGAAGTGATAACAAAACCATTTGCTTGAATTCGTCACTTCTCACCAGGAATAGTAGAGCTAAATTTTTAATAACATGCTAATGGAAAATGGTATCTGATTTTTACTCAGCCTTCTTGTGAACATTTCTACATAGACACTGCAAAGAAGATACATTCAAATGACTGAACTTTTCAAGAGAAGGGGAAAAGAAGTTTTTACTGTACCCAAGGGGCTCTGAAGTGCTGCTTTTCTCTCTGGGTAGCTTGCTTACTAGCAGCAGAACTGACTGGTAACGGTCCCATCTGTGCATACCTCTCACTGGCAGCAGAGCACCTGCTCTGTTCCCAGGATCTAGGACTTTTATTTAGAGGGAAATCATTTATAGTAACTATATTCATCTGGCCATTGACTTCAGCAGGCTAAATCTACGTTGTGTAACTGTTGAGAAAAGAATGTGTAAATGTTAAAAATTAAAGAAAAAAAAAAAAGCACTTCCTTTATGAAAGCACATTGTTCTATGGCACTTTCCAGATCTTTGGGGGCTTTTGTGTTTAATCTTACATACAAACACTGAAATCATAATAGAAAAGTGTGAAGACTTTAATTTTACACTCCAAAAGATAAGTTGGTGATCCTTTCTGTTAAAATTGTGATACAAATAACCACTGGTAAATATCAACTATGTATCAAGCTCCAGAGAATCTGAAAAGCATTGTTTAATCTCAGGTAAGAGGATTCCTTCTTTCTTTAGACTTATGGTCTCTAAAATGAAAATTCAGCAGTATATTTGCTAGTTCCTGATCCCAGGCGACTTATTTCTCTTAAATTCATAATGATTTATCCCTTCTGAAAGTAAAGATTTTCTCTGTGCATGAGAGGAATGCTGGGCAGAACTGTTGAAGGGGGGGAAAAGAAGTTGAATTAGATGTATGTTCCAGATGTAAACTCTAATCAAATGAGTCACCATTAATCCCACAGTGGGCAGGACATAGGACTGCACACTGAAGAACAGCTTCAAGCTTTCAGGCTGCAGAGAACTTTCATGAAGAAGTCAAATTAAAAGGTCTTTAACTCAAGCCAAGGTAATCTGAAGATGGCACTTTGGATAGATGTGTGAATTTACCAAGAATAATTTTAATTTTCTCTTTTTATGATAATTGTGTGAACACTTTCAACCTGTGATTATTAAGCTTAATCTTATGATGCTAGAGATTTCAAATGTTTTCTTGACTATTCATTCCATTGTTACTGATCTTGAGTTTCTTTTATTTGCCTTCTAGGAAGATATTGTTTCCCATTATCACAAACAATCATGAACCCAATTTTACTTGCCATTATTTTTGGGGTAATATCAGAATATAAGTGGCAATATGGGTCCCATTATTCCTAGCCTACTTGATCAAAAAAAAAGAATAAAATTCAATTCTTCAATGTATAGCAATCAACTCATCATAAGTATTTATTTCTTTTTCTCTCTTGCAATCCATATTACAGCTATTTCAATTTTTTAAAATTCCTGAAATAGTATTTTTGAAGAGAAGATTCTATTTAAGAAAGCCATAAAATAAGAATAGTTAATTTTAATATCAAATAACTTTTTCATGAACCACATGGCGGATAGTGTAATCTGTATAGTCATTTTTGTAGAGGTTCTGAATCACTTAAATTTTATCCCTTTCTGTTATGTTTTCCATCTCCATTTGTATTGGTCTTGATATATACTACCAATTCCTGAGTTATTTTTACATATTTCACAGGAATAGTATCAGCAATTTTTGCCCACACTAAATACATAGAATACACACATGAAATGGGAAAATGTGTGAATAAGTGAACCATGAGTTTTCATTACCCTGCTTTGCATTTTGCTGGACTCACTACAGGTGAGAATATATACCAAATCCTTTGTGATGTCTAGCTGTCTTCTAACAAAGTTACCACGGGAACAAAGGCTATGGAGTGTCGTTGATCTGGTAAGACCTCATGCATCTGAGGGGTGAGTCCTGTGCTCTGTTACAGGTGCTCCCCGGTTTGGACGTAGCTGCTGATGTGTAGGAACTGCGTGACTAGGAACCTGAAGATAGAATTTCTTTGTTGCCCAAAAGATTAACGAATCAACTCTGCTCCCTGTGCCATGGAAAGTGCCCCAAACACCCTTTTCCTGCCAGGAATAGAATAAAGAAATCTTCCATTTCTATTTTTTATGCTTCTTTAAGATAACTGAACTCTCATGCATTTCATAGGATCATTCAGTTAACATTCTTCCTGTAGCTTAAAAAACAGCAAGTGAAAATAAATTTCAGTTTGGGACATGAAGAAGCCCAAACTGAAACCTGCCCACATCTTTTCTTCATATTCCTCATATTATTCTGGGTACGTGCAGCAAAGCATTCAAAACCGCTCCCTTGGCCAAGAGTTTTATACAGTCCTTAATATTGTGAAGCCTTGACTGGCCGATTCCAGGTCTCCCTCCAGACACCCCCCTCCCCATCCCTGCATCGTCCAGTAGAAATAAGATACAGACTAAACATTTTTACCTTCTCAGCCCCTAAGCTTTTTTTCTTCATACAGTATATAATTTTCCCAGGAGAAATAATTGCAATTTCCATGTCTTGATTATTACTGTTAATTAGAAGCAGTGCCACAAATCCTAGCTACTTGACTTTGCAATGCATGGTAGTATTTTAACACTGGTTTTGCCTTCATTTTTGTGTTTTATGTACTATAATGCTCTTTTCTTGAAAATACTAATTGATACAAGTAGTGCATGAGTGTGTATAGTATGAGAGGGAGAAGGTCAATATGGGGGTGGGGAAGAGTTGCCACATATCTCCAGAAGGTAAATTAGTCTTTTTTTTTTTTTTTAAGCCCTCTCTCCTGGTGGTGTAAGTTTCTTGTTTGCAATGAGGAGCAGGAGTCTGTGTTTGCTTAAAACAGTAGTACCCAATCATAACCACGTGTGAGAGGCTCCCTGGGTCTATGAAGCATAACTTGAGAAATTCCAGAAAAGTCAAAGAAACAATGGTGATCCACTATTAATACACTCATATTTTTGCATACTAAACTTAAGTGAGTGTGTGCACATGTGTATATTGGGGGTGGTGATAGGAAGTTTGCTAACAAAACATTCCCGCTATGATTTACATTATACCACAACCAGTAACAATTAAACATAATTCTTTCCTTTGATTGCTTTTTATTTCATTGGTAAAGTAGCTGATAAAAGTGATTTGGGATGAAAAGAGTAATACAAGACATAAGCAGTTGGGATCTCCTGTGGCCAGCTTTAACATAGCCGTGCTAGTTTGTCCACCTCAGACCTTCTTAGGAAGGCACTGCATCTGAAGGTAAGAACATAAATGATCTTTTATCCCTTGGTTATTTCACTGCCAATAATCATGCAATAATTATAGTTCTTTTTTATCTAGATGCTTGTTCACAAGAAATTGAATTGACCTTCTTAACTTATTTCACCAAAAGGATCAGCTTTACCCATGAACTATAAATCAGATTGAAAGAGATGACCTACAGATGAAAAACACCTTAGACCACTTTCCTTTTCTAAACCATATTCTAAAGAGAAATCCTCAGCTGAGTATGTCTCCTAAGGAATTTCCTCTATTAAGTTTCTGTAACTTAATGTAACTTAATGTTAGCATAATGTGATCAGAGTTCCTGAATACAAGAAAATAATTTCTGTAAGTAGTTTAATATAAATATTTTTGCTGACTACATCCTTAAAAATGAAATACATTATTTTCCATAGATTCTGCAAATTTTAAAGTGGGACTAAGTATTTTCACATATAGAATTACAGTTGTCTCTTTTCCTTTTGTGGATTTGCTATCCTCGGGATAAATTGGACTTGTTTTGATTATCCTACTCATTGAAATATTATGTTATGGTCTATTCCTAAAAATATTTAGCATTTCATTTGTGCAATTAACATGAGAAAAGTGAGTATTGATATTCCTAGAAAAAAATGCTATCAAGAATTCATTCCTGGTTAACATTAAAACTTTACCCCACTTTCTCTTTGCATCATATGATGCAAGGAAGTGAAATTTGGATTCCTCACAGTGTTCTCAGAACACAATACAATTCATTGTCAGCTAAATTTCCATCATGTCCTGGTAAAATTGATCAGTAAAATATAATTAACCATCTAGTTATTAGAAAGCAATTCAAATAATCTGTCCAGTTTACATATTTTGAAAACAAACCTCCTTTACATTTAGCAATACCTCAGAAATGTTCTCAATATAAGCTACTGATTAAAATGTGTATGTTACTTTCTACCAGGTCATATTTCAAGATGTTCTATTTTCCTTGCATTGAGAAACTAAAAACTTAGCAGAAACTGTATGTTGGAGTAAATAAAGGACATGCTGTTGTTTTAAACATGGAAAATGAAAACGGTTTTATTCAGAGTTCTTTATTCATAATAGCTATGAGCTTACTGGATTGTTTAATTTACCTAATTGTGATTTTAAGAATTTAATACGGGTTTTTTTTTTTTTACATCTGTTAAATTGTTACATATAATGTCATCCTGGAAAAATCGAATTATTTGTAAGGTTTTTACAAATGCACAATTTTTGTATGACTATAATTGGAATCTGGGATGATTCTTAGTAATCTACTATCCTTAATTCAACCACGGTCATCAGCTATCTGACACATTCCGTAAATTTAGCATGCACACGTGTGCATGTGGATGTGTGCACACATGTCCATTACTGCATTTATTCTCATATGGATTTATCACTCAATGTTTTTGTACAAATACTTTAGCTATTCATGTAATGAAGAAAGTTTCCATAAAACCGCACATAAATGTCTCTTAATTTGGCACCTATTTTCACATTTTAAAAATACTACTTTTTGTTTATCGTTTCTACCCTTTTCTAGCCTCTGCTTTATTACTTATAGAAAAAGTAAATTATTCATAGGAAGCTAGCATAAGTGTTTCTGAATGATAAATTAAAATATAACTAATGTGGATCTGTGTATATGACTGAAATAGATATACATTATGCCTAATATAAACCAGGAGTCTAGGGCAGCCCGGGTGGCTCAGGGGTTTAGCACCACCTTCAGCCCAGGGTGTGACCCTGGAGACCCAGGATCGAGTCCCACGTCGGGCTCCATGTATGGAGCCTGCTTCTCCCTCTGCCTGTGTCTCTGCCTCTCTCTTTCTCTCTGTGTGTGTATGTGTCTCTCATGAACAAATAAATAAAATATTTTAATAAATAAGTAAACCAGGAGTCTAAAATATCAAAATTTTATATGCACCAAGAAAAGGCTATGTGTGACTGGTTCCATGTGGTCAGATAACTAAACCAGATACCAAAAGTAACTAATATGGTTATCAAATATTTGTTAATAATTCATAGTTTTATATTTTATTCCAAATAGTATTACACATAATGTGGAAATCTGAGCAATTATGCAGATAATTCATGCAAAACTGTGCTTTTCCTCAAGTGCATTTATCTTCCTGAATTGTACAGATGGTTGTCTCAGTTCACCACTGTACAAATAAAGCTTCTGAAGTAGGTTCTGCACACTACTCTGTAGGTAAATAAAAACTTAGAAGGAGGAAGATCTATAACTGAGATTAAAAATTCATTCTAAGTATAAATTAAATATATAAATCTTTTATTCAATAAATTCTTTAGTACTGGTTCCTCAGTATTTAAGAATGCTTAAGTATTAAGTGTTTCTAGTATTAGGGTTTTGATCATAAATGAGGTTTTCTAGTTCAGCAATGCATCACATTTGTACATAGTGATTAGAAAGGAAAATACTATAAATTCCAATGGCAAGACATCTTACTGAGCCAAAGGTTACCTCAAATAACTTGTCAGGCAATTTTAGCAAGGTGTCTGGATTTCTGGAAGATGGAGGGTGGGTGGCAAGGCAACTGAATCCTCTCTAAAGTTAAAACAGATAGGAATCCTGTAACTAAAATAGGATTTAGCATAGATAAATAAAAGCCAGTAGAAGTAGTTTAATTCCTCCTCAGCTCCTCTTGATGATTGAGATAACAGAGTAAGAGTCCAAAATGAGGGAAAAGGGGTCAGAGTGTCTGCGTACCCAGCCCCAAATAATATGTATCAAATATCAGGTAAAAGTCATCAAGTATTTGTTCTCATAGCTCAATGTGTTCTTTATTTATGTTCTAATAAAACTTTATTTACAAAAGTAGGCATGTGATACACAAACTATAGGCTGCTGACTTATGCTATATAACAACAGTGTTATCACAATTGAAGTTAACAAAATTTCCCTAATAGTATCTAACAACCTGTCTCTATTCAATTTTTGCAGTAGCCCCCAAATGTCTGTGTTGCAGTTGTTGAATTTTTCCCCACTTTTTTTTTTGAAGATTTTATTTATTTATTCACAAGAAACAGAGAGAGAGAGAGAGAGAGAGGCAGAGACAAGGCAGAGGGAGAAGCAGGCCCCATGCAGGGAGCCCAACGTGGGACTCAATCATGGGTCTCCAGGATCACGCCCTGGGCCAAAGGCAGGCGCCAAACTGCTGAGTCACCCAGGGATCCCCCATTTTTTCCCACTTTTATTGAGAAATCATTAAAATGCATCTTGTATAAATTTAAAGCATACAGCATGGTGGTTTGATTTACATATCTTGTGAAATGATTACCAGAATAGGTTCACCTAACATATAGATACAATAATAAGAAAGAAAAAAATGTTTTCCTTGTGATAGGAACACTTAGGATTTACTCTCTTAATAGCCTACCTACATATCATACAGCCATGTTAGCCATAGTCACATGTTGTACATTATATCTCCAGTATTTATTTATCTTATAACTGGAAGTTTTTACTTTTTGACTATCTTCCTCCAATTCCCCCTCCCCCACTTTCCATGTATTCTTAAAAGTAAAGAAACACTTAAAAGAGGCATAAAGATTTATAAAGAAATTCTGGAAGCTTCACTCCCTACACATATTGTCTAATGAGAAATATGATGTCCCTTTTTGGAAAGCTCTAGAACCAATATATATTGTACATATGAATGTTTAGCTATCTCATTCAGTTTGCAAAGCTTCTCTTGAAGTATGTGTTGGGATCTGTTTGGTTATAGCTGTACTTCTCAATGTACAACAATCTCAATTTTTCCTCATAAGATTGTGTCTTTGCATCCTATAGCACATAATTTTTTTATGGTAATAGGGAGGAAACTCTTGATGTCCGGTTATGTCACATGAAAAAAATATGTATTTAAATGTGCATGCAATTTAATCTCAATTATCACATATAATATATAAATTAGTATACAAAAAAATTAGTATACATTGTGTAAGAGAATTCAACATTGCTTATTTATGTAAATATTGTTTCAGAGAAAGAAATGGCTTAAGAATTGTAAAGTCAAATGTATTCTCTGTATAGTCTGGTGGTGCTAACTGTTTTGTCATCAGGTTAGTCATTATTCACTTGTGACTAAAGGGATATTACACATACTAAATGGTCTCAAAATTGTTTTAAAGAACATGTTGTTAATCATTGAAAGTGATATTAATTTTAATTTTGAGAATTCGGCATGCTATTGCAACAAGCAGTTACTAGTCAAATTTTTAGATATTTATTTCATCCTTTTTGAGAAGTTTTTACCTAAGAATACTTTGTGATCTCTATGAAAAACTCCAGGGAGCTAAACTCACATCTATTGAAAAAAGAGAATCCAATTAACACTTTAAAAAATAAAAGGCACATATGAAAGTGTTAAATGAAAATAGAGCATTAGCAATTGCAGGACATCTATCCCACCATAAAAGTTCCCAAACTAATATCCAGATTCAAAATTGAAATGCTCACTATAACAGGTACTAGTAAGAAATTTATTGGACCAAATAATCAAATCAAAACCAACGTAGGAGCCAAATCTAATTTGCACCAAAGATAGATTTGTAAATCCACTGCCAGTGTGCCTAAGGATAATTACTCCACAAAATCAGACCATAACCAAACCCTCAATATTGACTCATCAGAGTTTAAAATCCAATCCATTTAGCAAAAATACCATGTGAAATAGAAGGCAGTGCAATAATCTCAGGCTCTTCTCAAAAATAGTAATCTTGCTGAAAGATTTCTGGGTGCAAAATTACATGGTCCAGTAAAACTCACTTTAGAATGTAAAGCATGCAAAGCCCAGATCTCTATAGAACTTGTATGCCATGAGTATCTCTAAAATGAGCTTCTTAAATCATCTCCAAGGGGAAATGGTCCAGGGTGAACAGAGGTCTGGCAAGCTGTCTCTGATTACCTCACTTCCCAGATGATTTAAAACCTTGTTGTTTGGAAAGGTATTTGCTACCATATTTTCAAATGCTAGGAAAGATTTGCATAATATTTCTGTGTAAAAGAGAGTTGCTGAACTGTCTATTTGCAAAAAATGAATAACTAATAGCAACAGTTTTTCCTTCAAGTAACCAGAAATATTGTGTTGCTTTGCTCTGGCAATAGGCACTTCGGAAAACATGAAATACAGATTGGAAAAGTTTATGTTCCAGAAAACATAGATGTTCATTTGAAATCTGTTGAAAATAAAATATCTTTCTGGTTTCCTTGGCAGTACTGCTTCTCATCAAGTTTATACTGGGCCTCAAAAAGGTTTTGTTCATCCCACTGGAAATGTATGAGTTTATCCAACTGAAGAGGAGTTTTGGAGTAAATAAATGATTAGATCAGATTTTTTTTGTTGTTGTCATGGCACAAATAGATGCTCTTACTCCTATGAAAATTAATGAAAGGAAGGAGAGGTGGAGATGTCAACAGGAGGAGCTCTCCTATTCTACTGCTAATTGTATACTTGGAGACCCTCCCTCCACAAGAAGAGACATACCTTGCATTTTCGACAGGAAGAAGCCTTCACTCTACTACCCCAGCAGAAGGAAGAGAGGTTTTCTTCTTGCCTGGCAACAGCCTAGCCAATGAAAGACTGTCAATGAAAACCCATTACACTTCAAATTCCCAGTTTACTCTAAAGGTTTTTTTTGTTTATAATAGTCCCTCCCAACTGCCCCCTTTCCTCTAAAAGATAGTATTCATCTCCTCTGCTCTCAGGTCTCGCCTGTGGTTTGCCATGGCTTGCAGGTCCTGTATTGCAATTCTCTATTTCCCATTTTTACTGGTAAGATAACTGAGAGCTTTATTTTTATGAGTAACACTCCTAATGAGTAGAAAATTAGTGTTTACCAAGATGAGTAATTAATCATAAACTGCTGCATAAACTTCCATCCAGAAGTTAAAGGCATACAGTTAATTCCTAACCTATTGTGCAGATTTCTTCCTGCTGTAGATGAAAATGTATACTTCAGGCTTTATATTACACATCCCTTTGTGGTGATCTTGATTCCACTTGCCAAAAATAAGCTACATGAGTCTGTTTTTAGACACAAATGCCAATAATTAAGACGCTTCATATCTGTCATTAAAACCAATACACGAAAGATATATAGAATTCAGAAACTAGGGACTTCACCAAAAGACATTTTTAAAAAATACCTAAGTAATCTGGGCTTTGGAGAGAGAGAGTATGTGTGTGCAGTGATTTATTAACATATTTCAACTTTCAAACTCTTTAGAGTAAATGTTTCTTTACTTTGTAAGTTGAATTTATGTCTTACCATTTGTTTAAAAGATGAAAATGGGGATCCCTGGGTGGCGCAGCGGTTTAGCGCCTGCCTTTGGCCCAGGGCGCGATCCTGGAGACCCGGGATCGAATCCCACGTCGGGCTCCCGGTGCATGGAGCCTGCTTCTCCCTCTGCCTGTGTCTCTGCCTCTCTCTCTCTCTTTGAGTGACTATCATAAATAAATAAAAAAAAATTAAAAAAAGATGAAAATGAACTTAAATATTCAAAATGTGCTTAGAGTTCAATACATTCCTTACATAGCCACTTGGCTGCTAATTATTATTTTCAGTGATTATGTTAAGAGTATATAGAAAATTTTTTCAGACTCAAATACAAGACAGATCAGAGATGTAAAAGAACTGGTTTCTGAGGATGTGTGTCTGTAGAACTGTTTGAAATGGAAAATATAGTCTGCACAATTCTGAAATGCAAACAAAAAATTATAAGATTAGTTTCCTGTTAGGAATTCTTTACTCTCCCGAGATATTTAGCCAGTGCACTGAGATGTGAAGGTGGCTGTGTGGAGTTTCCTTTGACCTTTACATTCCAGAAGAGATAAGGCCAGAGGAGGAGTCTTACTGCAAAGGACCAAGACATTTATTTGCAGGGTTGGCTCCTCCATCTTCCTTTGAAAAAAATTCCATTTGCTTACTCAGCCTGAGCACAACACTCCTTTTCCTTTGGCTCGAAGTTTAACAGCTTCTGCCTACATCACAAGGACTCATTTCTCAAGCCAAGTTGAAGGCAAAGGTGAATTAAGATGGGAATGGGGATGGAAACTTCAGAAGGACTAAAAAGACACCTATTTTCCTTTCACAATTGAAGAGTGCATAGAGAACACTTTTACAGGTCAACAAAGAAATTAGTTATCCAGTCATGCATTATCGTGATCAACTGAGATCTAACTTGCTCAGGAAGTAATTCACATAAGTTTTCTGAGTAGAATTGCATTAAATCCTCTCTGTGTATCTACTTCTCTCTCTCTCTCTTATCTCATTTGGGAATTTTGTTATCTCTAGTACCTATAGTTAGTCCTGTAGTTAAACTACTACTTAGAATTATTGAAGAATTAATGTACCTTCATAAGTAGCTATTAGTTTAAAATGATTAATGTGGCTCTTGAAACACCTACGTTAATCCTCAAGGAGTAACTTGGGCACTGGGAAAAAAAAGTCCAAAAATAATAATATTCCAAAAAATACTGAAATACTATTAAGATAAAAATGACTCCAGGAAAACATAGTTAACTAAAAGCCAACTCAATACAGATCTCCAACTACTGTGGCAAGTGGTCATGGCATCTCACAATTACTGTAATTTTTTTCTATGATGAATGATTACATTTTGATAAAAGAATTCATTTCACCATTAAGCAGTTTTTCAAGATGTTTTGTTTTGGGGCTAACCATACTCCTCATCTCTATCACAAGACCCACTATTTATAGGCAAGCCAGTTGACAGTAATCTTTCTCAATGTGTTCCTACTTATAGCTCTCCCCATTGGCCCCTGAAGTCCTATTATAGAAACAATGTTAGTAAACACTTATCAAGTTGTTCCTTGAGTCAATATAGCACAAGTTAGCAGCTACTTAGAATGAACCACCACTGCCTCCCTGGAGCCAGTCCCTGTCTACTAGTTCCCATAGATGCCTACAAAACCTATCGTAAATCCTACTTTTAACCTCTACTTCCTTATTGATATTTTTAGGAATTTATAGTTTATATTGTGTAAGCTTGGTTTTGTTTTTTGGGATTTTGTTTTGTTGTTACTTTTACTTGCCTGTCTGGGTTTTAGCAACTTTTAAGGAAGGGGACAAGAAAAGCGTTCTGTGATCGATAGAAAATAAGAGCTCAACAACAAATAAGAGCTGATTACATTTTGTTTTCCTTAAACGTGATTCTGGTTTCTACTGATAAATGTTAGGCATGTAATATTCGGTAAGCATATGATCCTTGAAGTTCACTCTGCTTTTTAATAGCATATTACAACACTGAAACAAATGTCCATTAATGTTTTATTTATTAACTCCAATGGAATATTCCGAAAGTGTAATAACACTTTTAGTCAAATACTTTTCAATGTTTTGAAACAATAGGGGAGACCAGAGGAGGGAAAAAGCATGCCCACTCATCTTTAATTATTGGTCCTTTTTTTTTTTTCTTAAGATTTTATTTATTCATGAGAGAGACACAGAGAGAGGCAGAGACACAGGCAGAGGGTGAAGCAGGCTCCATGCAAGGAGCCTGACGTGGGATTCGATCCCAGGTCTCCAGGATCATGCCCTGAGCCAAAGGTGGTGCTAAACCGCTGAGCCACCCAGGCTGCCCTATTGGTACTTTATATGAATGAAGTATGACCTGACTGTCTTACAACAAGCCACATTCACTTCTTCAATCAACAGTTCCTAAATAAGATTTACAGTAAATGTATCTCCTAAGGCTCACAAATATCTGTAAATATAAATAATTTGAATCTATAAATAATTTAAATTTTAGAATCAGGCTCATTTCATCTGTGAACTTTTTCTTCTGTGAATCTTAATTCATCAAAACATGCCAATACAGTATTTTTCATCCAAACACATTCATTCAGCTACTTCAACACCTAATTTGGGGGGAAGGAGCACTGCTGGTGGTGAGGCAATTATACCTCGTTACAACTGATTAATTGTATGGCTTTCAAAAATTAAAATAGTAAGTATGTTCTTAAGAAAAATAACTAAATCACAGTCACATTTCTGAAACTTGAGTATTTAACGATTGTTTACAATAATTAACTGCTTATGTCCACAAGATAAGACTTCCTCCTTCACAGGTAGGCAAGTAAAATTAACTAGTGAGTATGCTGATTAAAATGGGGTGATCCTACTGTGTCCCAAATGAATCACGTGAACACTCAAAGGCTAAAATTAAAGGGTGAGGGGAAGGCAAGGTAGAGAGTGCTTGCAGAGAACAAACACCTCTGGCCGGGATGGCAGACTTGTCTGCTGGGCAGCAGAATGAGTATGCACACACTTCTTGCCAAAGTAACTTTACCCTCCCTGAACATAAAAGGTGTGTGAGAGCATAAAGGTCGCTAGAAATATCAGCATTAGTATATTTCCAGTGGGTGATTGACATCAAAGAGCAGTAAAGTTCAAAAATTTTTTAAGCTTTTATATGTTTATTTGCTTGCTTTCAACTATTTTATTGATGGGTAAAAAGCTATCTATATTTAATATTTAATATATACAACTCAATGAGTTTGGAGATATGTACACACCCTTCTTGGCCCTTTATTATTATTTGTGCATTTGTGTGTATGTATATGGTAAAAACACTTAACAAAAAATACATTCTCTTAGTAAATTTTAAGTCTCTAATGCAGTATTGTTAGCTATAGGTCCCATACCATATATCAGATCTCCAGACCTTACCTTGCACAACCAAAACTTTCTATCCTTTGTACATCATTTCCCCATTTGCCCCTCACCCCAGTATCTAATAATCACCATTCTACCCTCTGCGTCTATCAGTTACACTATTTTAGATTCCACATGTAAGTACAATCTGCAGTGTTTGTTTTTCTGTGTCTGGTTTATTTCACTTAGCATAGTATCTTCCGGATCCATCCATGTTGTTGCAAATAGCAATATTTCTCTTTTTCTCAGGCTGAATAATTTTCCATTGTAATATATTTTTTAAATCTGTTCGTCTATGGATGGACAATTAGGTTGTTTCCATACCTTGGCTGTTGTGAGTAATGCTGCTGAACAGAGGAATGCAGATATCTCTTTGGGACCTTGATGTCAGTTCCTTTGGATAAATACCCAGAAGTGGGATAACTGGACAAAATGGTAGTTTTATTTTTAATTTTCTGAGAAATCTACATATTGTTTTCCATAATGGCTGTACCAACTTACATTCTCACAATAGTCTACAGAGTTTCCCTTTTCTCCACATCCATGTCAACACTTTTAATCTTTTCTTGTTTTAATAAGCGACGTCCTAATAGGTGTGAGGTGATAGCTCACTGTAGTTTTGATTTGCATTTCCCTGATAGTGAGTGATGTCAGGGCACCCGTTGGCCATGTGTATGTCTTCTTCAGGTTCTTTGCCCATATTTTAATCAGGTTATCAGATTTTTTTTGCTATTGAATTATAGGGGTTCCTTTTAGGTTTTGGATCCTAACCCCTTATCAGATATATGGTTTGAAAATATTTTCTCCCATTCTGTAAGTTACTTTTTCGTGTTGTTGATTGTTTCCTTTGCTGTGCAGAAGCTTTTTACTTTAATATAATCCCACTTAATTATTTTGCTTTTGTTGTTTGTGTTTTTGGTGTCATAACCAAAAAATCATTGTCAAGACCACTGTCAAGGAGCTTTTACCTTTATTCTTCTAGGAGTGTTATGGTTTCAGATTTTATTGTTAAGTGAAACAAAGCATAAAAATTTGACTTCTCCCAAATAGGAAGATATAGATATGTTCCTAATAGAGAATATATGTAACCTCTAGGAAAAAAAAAAAAAAAAAAAAAAAAAAACCCCACATGAAGCACCTAAAAGGTGATGAGAGCCAGAGGTGACGTGATTAAATATGCTCCCTACTTGATGCATTAAGCCTATTCACATATTTAACAAGAATTTTTTTTAATGCCTATATCTGCGAGACTTTTATCCCCTTGACTACATTTTGAACTTTTATTGTGTCTAAGCTCTAAAACTCTGACCTGGTGAAGTTGCTAGTAAGATTTCAAGAACTGAGGTATTAATGCATAAAAAAATATTTTTCTGACTTCATCTTGTTCTTGTGGAGATTAGCTATCCTTTTTCATTCATTTGAAGAGAACTTTAAATGTCCACTTCAGGGAAGAAAGGTATTTTAAGAATACAATGATGTAGTAATGAGATGTTAATACCTGAAATGTTTAGAAGATGAAGACATACTGATGAGAAAAAGATGTCACAGGAAAGTAATTTTAATGAAAATGTCTTAAAATGTCCATTGTCTAATAAGCCATGCAGTGGTAAACACCGGATTTAACAGAACCTAGGTTTTTTTGAAGATAGGGAAACAGGCAGAGGAGGCACTTGCCAGATCATATAAACATTAGAAATAATTCCTTTCACAGTCATTTTTTAAAAATCTTTTATTTGTCTCTGATTTGTGATGGACATTTTTCTTTACTTAGTTGTGCAGTTTGATCTGAACTAGACCACAGTTAACTTGATATACTCTATATCTGCATAAAGTGATCGAGTCTAGATATAGATGTTGTTTTTGTACTTGAATTCACAGTTCTTATATAGTTTGTATTTTATTTTGACTACATTTTTGGAATTACACCAGAGTTAATGTGTATAATTTAAACTGTTTTAAAACAAAAACATTTTTAGGATGGGTTTTATCTTTAGAAAGCTAAAATTACATTTTTTACATTTAACCATTCTCTATTCATATACATTTACCTGTTTCAGTGATACTTTTGTCTTGCAATTTTGGATATCTTTTTAGAATAAGGTTTAACTTTACAAAAAAATTTTGACAAAATATGCTGAATTTCTGAAGTTATAATTATTTTTTTAAAGCAAACTCCTAAGGATAGATAAAATAAGTTTCAAGTTAATTATGAACATAAGAATATAATCATGGCAATATTATAAGGAATAATATATTACAAAATATTTGGAAAATTAGGGTCATAATCTCAAACATTAAGTTGACTCTGAAGTCAGGTTCAGTTCCTGGCTCTACCATTTCCAACAACAAGCTGGTTACCTTGTGCTTATTTTCTCAAATGTAAAAGAGAAACTATTAATAGTACCTACAGCAATCCATGCAGGGTCTCATGACAATTATATGAAATCATGCATATAAATCACTTTGCATACTGTCTGGCACTACAACTATAAATATTGCTAAGATTACCAATAATAAGGTGTAATGATTCTTTATAATTAGAAAATATTGAAAAAAAATTATCAGGCTGATTCAATTATATGAATGAATATTTACTGCTTACCAAAAAAAAAAAAAAAAAAGCCAAATTATACATGCAGATTTCTCTTAAAACCAACTGGTAAATTTCTTTTTTTTTAAGTTGAAAAAAAATAAGATTTTACTGTATTTCAGTGAGATACACTGGCAGACTAAGAATTTATAACTTCAAGTATCTTTAGTTAAAAATCTCATGACGTGTATAGGCCTAAAGAATCACATTCTAAGTAGATTTAGCTCTTTAGTCTTTCATATTAAAATCAGAGACAATCAGAAGTCTCAAAGACATAATTTGCTATTGCTTTGCTATTTGAGAAAGAGAAGCAGAAAAGTAAACATATAAAAAATCTAGGAGAGCTATGTGCTTTGTATGGTATGTTCTGGATTCGGGTTAGATTTGGTCTAATCACAACATATTCTACATCTATATTCTGTACATTAATCATCGAGGTGGCAAAAGATTTTATATTTGTTATTCTATAGACTATAACAAAAAATGGGCTCAATACTGAAGCTCAGCAAGTACTGAGGTTTAAAAAGCCATTTTTCTTAACCCTCTAATATAAAAAAAATACAGTTAGCTAATCTGCCCAATGTTTGTATTGCTGCCTCCCACTCTTATTCTGGGTCTCAGCCCAAAGGTCACCTACCCAAACAGCTACTCCCTGTCCTACAGCCAAAGTTGCCTGTCCCCACCCCCATTTCATGCTTTATTTTCTTCATAGCATTTATTTTGTAGTCAAATAATCTTACTTTTTAGTTTATCTGTGTGTTTATCTTTGATTTTTCTCACAAGCATGTGAGCTCTCTGAGAACAGGACTTCTGACTGCCTTGCTCATTACTGTGCCTTAGAAGAGGATCTGGCACATAGTAAGGGCCAAAAGGATGAAAACAGTGGCTGAGTATGAATCACTACACAGTAGGTTTGCAGGCTCATCCTTGTTTTCTACTGCTGGGGTTTGGGAGCTGGACATGGATAAAGTCCCACATATTTAGAGCCCACCATTGTTTCCCAGACACCAGTCCCTATGTCATGGAACGATGAAGTAGCAACGCCCTTACAGAGAAAGGGGCCTCTGCCCTGATCCGGCACTGTAAAGAGCTCCATGTATCACTAGGGCAACTCACCCAAACTTCTGTTAAGCCACCTAAGAGATAGTCTGCCTCGGGATCAGGGCCCACAACACTGACATGGCATCATCCTTAAGCCTGAATATCCACTCTGACAGGTAATACTGCCCAGGCCCTGGGAAAATGTCTCTCGACTTTACTGGCCTTATGTTCTCAATCCAAAGGGGGCTGTGTTTGATTTTAATTAGGTTTTTTTTTTTTTTTTTTTTTTCAGTGTCAGCAATAAACACTGCTTTAAAGAGCATGAGAATCTGAGAGGGAGAATTTCTCAGGTAAGTGAAATGAGAAATGAATTCACTTGACAAAATCTTACTGTGGGATGGTTGTGTATATAATAGGTTCTACAGTGTGCCAAGGTAGGTCCCAGGAATGCTATCTTTTGTCCCCCCTTGTTCTCATTCCTGACTCAGGAGATCCCTTGGAGAGGCGGCACTTATAACAGTGGCAAATAGCGGCCATGTAACTTTCTACAATATGGAACAGCTAGTTACTCATCCAAACATCACCGGCCCATCAACAGAACAGACATATATAACAATAATTAAATTTGGTTGTATTTTGCATTTTGCCAACTTTCTATTTTGTCATCATGAATGTATATTTTTAAGATGAGATGATAGCACATATTTTATTTAACAATTTGCTTGATTTATAGCCTTAAATATTTAGACATATGGTGTGTGGGCCTCTTGCTCTAAGACCCACAATTCTTAGAAACAGGACTACAAACGAAGAAAATGTACCCACACCACTCTGGATCCCTGTCTAGTTACTATTACTGCATAACAAATTACCCCCAAACTCAGCAGCTTACAACAACCATTTTATTATGAAAACAATGTGTATCAGGAATATAGAAACTCTGGCTGGGCCGTTCTTGCTTGGGATCTCTCATGCACTTGCAAGACATGTCAACTGAGCTGTGTCTTTCTCAAGGCTTGATCAGATTGGTTATCCAGGAGGGCCCACTGATGACTGGCAGTTAAACTGCCAATCAGCAGGGAGCTAAGCCAAGACTGTTGACCAGAGACCTACCACATACCTCTTCAGCATGGCAGTCTCAAGGTGCTTGGATTTTACAGGGCATCTGGCTGCCTCCAGAAAGAGTCCTAAGAGAACCAGGCAGGAACCCATGACATTCTATGGCCAAGCATTGGAAGTCACATAATACCACATAGTCACAAAGTATGCATCTTATTGTAGGAAGCTGTCACAAGCCTGCTCAGATTTAAGGGGAATGGACATAGATCTCATCGTTCAATGGGAGGAGTGTCAAGTCCCCACTCTTAGGTTATTTCCTTAGTCTACTATACGGGACAGGAACTGACCTGGATCTGTTTGACACTGCTTTGTGCCTAACAGCACCCATGTAGGGCCTGTGAGGTGAGGCCCAGTGGTAATTGACCAGTTGCCTGAATTGAGGACACATTGATGACTGTAGGTTTCTGTATCTCTAGCACAATCAGCTGCATGGCTGAAAAATTGATTTCAAAATTTATGTAAGAAAAAACTATTGTCAATATAATTTTTCCTTTGTTTTATTAGAATACTACAAAGGGTACAATCCAACATCATTATATAAGTATATCACCTGAGAAAAATGACTTAAAATAGCAGTATGATATTATAAGCTGGATCATTCACCTGATATGAACTAAAAATGAGCAGCTCTGATGTCACTTAGAGATTGAAAAAATACATAGAAATGAATATTTTCATAGGAAGTAAAAGAAAAAGAACTGCCAGCAATTGTATGAGAGCATCATGTGGTATATCGGATATCTTTTGGTTGCAACAGATAACCAAACTCAAATGGTCTTAAAGCAAAAAGAGGGGGAGTAAGAGTAGTAGGGAACATGGGAAAACTTACTTGTTCATGTAACTAGAAATCTCCAAAGTGTTGGTTTCAGGTGAAGCTTGAACCAGCAGTTCAACAACATTACCAAGAACTTGCCTTTCCCCATAATCTTCCATATGCCTGAATGCCCTTGTATGGCTCATTGGTAATTTTAACAATTTGTTCAGCTCCCACTCTCCATTCCTAATCAGAGCTTAATTTCCTTTTGAAGAATAACTGGTTTGTTTTTTTTTTAAGAAGTATTTATTTGTAAGAAAGAGAACACATGCATGAGTTGAGGGAGGAACAGAGAGAGACGGAGAGAGAGAGAATCTCAAGCAAATTCCACACTGAACATAGAGTCTGATATGATGTGGGGCTCAATCTTAGAAACCTGAGATCATGACCTGAGCTGAAATCAAGAGTTGGATGCTTAACCAACTGAGCCACTCAAGTGCCCCCTGGAGAATAACTGCTTAATCTTCATGAGAAAGTAATTCCAAGCACCAGTTTCACCTCTGCTGAAACTGAGAGAAACAGACTTCACCCCTCCCTGTACTCATCCCTACCTGAGCCCCAAAGTTGTGAACAGACATATGACTTAAGCTTCAACAGGTAAATGTTCTTTTTGGGATCTTAGATCTTTTTTTTTTTTTTAAGATTTTATTTATTCATGAGAGACAGAGAGAGAGAGAGAGAGAGGCAGAGACACAGGCAGAGGGAGAGGCAGGCGCCATGCAGGGAGCCCAATGTGGGACTCGATCCCGGATCTCCAGGATCACACCCTGGGCCGAAGGCAGCGCTAAACCACTGAGCCACGGGGCTGCCCTGGGATCTTAGATCTTGACAGGTCCACAAGGAAGGAGCAGAGGCAAGCCAAACCAGAATCTTCTTCATAAGCAACTTTGCTTGCTTCCCAGATCCAAAGCAAAGCCTTTGGTCCTGCCCACTGTCTAGTCTGGTTCTCCATATCTAGTCAATTCTGAGAGCCCCAGAAGTATTCCCACTTGCTTAGGATGCTTAGGTCTTGCTTCTTGATTGACAAAACGATGAAGACTTTTTGGGCATGGTCATGCAAAGGACAGATGCCCTTTTCTGTGTCCCCATGGCACTGTGTATCATATCTTTTGATATGCTCTTATCACATTACACTACTGATTTGTCCATCTGTGTTCCCTACCAGACTGAGAGCTCCCTAAGATTAACAGGAGCCTTAACTTATACTTAGTCCAGACTGGTCAATATTAGGCATATAAAATAATGTGTTAAATTAATTAAATAATCTATATGGAGAGAAAAGACATGCTTGTATTAAATTATTCTAAAACTTAAGGCAGTATATTATTAACCAGAAAGCATAAGGGCTCTTTACAGGGTGTGGAACTGCCAGAAAGAACATTTTTAAGCTTTTTTATGAGAAGTTATTGCACACTCTTTTTTTCCCCAATAAAGAAACCAGGCTTCCTTCAAGAAATGCCTAGTTCCAGGGCTATGGAAGGAAAAAATACAAGAAACATCTGTTTGCACTGGAAAATGAAGAATTACAAAAGAATAAAAAAGATACCTTAACAACAACACAGAAGCCAGCTTGAGGGGGTTTCTTCTGGCCCAAGTGAGGACAATTTGAGCATCAAAATAAATAATGATAATGAAAGAGTATAGCCCATTGAATAGGAAACCATGAGTCCACAGAGATACAAATAATTTAATGTATAAATAAAAAATTTAACAAAGAATAAGATATTCACATAGTTTCAAAATACCTCTACACAAAATGTTTATAAATTACAAAGGAGTAATTTTCCAGAGTAATGCCTGCAGACAGCACCTTAATCAAAATGACCAAAATGAACATCATCAAAAATGAGGCAGATTGAAACTGTGCATTACCTGATAAGGTGCACAAGAATGCCGCATCATTTTGTGACATTCCTACTGAAGATGCATGAACTCTAGGTATGAGGAGACATCAGACAACATCCAAATGGAGGATCATTCTACAAAACAACTGGCCTGTAAACTTCAAAAGTGGCAAGGTCATGAAAGTCAAAAAAAGACTGAAGACTCCTTTCAGACAGGAGACGAAAGAGATGATCACCAAATGTAACATATAGCATCGTTGGGACAATTGGTGAAATAAAAATGAGGATCACCAGTAATAAAGTGTTAATGTTAACTCTCTCACTTTGATGGTATATTCTGGTTAAAGAGGAGAATGTCCTGTTTATAGGAAATTCACACTAAACTATCTGTGGGTTGGCAACTTACTCTCAAATGTTTCAGGATAAATAAGTTATTTACATGGGTACTTCCAATTTTTCTGTAAGTTTGTGATTGTTTAAAAAACACATACATAAATCAGGATTGATCTTCAGTCTAGTAGATGATCAACTGTAGGATAGAATCTGAAGAGCTGCCCACAGCCATTGGCCAGTTTCGATCTGTAATTTTCATTCTGTTTTGTTCTTATTAGGATGATGTGTGTTTCTGTCACACTTTCTTATGTTATCTATTAAACTGCAAACTCTATAAAGGCAGGGACTCCTTCTATTTTACTCAGAATTTCATGTATTCAATGCCTAGAACAGTCCCTGGGACACAGTAGGTACTAATGAATATGCACTGAATGCGTGAATGAATGAATGAATGAATGAATGAATGAATGAACAAATGAAGTAGCTTAGACTAGAAGAGCTCGGCCTTTGGAATTAGAAAGAGCTGGGTAAACTCCCATCTCTCTCATTTCCTAAATGTGCAATCCAGACCCCATTGGTCAACTTAGCCTAGCTCAGACAACAACCAGATCACTGGATTTGAATCCTGGCTTTATAACTTCTTTTGTATGGTCTTAGGTAAGTTGCTTCAGTTTCCTCATCTATGAAATAGCCATTATAATAATCCCCCACTTCACAGGGCTGTGAAACATATTATGAGTGTTTATTACATTATCGGCCTTGTGTTCTCAACTCTAAAACAGGATTATTACTTTCATGGTTGTGAAGGACCTTCATTTAATAGTGTTTATCACAATTACATTTGTTATCAAATTGCAATCTTACGAAGTAGGGAGAGCATCACCCTTTTTATAAAAAAGAAGAAAACCTAATGACACAAATCAGCTGAGTGACATATTCAAAGTCAACACCAGCAAGAACAGAGTCCAACTCAGACACAAACACATGTCTCTGGACCTGAGACTGTGGCTCTTTCTCTTGCATCACTAATTCCTTTAGTGATTACAAAGGGCCCCTGTTAAATTGAAGACATGCTTGGGAAAGACTGGAATGACAGCTCCATCCATCCCAGTGGTTAAACCTTAGTGTACAACAGAATCACATGCAATTTTTGTTCAAACGCAGATTATTACCCCACTCCACAGTTTCTGATCAGTACATCTGGGAAAGGCCAGAGAATTGTGAGAACCACTGTTAGGGAATTGGTTGAGAGCCAGCTTAGAAACCAAGAGAAAGCTGAAGGTGGGAAACTGAAGAGATCGGAGGGGAAACTAGAGGCAAAGGAAGGTCAGGTTCAGGGGCTAAGAAGAGAGCTCTCCACAGGGCATCCAGGCACCTGGTCAGATGTTAGCTCAGTCTCTACCTTTGGTAAATCACCTCTGGGACAAACAAGACCAATTCCTGGAAATCCAGAAACTACCAGAACTCACTCCATATGAAATACCTAAACTGAGTAGCTCTAAAACTATTTTAAAAGTTGAATTTATAATTTAGAAACCTACCAAAAAAATTTTTTTTAAAAATCTACAGCAGTCAGATGGTTTCACTGGAGAATTCTAGAAAAACATTTAAATCTATACAACCTCGGGCAGCCCGAGTGGCTCAGCAGTTTAGTGCCTTCAGCTCAGGGCCTGATCCTGGAGTCCCGGGATAGAGTCCAAAGTCGGGCTCCCTGTATGGAGCCTGCTTCTCCCTCTGCCTGTGTCTCTGCCTCTTCTCAATCTCTCTCTCTCTCTCTCTCTCTCTCTCTCGATCTCTTTCTCTCTCTGAATAAATTTTAAAAATCTTTTAAAAAATAAAAAAATAAATCTATACAACCTCTTCCACAATATAGAGGGAATACTTCCTGATTCACTTGATGAAACTGACATCAAAACTAGACAAAGAAGGAAAGTCAGAAGAAAGAAAGAAAAGTAACGAAGGATGGAAGGAAGGAAGGCAGGCCTGAGTGGCTTAGTAGGTTGAGCATCTGCCACCCACTTGGGGATGATCCCAGGCTTGGGGCGTGATCCCAGGATCCGGGGTTGGGCCCCACATCAGGCTCCTTGCAGGGAGCCTGCTTCTCCCTCTGCCTGTGCCTCTGCCTCTCTGTCTCTCATGAATGAATGAATGAATGAATAAATTCTTTAAAAAAAGGAACTACAGACCAATATCTCCCAAAAAATAAAGTGGTAAAAATCCTTAACAAAATACTAGCAAATAGAATTCAGTAATAATAAAAAAGAATTATATATAAATATATGTATCATTTATATATTATTTTACATATAAATATATAAAACATGGGATTTATTCTAGATGCAAGCCTGGTTCAGTATTTGAAAACAATCTCTATAACACAGCATACTGACAAGCAGTAGTGTTGTAGGGTCTCCACTGAGTAGTGCCTGGGATAAAGGTGGAACCAGGAAACCTGGAGAAGTAAAAAACCTGGATTCTATATACATGGCTTTCGTTCAAACAAAATCAAGTGCTGCATTCCACATGCATTAGGTGACCCCCGGGTTGTACAGCTAATGCTGGTCTGTCTGAGAGCTGGGGCCATTGGAAGCACAGGGACAAACAGGAAAAAGGTTGGCTTGAGGTTCCAGGTACTAAATGGGATGATCCAATTGCCTCAGGTGAGACTGATAGGGTCCAGGAGCAAAGAAGAGGAAGAAACCCTGGAAAAGGTTGGCAATTCCTAAAATGGAAAGACTGCTGGTGGCCTCTGAGACAGCACAGAAGTGTCATGGCTTTGTGTGCCTTGCCCGAATGCCCGCAGCCCTCACTGTGCCCGTGCCCGTGCCCAGCCCAAGCTGACAGTGTCACCCGGAGAGCGCTTGCCCTGTAGTCAGCAGGGATGCTAGGGAGCTGGTGCTCCCCAGGACAGCCCCTAGTCAGTGAAGGATGGGGACGTGCACAGGGGTGTGGGGGGAAGCTGGAGAAAAGACCCTTGGAGGGGTAACTTAGGTTGTTCTTCACAAACTTTCATGTGCTTATGACTCACTGGAGAAGCTTAAAAAAATGGAGATTCCTATTCCGCAGGTCTGGGATTGGGGCCTGAGATTCCGCATTTCTGCCAAGCTCCCAGATGCCTGTGCTGCTGGTCTGGGGGCCACACTTGGATTCCCCCACCCGTGCATTCTACACTTTGCTCCCAAATATAATGTTTGCTTTCAAATTCTTGTTGGAGGGTAGGCTTTGGGGAAGGTACTTTTTTTTCCACCTCTCTTGTTATGTTTTGGACCCCTTGTTCTCAGTTTTCTAAAAGCCTAACCACTACCTTGCAATGTGACCCAGGGCAAACATTTCATTTCCTTATCTCCAGAATGAGGGGGTTAGACTATCTGGTTCCCTTCCCACTCCAACATCCTAAAGAAGTTCTCATTATTCTAGTGATTACCATACTTTCCGCACGCCTCCCGATCTGCTTTCCTGCTCTTGTGCATGACCTTTAAAAATCAAGCTGGCTTCACATTCTGCTCATCTTCAAAAGATGTCTCTCAACAGAAATGGAAAATGGAAGCCTTTTCTTTAAACATAATAGCAAAAATCCTTGACAGATAAAGGATACAGCAAATGTTCACACATGCAGATGACATTTTCATTGTGTGGGAGAAAAAGAGACCATTCACAAAAAACATAAGAACAGTAGTTTCAGGCAGAGGCTGAAAACGAAAATCAGTGGGAAACCAACAAAAGATATGAAACCATAATCAAAAGACATCTAAATAGGAGATAATACACATAAGAAAACACAATGGTGAGTTTGTGAACTTGTCTGCTTTTGGATCAAACATCCCTACACATACATATGCAACTACAAGCTGTCCTTTTTCCAGAAGGAAAGCTACCTTCTCACACCTATGCTTAAAATATTTTGAAATTCCTCCAGTTTACAAGGAACCAAGTTAATGAGTATATACATGATATTACCACTTTGTCACTATTTTTTTATCCAAAATAAGAAAACCAACATCATGCATACCCTATTTCTGGTAACTTAATTAATTTTCTAAGATACTAATAAATGAAATTCATACATGTAACCATCACTTATTGCTGTGTAACATACATTCCCCAAATCACAGGTCATGCAACCATAAGTCGTTGTGTCTCAGGCATGAGCCTGCATGCCTGCTGGGCGGCTTAGCTTCAGGCTGCAGGTCTCTAGGTTGGCTCAGGGGCTCTGCAATAGGTGTGTGCAGTACAGCACCCAGATGCTGATGGGAAAGCTATTCACGCATATAATCTTTCCATGGCAGAGGTCAGGAGAGTAGGAACATGCCGTGCTTCAAAGGATAGGCTTGGAACTACACCCTTACCTCCCCATGTTTCATTCCAAACAAGTCATGTGGCCTAGCCCAACATTAACAAGTGCCTCCCATAAAGTTATCAGTGGATGGAATGAATATATGCTGAACAATATCTGATTGTTCTGATGTTTGATATGCTGAACAAATCTCCCAAAATGGTATTGGAACCTGTAGAGGCATTTTCCAAAGAGGGGTGATATGAGTAATAACATTGTGATTGAAATAAGTATATTTCATATGCATTATAATAACTGCAAATGAGGACCATCTTGGAGGCATGAGTTTTCCTTTGTTTTAAAAAGTCATTTTTATCCTCTTTATAAAAGCCAAACCAGTGCTTGCCTAACAATGCATCCAATTTTTATTTATGCTTGTATAGGATGGAAACCTGCCCACAGAGGCTCCTAAAAGTTAATAAGGCCATGTTGCCACAGTTCTTCTCTTTATTAAAATATTTTAAAAGAGAAGCAAAATCACCAGGATCTCCACTCTAGTATTTCTAGGCTGGGGCTTGGCAGGCTGCATAGGTACGAGAAAGCATCACCACACTGTTGGAGTCGATTAGGGTTGGTGGTAGGCTACGGTGGACAATCAGGGGCCCTGAGGTCAAACCAGATCCTCCTCCTTCCCTAGCTGTTCCTATTATGTCAGCTGCATGCCTGACATGTTTCATCTCTCCAGGCCTGGTTCCTTCACCTGCAAATGCTCTCCCAGGTGCAGCGGCCCTAACAGCACAGTAACTAGGAACGTACTACATGCTGGAGGTTTTCTGGTGTCACCATGTCCTCAGTGAGAGCGGCTTGGTAAAGTCACTGATGTCAGCTCTAGGAGTGTAACAGCTGTGACCTGTTAACAGGCGAGACTGGAAATTCTCATCGAATGTTCTAGATTTCTTCTCCCCTGAAGATGAGTGCCTCGGGATTTGCTGGATCATTCATAGTGAGATGACAGTTTCTAGCCTGAAATTCTCTCCATAAGACCGAAAGATGGCCCTTCTCCGCTGAGCGCCTCCGAGGGGCCTGCAACACCGCGCTTCGCGTTTGCGGGTCTGGCAGTGGGAGCCGCTTCCTAAGGAAACGATCAATAACAAAGGGTTTGGGGGGGACTATGATAACATCCCAAGAACCCAAGGTATACTTGGAACTAGGAGCGCCCACTCCACGGCCGCACAGCGAGGGGGGGGCGGTCCCCTCAGGCCACAGTCCCCTGGGCCGCAGCTGACCACTCAGCCTGTGACCCCGCGGCCGCCCGACGTCTTCAGGCGGTGGGGGCCTCCCCGCGTCCCCCACGACCCCGGGAGGCCCTTCCAGAATCCTCCAAGGCCGCTGCCTCCTGCCCAGGTAGGAACACAGCCGTTCGCAGCCTCGCCAGCCTCGGGGTCCGGAGCCGCCTTCTGCTGAGCTGGGTCAGGGCTCCCCGCGGCCCTCCCCGCGGTACTGCCGGCACCCCCAGGGGCCCCGCAGCGCACCTGGCGGCCCCGCCCCCCCCCCCGTGCCCCCGCAGCGCTCCTGACGGCCCCCGGAGTGCCCCCGCAGCGCCCCTGGCGGCCCCGCCCCCCCCCGTGCCCCCGCAGCGCTCCTGACGGCCCCCCGAGTGCCCCCGCAGCGCCCCTGACGGCCCGGTCCCCCGAGTGGCCCCCGCAGCGCCCCTGGCGGCCCCCCGAGTGCCCCCGCAGTGCACCTGGCGGCCCCCGAGTGCCCCGCAGCGCCCCTGACGGCCGGTCCCCCGAGTGGCCCCCGCAGCGCCCCTGGCGGCCCCCCGAGTGCCCCCGCAGCGCCCCTGACGGCCCGGTCCCCCGAGTGCCCCGCAGCGCCCCTGACGGCCGGTCCCCCGAGTGGCCCCCGCAGCGCCCCTGGCGGCCCCCCGAGTGCCCCCGCAGTGCACCTGGCGGCCCCCGAGTGCCCCGCAGCGCCCCTGACGGCCGGTCCCCCGAGTGGCCCCCGCAGCGCCCCTGGCGGCCCCCCGAGTGCCCCCGCAGCGCCCCTGCCCCTGAGGTCCCCCCGGTGCCCCCCAGTGCACCTGGCGGCCCCGAGTGCCCCTCAGCGCCCCTGACGGCCGGTCCCCCGAGTGGGTCCCCGCAGCGCCCCTGGCGGCCCCCCGAGTCCCCGCCAGCGGCCCCTGACGCCCGGTCCCCCCAGTGCCCCGCAGAGCCCCTGACGGCCCGGTCCCCCTATGGCCCCCGCAGCTGCACTGGGCGGCCCCCGAGTGCCCCGGGCAGCGCACCTGGCGGCCCTGCGGGGAGCGGGATTCGAGGCGGGGGTGGGTGGAGGCTGGAGCGGGGCGGGCTCAGCGCGGCGCCACCCGCCGACGCCCCTGACCCGGGCCCCGGCTGCGGCCGGCCATGGAGCGCGCGGCGCCGGGGGAGGTGCGCATGAGCCGCGCCATCAGCCCCGCGCACGCCAACCCCCGCGGCGAGCTGAGCGCCGGGCAGCTGCTCAAGTGGGTCGACGCCGCCGCCTGCCTGGCGGGTAGGGGCTGCCGAGGGCGCGGGGGGCGGGGGGACGCGGCGCTCTGCGGGAACGCGCGGGGGGGCCCGAGGCGCAGGGTGCGAGGATGGAGGGGGTGGGGGGAGGGGACGGGCGAGGGGCCCGAGGCGCGCGGGGAGGGGATGGAGGGGGTCGGGGAGGGGACGGGCGAGGGGCCTGAGGCTCAGGGTGCGGGGATGGAGGGGGCGGGGGAGGGGACGGGCGAGGGGCCCGAGGCTCAGGGTGCGGGGATGGAGGGGGCGGGGGAGGGGACGGGCGAGGGGCCCGAGGCTCAGGGTGCGGGCCCACCCTCCCCAGGGGGAAGCCGACGCCTGGAGCCCAGGCGGCGCCACTGCAGGACCCGGGGTCACGGAGGAGGGCGAGGGAGGGCAAGGGGACGTGTGGTGCTGAGCCCTGGGGACGGACCTAGGCCAGTGATTCTCAAACATTTTAGTCTTAGTTCTATTTTACCCCATTAAGTGAGGACCCCGACAGCTTTTGTTGATGTGCGTTATTTTTGTTGATATTCCCCATGTTCGAAATCTTTAAAAATTAATTCATTTTAGGAGAACAGGAATAAGCCCATGATGTAGTTTTATGGGAAAACAAGTATATTTTCAACAGTAATAAAGACCTACTTAGAAGCCTGGTATTCGTCTACATCTCTGCAAATCTCTGTAAGGTCTAGTTTGATAAGAGGAAGCAGGAGAGCGTGGTTCTTGTCCCCAAATCCCAGGATGAAGGTCAGGGACAAAGGGGAGGGAGCAAAGCAATGGACGTGTATTAGGTGAGGGTACAGAGAAAGCTCTCAGGGGTGAGGGGTGTCCCGACAGGCTGCCACTGAAGGTTTGAAGGCTGGTCTTTTATTGAAAACTTAACAGGAGAGAGTTTGTGGCCTTGAGATTCTTAAGCCGTCTTGGTTTGAGCAAGGACTGTCCATAACACCCTTAATGACCTATTTCTTTTTGGTCTGGGGAGTTTCTGTGATGACTTTGTAGCCGCCAAAGAAAAATATTCCCCAGACACCAGGGGCTCTAGTCTATTTTTTTAATCTCTGGTTTTTACATCTCAGCACCGTGGGATTTCTGTGAGCCTGATTCCATGGCCCCCCACCTATCTCTCCCTGCCTAGCCCTTCCTGTCCTTTGCTCACTTCTACCTTCAGGTTGTTGCTACCGTGCGCCTATTTAAGCCTCTTCTCAGACCTTTGCACCTGCTTCTCATTATACTATTATGCTCTTCTCTTGGCCCCTTTCGCCCTATCTCAGCCAGAAGATCCTTTCCTCAGAGAAGTCTTTCCACCTGTTTACATATGTACCCTTTCAGCAATTTTATCACAATGCTCTTTTTTATTTCCTTCATATCACTTAGTACAATCTGTGATTATTTTGTATATCGATCTGTTTACCTCTCTATTTCTTGCCTGGCTAATTAGCATGCAAACCAAAGCTAGTTCTCCAGTGCTCAGTAAGCTCTAAATAAAAACCTCCCACTTTTATGGATGGGTAGGTCCCTGATGGATGGGTCCAGAACTTGGAATCCCTTTTTAAAAATGAAGTCAGGCTTTGCATAAGGCACTTAACAGACTCAGCAAGTGTACATTTTGAAGGAAAATATGGTAGGATAAAATACTAGAGCTGGAAGGAGCTTAAGATTGTGTGTCTTAGGACTCTTTACAGAAGGCCAAAGTAAAGCTCAGATAATTGCCAAGCCCTGCTTTTCTCACTAAGCATCAATAGGGTTTCTAATCTCCTGTATGTTAACTGCCCACAAAATTTAGTCCTATGTTTATGCCAATCTGTTTGTTGATAGGTCTGTTTGGTTTCTGTCTTAACAGTTATCAGTATTTGAGGTCGATTATAATAACAAATAATGGAAGCGTGAATATAAAATTAATTCATATTTAAGAGAAGCATGTGTAAAAGTCATTGAGGTTGCTAATAATAATGATGCCTATTGCCAAGGCAATTGAATATATTATGTGAGTATTGAAGTGACTTTTATTACCTCACTTAGTGCCTCTGCACTGTAATGGATAAACAGTTGCCCTCCTGTAATTGTCATGAAAATTTCTTTGGAAACTCAAACCATAGACAGATTCAATTGATAACCAATTACTTTGGAATAATAGTTATATAACAATATAACATTAAAGAAACCTTTAGGATACAGTCGATTTGGACTCATGGAAATACCTGTGTTAAAAACTCCATGGTGAGAAGCACCATATAAGCAATGGATTTTGTTTAGCCGAGGTATAACTGAATCCATGCAGAGAAATGCTGCACCATGGTGCTTTACTTTATATAGTAAGAATAATATAAAAACTGCTTTTCCTGGCATTTTCCCAGCCAACAGTTCCTTATTGACCAGCACTTCTTTACAGCCATATTACTATGATAAATAATGATCACAGTCATAGCCCCCAAGGTACTGCTGTGACATCCCCCCGCACCCCTGCCACTGCTAGATTCCAGAATATCTTCTCAATATTAAAAAAAAAAAAAAAAAGATCAAATATGTTCACTATCATTTTGGCATTAAATCTCATTCCTGGCAGTAGCCCCATTTTTCTAGCTCATTAAGCCTAGAGGATTGAAGCTGTATCTGAGGCATTCTCCACCCTCCATATCCATTTCTTATTTTGAAATATCACAAACTCACATTTCCCTCTATTTCATTTCTGAATCTTTCCCAGGATTCACTCTTTCAGGAATGGCATGCAAGCCATCCAGTTGGGCAGGTCAGAAATCTCAGAGTCATCCATTCTTGATCCCTCTCTCTACCTTGCTTCCCGCTCTACTTATTGAACCAAGTCCTGTCAATGTTACCTTAAAGGAATCAGTCAGGGCGCCTGGGTGGCTTAACTAGTTGAGAGTCCCACGTAGAGTTTCCTGCTCCTCAAGGAACCTGCTTCTCCCTCTCCCTTCGCCTCCCCTCACCTCTTCTCTCATGAATAAATGAATAAAATCTTAAAAAAAAAAAAAAAAAGGCATCACTCAAACCCAGCCACTGTGCTATACCTACATTACCACCACCTAGGCCAAGCTACCATCATCCTTCATGTGAACTTCAGCAGTGGTTTCTAAGCTGATCTTCTCCATTCATTCTGGTCTCCTCTCTACACTGTATCTACAGCATTTTTCCAAAGGTGGTAATCTGATCATGTTGTATGTTGTTTATCTTCTCCCAATGTCTTCCTTATCAAGAGCTATAAGTACCGAGCACGGTAAGTATGTCCTATCAGAAAAAAATAAATAAATAAATGTCATAGAGATAACAATTATGAACTCTGGGGAAAAAAAAACATTAAATAAAAGCTACTCTGACAGCTGACAAGTGAACAAAAGCAAATTTAGAACATTTGGAAGTCAACACTGAAGAGGGTGGTACTAGTTAACTTTCTCTGTTTCATTTTGTTTATTTTTTCATGATTTTAAACCTGAAGAAAGACCCCAGTCTGTTTCTAGCTAAATTTCTGATAGAAAACCTACACATTTGCTGATCTGAAGAGCCAGAGGATTTGGGGAAAACATAGCTACTGAAATGTGAGGAGGAAAATTCAAGAAAGGAGTGAACCAGAGAGGCAGAGCCCTAAAATCTATGTTTTCTGCTTAAATCTCTGGTGAACCTTGAATCATGTATGTACAAGAGAAACTCCAGCCTTCCTAGATAATGCCAAAAGAACTGAACAGGGCTGTCCCAGCCCCTAGGGAGACAAGAGTTTTATAGTTTGAGTTAACTACTTACCTGAAAAAAAACAAAAAAAAAAGAAACAAAATAGTACTTTTCACAGGAACACGTAAGAATACACAATGTCTACAAAGTATCACTCACAATGGCTACAATACAGTTCAAAATTAGTTGATATACAAAGAAACAGGAAAATACATGCATTATTAACTGAAAAGATAATGGAGATCAATCCCTAGATGACCCAAGTGCTAGAATAAAGCTTCTGGGATTCTGCAGCAGCTACTATAACTATGCTTGAGAATGTAATAAAAACTATGATCATAAAAATGAAAAGATAATAAGTGGGGCAGCCTGGGTGGCTCAGCGGTTTAAGCGCCTGTCTTCGGCCCAGGGCATGATCCTGGAGACCCGGGATGGAGTCCCACGTCGGGCTCCCTGCATGGAGCCTGCTTCTCCCTCTGCCTGTGTCTCTGCCTCTCTCTCTGTGTGTCTATCATGAATAAATAAAATCTTAAAAAAAAAAAAAGAAAGAAAAGATAGTAAGTCCCATCAGAGAAATAGAAACTAAAACAAGGAACTAAATGGAAATTCCTAAACTGAAAATTGTAGTATCTGAAATAAAAAAGTGCACTGGATAGGCTTAACACCAGACTGGAGGCGACTAAGAGTGAGTTAACATAAAGGTGAACAATAGAAATGATCCAATCTGAAGAAAAAGGAAAACATGAATTTCAAAAATGAACAAACAGAGATTTATGAAAAATACATCAAAAGGTATGATACACTTATAATTGGAGGCCCAAAAGAGATGAGAAAAAATATGAAGCATAAAACAATTATTTAAAGAAATTGTAAGTGAAATTTTCTCTCATGTGATGAAAGATATACATTTACAGATCAAAGAGGATCATAAGATACCAAGCAAGAATACCAAAAACCCCACATCTGAGTATATCACAGGCAAACTATGATGAAAACATCTTGAAAGCAGACAGAGAAAAACACTATGGGTATAATAGGAGAACAATGATTAGAATTATTTCTGACCTCATCAGAAACACTGGTGTCCAGAAGACAGTGGAACAATATCTTTAATAATAATTATAAATCTGTCAACTAAGCATTTTAAGGCCCTGTGCTTAGTCCATTCTCAGCTAACCCTTCAGCCTTACCTTACCAGCTCTGCTTCTTGCTTTCTGCATTTTTTCCAAAGATTTTATTTATTTGAAAGAGCATGCATGTGTGAGTAGGAGGAGGGGAAGAGGGAGAGGAAAAGTATTTAAGTAGACTCCATGCTGAGCACAAAGCCTGACACAGGGCTCAATCTCACTGAGCCACCCAGGCACCACTTGCTACATTTTATCCTCAAAGACTTTGATCAGGATCTTTCTAGTCTGTTGTCCTTTCTGCCACATGTGCTCTCTGTTTCTCTGTTCCTCCTCCCCAACACATCTATTTTAGTCTTAATCATCCTTCAGATCTCTGCGGAAGCATCCCCTCCACATGGAAGTCTTCCCTGACATCCCACCTAGGTCTGGTTTCTTAGTTACGACTTCTAAAAGGTTCCTGTTTTCTTCAGAACATTTAATTCATTTTGTTATTACTTATTCATTTTGTTAATCTCTGGCTTCTCCACTAGACTCTGTGAGAGCAGAGATCATAGTTATTTTATATTTCCAGCACCTTACATAGAGGATAGTGTAGCACAAGTATTCAGTCAACATTAAAGAAATAAATGAATGAAGAGACCATCATTTTAACCAGTCATCATCTCATACCTGGATTACAACATCTTACCTAGTCTGCTCCTGCTCCCAGTTTCTCTAGGAAGGCAGTAATAGCTTTAGAGTTTCTCCACTATTCTTGGCATACTGTGTGAAGGACAATCAAAATCAAGAATCAGAGCAAATTGGTCCTGTTGAATTCATAGCTGACATAAACAAAACAGGACAATCACATAGAATCACTTGTAAAAATTGTGGTCCTATGTAGGTTCCCCATATTTTTCTTTTTAATGACTCTTAAAAGTGTATAGTTATAAACCATGACTGTTGAAGCCTCTGAAGCCCATATTTAGCTTCTGAAGTCAAAATCACTATTTAAAACAATGAATTGAATCTTTCTAAGCCTAAATTTCCTCTTTTGCAAAATGAAACCAATGATAGTACTAACCTCATGTAATTGACATGCATAAATACTTAGATCAGTGCCTGGTCAGTAATAAGTGCTTAGTAAATGATAACTATTAATATGATAATGTTCATGATCCCTAATGTAATATAGTATAGTGCTATGTATATAAATATATATAAAATAGATACTTGATATAAATAATAAAAATTTAGTCTTTTGATTATTGCACTTGTCATTTAAATCATTCAAAATTGATCACTTATGTTGGTATACCTGGTAACACTTTATTAACAAGAATAGTTTAATAAACTCAACATCCTCCTCCCTCATGTCAGGTAAATGGAATGAATGTCTTTAGGTACTCCTTACTCAATGTTTTATAGCATATATTTGCAGGAATCTAGCACTTGTCTAGAAATCTTAAGCTCTAAAAGGACACTAACTATGGCTGGCTCTCTGATTGCCACTGAGTAGACTTAGTAAGAGAGAGGACTGACTCAGCTCAGAGTTTGGAAATCAGTAGAAATTTAACAAATGTTTGATACACTGAATTCAGTTGAGCCCAACTTGAGTATTTCTAGAGTCTGATACTTTTACATTCCCTTCCTCTCACTGAACTTCATATCTGGGAAGCCAATCATCTCATCACTCACACACAAAGTGCTGCTATGGTTAGTTTTCTGGTAACTCCGTTTATATTATGTGCATGTTTGGAAGAACAATTAGTTATTTCCAGCTGGTAAAACCAGAATGTCCAATTTTCTACAAATTAGATTATAGGGAGGAGTGTTCTAAATACCTGTTGTGTGAGGTATTTTCTCACCTCTTTTAACCCAGTACTATCAATTATTATTATAGTTAAAGCAAGTTACACAAAGACAACTTCAGTGTAATCCACTATCTCCTTCATAATGTAGCAGCAGGAGAGATATCTCCAAAATTAAAATGGGGTTAAAAATTCCTAAAAAGCGAGGGCAATCTTTTTGGGTTTTAACTGACTGTCAAAATCGGGTTGTGGCAGAAGCACATGTCAACAGTTTTCCTAAAGAATAAATTCTATATTTTTATATGAAACAAATCAACAATCAAATTTTAAAAATTTCAACAAATTAAATGCAGGCATGGAATATGGAAATAGCTAGGGTTCTTCCCTAGTCTCCTTCTACCCTATTACTCTCCTCTCCAACATATATATAAATTTGGTAGTAATGAACAATAAATATTGTCTAAATACCTAGTATGTGCTAGGTTTCTCTCTGATATCCAGAGAAATTGCTCTCTGACGTGGGTGTGATCTCAGGGTCTCTGTAGTGTTCAGCGCTTATACTTGTTAAGTAGTCTAAATATATGCAGCTTCTGGTTATGTGGGATAATGGATACAACTTTGATGCATTGTTTTTAAAATAAAAGAAGGATAGTATGTGACAAAATATTTAAAGTTGACACCAACTTACTAAAATTGCTATTTAAATAGCTAGGTATACTAGATATTGGTATTGAATTTCAAATCAAAGACAGTTTAAGTTAAAACTTAGATGAAAGTACAGTAATTTCCATGCAGTAGAAGCACAACTTACAGAGTGAAAGAACTGTTATTGGTCCAGATCATCCAAAAGTGCGGGCATAGTGGTACTTTACTGAACCAGAGGACAATTTACTAGAATAAGTCCTTTAATTTTTATTTATTTTCCCTTATGCTGAAATATTTAAACATAACTATTAATGAAGTACTTTTTCCCTGTTTTTGAAGCCGAAAAACATGCTGGGGTTTCCTGTGTTACAGCCTCAGTGGATGACATACGATTCGAGGAGACTGCTAAGTAAGTAGCATTGCTCTCTCACACCTTTCTCCTGGACTTATTGGCTCGTTTACAACATTTATTTGTGGCATCTATGCTTATTTATTTGGAGTCAGTGGTCCAATTTGTTAATAAAATAACACTTGACCTAATTAAATCAGTAAAATAGTAATTGCAGGACTTCCTTTGCTAAAGACTTTTAAGTGTAAATTCACAGTCCTGGTTTTGTTAAGAAATAGCTCAGAAGAGATGCCTTCTGGTACAAGGCAGAGCAGGATTTCTAAAAGCTGCCTCTTAATGGCTTCTTCCTCTACTAGAAGAATAATTAATGATAATAAGTAGGTCTATGTGGGGAATTTCATCATTAGGTTGTTGGGTAAACATTAATTCATCTGAGTACAGATGTTAAATTATGAAAAACATTTTATATATGGGAGTGTGTATGTGCTTTACCATCTCTTATTGCAGAAAATTTCAAGATAAACAAGTATTTCAAACATACACGAAAGTAGATTAGTACAGTATATCCCCAAGGACCATCACCTAACTACCACAGTAATCAACTCATGGACCTCTCCATGCTCCACCACACACCTGGATTTTTTCAAGGAAATCTCAGGCATCATCTGTGAAAATTTCATTATATATTTCTATATGATTAGAGTTCTTTTAGAAAACATAATAATATAATCACAATACCATTAACAGAAATAATTATTCTCAGTGGTCTCAAAAAAATTTTTTTAATAAACAATTAGTTTCTTGAATCAGGATTCAACATGGTTGGTATGTCTTTTAACATATAATTTTCTCTTCTTTTCTGTTCATTTGTTTTTTAAAGAAACCTGCTCATTTGTCCTATAGAGTTTACCACATTTTGTATTTGCTCATTGTATCCCTGTTTAACATGTTTACCCATTCTTTGTATTT
Organism: Canis lupus familiaris; assembly: GCF_011100685.1. Taxonomy (NCBI): domain Eukaryota; kingdom Metazoa; phylum Chordata; class Mammalia; order Carnivora; family Canidae; genus Canis; species Canis lupus. The sequence goes on from NC_049224.1 coordinate 26,052,574, forward strand.
CTTGTAAAATGATAATTACATCTAAAAATTGATCTGATGAAAATTTGATATTTTGTTAAAGCTAGTTCTTGTCAAGAGCACATAATGGGAGCTCCTGGGTGGCTCAGTCAGTTAAGTGTCTGCCTTCAGCTCAGGTAATGACCTCAGGGCCCTGGGATTGAGTCCCACACCCGGAGCAGACTCCCTGCTCAGTAGGTAGTCTGCTTCTCCCTCACCCTCCACCCATCTCCTGCTGCCTCAGCTCCCTTACCTCTCTGCTCATGCACTCTCTCTCTCTCTCCGTCTCACTCACTCTCTCAAATAAATAGATAAAATCTTTTTTTTTATAAAAAGAATACATAATATCTGATGTTCATTATCTAGAGCATTATTTCATTAGATATTGGTCAAATGGTGATATGCCAGTTCTATCATTTCTTCTTCATTTATTTTCTGAAATATTTGTATTTCAGAGAGACTCTTTATTTCATTAATTACTTGGTTACCCTTAGGTAAAGTTTGTCCAGGAAAGACGGCTTAATTCTTTTCCTTTATTTAGTGTCATTATAAGCCTGTGGACTTTAACATATTTGATACATTTCAATCTGGATGTAGTTATTCTTACAGATGCTCCAACTGCCTCATCTTTAAACAGTGGGAGCTTCTTCAGTTTGGTTCCTAAGTTCTTTGGACAGAACCACAAAGTTAGAAGTCTTTAATAATTCCTTTGCATTCTGGTATGATAAGGTGGGCTCATCTTTTATGTTTCTGTACAAAATCTTAGAGTCATAAAGTTGTTCAAAAGAAATAGTAAGTAGAGATCACAATATGGAGAGAAATGTGCTCATTTCTACAGGGTTTATCGCTATTTCTAGGTTCTTTTCAGGGGAAAGAATTATTTGTTTTTTAAAGAGTTTATACTAATACCTGTAATAAATTAGGATTACATGGTTTTACTTAATTTCTTTGATTTTATGTTTGTGTATCTGTTTTTGTTTTTGTTTTTCTCTGAATATTTTGATCCTTGAAGAGATGAACATAACTTACAAGGAAAAGGAAGAACGAAGGTCATCTGTTTCTGGTCTTGGATGGTTCTCAAGGACCATGGAGGTAGTTGGCACGGTTTTCAAGCCCTGAGTATTCTTGTCCAGTGAGATGCTCAGTCTGTTTCTCCAGCCTTACTGTGAACATTTATCTATTTGACATTTATTTATTTAGATGCAAACAAAATTAAGTTAAATAAAACTACATACATGAAGAAATTACTTCTTCAAAACTGACACAGAGAAATTTTTGGCAGGAATTAGAATCATAGACATGGAGAGACCTTTATAGCTCAGCCCAGCCTTTATTTGTACCAATGAGAAACTGAGGCTTCATACCCTGCGCAAACCAGGGGACAGAGAGTGCTTTGAGCGTGGACCTTCTTATGCTTAATCCAGTACTTTCCCTGATCCACTGCTTCTGTTTTTGTGATCAGCAACTTTTACTGATCATTTCCCAATGGGTGTTCTCATAGGCAGCTGGAGTGTCATTGAAAGAGCTGTGGACATTCTGTGGTCTTGTAGCTGCAGATAAAAGGTCCGTTGACCAAGTTCACATAGTGGCTATGCGATTTTCCCTGAAACAGAAAAAAATGACATATTTATGTTTGTATCTCAGTAAAATTACAAATTACTAGAAATCCAGACTTATGTAGAACTAGATAAAAGCACCATCATTAAATTTAGAAATGCCAACAGTGTAGTGTAATAAAAGATCTATTGTGTAGCTTCCAAACTTAAATTCTATAAATGAGACTTAACTAGTAAACTCATCAGTGAAATGTCGGTTGCCATTTTGCTCCATTTTGCCCCATTTTGTGTCTGTGTTATTGGAAAGGATTTGTGGCCACTAATATCATGGAAAGGAACCTTCTAATATTTTTTACATGGGAACTTGAACCATGAAAGAGAAATCTGAAAGCTACATGTAGAAAACCATGTAATTTGGTTATAAACCGATTAGATATTTTTTAAATTCTCAAATATTTATTGCCTTTATAAAAACTGCTCTGTATTCAGTAGGATATATGAATGATTATGGCACAATATTGGAGTCTAGTGGTCTGAGTCTGGTGAGAATCAGACAAATACATAATCATCAGAATAGAAAGCATGATAGGATATAAGTTTAGGATGAAGTATAAACTCCATTCTGTGGGGTAATTTAGAAGGTGCACATTATGGAGCATCAATGAGAGTTTTACCACAGATGGGTAGCATTTAATGTATACCTCAAATGAAGTATATAGATTTTCACCTGGTGAGAGGGAAAAGGACTCCTCTTGATGAGGCACTTGTAAGAATATAAGCATGAGGGTGGAAGAACAGAGAGTCCTCAGAAGGAGCCTGGTCTGTATGCACAGAGGTGATTCCCCAGCAGCAGACTGGGGCCACAGAACAGAAGACCTTGAATGCTGTGCTATGAAATTACTTTTATTTACTTGAGATTGTAGTCATTCCATTCATTTGACATTCAGTGTTGGGAGTTTGGTTTGGTAGACAACCAGGTTCAATGGGATTCCCTTACTTTTATTTATTTTTGGGTTTTTTTGAAAATATTTATTTGAGAGAGAGTGTGCACATGTGGGGAGGGGAAGAGAGAAAAAGAGAGAGAATCGCAAGCAGACTCCCTGCTGTGTGTGGTGCTCAACACAGAGCTCAACACGGGGCTTGACCCACAACTCTGAAATCATGACCTGCGCTGAAACCAAGGGTCAGACACTCAACCAACTGAGCCACCCAGGGTCCCTTAAATTCCCCTACTTTTAAAGGCAGGCCAGGGTTCACAAAAGAGACAGAAGAGGCCTGTGCTTTCCCCTCTCAAGCCTGACAGAGAGGCATAAGATTTTAGTAGCTAATGAGTACAAGTAGCTTTGAGGAGGGACTCGAACACTATTACTGTGAGTCTCTCCTAGAAAATTTACCAAACAGAGGTAGGAAGCTTACAAGGGAGAAATACAGGGAAAAAAAGAAAATAGATTTGGGTTTGCATGTGCTGAATGTGGAGATTAAGATAAATTGGTTAATATGGAGATATAATATGGAGGAGATGGCTAACACAGCCTAGTAGAGCTCCCGTAACTATTGGTTGACTTTGTTGAGAGAAATTTAGAAATATGGCTCTGAGTTTCAAGAATGACGTCTAGGCTAAAGATGTAGATTTGAGAATCGTTTCTATAAAGATGACAGGATCATGAACAAGAACAAAGTCTTCTGGGAAGAGGGTGAGAAGAGAATAGGACAAAGGACAGAAATTTAGGAGATGTCTACACTGAAGGGATGGATTAAGGAAAAGAAATCTGTGAAGGAAACTGAGATAAAAGAGAGAACACTATTTTGGAAACCAAGGGAAGAGAAAGCCTCCTGAAGAAAGACATTAAATAAGGTGAGACTTTGGGTTTAGCTGTTAGGAAGTGACGGTGAAGGTATCAGAGAGGTGAGATGTGGAGGCAATAGCTAGATTCGAGTGGCTGAGAAGTGAATGGGAAACAAAGCTCTAAAACTTTGGTGCCTAGAAAAATCCTCATCTTTGAAGACCCATCTCAAATGTCACCTCTTCTGTGACTACCTACTTTCTGAATTAGCTTCTTTTTATGAGTGCCTTTATGATACTTGGTCCTTTCTTTTTTGAAAGACATCATAGCATCCTCTTCATCTGTCTGCATACTGGTGTCCCAAGTGAAGATTGTTCTCCTTGCAGTCAGCAGTCTTACTTTATTCATCACTGTATCCTGAGGTCTTAGCTTACTGCCAGGACTAGCTGGAACTCAGTAAACATTTCCTAAATGTATGATTTAGAAAAAGAAAGGATTATTGTAGGAAATTTCCTTATGGATAAGAAGAGAAAATTTTTGAAGTAGAATAGGCTTGAGAGAAAGATTTTTAGAAAGGAGAAGCCTCAAACATTTTCATAGACTGATCAGAAGTCAGGGAAGGGGCAGAGATTGAGGATACAAAAGAGGAAAGAGCTAAGCAGGCCATGGTAGAAGAGGAAAGGTAACAAGGGCACGGGTACAGAAAGTTCTGGAAGAGATCTATCTTCCTTCCTCTGAAACAGAAGAGTAAGAAGAAAAGTGGGAGTGTAGTTCAACTTTGAAAGTAAGGGAGAAAAATTGAAGAGGCTTACCTTGGGTAAACCCTTACCGTCTGCTAAGGTAAAGGGATGGGAAGTAACTATGGGGCCTGAACAAAGGGTTTGGAACAACTTCAAACTGTATGACCAGAATTCCTGTAATCATGGAGAGTGAATGGATCATCCAGCAGTACCTAGAGTCCATTTAAATCTGGTGAAGTCGATCAGTTTGCTTGCTTGGTTTCTTGTATGTTTATCCATTTATTTGTTAACAAACATTTAAAAATAAATGTCAGTTGTATAGGTTTGCCTGTGTGTTTGTTTTAACTTCTCTTAAGGAAACAGCTGTGATATAATCAAAGTATCTTGCAGATTTTGGAAGGCATTTTGCACACCATCTTTGCAAAGGCCATTTTCTGTTTGAATAGAAGTAGTCAGCTAACATGCATGTGGTTTACAGTGATTGGCATCTGTTTTTACAGCTGTCTTTTTTCTGTTATCATTAACCTGAGGTTTCATGCATGAACATTATCAGCATGATACGGGAGGATTGCCCTATAGTACATGCATTGAAGTGAATCTTTAAGTCTGAAGTGAGATGTGCTAGGATTACTAAGGTCCCCTCCTCTTTTTTTAACTAGAGTTGGACAAGTTCTAACCATCAAAGCAAAAGTTACCAGAGCATTCAGCACAAGCATGGAGGTAAGTGACCCCTTTTCTTTCGACTGTTGGTGTCCATCTCTTCATTCTATACAGAGGGCAGAGGAGGAGGTCTGGAATAATTTGGAATCATGAGATTCTGACTTGCAGAAGGCCCTTGAATCTGTATTCAGGCTCACATGTAAATAATAAGGGCCTTGTGTTTGCCAGTCAACTCTGCTACTAAAATTAAATGTGATGCAATGTACTATTTTTACCTAGAAAAATGCATAGAAAGGAAACATACAGGGGAGAAGGGTACTCTCTTGGTTCTTTGCAAGGTATTGGTTTTCTTTTTTAATTATTCTGATTCTACTTGCTCTCCATCTCTTCACTTTCTACTGAAAACTAGCCCCATGATTAACTAGTTTTTGAAAGGCAGAGTAACTGAAGTGAGAAGGAAAGTTTAGAAGATTTTTCTTCTACATCCACTTGGTTTTATTTTCTTTACCATCGTTGTGAAAGCGACAATTTTAGAGGCTTTTGAAACCACTGTCAAGGTTAAACTAGCAGGAAAGAAGTTACTGGATTCTATATGGCAACTTCTAGGTTGGTACCAGTCCCTTTGATCTCTAAACACAAAAGACGTGAGGGGACTTGAGGTTTGTCTGTTAAGCTAGGTGGCTTAACCAACAGAAATTTACTGTCTCACAGCCCTAGAGGTTAGAAGTCCTAAATCAAGGCATCAGTAAGGTTGACTTTCGCTCTAAGGACTATGCCAGAGAAATGCTCTCTCCTGGTTCTGGTGACTTGCTGGCAATCTTTGGCATTCCTTGGCTTCTGCTGCATCACTCCCATCTCTGCATTCATCTTCACATGGTGTTCTCATGGTGTGTGAGTCTGTGTCCAAATTCCCCCTTTTTATAAGGACATCAGTCACATTGAATTAGGAGCCCATCCTACTCTGGCATGACCTCATCTTAACCAATTACACCTGAACCACCCTATTTCCAAAATAAGGTCACATTGTAAGGTATTAGATTTGGTGGGGAGGCACAATTCAACCTGGATTCCTATTCAACAGAACTACTTGGCAGTAACCACATCTACAGTGATGGCTTTACCCTGGTCTCCCTAAGAACAGAATACAAAACACTTGAAACAGAAGAGAAATGTTTGTTGTAAAATCCAGCACCTTCAGCAACAGTTGTGATGATCTTTCTCAGCTGTGGCCTCCTGACCTTGCTACACAGTAGCCAGGAGCTTGGCCTCTCTCCTGAGGGCTAGTGCTCATCTTTATATTCAGCCCAAACATGGATAACAGCTCCTTTTCTTTTCTCCTTTTCCTCCTATTCCCTGAGGCAAGCTAGAATTTCTAAAGGAAATTCGACTAAAAAGTAAGAGAAGAAAAACCCAATGAGTTTAAAAGCACACATTTTTGGGGCACCTGGGTGGCTCAGTTGGTTAAGTGTCTGACTCTTGACTTCAGTTCAGGTCATGACTTTCGGGTTATGGGATCAAGCCTCAGGTTGGGCTCCATACTCAGTGGGGAGTCAGCTGGAGACTCTTTCCTTCTCCCTCTCCCACTGCCCCTCTGTTTATTCTCTCTCTCTAAAATAAATAAATCTAGGATCCCTGGGTGGCTCAGCAGTTGAGCCTCCGCCTTCAGCCCAGGGCGTGACCCCGGAGTCCCGGGATCGAGTCCCATGTGGGGCTCCCTGCATGGAGCCTGCTTCTCCCTCTGCCTGTGTCTCTGCCTCTCTCTGTCTTTCATGAATAAATAAATAAAATTTTAAAAACAAATAAATAGGGCAGCCCAGGTGGCTCAGGGGTTTAGTGCCGCCTTCGGCCCAGGGTGTGATCCTGGGGACCTGGGATCGAGTCCCACATCAGGCTCCCTGCATGGAGCTTGCTTCTCCCTCTACCTGTGTCTCTGCCTCTCTCTCTCTCTCTCTCTCTCTCTCTCTCTCTGTGTGTGTATTCTCATGAATAAATAAAATCTTAAAAAAAAAAACAAATAAATCTTTTTAAATAAATAAAAGTACAGATTTCTGACCCTAGGAAAGTAAAAGCTTAGCCTTGACTTGGGCAAATTTAGCCCCTCTTCCAAGTTGAGGTCTTCTGTGATCTCTGAATATGTTGTGTATTCAATGAGGTCTGGCTGGAGGGAATGCCAGATTCCTAGCTGTGTGAGTTCTTGGGATTACTCACGTTACAGCTCTCCAGCCTCAGGAGGTGCTCTTGTCTGGCCGTGTGAGCTTCTACCCTACAGGTGCTCAGACTGGCAGCCACCCAAACACTCAACAGGACCATGTGCATATTTCTGGAATTCTTTCCTTGTGTAGCTCCCTTTTTTCTAGGGCTCAGCCCACAAATCTCAGGTGCCTTGGTGTCCTTGATTTCTGGCTCCTCAAGTCAGCAAGATTCATTTTCCCCTCCTTGGCCATACTCTGGGAATTACCTTCAGGCCGAGAGCCCAGGAAATTCAAGTGCTCCTCTCATCTGTTTTCCCCTTTGTTGGGGGTCACAATTCTGCATTGTCTGCTATCTGACATATGAAAATAGTTGTTTCCTATACTTGGTTCACCTTTCTAGTTGTTTTCACAGAATGTAATTCCAGTCTGACTTACTCTTTGATGACAGAGTGAAAGTCCTCCTGGTATATGTTTTTGGGACATTTATTTGGTCATCATACATAACTGTTATAACGGAAGACAGTTTTCAGAACCCGTTTTAACCCTCTACAATTGTGGGGTTGAGGATGGATGGCTTCAATTTGTTTAATCACCATTGAGTTAACTTAGGTGTTACCATGCAAATACTTGTTTGTGTTAACAAGGTAAGTGACGTAAAATTAAGTATGGATTATTGATTTTTCTTGTACATGAGGTACTCGGCAAAGACATAGAAACAGCTCCTCTCTGTTGCTGATAACATAGTGCTAAACTAAGATGCCTGAGGTTTCCCATGATTTCAAAAACATAGTGTTATTTACCAGGGATATGTGGGGCAAGTGTTTTTTATCCAAAATCTAATGACAGATTCCTGAGTTTACTAACACTTCTACAAAGTAAAATCTGCAGGACCCAAGCTTCAGACCTCTTCACATGGGGAAATCAAGTCTGTTGTGGTGTCACCATAAAGTGTCTTGGCTACCTCCTTGCCATTCCTGAAAAATAAAACTCCTGAAAAAGGAAACAAATGAGGAGTACAGATAACATGATGCAATTTTGTCCATGTTAACTTGGTTATAAAACTGAGAGACTAAAGATTTTAAAAGAGATGGATTGTAGTCCCTCTCTCTGGTGATCTACAAGGCATTCATGAATATCTTGATTTCAAAAGTATATTTAGTAACAATGGGATTAGAAAATGCTTGTGAGATAATGCCTGTGTTTAAAATTATAATAAAGCTATAAATACAGTATGATGATTTGTTTATATAAATTCACCTGAACATTAGTAATTATTAATCTGGGTGGTGGGACTACTAATAATATTTACTCTAGATAATCAGAATCCATTTTTGTCTCTTTTTATGTTTACCGACTTTCATGGTAAATATGTATTTTTCTATAATTAGAAAAAAGTTTTTTTTAATTTTATGGAACATCACTGAAAGAACAGTGTTGCTTAAAAATAAATTAAAATGCTGATTTTGTTCAAAAACAAAAGAATGATGAAGGGCATAACAGTCTTGATTGCTGTAATCTTGTGTGTTATCTGGATGGCTAAGAGTTTACTCACCTATTTTTCTTTTCATTTTAGATCAGCATCAAGGTCATAGTACAGGACATGTTCACTGGTGTTGAGAAACTTGTTAGTGTGGCTTTCTCTACATTTGTAGCCAAACCAATTGGAAAAGAAAAGGTACATTTTCTGTGTGAAGTATCTAGCATGTTATTCAGGGACTTATTAATGACTGTATCAGAATTATTATGGAAAAAAAGACCTTTTTTTCTTACTGTGACATATGCTTTCCCAAGACTTGTTGTCTACCACTATTTTTTGTAAAAGTTGTTATTGTGTGGCAATATAGTGTCCCATACCTTAGAGAAAGGGAGATGGAATCAGTTGGTGAAAGAGGAAAAAAATACTGTTTTAAGTGATCTGAAGGGCCCACCATTTCTCAAAAATAGTGTTTACTGGTTTCATTCTTTTATTTTGTGGTTGTATAAATTCAAAATTGAGTTATATAATTGAGTTGAAATATTTTTTTAAAGCAAGAGCAACTTAGTAAGCAATTGCATATTATGGCTCAGTCATTTGTTTGTACCTGAAGGAAGAATGTCAAAGAGGCTGAACTATTGAAGTTTAGAAACTTTCCACCTAGTAACCTTCTTGTTCAGTGGCATATCATGAAGAGAGCCATGAAAAATCAGTGGTTTGGTTTGAAACAGCAGACCTACCTGCATCTCTATCCAAAGTGAGTATAGTCCAGGATGAGATGGGCCATGATGAGGCTCAGTTCATCAGTTCCCTGGGCTGGATCACTGAAGGACTCACAAAACTCCATAGGGTATCCTCTTGTAGGGCTTCAGTAAAACTAAAAGAAATGGTATAAGAGAAAGAAAGCATGGGAAACATCAGAGAAGTTCAAGACTTCCAAGCATAGTTCTCCGGGTCCTTTTCCTTTAAAAAAAAAAAAATATATATATATATATATTATATATATATAAAATTTTATTTTTCATCATCTTAAGTGCACACTTTAATCCCAATCCCCTATTTCACCAATGTCCCTGCCCATTTCCCCTCTGGTAACTATCAGCTTGTTATCCATATTTAAGAGTATTTCTTGGTTTGTTGCTTTCTCTCTTTTTCCTTTGCTCATTTGTTTTGTTTCTTAAATTCCACACATGAGTGAGGTCATATGGTATTTTCTTTCTATGATTTATTTTGCATAGTATCATACTATCTACCTCCATCCATGTAATTGCAAATGGCAAGATTTCATTCTTCTTTATGGCTAAATAATATTCCATTGTATATGTATATACCACATCCACATCTTCTTTATCTGTTAATCTATCAATGAACACTTGGCTGCTTCCATAGTTTAAATATTGTAAATAATACTGCTATAAACATAGTGGTGCATGTTTCCCTCTCAATTAATGTTTTTGTATTTTTTGGGTAAATACTCAGTAGTGCTGTTACTAGATTATAGGCTAGTTCTATTTTTAATTTTTTGAGGAAACCCGCTACTGTTTTCCAGTTTGCATTTCCACCAAAAGCACAAGAGCGTTTCCCTTTCTCCACGTACTTGCCAACACCTGTTATTTTTTTATGTTTTTTTATTTTAATCCTTCTTACAAGTATGAGGTGATATCTCATTGTAGTTTTGATTTGTATTTCCCTCATGGTTAGTGATGTTGAGCATTTTTTCTTGTGCCTGTTGTCCATTTGGATGTCTTCTTTGGAGAAATGTCTGTTCATATCTTCCACCCATTTATTTTTAAAGATTTTATTTGTTTATTCATGAGAGAGAGAGAGAGAGAGAGAGAGAGGCAGAGACATAGGCAGAGGGAGAAGCAGGCTCCATGCATGGAGCCCGATGTGGGACTCGATCCTGAGTCTCCAGGATCACGCCCTGGGCCCAAGGCAGTGCTAAACTGCTGAGCCACCCAGACTGCCCTTCCACCCATTTTTTAATTGAATTATTTGATTTTGGGGTATTGAGTTGTATCCATTCTTCATATATTTTGGATGCTAACCCTGTACCACATATGTCATTTGCACATACCTTCTCCCATTCAGTAGGTTGCCTTTTAGTTTTGTTGATTGTTTTCTTTTCTCTGCAGAAACTTTTTATTTTGTTGTAGTTCCAGTAGTTTATTTTTGTATTTATTTCCCTTGCCTCAGGAGAACATACCTAGAAAAATGTTGCTACAGCCAGTGTCAGAGAAATTACTGTCCGTGCTCTCTTCAAGGATTTTTATGGCTTCAGGTCTCACATTTAAGTCTTTAGTCCATCTTATTTTTTTGTATAGTGAAAGAAGGGAGTCCAGTGTCATTGTTTTGCATATGACTGTCCAACTTTCCCACCACCATTTGTTGAAGAGACTTTTTCTCATTGTATATTTATTCCTCCTTTGTTAAGGATTAATTGACCATGTAATTGTGGGTTTATTTCTGGGTTTTCTATTCTATTCCATTGTTCTATGTGTCTATTTTTATGCCAGTACCATACTATTTTAATTACTACCACTTTGTAATATAACTTGAAATTTGGAATTGTGATACCTCCAGTTTTGTTTTCCTTTTTAAAGATTGCTTTGGCTATTCAAGGTCTTTTGTGGATCCCTACAAATTTTAGGATTATTTGTTCTAGTTCTGTGAAAAATGCTGTTGGTATTTTGACAGGGATTGCATTAAATGTGTAGATTGCTTTGTGTAGTGTAGACATTTTAACAATATTTGTTCCTCCAATCCATGAGCATGCAATGTCTTTCCATTTCTTTACATTGTGTTGAATTTCTTTTGTCATTGTTTTATAGTTTTCTGAGTACAGGTCTTTCACGTCTTTGGTTAGGTTTATACATAGATATTTTATTGGTTTTGGTGCATTTGTAAATAGGATTCTTTTCTTAATTTCATTCTCTGCTGTTTCATTATTAGTGTATAGGAATGCAACAGATTTCTGTACATTGATTTTGTATCCTGTGACTTTATTGAATTTATTTGTCACTTCTAGTGATTTTTTGGTGGAGTTAGGATTTTCTGTATATACCATCATGTCATCTTCAAATAGTGAGAATTCTACTTCTTCCTTACCAATTCAGATGCCCTTTTTTTCTTTTTTGTTGTCTGATTGCTATGGCTAGAGCTTCTAGAACTACATTGAATAAAAGTGGTAAGAGTGGACATTTTTTGTCTTGTTCCTGACCTTAGGGGAAAAGCTCTCAGTTTTTCACTTTCAGGGTCCTTTCCAGTTATACAAAGTATGCTTTATGTGTAGATTGGAGAGCCAAGACACAAGTTTACCAGGTGGACTTTTATACCCTGCTGGTCACACAACTAAAGCATGGCTGTAGTGTTAAACCAGTAAAAGTTATCAAGTCTATATATTCCCAAACAAATTAGACAAGGCAATCTAGGGGAGTTTTAGACTTGAAAGTAGCATATTATGAATCTCTAGCTGTTCCATCTTCTTGGCTAAGGGTCTGTGCCAGCCCTCAGGTGTCCGTGGAATTATCCCCATCCAGCTGCAAGGTGACTTCCTTATACACGCAGGTCAACAGACAAGCATTTATGGCAGAGCCTGAGCGCTTGGTTCTGTTGCATCATATTTTCAGGTTTTTGGAGGTCAGTTAAAGCTTTGTTCTGACCTTTTGATTCTTTTTAGTTTGCTTATTAGATAATGTTTACACCATGTGATGAAATTTCCAAATTGAAACCATCTCTCAGTACTTAATAGCTTTCTCTAGAACATGTTTATTCCCTCCCTCTGAGATCTTAATTTTGCAAGAAGTAGAAAACATTTCTTGGTAAGAATTCAATGTATTCAAAGTCCTTCTCCTCATTCATTAATTTGAAGAATTTTTTGTTTTGTTTTGTAGCTCTTTTGAAAAATTTAAAGGGAGGGAAAATTAATATTTGGAAAATTCTTTAAAGCACATATCTTATTGTATGAAGAAATAATTAAGTCTATATTGATTTTTTTTAGTTTAAAAATCTTTTAAAATTTTAGTCAAATAGGGATCCCTGGGTGGCGCAGCGGTTTGGCGCCTGCCTTTGGCCCAGGGCGCGATCCTGGAGACCCGGGATCGAATCCCACGTCGGGCTCCCGGTGCATGGAGCCTGCTTCTCCCTCTGCCTGTGTCTCTGCCTCTCTCTCTCTCTCTCTCTCTGACTATCATAAATAAATAAAAATTTAAAAAAAAAATTTAGTCAAATAATATGTGTAAAAATACCTAGAAATGCTCTATTTACTTTGAGTTAGAAAACAATGTAACATTTGTTTTGCACATTCATGTTGTGCTCTTATAATATAACAAGGTAATGAACAATAAATGTTTTTCTTTCTCTAGATTCATTTAAAACCAGTCATACTTCTAACTGAGCAAGATCATGTGGAACATAATCTGGCTTCTGAGAGAAGGAAAGTTCGACTGCATCATGAAGATACCTTTAAAAACTTGATGAAGGAAAATAGCAAGTTTGATGGTCAGTAAATCTACTTATAGGAACTTATTATACTACTGTGACAAGTGAAGGGGTCCTTCCTTGGAGTACACTTCTTTTTACCTTATTATTATAATTCAACCCTGGCAAAGCTAGGTATCTTTCCTAACAAACCCAGTGACTGGAGAAGGAAGGGCCTGGCCAATTCAAAATAGAACTGCTGACACCTAAGATCTCTTTAAATTAGAGGTTCTCCAGGGGAGAAGACAGGAAAGAAGGGTGACGGGGACCAAGCAGTACTTATCAGTAAGCATGCACTCAGTGATCAGTCAATGAAAGAATGACAACACAATATATCCATCTGGTGCTTCATTGGTTACTTCCTATGAGCTGATTATAATATCCACAAAGGAGGAAACTGAAACTGAGCAGTGAGGAACCTTGCTAAAGATCACTGGGGCTATAAATGGAAACGATAAGATTCTATTCCTGTTTCCTGGCTCTTCCCCAGTGACAATGTTTGATGGACCAGAGTGTCTTAATTCTCTGGCTGTTATCTCCTAGGTTCTTTGAGGCCTCATGGGCTGCCTTGCCTCTCCCACACCCTTCCTTTTCTTCTGACCCCATCCCCTGCAGTCCCAGGGGACATGACCTGTTGGGAAGAGCAGAGTGGTAAGGGAGGAAATGGAGTGGTCCAATGTGCGTCCCTCTGCTCACCACTGCCAGGGGAGCCAGGAAGTTTGTAGAAGGTCCAACTCATCTGAGCTCCGAAAGCAGACAAACATGTAGAAGACAAAGGAAAGGAGATGAGAATAGATCGGGATGAGAATATTAAAAGAGAGGAAGGAAGAAGAGGACATACAGAGACCAGAGGAAAGGCAGAGGCAGGGGTGACCTGGGCAAGGGGGACAGGGGGCAGCTTCATTCTGCCCTGCATGACATCATCATGCTCCCGGGGCCACCCCACAGATGAGCTTTGGGTTAGAAAAAACGTTTTTCAAAAGCTTCTATTCTTGCAGACTTGTAAAAAACAATGCCCATTATCAAGCTACTTTTAAAGAAATGAAGACCTCCTCATTAAATTACTGTGCTAAAGAGTCCATCCTTCTGTAAAGATGGTCTCAGTACCAAAATATACTTAAAATACATTTTGCTGGGATCCCTGGGTGGCGCAGCGGTTTAGCGCCTGCCTTTGGCCCAGGGCGCGATCCTGGAGACCTGGGATCGAATCCCGCGTCGGGCTCCCGGGGCATGGAGCCTGCTTCTCCCTCTGTGTCTCTGTCTCTGTCTCTCTCTCTCTCTCTCTGTGACTATCATAAATAAAAAAAATTAAAAAAAATACATTTTGCTGAAGTAATAAAATAGCTGAACCAAGAGAACAAGGACTTACTAGAGAGAAAAGGAGGTGGAAGGAGGCAGGACTGAAAAGATAGAACTGTGTCGTTGAGGCTCTCTTAGGCCAAGCAAAGAGGCTTGACCTTTCTTCTCTCCTTGAGGAAAGCCGATGAAGATTTGGGCAGAATTGCATAATGAGGTTGGCACTTAATGTGGTCACTCTGCATAGAGGAGGGGAGGCTAGAGGGAGGGAGACCAGGCAAGAAGTGAGGAGTGGCTACTCTAGGCAGTAATGTAGAGAGGGGAGGGAAAAGTCCAAATATATACAGAGGGTAACTCAGCAGAATAGGGTCACTCATGAGGGGTGATGGATGAGGAAGAAGTTATTCAGGGTAACTCTCAGGTTTCTTGCCTGAGCAACTGTCTACTTAATAGTGGTGTCATGAACTGAGCTAATGCATACACAGGGCAGGGGAGGGGCATTTCTGATGAGGTAGATGATGAGTTTAGTTTAGCCTGACATGCCTGTGAAACAACCAAAAGGACAAAACCAGGGCTTGGGGAGATTTACTTTGAGACACAACAGCTTACCGGTGGCAATTCAAATGAACCAGTACCTACAATCACCCAGGAAGGGCTCCCAGTGGCACAAGGGTGGTAGGCTAAGAGTGGAACTTATAGCACATGGCCATTCAAGAGATGATCACCGGAAGAGGATGGGTCTATGAAGAAGACCTAGAGTGACTAGTGGAAGGGGTGCAAGGAGAACCAGAGAGACTGGCATCATGAGCCAAAGGAGTAGAGGTACATGAAGAAATGAAAGGTCAGCTGTATTCCAGGAAGTTAGGAATAAAAACTGCCCACTGAACTGGGAATGGGGACATCACCCTCTCGTGCTCCAGCCACTCAAATATAGAGGTAAAATGACTGTAATGGACTTCAGTTTCAGTTTGTTAGGAAGTTGGACAGAACCTCTAGAGGTCTGGTTTAGTTTAGAATTATAGATTTTCAGAGTTTGTTTTTAATCATGTTTCCTCTAATCTGCCCTAAAACAGATTATTCCTTAGCACAAAACAACTCTTAACCTAACTTCATTGATTTGATCTTTTTAGAAATTTTACTAGCTTTCTTGCCATCAAGATATCGTAGAACCTAAAAGCAATTTCTCTTAATGTCAGAGCTGGACCCTGGAACTCTAAGTTGCCAGAGAGCAAATGGTTTGCCCATCTGCCCCCTGGTGTATCTGGATGGAGTTTGTTTTGAACTGGACAATACCATCTAAAGGAAGCTAGCTAGATCATCTTCATTATTAAACCATATTTTTAGAAAACCCAAGGTTCTATAGTGATACCAATATCACAACTAATTGGAATCTCTTTCAAGATTTTGTGTGGTTGAAGTGCATATTGTTAGAACAGTTAGAAATTTGAGTCAAAATTTCCTTTCAGAAGAAAAGGAAAATTAGATGAGATTAGATGATGTAAAAGCAGGACTTCTTTGGAATGTGCTCTTGTACCACGGGGTCATTGTTTGGAAGCTTGGCTTATAGGAAAAGACTTCATATTGGAGCATTTATTTATTTTTTTTTTAAATATTTATTTTATTATTTATTTATGATAGTCACACAAAGAGAGAGAGAGAGAGAGAGAGAGAGAGGCAGAGACACAGGCAGAGGGAGAAGCAGGCTCCATGCACCGGGAGCCCAACGTGGGACTCGATCCCGGGTCTCCAGGATCGCGCCCTGGGCCAAAGGCAGGCACCAAACCGCTGTGCCACCCAGGGATCCCCCAATTATTTCTCAGCTAGAAGTCAAGTCTTTATGAGCATTATCCTAGTTTGATCCTTTCTGGTTATGAGAAGGAAAACTAGAATATCCTCAATTCAGGTCAAAGTTCCTGACCCAAAATTGTAGAATGAATGCAAAAATTGTCCAAACAGAATGATGACCCAATACTTAATGAACATCCAAGGTACAAGTATTGACCTCTGGACAAGTATGCTCTTATTTAAAGGCTGTAGAAAGGGTGAGGTTTGTTTACCATGCTTAACTTGAGTACACAGCCAGAGCTGTGAGCCTGACTTGGTCTCTAAGCCTGGGAGAGCCATATTTCTCCATTGATTGGCAATTACCTGCCGCCAACAAGCATGCTTTAGTACCGAGGTCATCTGTACTCAGTATATTTCTGCATACAAGTCACAGCTGATGCTTATGCACACATGAGCTGCCCTAGTACCCACTTCTGTGTAGCCCAGTGCATGCCATGTATGTCTTCATAAGAATTGAGTAGCTTTTTCTTTAAAGTTATCCCTCAAAAAAGAAGGAATTGCCTTATATTTGAGTCTTTATAATGTCTCTCATAAGGCCCACTCAGTTTTGAATTTTATAATTATTTTAAATTATTTAAAAATAGTACACATACACAGGGTGAAAAGCTCAAAAGCTATAAAAAAGGCATTCAGTTAAAAGGTAAGACTTCCTACCATCAGTATCTCCCAGTTAGCCAGTTCCTATCGTCAAAGACAACCAATATTACACTCTAGCACATATTTGGAGCACAGTATTCAAACAGCTACGTCCCTTTCTTTTTTCATTTAGCATTTTATTTTAGAGATAATTTATATTTATTTTGAACAAAAAAAGTAAGATATACCAACCTAAAAAAAACTTAGTACTGGTTTTAGATATTAATAGGATATCATCTGACAAAGTCAGTAACAGCAAAAAAAAAAAAAAAAAAGAGAGAGAGAGAAATTGAAATAGATTGAAGATTTCATGTGCCTTTTAAAGACCACTTTAAGAAGCAGGCCAATACTGATGACAGCAATATAGTGGACTTGCTGTCAAAAACAAACTAAAATCTCTGGATAAAATATTTACAAACATGTTTCTAAACACATCTCAGCAGGGAGAAAAATAAGAGAAAACCTTGAAGTCCAGAAATGACTAGAAAACCCAATGTAGCAGTGTACGGTGATAGAAGACCTGGCATTTGCTCTGGACTCTGTAGGTGTTAGAAGACCTTGAACTTGTGTTTTAATGGGCCTGCAAAAGATCAGGACAAAACCAGTGGCCCATGTTACATTGAAGATTATGTCAGGGAACCTTATAAGTAGCTGCAAACCTAAAAAAATGATATTCTTGGTGAGTCAGTTAGAAAAATCTCAATCCCCAGAGAGCTTTCTTAGGGATGCTTTCCTATCTGAGCCTTAGCCCTAGGTAGAATGGGGGGGGGGGGGGGGGGGGGGGCAGGGAAACGTGTTAACCTTAAGGAATTCAATCACAATCACTAGCACATTCTCATGTAGATTTGACATCAGAATTCACATCATTTGTTTGGACTGAAACAAGACCACATGAAATTTAGTGGGAACTGCTACTTCCCACTAATACCCCTGGTGATCTATAACAATAAATGCAAACCCCTGTAGAAAATGACTTTAAGCCCAGCTCTCAAGAATCCCCACACATATTAGATCCAAGGGATATTAACTCCTAGTCAAAAATAATAAAAAATAAAATTAAAAAAAATCACCCAAATCCAGAGGAAGCCCCAGAAAATGGAAAGAGGCCCACAAAGACTATAATTACTGCATTTAACATATAAAAAATATTAAGTAAGAATGTTAATATATTTTAAGAAATAGAATCAAAAGTATTGTTCAGGAATAAAGAAATTACCTAGGGCAGCCTGGGTGGCTCAGCAGTTTAGCGCCGCCTTCAGCCCAGGGCGTGATCCTGGAGACCCAGGATCAAGTCCTGCATCAAGGCTCTCTGCATTGAGCCTGCTTCTCCCCCTGTCTGTGTTTCTGCCTCTCTGTGTCTGTGTCTGTCTGAATAAATAAAATCTTAAAAAAAAAAAAATTACCTAGAAGGTTGGACAAAGAAACAAAGAGAATTTCTATATAAAAATATATATAATAATTTAAATTTGAAACTCAGTGAACAGATTAAGCTGCCAATAAGACAGTAACCGGAAGATAGATATGAAGGAGTTACCTAGAATGCAGATGGATTGGCAAAGAGATGGGAATTATATGGAAGATTTGAAGACATAAAGGAATAAGAAGTCTAACATGCATCTAATCAAAGTTCCAGAAGGAAAGAATAAAAAGAAAGGGAGAGGTAACACTTGAAGCAAATGACATAGACATTTCATTCAGAAGTAACAAGAAAGTTTAATATACTTATGAAAAGATGTTGGACTTCATTAATCAGAGAAATGAAAATTATAACCAACACAAGATATTTCACACCCACAAAACTGGAAAAATTTGAAGAGACAATATTAAGCAAAAATGCAGAGCAGTGGCAACTCTAATAAACAACACATAGAAATGTAAATTGGTACATTTAATTACCTAAAAAATTCTCTTGAAAGCAAAGACTGAATGTGGAATAAACCAGCACAGCTAAGTTTATTTGTCCATTCATTCAATAAATATTTACTAAGCACCTATCTTCAGGATTTATATTAGAATTTAAGAAAATATCAGTTCTTGACCAAAAGAGCTTAGGATCTAGTGGGTCAGACAATCAAAGATCACACAAATATACATAAAACTATAATTGTGAAAGAAAAGTACACATGAGAGGTCATGTCAGTGGGAATTAGCTGCTAGGCCTGGGAAGGCTCTCCTGAAGAAAAGATGCCTGGGCCAACAGAATGTTGAGGAGGAAAAATTTTCCTCTACCCTATAAACTATTTCTAGCTGGTATAAGAATTCAATTGACAAGAGACAGATTAACAGGAGAAAATCAACAAAAGTTTAATTACATGTATACTGTCTACATACATGGGAGAGACCCAGAAAAGTACTTAGGTATAGGACTGAAAAAAGGTCTCATAGCTGGAACGGAACAAAGAGAGAGAGATTGAGAGGGAATATGTTGAGGGGAGGGTGGTGGTCCTGACTACCTGGGGCTGGAGAGGTAGGCACAAGCCAGACAAAGAAGGAGGAGTTTAGGGTCATGGGAAGGCTTTGAGCTTTTTAGACTAGGATGTTATGGGATGTTTCTGATGTGTTTTTAAGTAGATGACTGAAATGATCAGTGGAATGAAGGGGGGAAATTAAAAGACTATCAATTAATTAGAAATCTAAA
The DNA here is from genome assembly GCF_011100685.1 of Canis lupus familiaris. Classification (NCBI taxonomy): domain Eukaryota; kingdom Metazoa; phylum Chordata; class Mammalia; order Carnivora; family Canidae; genus Canis; species Canis lupus. The sequence goes on from NC_049224.1 coordinate 26,071,871, forward strand.
AATTTCATGAGAAAATGCAGTTTAAGGTCTTTGCAGCTGCACTTCTCTTCTCACTTATATGTGACTGTGCCAAGAATGGCCCCATTCCCAGTTCCCAACAGCTGGCCAATCTGTGCTCTTGGACTGCAAGCTCAGCTCTGCCTCTGACAGCACAACCAGGATGGCACCCCTGATTTGTAAATCCTCCCCCTACCTCCTCAAACAATAGCACATGAGATTTAGGCCTAGCTGGTGATTCACTAGACGATGCAGGAAGCATAATTGAATACATTTTACTGCTTTGCAGCCAGAGTAAATGATTTCTCCATTGTTGAGAGTAAAAACCAATTTGTCAGTAAATGAAGCAGATATGATTCAAAGGAAGCAGAAGGACACGGGAAATACTCATTGTGTCTTTTCTGTTTGTGACTGCATTCATTGCAAAACAGTAACCATGGGAGGCTACATTCCCATTCTAAAGTTTATACTAGAGCAAACTATTCCAGATTCTCAGTGTCTGTGGTCCTTTATAGCTCAAACTCCTTTCATTTTGACCACCTTATTGAGGTGTAATTTATGTACTATAAATAATAAATATTATTAATAATAATTATAAATAGTAATTATAGCTTATAAATATACTTACAAATAATTGATGTACCGTCAATTCATGTGCTCATGTTTGAAGTGTAGTTTGATAAGTTTTGAAACATGTACACCAATAAAACCATCACCTCAATCAAGATAACATATCCATCAAGTCCCAAATTTTTTTTTCCTCTCCCTCCCTGATCTGCCCCACCTCCACTCCAAACAACTCAAGTTTAAGTTCAATTATTCTCTTAATCAAAAGTCCTGTGAACTTGTAAGATAGGTTGGAATACAGTCTCTAAAAGGGCCTTTCTCATCAGTTATCTTATCCAGTTCTCTGTGAATATCCACCATTCAGGTGAAAGTTACTCTGTAGAACGAAGTCCATTTATTTCCTCAGGAGATTTAAATCTTTGGGAATAATTTAATTTTTCTAAAAATCCCCTAAGATCCGTGCTGCTAGGAAGGAAAGCCATGGTCCCAAGTTCTGCAGTTAACTCCACCAATATTAATGTTTGCATCTACCTTTCAGACCCCATTTGTGATGAAGGAATGGTTTCCACAAGTGGCACATCTGTTCAGAGTATTGAACTTGTCCTTCCACCCCATGCAAACCATCATGGAAATACTTTTGGTGGCCAAATTATGGCTTGGATGGAGACCGTGGCTACTATTTCTGCAAGGTTCTTGGTTTTGGCTTTGGCGTTTGATGTTGGGTTAAGTGAGGAGAGGTCAGAAGGGTTCTGGGTCCCAGTTATTGAGCTAGCCAAGGGGAGAAGAGTGTTGCCTTTTATTAAAATGAAAAAATAAGCCATTTACCTGTTTCCCTAAGGATTAATCTGTCCTTTTGTTTGAAGGTGAAGGTTTATGTTCTTAGTTCAAAAATAAAAATGAAATGACTGTTCTAATACTTTATTCTGAATTGTAAATGTTGGTCATGTAACCCTTAAACTCCCCGTAATGATATAGATGCAAAACAGAAATAGAAGCAGCCTTTACACTTAAAAATAGTCAAGTTGCAAACTTTTTTAAAGGCAGTTTACAATTAGGTTTGACCTTTGAAATGCCTGGTTAGAATCATATGGCTAGAGGATTACCTGAAAAATAAAATGAGAAAGTGGAAGGAGCTTGAAAGAAAACTTTTAAGTATTCTTCAGTTTCAAAAAAAAAAAAAAAAAAAAGGCATTTTATTCTTAATGGAACCACGTAGGTTAATTGAGCAGCTTTAAGGAACATTGTGTATTCTAAAAAGGCATTTGAACAGGAACTGCCCTACTGACAATTTCTGTGACTGTTGAAAATTGTTAAGATTTTATTTTCCCCAAATTAAAATAATTTTATTATGAATGTTTATAATTGTGACTATAGTTAGAAACCTGTAGAAATCCTTCTTATAAATCATGCACAAATAAGAGAGCTCCTTTTTATTTTTATTTTTATTTTTTTTAATTTTTATTTATTTATGTATGATAGTCACAGAGAGAGAGAGAGGCAGAGACACAGGCAGAGGGAGAAGCAGGCTCCATACACCGGTAGCCCGATATGGGATGCGATCCCGGGTCTCCAGGATCGCGCCCTGGGCCAAAGGCAGGCGCTAAACCGCTGCGCCACCCAGGGATCCCGAGAGCTCCTTTTTAAAATGAGATTGTCATTCTCAATGACAAAGTATTTGAACCTATTCTATTGTAAAAGTTTACAATATAATTAGCTGTGGCATAGTCTGTTCACTTAGTGTTGGCACAATTCCTTTGAGTAATTGAACGACGAAGTGGGAATCTAAAATGTAGGAAATTACAAAAGTAACTTTCTGAGATTAAATATACTTTTTACGTATTTCAAAATTTCACAATCAAAAAAATTGTAATATGTGTACATTGTAGCCCTTTAGGCTTTGTGTAGCAATCCAGGTAATTTTCCCATAGGGAAAAAAATTAGTCTTTTGATATATGAGTGAATTCAGTTAACTGTGAAGCTGAGGAACTGGTATGAACTGTATTAACTGGCAGTTCCTTCACTGTGCCCTGCTTCAACCTGGGAGTCATGACTCTGTGATTGTGATCCTGAGCCATCAGGATGAGTAGAACCCTCCCATGAGAACAAAGGACATTGGCTTGTTTCTCAGAGGGACTTTTATCAAGAACAAAACAAGAGCAGGGCTGTCCACCCAAGAGCAGAAGCACCAAGCATCTTGGTAAAGAACCTACAGCTTGGGGTCGTGATATTTCCCAAAATATTTGCAGGGAGTGTACAAACTCTCAACGCACGTTATTTAGTTATTTATTTCACTCTTAAAAGAATTAAAAGATATGATGATTTAGAGAGCACATTGAGTATTTGTCTCTTGCATTGGTTAAACAAATCAATAGTTCATGAAAATACTTAAGAGTGTGGGCACTTTCTCCTCCCTTCCCTGTTTCCTCAGCCGCCTCTGTGGGGCGCACCCTCTTCTGAAGTCCGTGGACATGTTTAAGTTCCGGGGACCATCCACTGTGGGAGATCGGCTGGTTTTCAATGCCATTGTCAACAATACATTTCAAACCTGGTAAAGCCCACCTAATCCTCTTAGGCAGCTACGAACAAATTTGAACTTGCACATGAATAATTTTTTATTTTTATTTCAATCTGGGGATGAGTGTAGGTACTACTATAAAGTAACCAAGTTCCTTCTCATTTTTTTCTGGAAGTTCATTCAGTCGTCAACAGCTGTAGACACTCATATTAACCCTCTTTTTGCTTGGGCCTCTTCATAGTTCATAAATTGTGATGGGCTGGTTTTTGTCTCTTAATAAAGGGGACTCCCAGTGGGCCTGGTATGGTTTTGGTGTGGTCCTGTCATAATTACTAACTCTTCCTTTCATTTTCAAGAGTCCCAGTGACTTCATGCTCAACTGACTCATTTTTTTTTTTCAACTGACTCATAATGGACCTGTTATTTATCACCATGTAGTCCAAACCGCTTCCCAGTTATTTTTATTATTCATGATACACAATGAAAATATTTAATTTCATATTAGTTCTTCTAAAATGTGAAAAAGAGTATGTTTCCTATCCAATTTTAATATCTGATGCTTTTAATATAGAACTGTTGTTTTTAAGGGAGGAAACTTGCCTTTAGCACAATTAACTCCCCTCACGCCTCATTGCCAAAATATGTTCATGAATATATATAAAGTCCTAGCTGGCCTTTCCCCCACATGATGATGGGAAAGTATAGTGGAAATGCTTCCAGGGGCTAGTAGGTCAGATCCATCGACCTGATGAAACGGATTTTAACAATTGCATAGACTTGCAATGATAAAGAGAGAGCCCAGGGCCCTCATTCTTGTTCTCACTTGGAAGAGTGGTGGTGGTGGTGGTGGTGGTGGTGGTGCTGGTGGTGACAGTGGTAGCGGTGGTGACGGTGGCGGTGGTGACAGTGGTGGTGGTGGCGGGCAGAGAGGCCTGGCGTGCTCTGGTTCTCCGCCCACGGCCCTGTGTTGTCCTCCACAGTGTGGAAGTGGGAGTGCGCGTGGAGGCCTTTGACTGTCAGGAGTGGTCTGAGGGCCGGGGCCGGCACATCAACAGTGCTTTTCTCATTTATAATGCTGTCAATGATAAGGAAGAACTGGTCACATTTCCCAGAATCAAACCCATGTCAAAGGTCAGTTATTGGCACGTGAGTCTCCATGATTGGATCACTTATTTGAGGGGAAATGGTGGGTACAGGGCTCCACCCAGAAATTCCTCACACCTGCCACAACTTCCAAGCCTCTCCCTCTTTGGATTTTTTTTTCTCTTCTATATCACAAAGTAAAATGGACATTTTATTTTCTTCCCCCCCCTCCCGCCCCCCCGCGTCATTCTCATCATTTGTTGAAGTAACAGAGGCCCTGGAGACCTGGGCTAGGCCACACATGGCGGGGGAGCCTGTCACCTTCTGGGCCACATTGTGACTCTCTTCTCCCACTTCCCTACATTTAGCTGCGGTGGGACTATACCCTCCCCTCATCTGAGGTGCGTGAGTGCCAACTCTCACCTCTCCTAAAAACTCTATAGTGAGATATGTGTATAATTCTGGTAACAGAAATGGTAACAATCACTACTTTAAAAAAAGAAAGAAAAAGGCTGTAAAGGTTGTGTTTTTACCCATGCACCCGGCCTCTGTGAGTGATGAGGACAGTTCACGCAGGGACACTGCGTGTGCCCCAGCTAGCCCCTTCAACTGAATTAGGAGAGAGAGAGACGTCAGGATTGTAGCACTGAAATATTAGAAATTTATTGATTTTGCTTTGTTTTTTATTAAAGGACGATTTGAGACGGTATCATGGAGCTATTGCACGCAAGAGAATTCGCCTAGGCAGGTAAGGGACCTGGGTTAAGGATTTCATGCTATCTTCTCTTATCTAGCAAATTATGTAACAAAAGGCTCCTCTCTGGGTCTGTGTTCCCACACCATGTGAAATGAGAAGGTCTGATGTTTCCTGGCTGGAGGCTAACCGTGACGGAAATTGATCTTCCTGATAATTCCACTACTAAAAAGCAGCTTTTAAAACTGTGGATTTCAGTTCAAGAAAGTGTCTCGATTACTGTTGTTGCACTAAATGCAGGGAAGGAAACTTATTTACTATTATAACATTATTATTATGATATGTTACTTAATTTTAATTTTTTTTCCAGAAAATATGTTATTTCCCACAAAGAAGAGGTACCACTCTGTGTACACTGGGACGTAACCAACCAGGTAACGGTTTTATTATATGGAGCTCTTCATGTAAAAATTGCATCATTATTAAAATGGAAAATGGCATCATCATAAAAATGAAAGTTCCCATGTTTAACGGATTCAGGTTGTGCCTACCCAGGTTAGATGAGAAGGTGAAATATATCAACTATTTATCTCAAAATGAAACAAAACCATTCAGTAAGTGGTGACCAACTAGTTGCTTCTCTGCCTTGTTTGAATTACGTGTATAGTTTCCAAAGTACCTACTCAGAATGATCTATCATCAGATGCATTCAGGCAGCATGACATCAAGAGCTGGTGTCCCTGCGATTTGTGCTGAATGATATGCCTTCCAGCTTGCATTTTTATAACACAACAACAAAGTATTAGCCGTTATAAAGTTTTTGACCATGAAATATAAAGGGAAATCGAAGTTTACTGTTGATTCTAAGTCATATTAAAAGATAATGTTGTCTTTGCTGGAGACACCAATTAATATGACACTAATTTGCGAAGCATGTAGGCCTTGTGTTATTTTGTCTGAATTCTGAATTAAGAGTTGGAGACAGGGACACCTGCATGGCTGAGCAGTTGAGCATCTGCCTTTGACTCAGGATGTGATCCTAGTCCAGGGATCAAGTCCCACGCTGGGCTACCTGTGAGGAACCTGCTTTTTCCTCTATGTCTCTGCTTCTCTGTGTGTCTCTCAGGAATGAATGAATGAATGAATGAATGAGTAAAAAGAGCTGGAGGTGGGGGGAGGGGGGCACCTGGGTGGCTCAGTGGTTGAGCGTCTGCCTTCAGCTCAAGTCATGATCCCGGGGTCTTGGGATCCACTTGATCCCTGAATCAAGTGCTGCACTGAGCTCCCTGCGGGGAGCCTGCTTCTCCCTCTGCCTATGTCTCTGCCTCTCTCTATGTGTCTCTCATGAATAAATAAATAAAATCTTAAAAAGAGTTGGAGATGGAAACAGTGTTACCTATAGCTTAGTTCTAAGCTCAGCATTACCATTTGGCTTGAACAGGTCCCACTTAGAGGCAGAAACTATTTGATCACATATCTGTGGGTCGAACTCTCAGCTTTTACAACATTTGTATTTTAGGTATCCCTGAGTAACGCCAATGTGGAGGCTCTCAAAAATCTGGCAGCCAGAAGTGGTTGGGAGGTTACCAGTGTGGTGGAAAAGGTAGGAGGCATCCAGGTATATGCACAACCTGCTGGCCATCACAAATGAAAGTGGTCATGGTAGTGGTGGTTCTGCTGCTTCTACTGCTGCTTTTAAGAAGGTAAATCTTCCTGAGAAACTTTTTTCTAAGACTCAAGTACCTTTCCAGTGCTGTCTCTACTCCTCCATGCTGGTGAATCTGGGATCCTTTGGTGCGCCCCAAACATTCCTACCTCTGAACTTCTCATATCCCACTTCTCTCTAACTGGTCTTCAAGCCTTGGGACAAATGCTTCTTTCTGCATGAAGCCACCCCTATTACCCCTGACTGAAGGAACTCCCCCCTCCCCGTAGGAATCCCCTTAGCAATGACTTTTTCAAAATTAATTTGTCAATGAATTATGCACTGTCTTGTGACTTGTCTCCACAGCTACATCGCATTGATGTTGGTGTCTCATGGTGTAATTTAACTTTTTACACGTGGTCTTTTCCTCTAACTAGATTACGGACTTTTTATGAAAGAAGCCTTGCCTTGATTTCTTTGTATCTCTCTTGGCACCTTTTACACCGTTTTTGCAGGTCTTCAAACTTAAATACACATATATCATTTGGATCCTGATTTGTCTAATTTCACAGGCATGTCAGGGGATCTGGGGAAGCTGCTGCCCACACTAGCTAAACTGTCAGGTCAGCCCAGGAGTCCCAATCCCTGCGGTGCCCGGCATCCGGCAGCTGCGCAGTCATGTCTACTCTCTGTGCTCACAGTCGGGGTGTCCTGTTTCTCATCAGTGGAGCAGGGGCCTCCACAATAGGGTGACCATTATGTCCTGCTTTTCCTGGGGCAGTCCTGGTTCTCCCATCATAGTGATGATCCCATCGTAATCCATTGTCTTATCATAATTATTAATAATGCTTCCATGCCCCAGTCGGGACGATACATTATGCGGTCACTTACCCTGAAGCTGAAGCAAACTCAGATGCTACTTTACTGCTTCTTTTCAACTTTGGCTCTTGTCAGTGCTTCATTCCGGATGGTTGGCTTTTCCCATGTCTTTGTCGTCGCTTCTGCATCTCTTCAGGATCTCCCTTACCCTTTTTGGATCCAGTTATGTTTCCACATATGCTTAATTCAGTGATGCAGAAACATAGGTTTCATGTAATAAAATGATCTTTTTCTCTTTATCCCACACAAAAGATGCTTCAAGACTTTTACTAGTATGAAATCTGCTTCTTGCATCATTGCTGGCGTCTAAGCAGCACTGGAAAGGGCAAACTTGTGTCTGGAGTGAAGGAAGAGAACATGTTTTGTGAAGTCATATAATACACAAAACCTTCAGCTCTTTGGGAGCTTGGGGCCAAAATAAACCAAAACAAAGAAATGCTGTATTTGTTAGTGTCCAAGGAGAGCCATCAATAATTCATTCTTAATTTTTGTGTGGGTTCTGATTAGAAGATACTATATAATTAAAGCAACATTCTTAAGTCATTTCTGTTGAATTCAAAGCCCTCCAGTTCCTTAGATTATATTTATGATAAAACTTGATTCTTTTTCCTTTCCAGGCCATCCTCTTCTCTCCTACTTCTTAAAACTTTCATATTGTTTTAATTTTAAAATACAATGCTCTTAGTTTTTTCTGTTACCTCTTCATTGAATAATTCTTACAACTATCTGCTGTGAATCATACTTATTTCAGGTTTTAAAATCTGTACTTATTTTTTATATAAATTAGTTAAATAGCAAAGGTTGAAGATTTCTGGTATTTGTAATTAAAATGAGCAGTACTAATTCTTTTAAGTCTTATTTCACTTTTATGTACAGTGATGGAATTCATAATAGTAGCAGTACAAGAAGCAAAAGGTGAACCCTCACTCTGAAGGAGCTTGCAGGCTATTTTGGCAACACCACACATAAACATTTAGCAGCGGATGAATAATTTTCAGGTAGTTGATAAGCAAGTCCAGTGTTTAAATCATAAAGGTCAGCTCTTAGGCACCGCAAAGTAAAACAAGACTGTTTAGAGAGAACTTTTGAAAGGAGGTGATTCTTTTCTCCTTGTCGGGAGCTTGAGTAGATGCCGGAGGGTGAAAGGGGCTGTGTAGGCAGTGAGTAGCTTGAGCCCAATCCCCAGGGTAGAAATTAGCCTGGATAGGAGACTGTCCTGGGAGAGTAGCTTTTTATTTAGGGGGTAGTAGCTGAGAAAGGTGATGAAAGCCAGAATGGTAAGGACCCTTGAAAACTTTCCATAGAACAAAACCCAGTACAGGAAACAGAGCAGAGGGAGCTATTCTCACTGCAGCTGGGGAGGGGCTGGTCCCAGAGCTCCAACGACCAGTTCTCCTCCCCAGCACCCCCCGCACCCCACCCCCTGGGTAATTCCCCAGGCACCTCCCCACCCAGGCCTCTGTGAAGAACTTTGTCCTCCTTCTTGTAATGTTGTCTCAACAACAACGGATAGTATAAAACAGATAGTATAAAATTCTAAAACTATACTCTTTTCTCTTCTGCTGTTGGCATAAGATATCCAAATCCATTAAACAGAATCTCATTAGAATGAAAAAACAATACCGTTCTAAACTGTTGGCAATTTCAAGCTTACTCACCTTAAGCTTCATGTCATAGAATAAAATTCACGAGGCATCAAATGATAAAATGTTTGATTGGTTACAGATGGAATTTAACCTGTATTCTTGTGAGCGTGAAAGGTTTCACATTTTCTCAAAGAGTTGGTTTTGGAGAATTTTTTCACTAAGCAGAAGTTGACTTTTCTAAAATACTAAGGTTTAAAGAGATCACCACCAACCACCGCCTTCCCCTGCCTGCTTTGTCTGCATCGGTGCCATTGATTCTCACAGAAGAGCAATGAGAAGGGCTTTCTGCTACCTTCACCTTCTGGGAGAAGGCTCGAAACACCGTGCACTCGTCCAATACCGTACTCGGCACTGGAGATGTTTAGTAACCCCTGGGAGGGCCGAGTTTAGTGGTGGCTGCGCAGCGTGACATTTGCTGTGGCTTCAGGAGAGGAAGCAGCAGCAGGTGTCTGCAACCCAGGGAGCAGCCCTAGGAAGCCATCACAACGCTTTTCTAGAAAGCTGCTCCCAGGTTGATTCTTTCTGAAGAAGTGAGAAAGAATCTGTTCCAGGCCTTCTCCTCTAGCGTCTGGTGGTTTGCTGGCCATCTTTGGCGGACCTTGGCTTTAAATGTGTCACCTGACTGCCTTCATCTTCATATGGTGTCTCCCAGTGAGCATATCTGCGTCTAAATTTTCCCTTTTTATCAGGACATCAGTCATTATTGGATTAGGGGCCCATCCAACTATGCTACAACCTCATCTTAACTAGTTGCATCTACAAGGACCGTCTTTCCAAATAAGGTCACATTCTGAAGTGCTGAGAGAACTTACCATATGAATTTGAGGAGACACAATTCAGCCCTTAGCAAGTACTCAGCCCAAGATTACATCCCTCTCCACCCTTATTCCATCAGTGTAGACCATGGCTGCTCCAAGGCCTGAATCTGACAGAAGCTAACCTGGCCACCTGCCCTTGCCTCTTATGAGATTGCAGAGCCCCAGAAGTCTGATGTGGGGTCCCAGGGCCACCAAATTTTGATGACTTCCTTCTGGATTTACACCAGGGAACCTCAGTTTACTCCTGCCTTATAGGGGACAAAGTTAGGCATGGCTATGTTGGGGTGAGTCTCAGCCACCACCTGGAGCCGCATTCATGGCTTTCTGTTTGATATACGTCCACAGCCCAGGTCATGTCCTCGTTTGTGGGCTCAGTTTAAAGACAGTCATGGCACAAGGATCAACTAAAGAGGTAAAATGGTGTGAACAAATAGCCACTCCTTTTCTTTCTAAGCTGCTTTTAGTCAATTTCTTATTTCTTGATTCTCTTCTTGAAGATGTTTATGTTTAAATAAAGGTTTTCTCCCTCACAGCCTGACTTGTCCATCTGCTCGATTCCTACAGTGAAGTCTTAACCCTCTGTTTATTTGTCTTCTTACAGCTTGTTGCCATGGGGATGATTATAAGATGGCACATTTCAACACTAACTTCAAAGCACCATGAAAGAGATGGAGAAAATGGGCAGGGTGGAAATGTGTTCTTAACTGAACACATATCTCTGATTATTAGCAAAAGCGCAATAGCAGGAGAGTTTGGAGTAACAGGGGATCCATTATCGTTTATGTCAAATGGCTGCCCAAGACAGGTGTCCTCTCATCTAAGGAATAACAATATTAGAAACCCAGGAATTGGCCTCTCTGCAAGATGGGCACTTGTGATTCATAAATTAAAGAATGCTTTGTGCTGAAGAAACATGGTGCTTCAGCAGCCCTTTGGAAAGGTTGACTTGGTGCTAGAGGTGGTGGCGTGCTTCCTGCACCCCTTGGCATGCCTTGGCATGCTTGGCATCCTAAGAAAGTGTCCAGGTTCTCTGGAGAGGAATTGACAGGCTTCTCTATCAGCCTACCGATATTTTCTATTGTTCCTGGGTAGAGGCAGGGAAATATCACAAAGATAAAAAAATAAAGGCTTACATTTTTTTATTTTTCAAGATCAAACTGTTGCACAATAATTAAATAACCCAAGTCACATATTAATTATATAGAGGACATAGAGGATAACATCCTGGTCCAAGCTCTAGACATCCAAATATTTGAAGTGAAATTGCCATGATTTGGCTTCATTGTTATTCAGGTGCCGAGATACCTTAGCTAGTACAATCAACCTATGACTCTGTGTGTGATTTTAAAAGTCAAAATATCCATATTTATTTTATAATTTATTTTTTCTTGTTATTATCTTTTAGATAAAAATATATACCCTGGAAGAGAATGACATTTTATCTGTTTGGGTTGAGAAACATGTGGAAAGGCCTGCACACTTGACTTACCATCTCTTGTCTGACTTTACCAAGAGACCTTTGTGGGACCCCCATTACGTGTAAGAATACATTTAAAATATTTCCTTCAATAACACCATGTAAAGGGTGGTCTCCATATTGCAATCCATCTCCATTGCCCGACATATGACCTGTTGTTGATTAATGAAAGAGTATGTTTTAGAACTTGGCTCTGCACTGAAAACTGCATCAAGTGCTATTGAGAGATGCAAAACAAAAATTATCTTAATAATTTATCATTTCTGTTGAGTTGACATGCTTTACCTACATCTGTTGCAATCCTACCAACAACTCTACACTTGGTATTAGTCCCACTTAACAAGAGGGAGGTTCTGAGATTTGCCAAGATGGCACAGACAGGAGAGCAACCAAACCTGAATCGGAACCCAGATCCATCGAGTTCTGAATTCCACACCCTTGTACTTTAATACACAGTTCTGTTGCTCTTGAGGAAGTGTTTATCTAATCATCCTTCCCACTTCCCACTCTTGGTATTTAATTAGCAGTTCCTTCTTTTTCCGTGAAGCAGCATTCTCTGGTGAGAAGCTGAGGGGCAGCTGTGTGAGTAACAAAGTCAAAGGCTTTCCTTCCTGCTTTTCCTGATCAGGGCCAACTCCCTTCAAGCCCACGTTTCTTCCTTCTGTTACTTCCTGTCTCCTGCATCCCAAACCAATCTCCTCTGCTCTGTCGCTCCCTTCCTGGAATACAAGGTGCTGAGTCCCCTCACCTGCAGGGACAGGGTCTGATTACACTAGGGCCACGTCCCCTCCTCCAAGGAGTCCCAGCTCCAGGGCTACAGCACCCAAGGCCTCACTGGGCATCTTGCTGGGAGACGGGCTTCCTATTAGGCATTATCAGTTATTTCCTAACCTTGATGAGGTTAGAAGCTCAGCTTTAAAATGGCTAAACCTGATAATGATTAATACCATGTAATAGACAATTTAATACTGCTAAAGTGAAACACCTCTGGGGTCATGAGTTACATCTGCATAGATGCCAGAATAATACATCATGGTTAATGCTATCATAGTGGAACACTCTGAAAGAAAGAATACTTTGCAGTACTCTTGCATCAATATTTGTAGATACTCTCTAAGTACAAAACTATTAGCACGAACAATAGCTAAACTTTGGCGTTGATTCATTTCAAATGTTCCTTGTACTATTTTCTACATCACCTGACATTCCAGCCAAACTGAACTTGAATAAATGGAGGAATGGATGAATGAATGAATTTTAACTCAACTTACTTGTCTTGTGTACCTACCTTGATTCAGGTACTGTGCCAGATGTTTTCCTTTAATCCTCACAATAACTCCATAGTTATTCTACTTGCATTTTAGGTGAAAAAAATAAAGTGACTTGCCTAATATAACATAGATACGGAGTATGCATATGGGATTCAAAAACAAGTTGTTTGACTCTGAACTTGGTGCTCTTACCAGCATACCATATTCCTTTATCTAAGAGTCCTTCTTCCATGACTGTCCTTATAATTCACTAGTCTTCAGATATTATTACCTGATCCTAGGGAGAGAAATAATTTTGTAGAAAACAACTATAAATGCCTTTCTCTGAAGTGTTGAGGGCAGTGACCTTAGAATCATATGGCCACCATTCTCTCCATCATATGCATTATTATTCCTGCTGACCAAACAGCTTTCTAAAGACAGACTTTGGGAAATAATGCTGGCTTTGGGAGGATGTGAGCAGAAGACTGAATGTAGGCATCAGGAGTTCTCAAAAAAAAAAAAAAAAATAGTGGAGTTCTGTAAACAAACAGATGTGAATGCCTTATTCAAGCAAGTAGAAAAGTGTAGCCTTTCTTTCACTGTTGTATTTACATAGGTCCTGTGAAGTCATAGACTGCGTGAGTGAAGATGATCAGATATATTATATCACTTGTCCTGTAGTGAATGGTGACAAACCCAAAGACTTGGTAGTACTTGTATCACGAAGAAGGCCTCTCAAAGATGGGTGAGTATATGGGACTTAAGTGTTATAGTAATGTTTTATAGAAGAGGAGGAAATGCAAAAGTTGATATGAAAATAAGGAAAGCAATATTGGCATTTCTGGTCTTGAATGATGTTCATCTGAATTTTTTCTAGATGGACCTTCAGTTATTTTAAAAAGTCATCTATGAAATGCCACCTGCATGCAAAGCACCATTCAAGGTTCCTGAAGCAGTTCCTTTTCCTTTTGCTGTCTGCACGTTAATGCTGATAGTTAGCAGAACTTTGGAATATTCCATTATCAGTAAAAATGCAGTGACTGCCAAAAATGCAGTGACTGCCAAATAAAACATCAGGAATAGGTTTAGAATTTGCAAAGGCTCAATTATGCTAGACATTCAAAATGTCTGGCTGCCAGTTAGGACTGTTGACTAGAGAGTTTGTCCATGACTTCTCTGTGGGCATTGGACTTCTCCGGGCACAGTGTCTGTGTTCTAAGGGGAAGTGTCCTAAGAGTTAAGTGCTCAAAGAAATAAGAGGTAGATGCTTCTAGAACATTTAAGGTCTACACCTGGAACTGGCCAGCATCGTTTCCCAGGTCAAAGCTGGCCTATGGAAATAAATCACACACATGGGTGAATATGAATTCACGTGGACATTCAATGTAGCATCATTTATTATGGCAAAAGATAGAGAAATAAACTGAAGGTCCATCTTATAAATTATGGTAGAGTGCTGTGCCATCATTAAAAACAATGAAGTAGCTATAGAGGCACTGATTCAGAAATACCTCCAAAGATTTATAAGTAGGCAAAAATCAAATTGTAGGCCAGTATTTAGAAAATGATTGTATTTATGCAAAAATCTTTGTATGCATTGGCATACATCAGTGTTATAGATTTATAAAAAAGTCTTCAGGGATACACAGCCAAATGTTAACAGCAGTCACTACAACCCATTAGGGCATAATAAAACATGCTTAGAACATGACTCCAGCTTTGTGGAGTTACACAAAGTGTAAGTAATTCTTAGGCGGAAGATACCTGCGGCCCCTAACCCTTCCCTATACTTGAATGTAGCCATAGAGAAGGTATTCTAATGCAGAACCCTCATCCAGAAGAGCTGGGTCTCCATAGTTTCACTTCTACTTATATAAACAAGTTGAATTAACTGCAGGAATTATTTTCTAACAACTGTTCTTCATTTCTCAGAATAACTTAGAGAATGCCCTTTCATTTTTCAGCAACACTTACACGGTGGCAGTGAAGTCGGTTACTCTACCATCAGTTCCACCTTCTCCTCAGTACAGCAGAAGTGAAATTTTATGTGCTGGATTTCTCATCCATGCTATTGACAGCAGTTCCTGTACCGTAAGTTTGATGAAACATCTGCACCTTAATTTGCTCCTGCATATATAGAGAAATCCTTTACCCACATTTCCTAATTAACTGTAATTCTATCGTGTGTGTTCCACATCAGGGGAATCCTAAGGTCATCCTTTTAGATCCACTCCAGAACATCCCCAGATCAGGGCGATAGCCTCCTCTATACCAACAAGACTCAGATCCCTATGTGAAAAAGTTCTAAGTCAACAATTGAAATAATGTATTTTCTTTCTGAAACAGGTATCATACTTCAACCAGATTTCTGCTAGCATCTCCCCTTACTTTGCTGGAAATCTTGGTGGCTGGTCAAAATCCATCGAAGAGACAGCAGCCTCTTGTATACAATTCATAGAGAATGCTACTGATGATGGGTTGATAGACATATTTTAAACGGTAAACTTTCAATTACCTGTAATTTTATTTCCTACCTTTAATTCCAACTAGCCCAGGCACTTGGTAAGCCTTTGGGTCACAAAATAATTTAATATTAGTCTAAGCAAAATGCAGGTAGAAAGGGATTAAAAAATAAAATTCATGGGATGCCTGGGTGGCTAAGTGGTTGAGCACCTGCCTTTGGCCCAGGCTGTGATGGAGTCCCGGGATCAAGACCCATAATGGGCTTCCTGCATGGAGCCTGCTTCTCCCTCTGCCTGTGTCCCTGCCTCTCTCTGTGTCTCTCATGAATAAATAAATAAAATCTTTTAAAAAATAAAAATCATCTCAGGTCAAATACCAGTGATGTGGGTAGTATTAAACGAGCTTCAACCCTGTTTTAGATCATCGGTGGCTCTCCACAACCTTCCAAGGGCACAGGCAGTGAAAACTGCCCATACGCAATTCTGTATGGACTATAAAATGGTACAAATATGGTTTAAAATGATCATAAGCATTTTTAGGCTACAGAGATGAAACATGTGTTCTGTTTAAAATTTTATAAATCAATAAAGGTAAGTTGGCTAGTTGATTAATAGTGTGGAATTGTTCCATATATGGCAGATATCTGTATGTCAGGAGCATCTGACAAGATGTATTACATGTTTTAGAGCTTTAAATTAGGAAGACATTAAAACATAATGGAATCCAATCAATTTTAGTAATAGGAACTACTTTAGTAGTGTCATTTCACATATATTCAAGGTGGCTGACCAATTTAGTATCTATTGCTATATATACACACAAAAAGTACCTGCAAAATGTGATATTGCAGAGAAAGAGAATATTAACTGAGCTCTTCCTTCATAACCATTACATTAGCACTTTATTCCCCAGACTTCAACATTCATTATTCTACTCTGTGACTTGTCTTAACTCAAAAGACAAACCAGAATATGGCAAGTTGGCCTCCTATACAAGACAATATTTAAAAGTTGAAGGACTTCTCCATTAGAATTTAGAGCACTTAAGAGGTTAGGTACATCCTTGCTGTCACTATGTCAAATCTCTACTTCTGCTTCCTGTGCCTGCCTCCTCCCCCGGCCCATCCACTCACCCAGCCTAGATCTGGTTGTTAATTATTTTTATTCTGTATCAGCAGGCTTTCACTTCCATAAACTTTGGATTGTGCTCGTTTTATGAGTTAACACTGATATACAGTAAGAAGAGCAGATATGCAGGTTTAAATGACTATACTTTTCAGAAGTAGGAAGATTTTTGAGAATATTTTTATATTTTAAAAAAGGTGAAAAAGTTAGCAATGAAGGCTACATTACACTAAAATTTTATATGGTAAAATTTCAAACCTCTCCTATAATTGAGAGTTTTAACTTCTGCCTATTGTAGGTCTTTGAATTTATATATATTTTTTGAAAATTACTGCAGTAATGACTTGAGGTGTTGGTGGAACATCCAAGTAGGAACTGAAACCAGGGAGATTAGGGTGGATGGATTTAGGAGTCAGCCATGGAAAAGATGAGCTTGTAGGAGGTGGCATTTCCAAGGACTGCAGGAAGAATGCTAATGACTAAGTCCTAGGGGATTCAACTGAATACTTTAAAAATGTAATAAAATCTCTTGATATTATTTTTCTGATATACTGATATTTGATACATATTCCCCCCCCCACCCACCCCAAGGCTCCTCTTCATTCTAAAGCCGTATTAGAATGCATGTGGCCTTGTTTGCCTTCATCACTATCGCAATCCCAAGTGCCTACAAGAGTACCAGAAACATAGCAGGTACTGGAGAAATACATAGTGAATAGATAAATTTAACGTCTGCCTTCCTCTCTTGAGGAGGCTTTCAACTCTCCAGAGTCTTTCGCATCTGACAGGTGAAATAAATCTGGGTGTATTTGGACGAAATGTCTAAGGCAGCATTGCTGTCCTTTTCCAGCTGCGGGACTGGTATGATTTAAATGGCACTCCTTAAGTTCTGGGATGCTGAGCTATACTGTCATGATTTCCTCTAGCACCAGAAATAAAAGAACAGCTCCTGTTAAGGCTAGAACTGTTGAGCTATGCAGACATTAATACAGAGAAAAGTGTTTCTTTTCTTATTTGGTAAATATTTTGCTTTTGAAGCATCAGTGACTAATCACAGCTGTTTCCTTTAGTTACAAATGTATCCAATCAGGTAAAATTCCAAATGAAACACACAATCCGCTAGAGTCGTTCCATTAAACACTACAATGGGAGCCTTAAGTCTTGTGAAATATATGTATTAAGTATGCATGTATTCATCAAATCAAACAAAGAAGCTAATGGGCCTCTGATTAGTGTTCTAACTCTATTATGGTGATATTTGCATCTCACCTGGACTCATCGAAAACATGTGAACAAATGCTATTAAGTGTGATATACAGTCTGTTCAGTGACTTCATTCTGGTTGAACACCCCAAACTCAATTTTGTCTAGAATTTCTCTCTTGAAAATCAAGAACAAAGAAAGAGATGCTGTTAAAGTTTTATTCTATTTTACCTCAATAATTTGTACTTCTTTATGTCAAAACTAAAACAAATATTAACCAAAATTAATCTCATCTAGGATTCACAAAAGATCGTGTTTCCAAAGGGTTCATTACACGGACATAAGCAGACAATGGCTAGTTCAGTCCAGAATTAGGTATTTAGGAAAATAAGTAAATAGCAAATGAATTTTTATTAAATATTTTAAAAATACAGTAGATTTTATGGCAACTTATAAATTCTTAATAAAAAATTGGCACTTTGAACCAAGAAAACAGTAAAACCAAAAATTCCAAATGCAAAGCAGTTATACTTTGTTTAGGGGTAGTTCACATTAATGCATAGTTTTTAATAAAAAGATGATTGTTACAATCAAGTATATAACCACTCAGTAATACCTCAGTTCTGTTAAAAATGTTCTTTGAGAGAATCCAATTTAAACATCTTATACTTTTCTTCAGTGATTTTCTCCAGTGATAGAAGCACTCTTTAATGGAAAGCACTCAGGAAACTGTTCGATCATACCCAGATCATACTGGTACCCACAACACAGGTTTCCAAGGAAGCCCAGCTCCAATTTGTGAATTAGGCCCAGTTCATAATGTTTAACAATGAGGTGGTAACAAATGATATTACTAGTCACTATCAAAAATTAACAACTTTAGGTATCTTTGTTTTGGGTTTCTGTGGTTTAGGCACATCCAAAATTTCTTCATAGTCCGCACTCATTCCCTTTGCCCAGCGACCAACTGTGACCATTCGATCTGCCAAGTAATGTAAGTCAGAATGTAAGAAAAATGGTAATCAAATACATCCACATAGATTGGTACTGGCTTAGCAAAGGAACTAGTTTTGACATGAATAATCACAAGGAGGGAAGACTCCATCACTAAAGGAGAGTGAGCAATTCCGTAATTGATTATAACCCTTGATTTCAGAGTACCATAGGCAATTTCTCATCCCAATTAGGGAAATGCAGCAACTGCTTTGCAATGCACAAATTGATGAGAAAGCTCTTTCATTCTTTCCCAGAGTTCATCATTATAGAGTCAATGAATTCCAAGAATCTGTAAACAGTATGACTTATGAAGCATCAGTTTTAAATGCACAAGATTCCACCTGTGAAATTATACAACATCTGCTTGTCAGTCTTGTCATTTGGGAAGTGGCAATCCTCCCAGGAGGGAGAATTCAAATTCCACTTCCATCATTTCAGTCTCACTGCCTGCAATGTAGTAAAGACGATCTTCTTCTAGACAAGACCATAAACAAGAACTCTGGGTTTTCAGATGTAAATGTTCGGGTACGCAGTAAGAATGGGCAGACTTATTTGTGTAGTACAGTGAGTATATGAGATTAAAAAAAAGAAAAATGTGCTTTTACCCTAAGAAGCACTACTGCTACCCTCCTGTCTTTTTCACTCAAGATGAACGTCACTCCAATCCAGGTAAACTAATATAATAATAGTCTCCACTCTCTACCCCCCAGGTATAGTGAACATTATGAAGTTTTTGATGACCAAGAGTAGTATTTCATTAGGAAGAAAATATAACTAGCCAGATGATGTGTAGCTAACACAATTTTAGTATTTTGGGCAGTTTTTGCAACCAATTCTGAATCCTTCAGGTATATCCAAAGCAAACCATATGTAAAGATGCTCAATCATAAAAATACTGAGTTACTTTCCTAATATTTTCTCTTAGTCAATCAGTATTTTTCTTTTAGTAACAGAATTGGGTCTATTATTTAATTGATTAGCATTCATATTGCCAAATATGAATGTTTGTGAATAAGATGCTTTATAAAATCAGGGTCCTCTAGGGCTTAGTGGTCATCCTCCCCACCTCCACTCCATAGTACTAGCTACTAATGGTCACTCACTACTGTACTTACTCCTGACAGAAAAATGATTAAGTTGTCATTGCAGTAGGAAACCAGGTTGCCTTGAAATCAGTGGTACCTCAATGAGTTAGTATCAACAAAATTCAACAAAAATGGAATATTAATCTCAGACCTTCCAAATGGAGGCCCAGAGATCTCACCTGAATTTTGACTCTCAGGGCAATCTTTCTTAAAGTGTTCCACGGAGCCACAAAGTCTACAGCAACCACCTATTGAAAGAACAAAGTCACTGAAGACCTCTCGTACTTACAAGGGATTGTAATGTCTCAGAGCACTTTTCATGTCTTATTTTGTAGTCACAGCCTTGTCAGCTGTACAGGGAGGTGGAAACAGAAACATAGGTAGGTGCCACCATTCCTATTAGTAAGTCTCTCCATTCCTTTTGCTCCCACAGAGCACTAAGGTGTGCCTACTCACCATTTCTTGTACTTGGCCTTCAGGGGAGAGGAGAGAAAGAGAGGAGAGATATGATGGAAGCAGGTACTTGTGCCCTGGAGTGTCCAAGAGCCACTGCACAGAAGATGAGACCTTAACCATAGTTAGATAGGCAAAGATTTGTGAGCTGTTGGACCTGTAAGGAAAGGTTGTGTCCAGATGCATTTTTTGAGGAGGATGTTCCTAGTTCTTCTCAAATGAGTAGTAGGAGCCACTGCTCCACAGCTCACCTGTACAGGTCAGATGGGGGTGAGCAGTTACAAAAGGAATGAAATTCACTTTTGTTTTAGTGCCTTCTATCTGCCAGGCACCCTAAGCCTAATAAAGATGCCTATCTGCCTACTTTAAGCAACATTCCATGACTGTGAATTATAACACATGTCGTTTCTAAAATTAGTTTTTCACTTAATGGTCAAACACTGTTACCTAATGGTCAAGCACTAACATGATATGCTCATAATGTTAAGTGACTTACCCAGAAAAATGACCCTCGAGGGTGTACCCTGGCTGAATTTCTCACTTCTGTGTGATCTCTTTCCTTTGCTGTACTTTTTTAAAATATCTCATTTTGCATAACTATCCAAAGCCATTTTGATCCATTAGTCATGTCATCTGACCTGTGTCACAAGTTCAAAACTGAAAGGCACCCTTGGGCATTTTCCAGGGCCACCTTCTTTATGGTTATAGATGCCATAGTGAAATAAAAGAGGCACTCTGAACAGTATATTTTAATTCTCAAAGCTCTTCAAGGTGAATACCATAATTCATCAAATCTAAGACACCACTGATTATAAGATGTATCATTATTTTGCATACCTCAGAAAAAAAAATCTGCCAATTATGTGGCACTCACCACTGGTAAGATACATTTTGAGTTCAGAGACATTAAAATGTGAAAAAAACGTGCATCTTAGAATCAACAAAATACAGTTTTTCATCTCCATTTAACAGGTGAGGAAACTGAGCTGGGAGAAATTAAGTAACTCAGTCAAAGTCCCACAACTAGTTAGTGGTGGTCCTGGAGCTATAAGCAGTCGGCTTGATTCTAAAAGCTATGCCTTTTCATTGGACTTTTCAATGGAACCCAGGACATGACACACAAGAGGTGTCTAGAACCTGATGGAACCAGCTATCACATAAGCACATTTCTCACGGTAACAAAAAATTTCCTTCTTAAAGCTTTAGACATCACAGACTTTATTTAAGGAGCTTAAGATGTTAATTGAGCTAAACATAAGAAATTATATGATCCTGTGCTAGACAATTAACCAAGGAACACATTCAGAAACAAGTACTAAAGAGTGTGTATCCAAAATGGTATCCTGGCCTGTGATTAAACTCACAAAACTGTTTTTTTTTTTTTAAGATATTATTTATTTATTTGACAGACTGAGCGAGGCAGCAAGCAGAGGGAGCAGCAAGAAGCAGGCATTCTGCTGAGCAGAAAGCCCGATATGGGACTCGATCCCAGGACCCTTAGGATTATGACCTGAATTGAAGGCAGATGCCCAACCAACTCAGCCACCCAGGCACCCCTCACAACACAATTTTTTAAATCTTATATTAGCTTGAGATATAACCACTTTGGTTCTGTTATGTTTAAAAGTAGATATTTATAACAGTCTCACAAATGAAGCTGAAACAAGCACAAAGCTTGAAATTTAAACTTTAGTTTTCTCTGATTTAATATATCATATTACACATAAAGTACAATACATAGAGTTTGATAAAAATTGAAATTCCTAAGGTTCTGTTATTTTTTCAAAAATTTATTCAAGAGCTGATTAAGAGTTTAAATTAAATCACAACTCTGCATGGTAATTCACCTTTTTTGACATATAAGGGTAAGAGTACTCACCATCAGCATAGAGTCCTTTGGGATTATCAGGACAAGATCTGGACAGATGTCCCATTTCCCCACAAACAAAACATTTTGCAAAAGGAAATTCACCTGTAAGGATCAAATAGGTCCTGTTAAGTTGGCTAAGTATAACAGAAAATGTCATATAATTCATACTACTTTAAATGCTCTGAAAAAAAAAAAAAACCTATTTTTATACAACTTAATCTTGATTTCAAAATATTAAGTGGCACACTCATGACAAACTCTGTCCAAAAAATCCCGCACTTCTGACATTAACCAAATCAAAAAACAATAGAAAACATACCAAGAGCTGGGTCTACTTTGGCTTTGCATTTGGTTATTTCGTGCTCTGTGGACCCACAGCGATAACATATTCCAGTGCCCATATCTTGATTCTCAAGGGCAGCTGGGCAATCTGCAATCCCATGGCCAGGTTTTCTACAATGGAAACATACCTGGGAAAACAAAATATGAGTTTCCACATTACAAAACCTCACTGGCTTTATTAATTCCTGTGATCAAAAGTATGTTTAAAAGTTCTCTCATTTGGTATCTAGTTCTTAAAAAAAAAAAAATCTCAGTATATTATGTAGAAAAAAAGTTGTTTTATATATTCCTAAACAGTAAGAAATGTCATTTCCATCAGAGGGTCTCAGTGCTTTTGAAAACCCTCAATCCATAAATCTATCAATCTCAAAGTTAAAAACGGTTTCTTAGAAACTGCTTAAATGAATTAAGCAAATATGGGCTATTTATGTCATTAAAGGGGATGTCTCCACTAGAAAAACTGAGTCTTCTGTGGAAAATAGAAAATGACCATAAAAATTATCAGTCATAATGATTACTAGCACTTAACGGCTCATATAATTGAATTTGAATCAAATGATTCAAGTTATGATTCAAATCCTATTTCATACTAAAAAATATATCTTATAGTTCTTATATCTTTAATACATATTCCGTAATATTCAGAATTAGATGTTTCATTTTTAGAATATGTACACTACATTTTAAAGGAATATTTCAAAGATGAATTATTTGGCTCCAACATAACACTAAACAATGATTTGGTTGCTTTAGATATTACCTAGCAATTGGGAGAATAGTTTTTGCTGCAATGAATGAGAACAGTATAATGAAACATGGTAGATATTCAAAGATATTTAAGCTATTTTATTTAAACTGATAAAAAGTATATATATTTCTTGAATAACATGGTCTTTTTCAAAAATGTTTTTGAAAACAATTTTTTCAAAATAAGCACAGGATTTTTAAAAGGCAAATTAAACAGGCAAAATAAAACATAACAGTATTTTTCAATTATGTTCTCACTTTCTTTTTCTCCTGTTTCATAGCATACTGGAAAAGAATGAGTCTTTTTAATCTTCCCTAACTTTTACATTTAGAATGACCTGGTCCAAACACAGAAAATGCAATCATTATAAAACTTGAAGAAAAGCTATGGCGAAAAACTGGATCGTCATAAGAAGACTTGAAGTCCTGGTGAGGTCAACATGGTCTCTAGTGACCTGACAGTTCATTGATTAGGTTTTTACTTTTTAAAAAAAAATAATACTACTTTTTGAGAGAGAATGGCAGGGGGGAGGAGTGCAGAGGAGAGGAGGAGGGAGGACTCCCTGCCCAGTACAGATCCCTACATGGGGCTTGGTGGGGGCCTCCATGGGGGGAGGGGGGAGGGACATGACCTGAGGCAGGGCTCCATCCCAGGTTCCTATGATCATAACCTGAGATGGTCAGACACTTAACCAACTGAGCCACCCAGGTGCCCTGATAAAAATATAATATTTTTTAAAGATTTTATTTATTTATTCATGAGAGAGAAAGAGAGGCAGAGACACAGGCAGAGGGAGAAGCAGGCTTCCTGCAGAGAGCCCGACATGGGACTCAATCCTGGGTCTCCAGGATCACGTCCCGGGCTGACAGCAGCGCTAAACCGCTGAGCCACCTGGGTGCCACTGATAAAAATATTTTAAATAATTGTATAATTTAAACAAAACTATTCTGATCCATGGGCAGCCTGGGTGGCTCAGCAGTTTAGTGCCGCCTTCGGCCCAGGGCGTGATTCTGGAGACCCAGGATCGAGTCCCACGTCCAGCTCCCTGCATGGAGCCTGCTTCTCCTTCCGTCTGTGTCTCTGCCTCTCTCTCTCCCTGTGTCTCTCATGAATAAATAAATAAAATCTTAAAAAAAAAAAAAAACTATCCTGATCCAAATAAAAAGGATTACCTTTTCTATCCAAATTTATCCATAAGGAAAGTTTGATCACCATTATCTCTAAATAATTATCTGCAAATATGTATACAACTAATCCTGCAAATAAAGATGAAAGTGTAAAATAGTAACAACTACTGATTTTTATGTAGTATCTTGCTAGAAGACTTGAAAAATTCACTTAGAGAAGGAAAGAAATTATACAAAGAATTTCATTTCTTATGTCTGACAGTTTAAAAATCTAGGGCTAAGCACTGCAGAAATCAACTTTCAGAGGCCCCGAACTCCTCTGAGAGTAAGGAGCAATGACTAGGGACAAACTCAATGGGTTTTAACTATATTACTCTGTTCTGTTACTAACTAGGTCTATTCTTATTAGACCTCATTCCTGTGCCTCCGTTTTTTCATGAAAAAAGACAAAACATCCTTTCTAAGTAAAGGGAACCACACATATCGAATCTGTTGTACTTAATCCTCCTCCTTACTTTTTTTTTAATGACTATTTGAAAAGACACTATTGTAAGAACACAGGTTTGAAGTCAGACGAACTCAGAGTTTGAATTTCATCTCTGCTACTATAGCTAAGTGGCTTTCAGCAAGATCCCCTGTCTACACATCAGTGTTTTCTCCCCATATGAGAATAATGCTACCATCTTTATAGTGTTATGATAATCAGTACATCCAGTGCCTGGCATATAAGAAGTGCTAAAAAAAAAATCCTAATGTTACTACTAGTCCTCAAAAAGATGCTTTATCAATCTAGCACGTAAGAGCATTCAGACTCTACTAAGATGTGTGAGTGTATGAATCATAGTTTGACCTATATAAAGTAACATTCCCAGAGAATGATCTTACCATTGCATTTTTCTTTGCTGCTTGTCTTTTCAGTCTTCTTCCTTCCCGTCGACTGTCTTTCTTTAAGGCAATTGCAATTTCTTCCCTTACCTCCTGACTGTCTGTTGCTATCATCTCTCCATTGTGAATCATCTGTGGATTCTGTCTTAGGTATTCCATGAATCCATTTACATCTTCATTTAAATACTCCTTTTTCTTTTTGTTCTTTTTGTGTTTTGCTTTGGGAGCATCATTTTTCACAGAAAGCCTATTGGCTTCAAGTTGTTTACTCTTTGGTAGGTTTTGGCTTTCTCCCTCACAGGACCCCTTCTTCATGTCTTCCCATGATGTTGCAGCCAAAGGTCTCTTGGTACGCGTGGTGGTAACTCGTGCCCACCTGGTCATGATTTTATCAGTACCTTATCAAGCTTTAAGACAAGCATGGCTGGTTAGTGACCATTAAAAAAAAAAAAACAAAAAAAACTAAAGACACATACTGTATCACATGATGCCTATATATTAAAGTCTTACTTATCGCAACACTTTTTACTTCATTTAGATATTTGAATATTTAATTTTTTTAAAGATTTTATTTATTCATGAGAGACACAGAGAGGCAGAGACACAGGCAGGGGGAGAAGCAGGCTCCACGCAGGGAGCCCAGGGAGCCCAAGGAGGGACTCGACCCGGGTACCCAGGATCACGCCCCAGGCTGAAGGCAGCGCTAAACCGCTGGGCCACCCGGGCTGCCCAGATATTTGAATATTTAATTCTACAATATGCTGCATAGATATGCCTATAATATAAATCTAGCCCTTGCCAGAAAAGCTACACCAGTAAAACAACAACAAAAACCACGTATATAAATGCTTAAAACTGTAAAACAATTCATGAAGTAACCAAATTACTTTGTAAAATTTGAATCACAAAGTAATGCAGTGAATGAAGTTACTCTTCCCAGGTTCTGTCGTGTCCCTGGCTGTCTCCTATCTCTAGTCCCAGGGCTACTTTCTTCCCATCTCCTTGCTTAGGTCAGGGCAGGGCAGACAATCTGCAGAGCCAGTTAAGCACACACAGGAGTCCTGTCCTTTTTATTTTTTTTTTAAGATTTTATTTATTTATTCATGAGAGACACAGAGATGGAGAGAAGCAGAGACACATGCAGGGAGATGCAGAGAGAGGCCGAGACGCAGGCCGAGGGAGCAGCAGGCCCCGTGCGGGACTCCACCGCTGCGCCGCCCGGCCCGTCCTGGAATCCTGTCCTTGGACGTGAAATGTGTCACCTCGACTCTGCCCGGCCGGGAGTTGCGGTCCCATGACGGCGCCTGGCCCCGCAACAATCAGGCCGCGGACAGCGCCCGGCCTGGCGGCTCGGAGCCCGCCCCCCGCCCCCCCGCCCCCCGCCCCCCTCCTCGGCGGCTCCGAGCCCGCCCCCCGCTCCCCTCCTCGGGGCGTCCCGAGTACCCAGCGGCTGGACCTCAGCCGTCACCTCTGGAACCCGCCGGCACACGGGCCCGAGGAGCAGCTGGGACGCCGCGCACCCTGGTGGCTGCCGCCCAGCGACCGTCACGGCGGGGGTCGGAGCCGCGCAGCGGCTTCGTCACGGCGAAGGGGGAGCCCTGCGTCGCGAGGCCGGGTCGGCGGAGCCCCCGCGGCGGGGCCCGGGGAGCTGAGCTGCCCCGCGCCGCTGCCCTCGGCCGGCCGCGCCTCCCCGCACTGCGGCCGCATCTGGCGTTCGGGGCCGCCGCGGGCCTGGCAGTCGGTCCCTGGGCCCCCCCGCCCTCCGACCGCCCCGCCAGTTCCCGGGGAGAGCGCGGGACGGCGCTACCGGCCCGGGGCCCGAGTCGCTCGGCGGCGCGCAGCTGCTTACCGCGTACGAATCCTCCAGGGCAGCCGAGCTAGAGGGCCAGAGCGCCCCCCCACGCCCCGGCGGCCGAGCGGGGACTCGGGGCCGGAAGCACGCCGTCCCCGAGCGCGCGTCACTTCCGGCGGGCCAAGCCGGCGTCGGAGGCGGGTAAGCGCGGCTGAGTGGGCGCTCCCCACGAGCTCGCGGAGACGCGCTGCCGGATGCGGGTGTGGGAAGCACCGGGAAGACTTCCCGGAGAAGGTGACCTCTGCACTGTACTTTTAAGAACAAAACTCTATGGACTTTGGGGCGGGGGTGCGCCTGGGCTTTCCGGGGAGGTGCCAGGTGAGCGCCCCAGCGCCGCGGGAGTGGGTCCTTCTCAGGGAGATCCGGGAAGGACGTCTGGGGCCCTGGTGGGTGCAGAGGGGGCCCCAGGATCCTCCTGCTCACTGCTGGTTAAACTGGCAATCGAAATGATTATACTTTGTGGCCAAAGACGCTCGCGCTCTCTCGCTTTTTTTTTTTTTTTTTTTTTAAATCTGTTCACGTATGAGAGAGGCAGAGACACGGAGAAGCAGGCTCCCGGGGGGCCGGTCTGGGAGTCGACCCCAGGACCCCGGGATCGGGCTTGAGCCACCGGCAGACGCCTGACCGCTGGGCCACCCGGGCGCCCCGCGGAAGCGCTCTGTTTAAGAGGAAAACCCTAGTCTTCTTTCGTCACCTCAGCAACCTTTACCGAACACCTACTGCTGCCAGTTGTGCTTGGGGGGAGGTGGCCTCCCCACACCGCGCAGTTCACCGAGGTCACGGCCCGCACGCCCGGCATCAGGGTCAGTCTGTCTGGCTCTGTCGCCCCTGCTACCTCGCTCGTCCCCGGTTTCATCCCATCTCCCTTGGACTCCCGGCAGCTGGTCTTGGCGGCCGCCGCTGCTGCCACTGCCGCATCCATTTCCATGCCTTAGCCCAAGTGAACTTTGGAAAATGTGAGCCTGGGGCGCCTGGGTGGTGCAGCCATTACGCGCGGACTCTTGGTTTCAGCTCGGGTTAAAATCGCAAGGTCTTGGAAATCCATCCCGAGCCCCACCTGGCTCAGCAGAGCGTTGGTTTGAGATTCTCTCTCCCTCTCCCCCTTCTGCTCCTGCTCTCTCTAAAATAAGTAAATCTTTAAGAAAAAGAGAAAATGTAAATCAGATTGTTACCCTTCTGCTTTAATCCCTTTCATAGTTTCCCATTGTTCTTTTTTTCCTTTTTTAAAAGATTTTATTTATTTTAGAGAGGAGGGGAAGGGCAGAGGCAGAATTGTAGCATCTCAGACTCCCTGGGGAGCTTGGGGGGTGGGGGGTGCACTAATCCCACTGCCCTGACCACGGCCTGAGTCAAAATCAAGAGTCAGATGTTTAAGCAGCTGAGCCACCCAGGCACCCCTCCCATTATTCATAAGATAGACCTCAAACTCCTTAACTTGGTATTAAAAACCTCTCTTCTTCACTAGTCTCATCCTGCACCATCTCCCCTTCTTTGACCAGGACACTTCCCTCATTTTCTCAAATGCTGCATATCTCTTACTATCTCCAGGCCTTTATAGAGGATGCTGTTGTCTTTGCACGGCACTCTTTTTCTTCTTTCGGTGAAGCCATTTACCTTCAAAGGCTGTTCACGTTTTATTCCTAAATAAGCTTTCCCATACCCCTGCCCTGCCATGCACGTTAGACCAGTTCCCTGTTGTACACTCATGGTGGTCTTTACATAAAGCAGTTTTCAGATTAATTACAGAATGAATTGTGTAATAAGTTGTTTATTGTATTCCCATTGCCTGGTATATATAGTTGATACTCCGTATGTTTTTGTTAACTTGAGTAAGAAGTAAGTGCACTGCAGTGCTTGTTGAAGCAAACTAGTAAGTGACCTCATTTTCTTTAGGAGGAAAGATTAAAGTCAATGCTGTAGGAATAATGGGATTTGGTACGGTGAATATCACAGATATCCTAGGTCTTATTATGGTGGGGGAAAGTTTTAAAAGATAAAAAATTCCTCCAGCTCTTGAAGAGCTAGAGCTTCCTAAAAGATTAACCACTTCATGCCATGTTCTCAACAGGCTGGCTTCAGGTTCTTTTTTTTTTTTTTTTTTTTTTAAAGATTTTATTTATTCATGATAGTCACAGAGAGAGAGAGAGAGAGGGCAGAGACACAGGCAGAGGGAGAAGCAGGCTCCATGCACCGGGAGCCCGATGTGGGACCCGATCCCGGGTCTCCAGGATCGCGCCCTGGGCCAAAGGCAGGCGCCAAACCGCTGCGCCACCCAGGGATCCCTGGCTTCAGGTTCTAAGCGCAAACTTAATGACATTTCATAGAGGTTCTCTTTTGTGGAAGCCAGGTACTTGCACGTAACGTATACCACTAGAGGGTGTATTCAACTAAAACTTGTCTTTGTAGTACTATGTTGAATTTTAAATTGTAAAAAGTTGTCCATTTCCTGGCAGTGAAGAAACATGATCTCAGATTGTTTTTTTGGAAGTACATCAGGTGAAGATTAGTAGTTGAGTAAGTCATGGAAATCCTGTGGGATTCAGAAGAAACTATTACTGTTAACCTACTAATGACAGCTAACTTTCACTGAACATCTTATAGGCACCTAGCACCTAGGTGTGCTGAATGTTTTGCCTTCATTGCTTACTTCCCCCAGTACCCTGAGAGGTAGATACTATGTTTTCTCCGTTTTACAATGATGAAACAGGCTCAGAAAGCTGATGTAACTTACCCAACGTCGCACATCTAGTAAGAGGTAGAGTTAAGCTTTGAATGAAGACCTCAGTTCAAAGGTGTGGGCGCTACTACCTTAAAATACTGCAGGGCATTGTTTGCCTGCTCGAACCCATTTTGAGACTAAGTTACCCTTGCCCATGTGAGACTGTATTTTCTTGGTATGTATTGGCTTTTACAGTTGAAGGGATTATCTTTTTATTAAATTTTAGCCATTGAGATATTATTGAAATACTACAAAACAGTATTATCCAGAGGATATATATATATATATATATATATTTTTTTTTTTTTTTTTTTTTTTTTTTAAAGAGCAAGCAAGCGAGAGGGTGAGGAGACGAGGACGGGGATGGCCACAGCCAGAGCCACAGAGGGAGAATCTCAAGCCCATTCCTCGCTCAGCCCAGAGTCCAGTGCGGCTGTTGAGATCATGGCCTGAGCCGTACTTGAGTGTCAGACACTTAACTGACTGAACCACCCAGGTGTCCCTCCACTGGGTGAATGTTAAGTGAGGAGCTTAAGTTTTGGTTATGAAGGGCCAAAGTACCTCATTTTTAGAAAATTGTGTATTCATACAAAAAAGCATATGAAACAAAATAATTATAAAACACATTCATGTGAATACTACCAAGTTTAAGAAGCTGACCATTGCCAGATATTGATTTAAATTTTATCAATGTAATTTTTACACGGGCAGTACATTTTTATGTTTCAAATAGTTATGATAGAAGTGTTCTGTAAACTGTCTGTCATCCTGATCATTTGAAATTCTGGACAAAATATAAAAAACAACTATGTGAGGGTTCTGAAAAAGCAAGTAAATGCAGACCCTTAAGGAGGGGAGTTAAAATCTGAAGAAGCAGCTAGCACATGGGTAGTGTCTGTGTGCTGAGAGTGGGTCACAGTCCCAAAGTGCATGAGCAGCTAAAACTAAAAGAAAGCTTGTCCTCATTTTTCTGGCTGGAAGAACCAGAGGAAAAAAGCACTTAACACCCATACCTGGAAAGTGAAGGGGAATCCTGAAAGGAAGAGTCCATAAAAAGGATGCTTCTGTATGTGAAGTCTCGAGCTAGCTCATGACCCCAAATGCACAAGACAAACTCAGAGGCTTAAAGAAAGGAACTGAGATTTGAATGCCCACCCACAAAAAAATGAGACAAAGCCTGTAACACAAGTCTAAACAAGTTCATTGCCTACTAAAATGGTTTTTTTCCATAAAGGATTAAATCAATTCAGAATATATGCAAAATAACATGTCCAGGATAAAAATCCAGAATGTAAACTCACTACTGGTTCAGTGGTACTTTGAATTCTGGTCTTCTTCCATAATTTGCCTGCTACTGTTTTATTTTTTTCAAGTCCTCAAATAGCTGATCTATGCATTGTTTCATAGATGCATTCAATGGGAGACACAGGGAGGAGTGTGTTCATTCCATCTTACCTGGAATTGGAACCTCTCCCATTAGAATTTTGAATCCTCACTCTTGTCTAGATTGTCTCAAGAGGTGCTTAGTCAGTGTAGCTAAAATGACCAGTAGCTGCTGCAGGACTAGGAGTGTCCAAGACGCAGCCCTCAGGGAGCTGGCCTTCTAGCTGAGTCTTAACACTAGTGTGAGCAGATTCAAAACAAGCTGTTTGGGATCCCTGGGTGGCACAGCGGTTTGGCGCCTGCCTTTGGCCCAGGGCACGATCCTGGAGACCCGGGATTGAATCCCACATCGGGCTCCCGGTGCATGGAGCCTGCTTCTCCCTCTGCCTGTGTCTCTGCCTCTCTGTCTCTCTGTCTCTGTCTCTGTCTCTCTCTCTCTCTCTGTGACTATCATAAATCAATAAAAAAAAAAAAAAAAAACAAGCTGTTTAACGGTAGAGTATTTGAAGTGAAGGATGGCAAATCTAGAAAGGATGGCTGCAATCAGATTTTACCAGTTGAAGTTTTTTTTTTTTAAAGATTTTATTTATTTATTCATGAGAGACAGAGGCAGAGACATAGGCAGAGGAAGAAGCATACTCCCTAGGGGGAGCCTGATGTGGGACTCCATCCCCAGAAGGGGATCACACACCCAGAGCCAAAGGCAGACGCTCAACCGCTGAGCCACCCAGGCGTCCCCAGTTGAAGTATTTTTTAATAACAGATCAAAGGGTTTCCATTTTATCCCGTAGAGCTTAAGCAATGAAGAACTATACATAATTTTCTAGATTATGCAGTAGATATCATAAGATCTAGAGAAGAGACTTATGTACTGAAGCATGTACCTGATGGATGCTTACTGAACTTTTTTGGAACAGGAAAATAATTGATGACCCTATTGCTGGAAATAAAAATGAGATCTATGCCAGTAACATTCTAATAGCTTCTCAAAAATCAATCTTTTAAGGTGCTTTAGAACTCTTACAATAAGGCCAATGGGTAAGAAATTAAGAGTCCCTTTTTAATTCTTTCAGCATCATTTTACAAATACTCTAATGAATATGAATTACATTTAGAATTTTTATTAGTTTTAAAAGATGTTTTAAATTTGATTTAATTAACAGTGTATTATTAGTTTCAGATGTAGAATTTAGTGGTTCATTAGTTGCACATCACACCCAGTGATCATTATCAAGTGCCCTTAATGACTATCACCCAGTTACCCCATCACCTCCCTCCCTTCCTTCGACACCCTCCCCCCCCACCCCAACCCTCAGTTTGTTTCCTAGAGTTGAGTCTCTTATGGTTGGTCTCCCTCTCTGTTTTCGTCTATTTTGCTAAAGAGTTTTTAAATCCATGAGTTTTGAGACTGCTCATGAGAATTTCCAAATATACAGATTTATAGAAATACATACCTTTAAAAAATCTTATTTTACAGGTTAGTAAAGTATCAGAGAAGTGATTGCCACATTACTAGCAATAGTTTTATTACCTGACATACACATGGAGATGGCCAGGTGTTTTTATTTCTTCATTGGCAGTGTTGGTTTTCTCAGTAACAAGTTACAAGCAGTACTGCTTAATTTCAGAAGTAAAAAAAATGGTATCTGAAGTGTTTAACAGGAGAAGTTGCTTGAGGTCGCTTAACAATAAGGAATAGGAGTAATAGGACATCAGTATTCTCCCCTGAAAAAGTTTAAATCTTTTTCATATTCTGTTTAAACATGAGTAAGAATAGCGTTGCGAATATTAATCACAAAAGGGAGGTGGCCCTCTGACTCTAACTCTCTTCTGGTGTATCTCTCAAGTTCGAGTTCCTAATCATTCTTTTTAGTGGTTACAGTGTCAAGTGCTTCAAATGAATACTTAAACCTAAATTGCGTATAAGTGGTAAGATTTCCAAGCTCTCTTCTCTGAAGGGAGTACTTACTCTGCTTCTCCTCTTATGTCTGAGGAAGTCTTACCTGATTTGGGCCCTAGATGGTCCCTTCAAAGGGAGCAGTGGGAAGTCTATATGGAATTCTTTATATATGGAATTCTTTAAAATGGGGTAGGTGAGGAGAAAGCATTTTTTGATATCGACTGTATGCCAGTACCTTCTTAAATGTCAGATAGGTAAAAATGACAGAGTTCTTGGCTCTCAATAACCAAAAACGTGTGTGGGTAAGATGCAGCCTGGTAAACCACTGGTAAGACAGTAATTAAGAAATTACTCTGGTAGTAAAGATTACAGAAATCTTTACTAGAATGAATAAGAATGAATCTAAATTCATTCTTCCTGGGAGATCTTAGAAAACTTTACAGTAGACTGTGTTGCAGACAACTGGAGAGGGAGATTAGGGAGGTGATGGGGAGGAGTCAATAAAAAAGAAATAATCATTATTCCAGTAAGCTGAAAGGCTTTGTGTAAATGAGGTGTGTGCACAGAGGGAGAGAAGAATTTAAGGTAATACTTTATAAAGGATGAAAGTGAACATAACCAAGTGACCAAAATGTATAGTACAGATTTAGTAACTACCGTAAGAAATCTACCTATAATTCTCTGGGTAAAAAATTAATGAATGGCTTTGGGTGAACTCCTTTAAGAGAATCACATAGTAGGAAAAAACTAACCATCCAAAAGGTTTGTTATAGAAAATAAATGTCCATGGGAAAAGAGAGATCCCACAAATATTTTAGGAAATATTTATAGACGAGGAAAATGTATAAAATCATATTGTACATATCCCGGAAGATGTGAACATATGATGGTGAACTCTGTTAAGACGGACTGGGCACAGTCCATACCCCCAGAAAAACACTTATGCCCATAATACCCCAAGGAATAAATGGAGGGCAAATGTGGAATTGTGTCGAGTTGTGCCCAAGGCAGCTCAATATGGAAATCACTAGCAAGCTTTCAAATAGAACATTAGTTACCTTGGGTATATGTTGCTTTTAGATATCTAAACAATGTGTATTGAAGCAGGAGAGCAAACCAGATAGTGGAACTTCTCTTAAACTAGATTGCACACTCTTCAGTCTGCAAGTATTGCTGCTTTTCCTGTATTAGGGTATTTGTTTTACAAACATTTAGGATGGTGGTGATGGTTATAGAGCACTGAAAGCGTGCTTAGTGCCATATAACTGTATACTTAAAATGGTTAGAATGGTAAATTTTATGTATGTTTTACTACAACTTAAAAAAATAGGGCAGCTCCGGTGGCTCAGTGGTTTGGCGCCACCTTCGGCCCGGAGTGTGATCCCGGAGACCCGGGATCGAGTCCCACGTCAGGCTCCCTGCATGGAGCCTGCTTCTTCCTCTGCCTGTGTCTCTGCCCCCCCCCCCCCCTCCTCTCTCTCCACTCTCTCTCTCTTTTTCTGTGTCTCTCATGAAATATCAGAAAAACTGATATTTAACCTTTAACAGTACTTTCATCTTCTCTTGAAGTTCATTTTTACATCTTTTATTTACAATTCTAAGGAGCTGTTCTTAAATTTAAGAATCAAGTTGTTACCTGTGTATAATTTCCCTTATAAAGAAAAATCAGTTACCAATTTGAATTTAGAAAGTGCTCTTCTTGGAGAACAAAGCATTGACCCCTTCCCCTCTATTTATTACACATTTTATGCTCTCAAACTTCCCGAATAGTTATGAATGGTAGTACTCATTACATACTAATACTCATGAACAGTGATAGTCATTTACACTTGGGGGAAAACTAAGATATGGAGAGAGTAACATTAAATCTGTCAAAACTGGATCCAGGATTTGAAATGTTTGGTCCCTTTCCTGTGCTCAGAGATATGGCCATGTCACTTTCCTATGGTTGCCTAACAATTCATTCTGTTATTTCTCAGGTTCATACTAAATATTAATACCTAGAAAATATTCATCTGTCCTTCTCAGTTTCATATTTCTTCTGAATCTCATAATGAAGCCCTATTTGGAGGTGGTTGGACTCCTTCCCCATCCCCAACCACCCTTCCCTGACACATACTCATGATGAATATGTTTCTAGAAAAGAGGAAAAACAGGCTGGAGAGGTGATAGCAGCTTGAAAGAGCAAAAAACATCTCATCAGTATAATGAGAAACCTTGGGATCAGAGAGAACAATTATTTAGTGTCTATTAAAACACACACAGGATGGCAAAAGACAAATTGATCTGTTTTAATTAAACTAAAGTGTTAGACCATTTAAGTGAATGTTAAACTATGCCAGGGAGTTTGTTGAATATAATGTGTTACTTAAATTTTTAGTAACAAACTTTTTAGCTGTTTACAAGAGAGAAATGTCATAGCACTGTCAACCAAATTGTTGTGAAATGAATAAAGTGCATAGAAGACTTTAAAACCAACCCTGTTTTACTCATTAAAGTCTCCTAGTGCTTCATTAATTTTAATGGTATAATCTGGTTCTGATTGAGGTGCACCGGAATGTAGTTAGTGCCTCATCAGTACTGATGAGTTCCCAATGATTCAGGCCATGATGGCAAATTACATGTCTGTCTGTCTACTCCATGCATGTTTGCCCATGTCTTCAGAAGCACAGCTTTTGCATTCCAGGAACCCAGTGTTTTCTTTTTTGACCTCGTGTATATCATGCAAAAGAGATTTCTATTTTCGGAGCTGCTTTTATACAAGTGAGTTCTGTGCAAACAAAGATTTTGTGGAGATACTAAAATATAACATTTCTGTCCCTTATCTTCAGATTCAATATATAGATAGCCTGTATGAGTCAAATGCATTTTTGAAAAGTAGTCTGATGTATATGTTAAAAAGTAAATGACGGGATCCCTGGGTGGCTCAGCGGTTTAGTGCCTGCCTTTGGCCCAGGGCATTATCCTGAAGTCCTGGGATCAAGTCCTGCATCGGGCTCCCTGCATGGAGCCTGCTTCTCCCCCTGCCTGTGTCTCTGCCTCTCTCCCCACCTCATGAATAAATAAATAAAATCTTTTTTTTAAAAAAAAAGTAAATGACAGAATCAGTTCACTGCATTTCCACTGTAACTCTAAGATTCATAAAACTAAATAAAAATTTTAATAGTTTATATAAACTTATATAATTTTTATATTTGAAAATTAAATATTAAATATATTTTATATTTAAGTTTTATATTTAAAAATATAAATTTTATATTTTTAAATTCAAGTATAATTAGCATACAGTGTTACATTAATTTCAAGTGTGCAATATAATGATTCAGCAATTCTATCCATTATTCAGTGCTCATCATAAGTATATTCTTAATCCCCTTTACCTATTTCACCTGTTTCCCTCCCCTCCCTACCCCTCCCACCTTCCTTCTGGCAACCACTGGTTCTCAATAATAAGAGTCTGGTTTCTTGTTTCTTTTTTCTGTTCCTTGAACTCCACTTGTGAGTGAAATCATATGGTATTTGTCTTTCTCTGACCGATTTCACTTTGCATTATACCCTCTAGGTTCATCCATGTTGCAAATGACAAGATTGCATTCTTTTTTATGGCTGAGTGATATTCCATTGTGGTGTGTATGTGTACGCCATATCCTCTTAAATCCTGCTTTTACAATTCCATAATTATATCTCTCAAACTGATTTACTCATTGTCAAACATAATTTATTCTTACAGAAAGAACAGATGATTGTGGTGCACCTCTTTAATCTTTGAGGTATTTTTTTAATCTGGTATGGGTATTTTCGTAGCACTAGGATAAGTGACTCAGTGAACATATGCGCTCAAAGCAAGAGGTCAAACAATTTAACCCCTTCCTTACCTTAGGACAGAACAGGAACACTTAGCTGTTCCTAGCAACTGGATATGGCTCTCTTCGACGATGTGAAGGCACGTCCACCAGATGGGACCTCTCACTTTTCTCGTTTCCATGATAACCATTTGCCTTCTTTTCACACAGGTTTGTTTGTTTGTTTGTTTGTTTGTTTGTTTTTTACAGAAAGGATAAAATTAGTTAATTTGGCTTTCTTTCCTGAATCATTTGATTGTAGATTCACAGTTCTTTCGTTTGGTCTTCCAGATGACTAATCATCATTATGTGCAGATTTTTCTAGTTTAATTCTCAGACAGTAATTTATTTACCTTTCTTTCTTGAGGTTTTGAGGATTCCCTCGTATATGCATCATTTCTTAATAAAATTACAAGCCCCTGTAGAGATCTCTCTACATATATAAGAAAAATAAATTTGGTTGACCCTTAAGTAGTGTGGATTTGGACCGCATGGATCCATATATATGTGGATTTTTTTCGATAAAGTACTATATTCCTTAATGATTTTCTTTTTAGTTTCATTATGTTGCATAATACATATAAAATATGAATATATGTCAATTGGATAAGCTATCAGCCTATCAGTTAAGTTTTGGGGAGTCAAAAGTTTTTTGTTTTTTGTTTTTTGTTTTTTTTTGGAGTCAATAGTTTTATGTGGATTTTTGACTGTGTAGGGGATTAGCACCCCTAACCCTCACATTGTGCAAGGGTCAGCTGTATTTTTAATGTTGAAAGATGGTATTTCATTTCTACCATGATTATTGAGTTAAATACAGTAGATAGCAGCACCTGGGTAGCTTAGTGGTTGAGCATCTGCCTTTAGCTCAGGTTGTGATTCGGGGTCCTGGGATTGAGTCCCACATCAGGCTCCCCACAGGGAGCCTGCTTCTCCCTCTCCCTATGTCTCTGCCCTCTCTCTCTCTCTCTCTCTCTCTCTCTCATAATAAATAAGATCTTTTTTAAAAATATAGTAGATATTCCATAATTTATACCAAAATTTTCCTGTATTAAAATTAATAGCTATACATCTCACATTAAAAAATTAGTCTTTATTCCATTTTAAATTTTAAAAAGCTGTTCTAAAATACTTTTGACATTCAGAAAGGAATACGAGATTTTTGTCTGGGGACCAGCAGGTGAGAATGGGAATCATCATTGTGAAAGGGATAATCCTGATAGGAGATATAAAGCTGCTTTTTACACAATGGGATAGGAGAAATAGGTGTGGAACCCAGGTGATCCACTTGGACACCTGGTACTTCCTTGTATTGTAACAATGTAAAACAACCCCAGCCCAAGAAGGATGTAATTGCCAAGGCCTTAGAACTAAAGGTTTTGCTCACAACAGAAGGTAAGGTGCCAAGGTGATAGTTTGAAATGAGGGAAATTTAGAAAGGATGATGGAAGAGGCTAAAGAGAAATACCAGTTGCAACAATGGATATTTAGTTCATACCACTACCCTCCCCTCTTTTCTGAGATCTTCCTTAGAAGGGAGATCCATAGAAGCCACAGAAAGCTTCTCCTAGAAGTCCATATGATGCAGAGAGTGTATATATAAATCCACTAAGAAAACTTAAAAATTCTAAATAGGAATTCATGTAATAAGTTTAAAATACATGAGCCCAAAATGACAGAACTTTTTAAAGAGGAAATAAATACATGACATTCCTTTCTCCGTATGACATAGGACAAGTTGACAAAGTATCAAGAAGAACCCAAAGGCCTTAAACAAGATTATCAACTGTATCTGGATCAGGATCTGTATCAGGAAGCAGGTGCCATGGCAGGATTGAACATTCAAGTGCTATTTATAGGAGGGAGCAGGAGAAGGGAGATACGTTCAAAACATGATACTGAACAAGAAAGGAGAAAAGTCCCAGGCTACAATACAGGTCCAGGAAAGTTTCACACAGGCCCACGGGGGGCATCTTCCTGCCTCTTAGAAGAGGCTTGCGTGTCCTAAGGCAGGAATGGGCCTTGCTCGTTTATGAACTGAAAGCAGAGTACAGGAAGCCTGGAGTCAGTATGAACATGATGTTTGATCCAGAGGGGTTGTACCTGGAGTTGTCAGTATGTCCCCGCAAGAGAAGATCTCGGTGATATATTTTCATGGTCACTATCATTTACTCTTTGCATCATATGATCTCTCTTGACTTACTGTATTTTTAAAAATTTTAATTCCAGCAGAGTTAACATACGTGTTACATTCCTTTCTGGTGTACAGTGTACTGATTGAACAATCCTATACATTACTCAGTGCTCATCACAATAAGTGTACTCTTAAACCCCTTCACCTATTTCATCCATCCTCCACACCACCACCCCTCTGGTGAGCATCAGTTTGTTCTCTACAGTAAAGAGGATGTTTCTTGGTTGTTTGTTTCTTTGTTTGCTGTGTCTTTTAAATTCCATATATGAGTGAAATCCTACAAAATTTATCTATCTCTGACTGCTTTCACTTAGTGTTATACTATTAGATCTATCCATATTGTAGCAAGATTTTATTCTTTCTTATGGCTGAGTAATAGTCCATCGTCTATGTGTGTACCACATCTTTATCCCTTCCTCTATTAATGGACACTTGGGCTGCTTTCCTAATTTGGCTATTAATAGTAAATAAAGCTACAGCAAACACGGGTGCATATATCTTTTCAAATGAGTGTTTTTGTGTTCTTTATATTTTTTGGAATTTAAACCTTTATCAGAATTTACACCTTTATTATTAGCAAATATCTTCTCCCATTCATTAGGTTGTCTTTTAGTTTTGTTGACTGTTTCTTTGCTCTGTAGAGGCTTTTTATTTTTATGTAGTCCCAATAGTTTCTTTTTGCTATTGTTTGCCTTGTCTCAGGAGTCAGGCGTAGAAAATGTTGCTACAGCCAATGTCAGAGAAACTGCCTGTGCTTTCTTTTAGGATTTTTATGACTTCAGGTCTCACATTTAGAATCCTTAGTTCGAGTTTATTTTTGTGTATAAGAAAGTAATCCACTTTCATTCTTTTGCATATAATTGTCCCAACACCATATGTTGAAGAGACATTTTCCCATTCCTTGTTCTTGCATATAAATTTCCCAACACCATTTGTTGAAGAGACTTTTTCCCATTCCTTGTTCTTGCCTCCTTAGTCAAAGAATAATTGACCATATAATTATGGGTTTATTTCTGGGCTCTCTATTCTGTTCCATGGATCTGTGTGTCTATTTTTGTGCCAGCATCATACTGTTTTTGATTACTGCAGCTTTATAGTTTATCTTGAAATCTGGGATTATAATACTTGCAATTTTGTTCTTCTTTTTCAAGATTGCTTTGGCCATTTGAGTTTTTTTAATGGTTCCATACAAATTTCAGGATTTAGGATTGTTCAAATTCTGTGAAAAATGCTGTTAGTATTTTGATAAGGATTGAATGTGGATTTCCTCAGGTAGCATAGACTTTTAACAATATTTGTTCTTCCAACCCATGAACATAGGATTTTTTTCCATTTCTTTGTGTCATCCTCAATTTCTTTCATCAGTGTTTTATAGTTTTCAGAGTACAGGTCTTTAACTTCCTTGGTTAAGTTTATTTCTAGGTATTCTATTATTTGGGGGACAATTGTAAATAGGATTGTTTTCTTAATCTCTCTTCCATTTCATTATTAGTGTATAGAAATGCAATGGATTTCTGTATATTGATTTTGTATACTGCAACCTTACTGCATTCATTTATCAATTCTAGTAGTTTTTTGTGTGCATGTGCAGTATTTAGGGTTTTCTCTGTATACTATGGCATCTACATGTTGTAACGGTTTTAGTTCTTCACTTCCGATTTGGATGTATTTTATTTCTTTTCTTTGACTACTATGGCTAGTACTATGTTGAATAAAAGTGGTGAGAGTGGACATCCTTGTCTTATTCCTGATCTTAAGGGAAAGAGCTCTCAGGTTTTTATCATTGTATATGATGTTAGCTGTGGGTTTTTCAAATATGGCTTTTTATTATCGTGAGGTATGTTCCCGCTAAACTTACTTATTGGGGGTTTTTTTGTTTTGTTTTGTTTTGTTTAGATTTTATTTATTTATCAATGAGAGATACACAGAGAGAGAGGCAGGCTCCCTGCAGGGAGCCTAATGCGGGACTCGATCCCTGGACTCCAGGATCACGCCCCGGGCCAAAGGCAGGCACTAAGCCGCTGAGCCACCCAAGGATCCATCCCTCATTGAGGGTTTTTATTTTGAATGGAAGTTGTACTTTGTCAAATGCTTTTTCTGTATTGAAATACTCATACAGTTTTTATCTTTTCTTGATGTGATATATCATGTTGATTGATTTGAAAATATTGAACCACCTTTGCGTCTCAGGAATAAATCCCACTTGATCTTGGTCAGTGATTTTTTGATGTATTGTTGGATTCAGTTTGCTGTTATTTTGTTGATTTTTGGACATCTGTGTTCATCAGAAGTACTGTTGTGTAGTTCTCTTATAGTGTCTTTATCTGGTTTTGATATCAGAGTAATACTGGCCTCAGAAGGAATTTGGAAGCTTTCCTTTCTCTTCTACTTTTTGAAATAATTTGAGAAGAAAGAAACTTTTTTTAAATGTTTGGTAGAATTTACTTGTGAAGCCACCTGATCCTGGACTCTTTTTTTGTTGGGAGTTTTTTGATCACTGATTCAATTTCATTAATTGGTCTGTTCAAATTTTCTATTTCTTCCTCATTCAGTTTTTGGAGGTTATAGATTTCTGGGAACTTACCCATTTCTTCTAGGTTGTCCAATTTGTGGGCATATAATTTCTCATAAATTCTCTTGTATCTCTTTGGTGTTGATATTTCTCTTTCAGTTCTGATTTTGAGTCCTTTTTTTTTTTTTTAAAGAGTCTGTCTAAAGGTGTATCATTTCTGTTGATCCTTTCAAGGAACCAGCTCCTGGTTTCATTATTAGATTTTTTTTTTTTTTTTAAGATTCTATTTCACTTATTTTTGCTCCAATCTTTATGATTTCCTTCCTTCTACTGCTTTTGGGTTTTCTTACCCAAAGAAAAAAAAGAATAGCTTTTGGTGCATCCCCAAAATTTTGGATCATTGTGTTTCGTTTCCTTTTTTTTTTTTTTTTAAGATTTTATTTATTTATTCATGAGAGAGAGAGAGAGAGGCAGAGACACAGGCAGAGGGAGAAGCAGGCTCCTTGCAGGGAGCCTGAGGTGGGACTTGGTCCGGGGTCTCCAGGATCAGGCCCTGAACTGAAGGGGGCGGTAAACCACTGAGCCACCTGGGCTACCCCCAGCTTTCCTTTCACCTCCATTTGAATGATAAGTGTTTTTCCATCCCTTCACTTTTCATCTGCATGTGTCTTTAGGTCTGAAATAAGTCTCTTATAGGCAGCATATAGATGAGTATTTCCTTTATATCCATTCTGTCACCCTGTGTCTTTTGATTGGGGTATTTAGTCCCTTTACATTCCAAGTAATTATTGATAGGTACATAGTTGTTGCCACTTTGTTATTCAGTGTATAATTGTGGGTTTTTTTGTTGTTGTTGTTTTTGTTTTTTAAAGATTTTATGTATTTATTCATGAGAAACACAGGCAGAGGGAGAAGCAGGCTCCATGCAGGGAGCCCGATGTGGGACTCCATCCCGGGTCTCCAGGATCACACCCAGGGCTGCAGGCGGCACTAAACCGCTGAACCACCCGGGCTGCCCTATAGTTGATTTTATAATTCTTCTCTGTTCCTTTCTTTTCTTTTTATCTCTCCTTCTATTCTGAATGATAGCCTTACTGGATAGAGTATAGAGTATTCTTGGCAGTAGGTGTTTCTCCCTTTCAGCATTTTGAAGATATCATGCCACTTTCTTCAGTCTTGCAAAGTTTCTGCTGAAAAACTAGCTGATAGCCTTTCCCTTGTATGTAACTGTTTCCTTTCCTCTTGGCTGCTTTCAGAATTCTCTCTTTATCACTACTGTTTGCCATTTTAATCCGTGTTCCTTGGCGTAGCCCTTCTTGGATGGATTTTATTGGGAGCTCTGTGTACCTTTTGGATCTGGATCTTTGTTCTCTTCCCCAGATAAGGAAGTTTTCATCTATTTCTTCTAATAAATTTGCTGCCCCCTTTTTTCTCTCTTCTCCTTCTAGGATCCCTGTAATATGAACATTATTATCATGCCTGATGGTGTTACTGAGTTCCAAAATGTGTTTTC
This sequence comes from Canis lupus familiaris, assembly GCF_011100685.1. NCBI lineage: Eukaryota > Metazoa > Chordata > Mammalia > Carnivora > Canidae > Canis > Canis lupus. Next base: position 26,114,653 of record NC_049224.1, read on the forward strand.
ATTTATTATTATTTTTTTCTCTCTGCCCTTCAGCTTGATTACTTTCCATCTCTCTATCCTCCAGGTTGCTCAACCATTCTTCTCTAGTCTACAATTTATTTCACCTAGTGTATTTTATATTTCACTTACTAAATTCATCTCTGATTGGTTCTTTTTTATGGTCTGTCTGGATCTCACTAAGGTTCTCTACTGTTTTCTCAAGACCAATGAGTATCTTTATGATGGTCACCCTTTATATTCTGTGTCAAGCATATTACTTATCTCCATTTAGCTCTCTTGCAGTGATTTTGTCCTGTTCTTTCATTGGGATATATTCCTCTGTCTCCTCATTTTGTCTAACTCTTTGTGTCTGTTTTTGTCTCTTTTGCTTTTGAAAGCAGTGGTCTTATGAAGAAGAGGTCCTGTAGTGCTCTGCAGTGCAATGTCACCTGTTCACCAAAACCTGCACTTGGGTGTTTCCTATGTGTGTTGCATGCATCCTATTGTTGTGGCTGAGCCATGTTTGTCTTCATGCCAGCTACCTGCAATGTTTCTCTTTGCCCATTGGAGACAGGGTTAAGTCCCTGTGTTGTTACTGATCCAGTCTGGAGCCACTGGGGGTGAGTTGAGTCAGAGCAGGTGTTTGCCAGAGCTGCAGGAGGACTGAACTGCAGGATATTTTACCTATGGTTGTCCCCTGAGAAGCTGTGGTTGGTAGATAGGACCTGTATTCAGACCAGATATCTATTCCCAGCCCACTGCTAGGGACAGGGTTACACTGGTATGGGTAATTATCTCCCCCTCTACACCCAGGGAAGGAATCTTTTGGAAGGGTGCTCATCCCTGCCAGGGCTACTTGCACAGTGCCAGGCTTATGGCAGTGCTTTGGATGGGCTCTAGCCAAGGGTGATTGGAGGGAGCAGGTCTGCAGGAGAATGTGAGGGCAGGACATAGAGTCTTAGCAAGATTTGCATAGATCTCCTGCAGGAAGGGACCTGAAACTGTTTTAGAAAACTCTTGCTGCAGGGCTAGAAGAGATTCTACAGGGGAGTGCAGAGGTGGGGCATTTGTGTCAGTAAGGTCCACAAACATCTGTTATGGGAAAGGACCTGCAGTTGCTCAAAACTCCTGCTGAGGGTGGCTATATTGGAGAGGGCAAATCCACAGACCTATCCATGGGCAGGGTGAATTCTTAGTAAGCGAGGTGGAGAATGCAGTTTCCTGAAGGTGTCTGTATATCTAGTCTGGGGGGCAGAGGAAAGAAATGGTGCCCACCAGTTCTTCTGTTCTTAGAGAAGTCTCCCAATGATCCCTGCCCCTCCAGCATGGGCTATGAGATTAGTAAGCATATCTTCCTTCCATATACCCCAGGTGTTTTTTAAAAGCAAAGGGAATAGGAACTATAGAATAGAAACAGTGCATTTCAATTAATAAAGATAATTATTATGTGAAACTTATTTGGGTTGTATATTTATACATCTATATACTCCTATATGTGTACTGGATTCTAATACAAAATTTTTCTACATAAGTTACTGCAAAAAAAGTCACTGCCTTATTATTTATTCATCATAAAAACTTTGTGAGACAGGAATTACCTCCATTTTACAAATGAAATCAAGATTCTATTAAGTTAAAAAGAATCTAACCAAAGAGGTGAAAGGTCTGTACTATGAAAACTATAAAGCACTTCTGAAAGAAATTGACGCAAAGAAATGGAAAAACATTCCATATTCATGGATTGGAAGAACAAATATTATTAAAATATCTCTATTATCCAAAGCAATTTACACATTTAATTAGTCTGTCAAAATACAAACAGCATTTTTCAAAGAACTAGAACGAAGAATCCTAAAATGTGTATGGAACCATGAAAAACCAGAATAGCCAAAGCGACCTTGAAAAAGAAGAGCAAAGCTGAGGCATCACGATTCCAGACTTTGTTATATTACAAAGCTGTAGTGATAAAAACACTGTGACACTGGGACAAAACAGACATGTAGATCCATGGAACAGAATGGAAAACCCAGAAATGAACCCACAACTATATGGTCAACTAATCTTTGACAAAGCAGGAAAGAATATCCAATGGAAAAAAGACTTTACAACAAATGGTGTTGGGAAAACTGAAGAGCCACATGCAGAATGAAAGTAGATCACTTTCTTACACCATACACAAAACATAAAATGGATGAAAGACTTAAATGTGACACAAGAAACCATCAAAATCCTAGAGAACACAAACACTAACCTTTTTTACTTTGCTTATAGCAACTTCTTAGTAAATACATCTTCTGAGGCAAGGGAAACAAAGGCAAAAATAAACTATTGGGACTTTATCAAGTTAAAAAACTTCTGCACAGCGAAGGAAACAATCAACAAAATTAAAAGGCAGTCTACGGAATGGGAGAAGGTATTTGCAAACGGCATATCTGATAAAGGGTTAGTATCCAAAATATATAAGAACTTATAGAACTCAATAATCCAAAGCCAAATAATTCAAGGCAGAAGACATTTCTCTGAAAAAGACATACAATTGACTAACAGACACATGAAAAGGTGCTCAACATCACTTATCATCAGGGAAATACAAATCAAAACTACAATAAGATACCACCTTTCATCTCTCAGAATGACTAAAATTAACAACACAGGAAATAACAGATGTTGGTAAGAATGCAGAGGAAGGGAAACCCTTTTACACTGTTGGTGGGAATGCAACTGGCGCAGCCACTGTGGAAAACAGTATGGAGCTTTCCTTAAAAAGTTAAAAATAAAACTACCCTATGACCCAGCAGTTGCACTACTAGGTATTTACCCAGAGGATACAAAAATACTGATTTGAAGGGATACATGCACCCTGATGTTTATAACAGCATTATCAACAGCCAAATTATGGAAAGAACCCAAATATCTATCGACTGATAAATGGAGCTAAGAAACTACATTTATATATGATATAAATATATTACAATTTCATTCAAATTCAAAATCAACCATCAAAAAGAGTGAAATCTTATTTACAATGTTGTGGATTGAGCTAGAGTGTATTATGCTAAGTGGAAATAACTCAGAGAAAGACAACATATGATTTCAGTCATGTGTGGAATTTAGGAAACAAAACAGATGAATGTAGTGGGGGGGGGGCAAACCATACAACAGACTGATGCTGGAGGGAACGTGGGCAGAGTGAGGTTAAATGGGTGATAAGTATTAAGGAGGACACCTGTAATGAGCACTGTTTTGTATGTAAGTGACAAATCACTAAATTCTATATCTGAAACTAATATTCCACTGTTAACTGGAATTTAAAATTTGAAAAAGAGGGCAGCCCTGGTGGCGCAGCAGTTTAGCGCTGCCTGCAGCCCAGGGCGTGATCCTGGAGACCCTGGATGGAGTCCCACGTCAGGCTCTCTGCATGGAGCCTGCTTGTGTCTCTGCCTCTCTCTCTCTCTCTCTCTATGAATAAATAACATCTTTTAAAAAAATAAAATAAAATTTGAAAAAGAATAAGACTATGAAAAAAAATGCCCTTATTCATATAGTTGAATAATGGCAGAGCCAGAGTTTATGGCAGATCTTTTGACCTCAAAACAACTTGTGTCTGCTTCCAAAATATGTTCTTATATGACTTTTGGCCTGAGGGAGAATAACCAAGTCTCCATAAACAGACATACTTATGATGATAGTGTAGCAGCGAAGTCAAGGAGAAGGACACAGGTTTCTCTTTCCCCATGCAAGAGAACCAGAATGATTTCCTAGCCATCAAAGCTTCCTTTATCTGCATTCTGCTTCAGATGAAGTATAGCAAATTAAAAAGATCCCATGACTAAGAACAATGTTCTTTCACATCATTGCTTCATGAATACTGATTGAACTGTAGGAAATAGGAACTACTTGCATGCTATGACTACTTTGCCTGGGAGATAGGACATTCAATTAGAATTTTAATAATTACAAGTCTATCTCTTTCAATAGACTTACTTTCACATCAAACACCTTTTATTTTCACTGTAACATTGCTAGTATGCTTATTTTTTGTGGCAAAAGTCTAAATTGCCACAACTTCTGCAAACAGGATTATATCTATCAAATGTTTGGCAATGCTTGAGGAGAAAGAATATTCTTGTATCCAATTTAGATGCTGTTACATGATCTGAAAAATGAGGAACAGTCAGGGAAGGATATTTAATGAATATGGAGATTTCAACAAGAATTGAGATGCCAGATTGAGTGTTTAGAAATTTCATTGTAGACCTGGTTATTAAATGCCTGTCTTTAGTTATGAATATCTTGTTCTTAAAAAGGAAAGTTACAGATGAATAATTCCTTATAATACAATAAAGGTCAAATAGTCTTATAAATCAGTAGTTTCAAATGTAGATAAGATAATTAAAGTCTGTGGCAAACTAATATTCAATGCAAATGTGATTTTGCTATTGATGAGTAGAACGAATGGCAAAGGTGACAAATGAATTAGGTAAAAATATTACAAAAAGGAAAGATATTAGCTATACTTCCTGTACTGGAGATACTCTGTTAATTCTTCCTGTTAATAATAATTATGCTGTTTGGGATGCTGGGTTTCAAAACCTTTTTTTTTTTTCTTGTGACTATGTTCCCATTCCTGTACTTTTCATCTTCCTGACTTTATTTTATAACTGCAAATTTGTAAGTCTTAATCCACATCACTTATTTCACTGATTCCATAATCACCTCCCCTTTGGCAAACAACAACAGTTTGTTTTCTGTATTTATGAATCTGTTACTCATTTCTTTTTGTCATTCCACACACAAGTGAAATCAAATGGTACTACTTGCTTGCTCTCTAACTTATTTCACTTAGCAAAATACCATCTAGATCCACCCATGCTGTTGTAAAGGGTAAAAATCTCATTTCTTATGGCTGAGTAATATTCTATATGACGTCTTTTTTTTTTTTGTATTTTTTTTTATTGGAGTTCGATTTGCCAACATATAGTATAACACCCAGTGCTCATCCTGTCCAGTGCCCTCCTCAGTGCCCGTCGCCCAGCCACACCATCCCCCGCTCCCACCTCCCCTTCCACCACCCCTTGTTTGCTTCCCAGAGTTAGGAGTCTTTCACGTTCCATCATCCTCTCTGGTATTTCCTACGCATTTTCTCTCCCCTATAATCCTTTTCACTATTTTCTTTATTCCCCTTATGAGTGAAACCATACAATGGTTGTCCCTCTCCGATTGACTTACTTCACTCAGCAGGATACCATCCAGTTCCATCCACGTCGAAGCAAATGGTGGGTATTTGTTGTTTCTGATGCCTGAGTAATATTCCATTGTATATAGATATACACAGAAGATATATTACACATCTTCTTTATCCATTCATCTTTCGATGGGCACCAAGGCTCCTTCCACAGTTTGGCTGTTGTGGACATTGCTGCTATAAACATTGAGGTGCAGGTGTCCCGGTGTTTCACTGCATCTTTATCTTTAGGGTAAATCCCCAGCAGTGCAATTGCTGGGTCACAAGATAGTTCTATTTTTAACTCTTTGAGGAACCTCCACACAGTTTTCCAGAGTGGCTGCACCAGTTCACATTCTGACCAACAGTGCAAGAGGGTTCCCCTTTCTCCACATCCTCTCCAACATTTGTTGTTTCCTGTCTTGTTAATTTTCACCATTCTCGCTGGTGTGAGGTGATATCTCATTGTGGTTTTGATTTGTATTTCTCTGATGGAAAAGGATGCAGAACATTTTCTTATGTGATTGTTGGCCATGTCTATGTCTTCTTTTGTGAAATTTCTGTTCATGGTCTTTTGGCTACTGGTTTATCTATCTTATGAATTCTTTCAAAGAACCAACTCCGGGTTTTGTTGATCTACAGTTCTTCTGGTCTCTATTTCATTGAGTTATGCTAGAATCTTTATTATCTCTCTTCTGCTTGGTGTAGGTTTTATTTGCTGTTCTTCTTCCACTTCCTTTAGGTGCGTGTGTGTTTGAGTTTTTTCCAGTTTTTTTGAAGGAGGCTTCTATTGTGATGCATTTCCCCTCTTAGGACTGCTTTGTATCCCAAAGATTTTGAATGGTTGTATCTTCAGTTTCATTAGTTTCCATGAATCTTCTTAATTCTTCTCTAATTTCCTGGTTGACCCATTCATCTTTTAATAGGATGCTCTTTAACCTCCAGTGTTTGAGTTTCTTCTAAATTTCTTATGATTGAGTTCAAGTTTCAAAGCATTATGGTCTGAAAATATGCAGGGACAATCCAATCTTTTGGTATCATTTGAGACCTGATTTGTGACCCAGTATGTGGTCTGTTCTGGAGAAAGTTCCGTGTGCACTTGAGAAGAATGTGTATTCAGTTGCATTCGAATGGAAAGTTCTTTATGTATCTGTGAAATCTATCTGGTCCAGTGTATCATTTAAAAGCCTTTGTTTTGGGCAGCCGGGGTGGCTCAGCGGTTTAGCACCACCTGCAGCCCAGGGCCTGATCCTGGAGGTCCAGGATCGAGTCCCACATTGGGCTCCCTGCATGGAGCCTGCTTCTCTCTCTGCCTGTGTCTCTGCCTCTCTCTCTCTCTCTCTCTCACTCTCACTCTATCTCTCTCTGTCTCTCATGTATAAATAAATAAAATCTTTAAAATAAATAAAGCCCTTGTTTCTTTGGTGATGTGCTTAGAAGATCTGTCATTTGCAGAAAATGCCATGTTGAAGTCTCCTATTAGTGTATTGTTATCTAAGTATGTCTTTACTTTGGTTATTAATTGATATACTTGGCAGCTCCCACATTAGGGGTATAAATATTCATGACTGTTAGGTCTCCTTGTTGGATAGACCCTTTAAGTATGATATAATGTCCCTCTTCAACACTTACTGTAGTCTTTGGGATAAACTTTATCTGACATGAGGATTGCTACCCCTGCTTTCTTTTGAGGACCACTTGAATGGTAAATGGTTCTCCAACCTTTCATTTTCAGGCTAGAGGTGTCCTTAGGTCTAAAATGAGTCTCTTGTAGACAGCAAATAAATGGGTCTTGCTTTTTTATCCAGTTTGAAAACCTGTGTCTTTTGATGGGATCATTTAGCCCATTCATGTTCAGAGTAACTAGTGAAAGATATGAATTTAGTGTCATCATAATAGCTATTCAGTCCCTGTTTTTGCAGATTATTTCTTTGGGCTTCCTGTTTCTTTTGCAGGGTCCCCCTTAATATTTCTTGCTGAGCTGGTTTGGTGGTCACATATTCTTTCAGTTTCTGCCTATCTTGGAAGCTCTTTATCTCTCCTTCTATTCTGAATGAGAGCCTTGCTGGATAGAGTATTCTTGGCTGCATGTTCTTCTCATTTAGTGCCCTGAATATATCCTGCCGGCCCTTTCTGGCCTGCCAGGTCTCTGTGGAGAGGTCTGCTGTTAATCTTATATTTCCCCCCATATAAGTTAGGGATCTCTTGTCTCTTACTACTTTTAGGATCTTCTCTTTACCTTTGGAATTGGCAAGTTTCACTATTAAATGTCGAGGTGCTGAACGGTTTTTATTGATTTTGGGAGGGGAAAACCTCTATCTCCTGGATCTGAATGCCTGTTTCCCTCCCCAAGTTAGGGAAGTTCTCAGCTATGATTTCTTCAAATATGCTTTCTGCCCTCTGGCCCTTCTCAGCACTCTCTAGAACCCCAATTATATGTAGATTCTTCCTTCTGAGGTTATCATTTATTTACCTTAAGCTTTCCTCACGGGCTCTTAATTGTTTTTCTCTTTTTTCCTCAGCTTCCTTCCTTGCCATCAGCTTGTCGCTTGTCTTCTATGTCGCTCATTCTTTCTTCTACCTCATTAACCCTCATCATTAGGACCTCCAGTTTGGATTGTATCTCATTTAATTGATTTTTGATTTCAGCCTGATTAGGTCTAAATTCTGCAGTCATGAAGTCCCTTGAATCCTTTAGATGACTTCTTAATCTGTTCAACCTATCACAGACACGTAGATAGTTGCCACATCATGTTTATTGTAAATAATGCTGCAGTATTATCCACATGAGGTGCTTATACCGTTTCAAATTTGTGTCTTGTTTTCTTTGGGTAAACAACTCATAGTGGATCACATGGTGATCAAGTAATTCCACCTTTAATATTTTGGGGAAACTCCATAGTTTTTCATGGTGACTGCGCCAGTTTACATTGCCACCAAAAGTGCATGAGGGCTCCTTTTCCTCCACATCCTCGTTGACACTTGTCATTTCTTGTCTGTGTGATTCTGGCCATTCTGACAAATGTGAGGTACTGTCTCATTGTGATTATGGTTTGCATTTCCTTGATGTTAGTAATGTGGAGATTCTTTTCATGTGTCTGGTGGTTATTTGTAGGTCTTCTTGGGGGAAAATGTATATTTAGATGTTCTGCCCATCTTTTAATGATTTGTTGTTTCCATGTTGACTTCAGTAAGTGCTTTACATATTTTAGATATGAACCCCTTATTGGAAATATCGCTTGTATTTTGTCCCATTCAGTAGGTTGCCTTTTCATTGTGTTGATAGTTTCCTTCGCTGTGCAGAAGCTTGTTATTTTGTTGAGGTCCCAGTTGTGTGTTACTGCTTTTGTTTTACGTGCCTGAGGAGACCTATCCATAAGTATGTTGTTGAGGCCAATGTCCAGTGTTTTACTGTCTAAGTTTTCTGTTAGGAGTTTTATGGCTCCATGCCTCACATTTAGCTCTTTAATCCATCTTGAGTTTATTCTTGTGTGTGGTATAGGAAAGTGGTCCAGTTTCATTCTTATGCATTTAGCCATCCAGTTTCCTCAGCACCATTTGCTGAAAAGACCATCTTTCCCCCATTGTATACTCTTGCCCCCTTTGCTGTAGATTAACTGACCAGAGGATCATGGGGTCTTTTCCAAGCTCTCTGTCCTGTTCCCTGGATCTAAAGGTCTCTTTTGGTGCTGGTACCATACTGCTTTGATTACTATAGTCTTGCAGTATATCTTGAAACCTGAGATTGTGATACCTCCAACTTTGTTCTTCTCTCTCAAGAGTGCCTTGGCTGTTTGAGTTTTTTTTCCGACTTCATGGAAATTTATTTATTCTAGTTTGGCAGAAAATGCTAGTGTTGTTTTGATAGGGACCATTCTGAATCTGTAGATTGCTTTGGGCAGTATGAACATTCCAGCAATATTCATTCTTCCAGTCCATGAGCATGGTATATTTTCCATTTGTTTGTGTCATCAAATTTCTTTCATCAATGTCGTCTTGTTCTCTGAGGATAGGTCTTTTACTTCCTCCTTAGTCCAATTTATTCCTAGGTGATGTTTTCTTTTTGGTGTGATGTAAGTGCAATTGTTTGCTTAGTCTCTACTTTGTTATTGGTGTGTAGAAACACAACAGATTTCTGTGTATTAATTTTGTATTCTGCAACTTTAATGATTTCATGTATTCTGATACTTTCTTCCTGGTTTCTAATGGAGTTTTTTTTTTTTTTTTTTTTTTTATGGAGACCTTTGGGTTTTGTATGTATATTATCATGTCATCTACAATAGTGATAGTTGTACTTCCTCCTTACCACTTTGGATGCTTTTTCTTTCCTTCTCTGATTGCTGTAGCTATGATGTCCACTACTATGGTGAATAAAACTGGTGAGGGTAGACATGCTTGTCATCCTCCTGATCTAAGAGGAAAAATTTTTTCATCCATTGAGTATGTGTTTAGCTGTGAGTTGTTCATATATGGCCTTTATTATGTTGAGGACTGTTTTCCCTGAATCCCCTTTGATGAGAGTTTGTATCATGGATGGATATTGTATTTTGTTAGATGCTTTCTCTGCATCTACTGAGATGATAGGGTTTTTATCCTCCCTCTTATTAATGTGATGTATCCCATTGCTTGATTTGTGAGTATTGAACCACCCTTGTGTCTCAGGAATAAATCCCACTGGACCATGATGAATGATCCTTTTCATGTGCTGTTGAATTGATTGTGCTCATGTTTGGCTGGGGAGTTTTGCATGTGTTCATCAAAGATACTGGCCTGGGTTTTCTTCTTTGTGCTTTTGGTCTTGGTATCAGGCTAATGCTGGTGTGGTAGAATGAATTTCAAACTTTTCCTTCGTCTTCTGTTTCTGGGAATAGCTTGAGAAGAATAGATAATTGACTCTTTTTAAATGTTGTCATGTAGGTTTAGATCACAAAGCTTGCTTCCTTTCTATGTCAGTATCCATATATTTTTATGCCAGTGCTTGCCTTCCAGCTGTTCTTTCAAAAAAACAAAAAAGCCCACCAAAATAATGTTGGCATATGCCCCTGCTGATCTCCTCAGCTCCTATATGCTTATGTTTCTTTAGCTGTAGGCATTTGCCTTCATTTACCTCTTATAAGGCCTTTCAGAAGAGGAACTGTCAGGTCTGTTGGTTTGCCATAAAGCATGGTTTTAAGGGATATTCAGAGATCGGTTATTGTAATATTACTGTAATGGTTCCTATCTTTTTATGACTTTTTCCAAAAACTCCCTATATAGTACTTACAATGTATTGAGCACTTTGAAATGCATTTTGCAATTATCAATGTTCTGCTCCCAACAGCCCTATGAGGTAGTCATTATTGTGATCATTATATACGAAGGAAACAGAGGAACATAGAGGTTGAGTAAATCATTTAATGTCCTATGGTGGGAGAGTTGGGACTTGTGCAATTCCAATGTGCATATGGAGTCAACTACCATACCACCAGTGTTAGCTCCCCCTCATCTGTCTGTCCCTAGAATGCCAGTCTGCATGAAGTTCTGATCTCCTTTGTCTATAGGCCTTGACTGATAGAACAGCCTCCATTCCATCCCATTCAAGATATTTAACATGATATTTTCAGTTATATTGACTCCAGTTTCCTTGTCTGAATTTTTACCACACATCAATTTACCATTCAGACATTAATGTGATACCTATCAGCACTAGCCTGAGTACATTCTCTTTTCATTTTTTCTCAGTGTAGCAGGATGGAAGGCAAATGTGTACATTTAGAACAGCAATTAATTTTTACCCTAGCACCTATAGTGTTCACCTGCAGAATGCAGAACTTGATCTCATTCCTGTCACTGAAGCAAACACTTTTTTTTAATGTTGTGGCACAATTTCACAACTTCCTACAGAGTTCCCCCTAACTCTTCTGTCATGCCCCTTCATGTTCCAGATATCACATGATGGATGTAAAAGTATATCAGAATTTGATATAAGTATATGCATGCTGAGGGAATAATTTAGCTTTTGAATTATACTAACACATATTCAATATTCGACCTCAAATTGTATATTTCTCTTGAGAGAGTAAATATACAAACCCATGGGGATCCCTGGGTGGCTCAGCGGTTTGGTGCCTGCCTTCGGCCCAGGGCATGATCCTGGAGTCCGGGATCGAGTCCCGCATTGGGCTTCCTGCATGGAGCCTGCTTCTCCCTCTGCCTGTGTCTCTGCCTCCCTCCCCCTGTCTCTCATGAATAAAAAATTATATATATATATATATATATATATATATATATATATATATATATATATATATATAAAATACACACATATATACAAACACACAATTTCAGACCATATTTGACAGTATTACTTTAACTCATAATCTTTGCAGCATCCAGTTCAGGAAGCCAAGCCACTGTCTAACTTAACAGCTGAGAGATTTGGCATGGTCTGTTTAACTGCCATTTTCCCTAATTTTTTTTTACCCTTCTTCCAACTCAGGACCAACCAAAGAAAGCTAAATATGCTTCTCAAACCAGTTCCATTAGATACCTTATTTCGAGTTGTTCTGCTTTGTTTCTTCGTGCCTACAACCCCATCAGGTTATACCTGAAACTCCCATTTGTCACCGGAATGGTTTTGTATGCTTGTATTTGAGTTTCTGATAATTTAAGTGATGGTGGCTGACTCTCCCTTTCTGTATCCATCCCTGAATAAGTACCTCTGTGTGTCCTCATTTGTGTAGTTGTATTTATTTCCACATCCTCAAGAGAGATGCTCTAGTTACCAGAAATATGATTGGAAAATGAAGGAGTAATATACCAATGTTGCCCATAAAGTTTTGTTAGTCTTAATATTATAATATCTAGATGACTGGAAGGTTTTTAGATTTGTGTGTAAGTGGTCTTAAAAATGTTTTATCTTGCTTTAACATATTTTTGCCTGCTACTTGTAATTTGATTTATTTGCATTCTTAATTTTAAAAATCAGGGAAACTAAGGATATTAAGGAGAGTTTTATTTTAAAGATAGGATATACAATTTTACATTTTTCCAAGTCTATAAAAACTCTCAGAGTAAAAATTCTTGATGTCTGTCATACCAGCAGACAGATTATTTGTAGTTTGAAAAAGAAAAAGTTCACTTCCTGCTAAACTGAGGGCAGAGGTGGTGGGACCTTAATATCTTGACCTCTCTCCAACTTCTTTTCACAATCCACGAGGTAGTTGACTCCATCGATGACTATCTGAACAAGCTCAACCTTTGATAGTGAAAAAGATGAATGATTAATTTGCATAGAAGACATATGCAAAAAAAAAAGACATATGCAAGGCATTAATAAGAACAATACTAGGAGAAATAAGAAATTACCATGTTAGGTGGACTTAACAATTTCTTCTTTCTCAGTATTTCTCTAAAGTATAGAGGGGAGGGTTGCTCTCCCAGTCTTTTGAGTTACTTTTTGTGAGACCCTTTTAAATCTATGAAAACCATTAGTGTGCATGTCAGACACTACCCCCCATCAGTCTCTCCTTTAAGTTTATCTAAAAGTAAAATCACAGGACTGCCTGGGTGGCTCAGAGTGGTTGAGCATCTGACTTTGCTTTGGGTCATGATCCCAGAGTCCTGGTATCGAGTCCTGCATCAGGCTCCCTGCTAGGTTGAGAGTCTGCTTGTCTCTCTCCTTTTGCCCCTCACCCTGCTTGCCCACCCCCTCTCTCTAATAAGTAAATCTTCAGGGGAAAAAAAAGGTAAAATTACAGTGACACCTTTGTTTTGTTCTTTGACCTGTTAATGTTCCATTAAGCTATCTGTGCACTATAGCTTAGATAGTATCTGAACTAAATATCTTGTCATTTACACAGTAACTAGCTTTTTGAAAAATCCAATATTTGATGATTAAATCATGTTTTCACTGTACCAGGCAAATTTGCTACTTAAAGGAAACTTTGTAAATTAGAATAAACCTTTAAAAATTCTACTATTAAAAAAAAAAAGTTAGAACTTTGATTTACAAAAAATCTGGTTTTTATTAAATTAGAGCACATCTACCTATGAATTTTTTTCTTGGGATGCTTCCTAAAGAAGGGCAAACTAAGATAGTAAGCAATTAATAATTCAAGAATGAACAGCAAGGATGAAAAGGGATTGTTTCGTGCTGTATATACCTTAGGAATAATTGAGTCTAGTACCCTCCTCACTTCTTTTCAGGCATAAGGAAACAGGCCCTGAGAGAAGGTTAGGTCAGAAAGCTAGCCATCGGTAATCAAACAAACACAAGTTTTTGTTTATCCAATTTGACCTCTCCTGGTGTTCATGAGGACATGGTGAGATGGTTCTCTCATTCACTACCAAAGGGACTCTATCTTGATATAAATCTTTTGGTAAGAAACTTGGTCATAAGTAAGGTCCCCTCATCTTTAATTTCTCAGGAATTCTCTTCCTAAAAATATATCCTAACTAAATAGAGTTGTGATTAGAGTTATGTATAGAGATGGTTACAGAATTATGTAGAGATCAACAAATTAGATGTTAGGTAGATAATTTTTAATGACAGCATAGTAAAGATATACCCCATTATGTTTTTGAAGAATAATATTGTAAGAAAAAGCTCATGATAGAATATGTTGGAAAAAACTGTTATGATATCAAATATATGACTGTTTTATCTTTAAAAAAAGAGGTATTCCAATAATTGTAAAAATGGAAGGCATGCCTTCTGCTTGGAGAGTCCCAGGGCAGTCCCAGCACCAAGTGCCATGGGACCCGCAGCCCATGCCAGCCACAGCTGCAGCCATCCAGTCACCAGGTACACACAGTCTACACATGGGACAACCATACATGAGACCATTCTTTCAGCTTTAGGAAAAGTAGTTGTTCTGCCCAATTCATAGAAATAAAGACAAAGTCAACAAAATTAGGACACATAGAAATATGCTCCAAACAAAAGAATTAGATAAAACCTCAGAAAAATAACTGAACTAAGTGAATCAGAGATAACCAATCTACCTGATAAGGAATTCAAAGTAATGGTCATAAAGATGCTCACCAGACTGGAGAGGAGGAGAGTAGATGATCTCAGAACCCCAAACAGAAAATTTGAAAAGAACCAATCATACACTAGAGGGAGTCAACAGTAGATTAGAGGATACAGAAGAATGAATAAGCCATATAGAAAACAGCAGTAGTACCCCAGCTACATAGGAAAAAGAAACTAGGTTAAGGGATCATTTGGACAACATCAACCAAAGAAGTATTTGCATTATATAGTGGTCCCAGAAGGAAGAGAAAAAAATTGAACAATTATACCAAGAGCTGCTTCTTTTAAAACATTTAAAAATTGATAAATCTTTAGCTAGAATCATTTAAAAAGGATCCAAATCAAATCAGAAGTTACAAAGACTGCTATTAAAACTTACATGCCAACAAATTGGACAACCTTGAAGAGATGGAGAAATTCCTAGAAATATAATATTCTAGAACTGAACCATAAAGAAATAGAAAATCTGAACAGACCAATAACTAGTAACAAAATTGAACAAGTAATCAAATCTCAAAGAAAAGGCCAGAACCAGATGATGGATTTTGTAGGCAAGCTCTACCAAATATTGAAAAAAGAGTTAAGACTTATTCTGCTCAAACTGTTCCAAAGAACAGAAAAGGAAGAAAACCTTCAAACACCTTCTATGAGACCAACATTACCCTGACACCAAAACCAGACCAAGACACAAGAAAACTACAGGCCAAGATCACTAATGGAAATAGATGCAAAAATCCTCAACAAAACAGTAGCAAACCAATTCAACAGTACATTAAAAGGATCACTCACCATGATCAAGGGAGATTTATTCCAGGGATACACAATTGGATAAATATCCATAAATCAGTGTTCTACAACACATTAACAAAATGAGGATAAAAGCCATATAATCATCTCAATAGCTGCGGAGAAAGCAATCTAACAAGGGCAACATCATTCAAGATACAAACTCTTATCAAAGTGGGTTCAGGGAGAACAGGCCTCAACATAATAAAGGCAAACATACAGAAAACATCATCCTCATACTAAGTGGTGAAAAACAACTTTTCCTCTAAGATCAGAAAACAACAAGCATGCCTACTCTCAACACTGTTATTCAACATAGTACTGGATGCCCTAGCCCCAGAAACCAGAAGAGGTAAAAATAAAAGCATCCAAATTGGTAAGGAAGAAGTAAAACTGTCACTACTTGCAGATGACCTTTTACTAGACATAGGAAACACCAAAAACTCAATCATGAAACTAGTAGAATAACTGAATTCAGTAAAGTTGAAGGCTACAATATTAATATACAGAAACTGTTGTATCTTTACACAATAAATGAAGTAGCAGAAAGAGATATTAAGCAAACAATTCCACTTCCATCATACCAAAAAGAAAATAACACCTAGGAATCAATTGGACGAAGGAGGTGAAAGACCTATCCTCTGAGAACTAGAAGACATTGATGAAAGAAATTTGATGACACAAGTGGAAAATATACCATGTCATGGACTGGAAGAATGAATATTGCTGGAATGTTCATACTGCCCAAAGCAATCTACAGATTCAGAATGGTCCCTATCAAAAGTACTAGCGTTTTCTGCCAAACTAGAATAAATAAATTTCCATGAAATCAAAAAAAAAAAACTCAAACAGCCAAGGCACACCCTTGAGAGAGAACAACAAAGCTGGAGGTATCACAATCCCAGGTTTCAAGATGTACTGCAAGACTATAGTAATCAAAGCAGTATGGTACCAGCACCAAAAGAGACCTTTAGATCCAGGGAACAGGACAGCTCGGAAAAGACCCCATGATCCTCTGGTCAGTTAATCTACAGCAAAGGGGGCAAGAGTATACAATGGGGGAAAGATGGTCTTTTCAGCAAATGGTGCTAAGGAAACTGGATGGCTAAATGCACAAGAATGAAACTGGACCACTTTCATAAACTCAAGATGGATTAAAGAGCTAAATGGAGCCATAAAACTCCTAAAAGAAAACCTAGGCAGTAAACCATTGGACATTGGCCTCAACAACATACTTATGGATAGGTCTCCTCAGGCAAGTAAAACAAAAGCAGCAACACATCAATGGGACTATGCCAAAATAATGGAACACCACATCATCTAATTTAAAAACATGGGCAAAACTCCTGAATAGACATTTTCTTCAACAAGACCTACAAATAGCCACCAGACACATGAAGAGGCTCCACACCACTATCAGCAAGGGAATACAAACCAAAACCACAAGATAGCACCGTGAACTGTCAGAATGGCTAGTATCACAAAGACAAGAAATGACAGATGTTGGTAAGGATTCAGTGGAAAAGGAGCCCTCATGTGCCTTTGATGGCAGTGTAAACTAGTGTGGCCACTGTGGAAAACAGTATAGAGATTCCTCATAAAATTAAAAAGAGAGATACCATACAATTCAGTAACTTCATTACTGGTATTTACCCAAGGAAAACAAAGACAAATATGAATAATTATGTCCACTCCTAAGTGTCTATTGATAGATGAACAGATAAAGATGTGACATATGTGTGTGTGTGTGTATATATATATATATATATATATACACACACACAATGTAATATTCAGCCATAAGAAGATTGAGGTCTTACCATTTGTGACAACATAGGTGGACCTAGAGAGCATTATAAGTACAATAAATCAGATAGAAAAAGACAAATACCATATGATTTCACTTATATGTGTAATCTACAAAACGAAACAAAAACGAACCAGACCATAAATACAGAACACAGAAAACAAACTAGTGGCTGCCAGATGCAAAGATGGGTGAAGGCAGTGGAGGTATAGGCTTCCAGTGTGGAATGAATAAGTGACAGGGATGAAAGAGAATATGATCCATGTTACTGCTATAGCACTTCATGGTGACAGATGGTATCTACATTTGTGGTGAGGTTAGCATAGCACATGGAGTGTTAAATCAGCCTCATCCAGAGCAAAGGTTAATACGTTAAAAAGATCACTGTCTTCCTAAATAACAAAGAGCTGTGAACTCATGACTAAATTTGTTCATGTGAATAAAACTATACAAAACATAAATTTTACATAATAAACCTATTTTAAAAATGAAAGGCAATACAGAATAATGTTCACAATGGTTTTCTTAGGGTTAAGTTAAATAAGTATTATTTTTAATACTTTTTGGCATATTTCTAGCTTTTATAATGGTAACCTAACTTACTTTTAGGACTTAAAAAAATTTTTTAAGTTATGATTGTCTTTCCAATAAAAATCTAGTTACTATTAGAAGCAGACAGGCATAGGCTCCAGATCTTCTTTATTCACTACACCACATATTATTCAATAAATTTCAGAAGTTGTATTTATAGCTACTTCTCTCTCAACTACTTTACCAGAGGTGGAAGCACACAAGCTGATTTGCCTTGAGTGTTTCCTCCTTCCCTTTTCTCAGTTTACTGGGAGAGATACACCAATAGGCAGTGAAATATTTGAAAGCTAGCAAAGAAGAAAGAGCATCAATAATGCAAAGATTTAATAACCAGCCACTGAGTTATGAAGATTTTTATGTTAGGAGAGGCTTTTAAATTAATAATGAACCTAATACATTCAGTGGGACCATATCCAGATAAATTGGCATGACTTACTGGGATCAGCACTTGCTTAGGATTCAGCGGTATATTCCTTAAGTGCTCTGTATGCTCTGTCTTATGCATCACTCCAGGCCTACCTCTAGTTTATGAATGCTGTTCATCCTATGTGCTCACAGAATCCTAAACATTATTTCAGGAGCACAATCTTTTATATCCCTAGTGTATGTGTTATATGTCATCTTTAGTCCCCCAAAAACAAAATTTTCAAACTCTCAAGTATCTAAAAATGAAGCATGTGGCTTTCACCAAAGGAAATTCAAAATCAAGAGAAAAGTCCACTATTTTACTACTCTCAGAGAGCTCACACATTGTCCGACATCACAGTGATAAAATGCTGCTGTCCTTTGGCATAATAGAGCTCCTGTTGCTGAAAGACTGCTGGAATACCTCTCAGGGGTGAGGTGCTGACAAGAGTCCTGCTGTGAACTCCTCTATTTACCTATATGGTCTCAGCTTACATTGTGCGCTTATTTCCCATGGATGATTAGTACCACAGAATGAAACACTAATAGTACTCAGGGAAAAGAGGAGGTCTTGACTTCTGTGAATAAGGCAAGGCTATTTAGGCTACTTCTCTATTCCCTTGTTCTCTTAAGCTAATATTGTTAGCTCATGTTTGGAAAGTGAGAAGAGATGTTACCTCTGATCGACCAATTCGATCTATATTGGAAATATCATACACATCCGCCACAGGCTGCCGTGTCTACGCCACCTGTGCCACGCTTCTGAAGTCTTAGGTTTTCCAGGATCTTAGAAAAGCGTGGATCCTGGGACAAAGGACAATACTGAATGTCATAAGAAGCATAAGTGACTCGCCATCATTGACATGTTCACTTAGTAAAATGTACAATGAGAGATAGTAACAGTTAATATTAACTGTATATTAAGCATATACTTACTATATACCAGGGCACTATGCTAGAACTTTTAAATTTTACAACAACCCCATGAAGTAGGTATTGCTCTCATTCTCATTTCACAGATGAGGCTCAGGAATTCACTCATGAGGGTCACACAGCTAGAAGGTAGTAGAACTGGTATTAACTTCTGTATCATTTTTGGCATTTGGATGCCAGCTTTGGTGAGTTACTTGGTGAGATTATTCTTCGGTATAATAGTTTCACCGAGAAAATTAAAATCATGAAGTTAAATCACATCAAACAGTTGTCTTACCATTGGAATAATTTTCATTCTGTTTTCGGTAGGAAGCACATTTTCTAAAATTGTTAGCAATTATTTGATTTGCTTGTGCTGTGGCAGAAAGTCCTGAGTGCCTACCAGAATTGTTTTTCCTCCTCCTCCACAGATGGAGCTGAGAAAGTTGCCACTGACTGAACTCTTGTAAATGGAACAAACACAAGGGATGTGTGCACTTCCAAGCCTAGACTTTAAATCTTTACAGGGCCACACCTGCATCCTCTCTCCCCTTCCCACCAGCTGGAACTTAGGGCCTGACTGTGACCATGGCGAGGGGACAGTCACCTGGAATTTGTTAAAAATCCAAATTCTGCAGGTTAGCCAAGCAATCTGTTTACAAGCTCCAGGTAATTTTGATGTAGGCTCAGGCAGGAGAACCCCTACCCTGGGAGAGACAGGTGGAAGGGACTCCAAGAAGCAGGGCAGAGCAGCCTGCTCGACCATCCTGACTTGTAGGGAGGAATATTCAAACTTCTTGTTCTTGAAGCCACAGCTCTCTCTTACAGCCCTTATTAGCCTTTTATCCTAACTGATACAAGTATCTTTTGAGGCAAAATGAACTCTTTCTTATTATTTTCTATTACAGGTGCAGAAACTAAGGGTTAAGGAATGATGACCATTTTTCCCTCCACAAAGAATTCACATCCGAGCTTATCCTGGTGGAACCCTACAGGGCTGTTGGCTACCTAACATTACCTTGCTGAGTTTTGGGATCCTAACGTGGACGCCAGCACGCAATCCTGTGCCAAGGTTCGAAGGGCAGGTCAGAATGTATCCTAGTCGCTCATTCCACATGAACTCCCAGCCTCGAGCTTGGATTAAGCGTTCCACCTACAACAGTGAACAAATGGAGTTCTTAAATATCCATTTACTCAGTACATCCAAACACTCAGTACATCCTACACTGTTCTCTGTGTAGCTGACATGCAGAGACGTGTACTGGATGTTTGCCATGAATGAAATTTAGGTTAAGTTGTATTATAATGTCCTTAATGGAAAAAGGCACTACTATCAGAATATGAAAATGGTCCAATTAAATTTGATGAAACATGTAAAGTACTGAAGGCAATACCTAGAACATACTAAACATTCAATGGATGCTGTTACTATTTTTCATTTGAGAATAATAGAATATAGGTGTTCTCAGCAAGTAAGGCTGTGTTCAGGTTACTTATGAACATAGTTATATCCTATACTGTCTCTATACTTAGAATAGCCAAGAGCACTGTTACAGAAGTTGGACTATAATTAGCGATCCACAGACTTCCTAAACCATCCTGGATTGGGGAGGGAAGCATAGGAACTTACTAGTAAAAGCAAAAAAAAAAATAAAATAAAAAAAAGTCACCAATTCTTGGAAGCACTGCCCTGGTGGTTCCCACCCTCAAAGAGTGCCATGATCCTGAGAAAAAATTAGCCCTTGGAAATAACCATAGTGTCTTCTGTCAAGAATGAAAAAGTGATTTCATTTTAATGAATATTCAGAAATCTTGATAACATCTTACTTCTTTTAGTCCACGACAGAATCGCTCAAATACTCTTTTCATATTGCCTCCTTTTTCCATAGAGATTACCCTCGTGTGGTCTTCCTCATTAATCCAGATGAGAAATGTCTTGTCATAATTATGCCTGATGAAAAGAGAAATATGGTGTTGCTCGTTAAATACATTAGTTTCAACACATGAAAATTCCCTTTACCTCTGTAGCTTGATTGCTTCATTTCGCCTTCCTCGTTTCTTAGCCCTGATTCTTTCTTTGTGCCTGAACAAGTACTACAAAATAATGTTACCTTGACAGAATTAAGAGTAAGACCAACTTCATGTTTTTGCCCAAAAAGGATATAATCTTCCCCAGTCCTTTGACGAGAATGATAATAACTATGGGTAACATTTGGTTTTGACACTAACAAGAGTATTCTCCTAATAGGCTCAACCAAAATCATGTGTTGCTTAAAGTTTTTTACCTGCAGTCCAAGACGTATGGGGTGCACAATATTTCACATGTTTGCTGCATAGCTGCTACCTATCCGCACACTGAGTAACTGCTCATGAGCACACTTGCTACAACTTCTTTGGGTAGTGTCATAATAACCTACCAAAGTACAGGAATCAAAGGGGACTGAGGACTTTGGCCAAGATAAAAATATGTACATACTCGATATCCATTCTTTGTAGGATTTTGCTTAAATCCTCAATATTTTTCATTTGTTTTTTTTTTTGGGGGGGGGGGTCATAAAACATTCTCTGTGAGGTCAAATAATATGAAGCTCAAGTTTCTTAAAAAGTCTTTTTTCTCATGCATAATTCATGCAAGCCAGTGAACATTCTTATATATCTTAGAAACATCACAACACTTTGGAATTACACACACACACGCAATTTCTAAAATCCTCTCCAGTGAGCTCAAGCCGGGCATGCTGTCAGCTGCAGATCACAGCAACTTCAGGTTAGGACAAGCCGGTGATCTGAACCAGATCCTGTGCGCACACTGCAAATGTGAGCAGTGCTATGTCCCTACCAGATTCCCCTGGCGTCTGGCCAGTCACGGGCCATCCCAGCACATGTTAGTAAAGGGGATACTGGCTTATCAAATAGAAAGTGGTCCTGCAGGCCAAAAGGGACAAAGCAGAAAGGAGAAAATGACAAGATGAGACGCAGCTCTGTCAGGCAGTGGCTCTCAGCCGTGGCTGTCCAGTGGAATAACCGGGGTGGGGGGGGGGGGGGGGGGGGGACTTTAAAAAAATACTAATGCTCCCTTCCTGCTCCTGGAATTTCTGTCCTAATTGTTACGGGGTGTGGCCTGGGATTTCTGAAAGCTCCTCAGGTGATTCTAGTGTACAGCTGAGGCTGAAAACCTCACGGCAGTAATCACTATGGATTACCTTCACCTACTGGCACCAAAACCACACAGTGACCGAGTGGCCAGTGAGGGAGGGACGCTACCCTGAAGTCTTATACAGCCACTGTTCTCTGTGTAGCTGACATTATTTGTTCTTTTATTATTAGCATACCTTTCCCTAGAAAGTATTAGATATGTAGAATAATGGTTTATAAATAAATAGCTACCATTAATTTAATGCTCAATATGTGCAAGGCCTCATGCTGTGTGCTTTTATTTACCTGAATCCTCACAACACTAGGAGGCAAGTATAATCATTTTATTTTATGAGCCAGGAAAACCCATTCAGAGTGAGAAAACCTACCCTATATCACATAGCTAAGAAGTAACAGAGCCTAGATTCAAACCTAGACATGTGTGACTCCCAAGCTTGTGCCTTTGACTACAGTATACTACTCTTAATATCAAAATCAGTGAAAAGAGGGGCACCTGGGTGGCTCAGCAGTGGAGCATCTGCCTTCAGCTAAGAGCGTAATCCCAGGATCCAGGATTGAATCCCATATCAGGCTCTCTGCAGGGAGCCTGCTTCTCCTTCTGCCTGTGTCTCCCTCCCTCATGAATAAATAAATAAAAATCTTAAAAAAAAAAATCCGTGAAGAGACAGACCGTTTTCTTACTGTATGTATACAGTTAGAACATGAATATGGATACAATATATTCAAATCTGATTACACTGAGGTAAGAAGAGGATACACAGAGACAAGTCCTACAATCTGAGTGGAAGGGGTGGGGGACAGTAGCCAGGATAGGCTCTGTGGCCTTACACTGGAAACCACAAGTGGCTACCTGAGGCAGAGTACAGCTTGTTCTGCAACAGAACAGGCAGAAGGTTGGCCTGATGGCCGCAGACACCAGGAGACTGAGGCCTGTACAGACCACAAAGCTAGCTTACTTGTCTGGTATGGCAGTGGGGCATATTTTGTGGCATTGCATCTTCTGAAATGACAGATACTTTGTTTCTGCTTTGCCCTGGAGTTAAATTAAAAGTTATTTTGAAACTGCTATCCCTTTTTAGCTGTACTACTGGGAAAATAAAAGACTTCGGTTTTGTGTCCCCTAGCATTAGAATGAAGCTGTAGAGGGCTCATGGAGGCAGCAGAAATCCCAGCTGGCTCCATGGGAATCAGGGTAGGCCTTCCACCTCGACTTCCAAATTTCCTTTCCAGATTTTCCTGGCTTGCAGGGCCTTCCTTGGTTGTGGCAATGGAGACCATCCTCAACAAGCAAGGGGATCCTCCCTTTAACCTCCACCAATGAATCCCCCAGACCCCCAACTCCAGAACGGAGTTTCCTCTGCAGATTTTAACCAGACTCTTCAGTGGCTTGACGTCAAGTTTTAAGGCTTAATTTTCCTTCCTAATACTGAATAGGATACAGTCCCAGCAAGCTCCCCATGAGGCCTCACTGGGCCCATTAGAGCTCTGGTCACAGTCCCACCCCAGGCAGGGCCCGATGGTTCAAGGGCCACTCACATCTATGAGCCGTTGTTGGTCCTGCTCAGTCATCTCGGACAGCTTGTAGTAGCGGCCTGCCAGGTCCCCTTTGAGGCCCTCCAGGGCTGTGATGGCCACATTCTCCACCTCCCTTCGCTCAGCCCGGGTGCAGGCAGGTGGCAGGCTCAGCCCGCGGATGCTGCGGCCTGTGCGCACCCGAGATGACAGCACATAGCGCTCATCAAACTGGCCCTGGGTGATCTGCCAAAGCAGAGCATGGGGTTACCACAAGCCCGCCATGGACTATAGCCGTGTCACAACCACAGTGGGCTCCAACCTCCTGACCTGCAGTATCCCCTGCTGGGGGCCCTCAGGCACTGTGCACAACACGCTGGACACATTTTGGCATGATGGGGGCAGGAGTCCTATAGATAAGGGGCAGAGCTACTTTGTGCGGTGTCATCTGGAATCCTTAACCCACTAGGTGTGGGATTTTAAAAAAGGAACTGCTTTAGGAAAGGCTTGCAGTTCCCAGTGACCAGCACCACCCTCCTGGTATTTATTAAAGAAAACAAAGATTTCAGGACCTTTCTGACCTCCTTAATCCTCTGGGGAGTAGGCTATGCCGGGGCCATCACAGATCTTGCCGAGGGCATCTGACCCAGGCTGAGTAGCCCTCCTCTCAGGTGCTCCTCATGCCAGGCTCTGGAGTGCAAGCTTCAGGGCAAAGTAGAGGGGGCTGCAACCTACCTTGGATGCATCCAGATCCGTGGGGTGTTTCATCACCCTGGGGTCATAACCATTGTGCCTTAGTTTGATAACAGGATCAAAAAGGTCAGCAAACACCTGTAGAAAGGGAGAGGTACCCGTTTCCTCTTTAATTGGTTCCTCTATTAAAAGGTAATTCCTTTCATTTGCCCCCTTTTACCTTGAGGGCCAGAGCTGATGCCCTCGGCTGTAATTCTCAGTGCTGCCACGCAGGAAATGTGAGTACATCGATGGCTAACAAATAATAGGAACAGGCCACTTCCCTAGTGCCTCTGCCAAGCTCACTGCCATGAGACTGAGCAAGAAGATCCTGTGTTTAAAGATTTGAGGGTTTCCTTAAAAGTTCTTTGTGAGGTAAAAGAAGCTGCCAGAGCAGTTTGTGGCCAAAAGAGGTGATCAGTGGATCCCCGGGTGGCTCAGTGGTTTAGCGCCATCTTCAGCCCAGGGTGCAATCCTGGAGACCAGGAATTGAGTCCTGGGTTGGGCTCCCTGCATGGAACCTGCTTCTCCCTTTATCAATCTCTCTCTCTCTCTCTCTCTCTCTTATGAATGAATAAATAAAATCTTAAAAAAAAAAAAAGAGGTGATCAGGTTCTAGAGTTTGAACATAATAAATTCATTGAAAACCAGCTGTACTACAAGAAAAGTGCACGGCAGCAGTCAGGGCAAAGCCAGGACCTCTCACCCCAGCCCAAACTCTTTGTGCAAAATCTTTTTTTTTTTTTTTTAAGACCAAAAACTTCAGGTGTATCCTTTAGGTAAAGTAACGTTAAGAGGAGTCATGACAGAGTACCTGCCACCTTTGGGAGCTGTGGGAAGTGGGTGGCCAGGTGGGGGAGCACATTAGGTCCAGGGAGCCACTTCTAGTCCGAGACTGGGCACCCAGAGCGTGCACTGCTGTCTGTGAATGAACTACCAGTCTTGTTTATTCAAGGCAACCCCTCCCTGCTCTCGATGGCTGTTTTCCCAGGGAGCTGCCTTCAGAAGGGTGCTAAGGAAGCTCCCTGCAACTTGCTGTGATGTACAAGTTGCTCTGTTGCTGCACGGTGCCTGAGCTGGGCTAGTGGCAGACCATCCTATGCTTCTGCTCCAAGGATGAGGACACGGAGATCATGGCATTTCTTGGAAAGACTTGATAAACTCGGTGTCCATGGAATCAGTTATTCCCAAACCAGTCACAGACCATCCTTCCTCCATAAAGGCTAGCCACAAACACACCATCTCCTAATGCCTTATTGGTGAATACCTATCACCAATAAATCACGAGAGTTTATTTTTTGGCTGTATCAATTCATCCCCTTGACAGTCTCAACTCTGTCCTACAACTGTTCTTCCCTGAGGTGGGATACTAGAACAGCAGCAAAGGAAGCCTTGTCCCTGGGAAGCTATAAACTTCCTTGTTCCAGAAAGCATTCCGCATGTTCTGCTGAAGCTGGCTTCCCTTTATGAACACTGGCCCCATAGAGAAGAGACGGACTCTGGGACCCAGAACATCCCTCCCACTCCGGAATCAGCACCCAAGTTTTACCTCATAGGACTCCTCATCACCAGCCACCATGCCCACGGTCTTTATGAAAGGGTGGCCAGGGTTGTCCACTCCAGTCTGGATACACTGGTCCAGTGTGTAGCCATTGGGTGTCACCTTGTTGCGGAGCTTGGCGTAGATGGCTGGGGTGAGGCACTCAGCCATGCAGTTGTTGTGCTTTCGCAGATCAGGGTAGTCTGCACTGCACAAGGAGGAGAGAGGCTTTCAGGGAGCAGCCTACGAAAGGGCTTTGTTTCTGGCCATCCCTCCACCAGAAGGATGGCCTCTGGCCAGCAGGCATGGGGAAGTGTAGCTGGGAGTCATGATTAAAAAAAACCAGTCCCCTGAACAGCCAGAGAAAGGAACCTGGCCCTGCTTAAGGATTTCATGATGCTGGCTGTCAGAGCCAAGAGACTATGGCTTATGTTCATATAAAGAAGAGACAGTGAAAATTAGAAAATAAATGGCAATGCCATGCAGCCTTTTTTTTTTTTTTTTTTTTTTTTTTAACCTAGCAGTAAAATGCAACAGCCACATTTCGGTGCCTTAGGTCTGTAGTGGAGAGACTAGAAACCTGCCAGTGGAGCTGCACAGAAATTCAGTTATTTATTGGTCCTCTGTCTATGGTGTAAGATCCATCAGAGCAGAGTCTCTCTGCTGAGAGACTGAGAACAGTGGCTGGCTACTGCAACAGGGATTCATTCAGTAAGTATCTGTTGGAACAGTACACAGAAATCAATGAGGTGCTGACAGTGGGAGGGGTACTAGCTGAAGAGTAGGGGATTCAGGACAACCACAGGTTCAAACACAGGGAATCTCCCCTCAGGAATTCCTGAGGTACATGGTACGTGTTGGTAATTCCCACAAGAGCCAAAGAAGATCTCTGAGAAAAACATCAAGTCTTTCTCATCTCTCCTCTACACCTGCCTCTAAGAATCTCTTCAACTCAGCATCGCAGGCCAACTCGACTGAGCATGTGCTGGATCATCCGTGGTGAGGGGCCAAGGGCTGAGAAGTCGTGTCCATCTTCATGGCACTTCCCCACTTTCCATCTGCAATGGCCTTTAAGCCGATACTTTAATCAACACCCTAACATCATTCTCCAGAAAGTGGGACAGCAGTGAGTGAAGCATGCATGGGTCTGGAATGAGGGTCCTTGGTTTGCACTTGGCTGCACAAGGCATGTGAACTTGGTAATTTTTCTAAGCCTCTGTTTTATCACAAAGGGATGCTAAGGTAATTAGATACGCCACATATAGTGCTTAACACACCTAAAAATGCCCAACAAATGTCCATTATTACTATTATTATTATTCAACTAGACCACAAGCTCCAGGCAGGAATGCAGACACTGCACTTCCTTGAATTCACCACCATTACTGTGCTTACGGAATGTCAAAAATGATGGTCAGGGGGTGCCAGGGTGGCCCAGTCGGTTAAGCATCTGCCTTCAGCCCAGGTCAAGATCCTGGGTCCTGGGATCGAGTCCCACAGTGGGTTCCCTGCTCAGCAGGGAGTCTGCTTTTCCCTCTCCTTCTCACTCTCCCTCTGTGTGCTTGCTCACTCTCTCAAATAAATAAAAATCTATATTTAAAGAATGGTCAATTTGACCTAGTCATTCTCAAAAACAGAAGGCCCCTTGCTGACAGTTTCAGCAGGGGAAGCATATTTCTGGCCGACACGTGGAGTTCTTCTAAAGCCAAAGGACTTACCTTGGCGGGAACAGCCTATGCTGCTCCCGGGCCTCAGCACACACATTCTGCTGGTTCAGCAGGTACCCAGTGGTGAGGGCACTGGTGCCCACGGTGGCAAGTAACAGAGAAGCACTGCGGCCAGTGAGCAACTTCGAGAAGGCACTGGCCATCTTTCCCCTCGGATCAGTGTCTGAAAGCAGAGATGCCAGATTAGACAGCCTCATGGGTGGACCTGAATCACAGCATAGAGACCACCAGGCAGGAGAGAGAATGGCAGGAGCCACAGCCTCTCTTTCGGTCTGGTTTGGTTTTCTCTGTCTTCCTTTCTCCCCCAAGCCCCTTCACACTGCTTGGGGAAATCCGGGTAGTTCTAGACATTGTGAATGTCAAGCTGCCTGAAGTCCATTGCCATTTTCCCTGGGTAAGAATACAGGAAAAATAAGAACAGAGGATTTCTGCTTCTGGCTGTTTGACAGACCAGGTGCTCCTTTGGGTCCTGCCACTGCACAATGAGGAGAGCCTCAAAAGGACAGGTCCCTGGGCTTGGAAGAAGTAGAGGAAGTCTGAGTATGACCCTCTACTCCATTTGCCCCAAGTGAACTGATGGTCAGAGCTCAGGGTAACAAGCAAGGAGGTTTGGGTGATCTTGAGGATGGATATCCATCTGAGCCCTAAGGTCAGGATACCAGTAGTGAGGTGGAGCTCCATCTGTGACTCCCCTAGTCAGCCAGGACCCTGGAGAGGGGCTAAAGTGGTCCAAGGTCTGCTGACCACCAATCCCTGGCTCCCAGCAGCAGCATAATCAAAGCCTCTATGCAAAGTATACTTAATGTTGGCTCTGGTTTACTACAGATGAAGATCAAGCAATAAGCTCTCAAAGATCAGCAAGCATTCGAGGAGGAACTGGGAGTCAACAGAGTCAAACTATGTTTTAAAAATGAGAATGAAAATAAAGAGTAGCTAGTTAACAAAAGAGCCACGAAAATAGGTACTTTAGGAAGAAATAGACGGTAGAAGGACAGCCTGAGATGCAGCTAAAATGTAGAAAACGTGTACATCTAAACAAATACTTCTATAACATCAACAAAGAATGGAAATCAGTGTAAGCACAGGCCCAGATAGATACCCTGCTGTGTCTGCTATTGCTTAGAGATCAGAAGGACCGGTTAGTTGATCCGCAGCATCACCCAGCAGGGAGCTATTTAATGTGGGCTGTTGAGGGCAGAACAATAGAACAGGTTGCTCTAAGTACTCTCTCATTATGTTCATCTCTGTGATGCCCAAATACAGGGGGTGGGGAATTTTTTTCCCTAATGTTTAGAAGGTTCCAAGGACTGTTTCAAGATCCTCCAAGCTTAGTTCCAGGAAAGAGCCCACTGAGGTACGTGTCTGTGGCTGAAAACCTGGCCCACCCAGTAGAAGACAGACTGTTAATAAGGTGAGTTTGGCACGGCCTTTCACACAATTTTAAGAGCAGCCTTTTGAGGTCCACTTTCTCCCATGATTATATTTTGGGACCTGAGATCCTTCTGTGAACTTTATGCTTCCAGAATCTCCACCCAGAAGTCTCTATTTTAACTTTTTTTTTTTTTTTTTTTTTGAGCAATACTAGGGAGAAACTTGGACGTCCCAACCAAAAGCACCAGAGTCCTTGAAAGAATTTAGGACATTATTTTTCTACGTTAGTCCAGGAAATCAGATTATCAGAGAGCCTTTCTTCTGTGCTAATGTCTAAAAACAATTCCCTCAGTCTTAAAGACAACAGAAATACTTTAGTAACCCACAGGCAAGATAAATAGGCCATTCCTTAAAGCTGTCCTAGGGACTTGGCCTGGCCCAACATTAATCTCACACCACACGACTTCAGGCTGTTGTTGGTCTCCCTCCTCAGAGAACTGCACCAATACCGCCTGGCCCTTGTGCATGACAGGCAACACTAACGTATGTCTTTCAGCCCTGCTTTAGCTGCATCCACACCCTCTGGTCTCCTTCCTGAACAGCAAAGTAATGCTGTCATTTCTGAGGTTTATCATAGAATTCATCAAAGTAAGAAGTTTTGTCTAAATTCTTTCCAGGGAACATAAGGGCTAAACAATAAGCTAGGACTGTCCAGAGTACAAAGTCCCTTTGTTTCTGAGCCTGACTCAAACGTCTTGATCTTTATTTTTCTTAATTTGCTTGAATGCTGATATGTGTTCACGTCCGAGTCTGTTTGAGAAGACTAGGCTTAAGCAGAGTCAGGAGGAAGTGGAGGGAATGGTGTCTGTGTGCAAGCCACTGACAACTGGTGGTCTTCAAAGGTCTTCTTCCCTGTAAGAGTGATGTGTAGGTGGGTGTTGGACTCAAAATCTTCAGGTTTGAAATGTATCTATGTTTTATTTTTGGGAATAACAATATTAATTTACATCCAAGAGTTCCAACATTGTACTCTGAGCCATCCAACATGTAAATATTAATTTACATCCAAGAGTTCCAACATTGTACTCTGAACCATGATACAGGATTCCTGCTGATAACCCTGTGGAAGCTTTTGTCGCAAGCTAAGCAATCCTGGAGCTGAAATTCTTTAATGTTCTTGCTTTAATTCCTTCTGGAGAATTGACATGGACTCAAAGTTTTGGTGAAGTGAAGAATTCCTGTTTCCTTGACTATGTTGTTCTCTTTCCAAGACACATAGAAACACTGAATTTCACCGTTGAGATTCCAGTCGATAAATTTGAGAGTAAGATTGAGCTAAAGTTCTCATCAAACAGCCTAGGGACCCTGGGAGCAGCTGCTCCCTAAAGACCTAGAGCCAGGCTTGCAATAAAACTGTTTTTCCTCGTGACTAAATAAAATCTCTATTGTGTGTTAAAAGTTAGTCGTTGAAAAGCTGCACAGGACAACATTGCTTTGTCTTACAGAATCTATTACCCAGGAGGCCCCAAATTTTCCATAATCATCTGCCCCTAAAGCCCCTGCTTACAAGAGGCTGGATTTGCTATTTACATAGATTGTAAAATGGTAGGTAACGTGTGGCATAAAAAAGCCAAGCTGGGCAAAGGCATATAAGAGATAATCCACATCTACCAAAGGTGTCAGTATTTGGCTTTGCCCAGTTTTCACACATGGTGGTTCTATAAGTCAGTCTATCTTGTGAAACCAGCAGGACCAATGTTTGAAGCATAAAGAAATCTGAGGCTTCCTTGCAAAGCTTTTTTAGTTTTTTTTTTTTTTTTCTTATTCTTTCCATGCCCCAAGCATTAGCATAACATACTGAACTGTTCTGTGAGGAGATGGCTGGAGAGAGGAGATGAGGGGCCAGAGCAGCTGTGGTGCTTCTCCAGGGAGAAAGGCCTCAGCATCCAGACACCCTCACGAGGGGGAGAGGGCTCCACTGTAAGGCTTTGGCTTTTGCTGTTCATTTTGCTGGACCGCTTGCTTGAAATTAAGCATCATTCCCAGTTTCTCTGCATAATAGCCTGTTTGTTTCCTTCCTGGCACTCATCCCCACCTCTAATTATTTTATCTGCTTTGTTTGCTGACCATTTCACCCAAATAAATTATAAAGTCCTCAAAGCCCCCAAACTTGGTTTCTTTCGCTCACTGTTGTATCACCATTGCCTGGCACAGCACCTGGCACAGCACCTGGCACTTGGTAGGCGCTCGGTAGCATTCTTTAGTAAGTGAATTCTACGCTTCTTGCTGGGGTAGGAAGCCACTCTGAGGCTTGGCAGGGTCCACATGAGAATGCTGGTGTCATCTGAGTGGGCCCAGTGGGGGATGTGAGGCCAGAGAACTGAGAGGACAGGCATAGGAGCACAGGCAACAGAGAAGTTTCGAAGCCAGCTTCCCTCGCCTTATGATACCCGGTGGTCACTGTTCCCTGGGAGAGGAATCCTGACTTATTTGGGGGAAAGAGGCAAATGTCAACTAAACGAACCCATTAAGGAAAGTTGTGAAAAGCTCACACAGCAAATTCCACACACATTCAGGGACTATCATGGAGCCCAGAATGCTCTAGACCCAGGGCAGCAGCCTGACTTTCAGGTTGAGAGCTCTAGAGCTGGGTGCTGATCTTATATACACACACATATATATATATTATTATATATTAATAAATATTACATATATTCATATATACATACCATATACCTAATATATATTCTAATATAGATACGTAGATACATAAAATATATAATATAGAAAAGAAATGTATTTTAAAATATCAAAACAGGAAGACAAACCATGAGAGACTCTTAACAATAGGAAACAGACTTGCTGGAAGGGAGGTGGGTGGGGTTTGGGGTAACTGGGTAATGAGCATTAAGGAGGGCACGTGTTGTAATGAGCACTGGGTAGGATATAAGACTGATGAGTCACTAAATTCTAACTTGAGACTAATAATACACTATAGGTTAACTAAATTGA
This sequence comes from Canis lupus familiaris, assembly GCF_011100685.1. Lineage (NCBI taxonomy): Eukaryota > Metazoa > Chordata > Mammalia > Carnivora > Canidae > Canis > Canis lupus. The sequence goes on from NC_049224.1 coordinate 26,146,423, forward strand.
ATTTAAATACAAATTTTTAAAAATAAAATCAGTTTACTTACTGCGCTTTTGTGTTATGCAGTAAACCATACTATTTTGTTTTGATAAAATTATTACTGTTTGGTTAAGTATTGCTTCTCACTGCCCCTCCAGTTTGGACTTTACTGTCCATCTTCCCCGTGACTGCACTATAGCCTGGTGCCTCAGTCGCACAAAGCTTCTCTGTGCCCCCCTAGCCCTCGCTGACTGCTTTCTCTCTGAGTTTCTAAAGCACTCATGGGCTGCTCATTCATTTGCAAGTATAGTGCACAGGTTTTTGACACCTGTTGGTGAACTCAACTGTCTTGTATCTCCTGTCATGTTAAGGAACTGCCCACTGTGTTTGCATTGTCTTCCCATCTGATGGCTTCAAGGACAGGAACCTAGCTATCTGCCACAGATGCTTGCACATAGTAGCTGATCAATAAACATTTTTTCTCTGACTTATTTTTGAGCCATGCTTTGGCTGATTTCCAGAAGGAGGAACTCCCACCATCCTCCTGCTTATCTCCTTTCAGACAATGCCTGTAGATCTAAGGGAATGGACCCTTTCCTTGGGCTCTTCCCCCAAGGCACCTGTAACCCCTCTAGCCTGGCTCTTTTTGCTCCCAAGAACTTCTTTTAGTTTGCTATAAAGCCTCAGGCCTGGTATCTAAGCCAATTTAGACTCAGTTTGGTAAGCTAGCTTCCTAGGTCAAAACTTAGGGGAAAAAAATCTACTTACATCACATTAAACATCCCTTTCAGCTACTGATTTTGAAATCCTAGCATAAAAGCAACCAAGCCAGGCTATTAGGCTGGATGTGTCAGCACCTCCCTGCTCAGGTTCCTAGTCTCTCCAAGCTGCCCAAGAACAAAGCAGCCCCTGACCTGATCTTTCGACCATAACGGATCAGCGTGGTGGGGGCTCACTCAGCCTGACCTCAGCTGTTTCCCAGGGAGATCCAGTAGAAGGTGTCCCACAGACGAAGCCTCCCAGCAGAGCATGAAGCCTCATGTGTGTGTGTCCTTCCATCAAGAATCCCCTGAATGAGTAGGTAGGTGGGGAAGGAAGAGGCAGGATGAGGAGCCAGTGCTGGGTATTGGGGAAATCCAACTAAAATCTGTCATCTAGAACTGCCTCTCCACAAAGTATAGGAAGGATTTTCATTACTACCCATTAAGCCAGGCTGTGATGCACATCACAGTCAGTCCACTAAAGAAACTACAAGAACAGAATAAAATCTCACCCTTTTAGAGAACCATGCTGAGAGAACCCATTACATACATGTTCTCGAGGTAACTCAAGAAGACATGACCACTATTTGTCACACAGAGCTTATTTCAAATTCACCTGAAATTGGGGTGGCCATTGATGTTAGCTAATTGCCTTTAGCCAAAGGAAAATTAAGCTTCTTCTGTCTCTGTGCCAGCAGGTAGCTTTACAACTCGGAACCTGGCACCTAAGTTGAACTAGCATCCTCCTGAGACTAGGAGCTTCTCTTCCTTGAGTATACATTTCAAAGAGATGGCTCCCAGGACCTTGAGAAAAACATCTCTGGGTTGTAAAACTGTCTGGAGGCTCACTTAGTCTTAGACTTATATACATCTCAAAGGGACAGAGAAAGAATTTACAAGTTTTTAAAGGAAATGCTCTAAGAAAAAGGGAGGGGCTCTTTCCCCTTTCTTTGGTAGGGAGCAATAATTTTGTTTCCTCCCCTTCCCACACGTAGGGGAGTACTGTGTCAGGGGCTCGGCAGGGCTCCAGGCAAGGTGGACATCCCTCAGAACTGATCCCATACTTTGAAGAGACAAGACCCAACGACCATAGGACAAGGCCACAATTTTTGTTGGTTCTCAAGCTCATTGGCCTGCACCAGAAGGTTTGCAGTAAATGCTGGATAAGAGAGAGAATGAACTGAGTCAGAAGGGACTTAGCAGTCATTTAGCCCAGCCTGAATGCAGGCACCCCTTTCCCGTCAGCCCTCCTTAAACACCAGCAGAGCTGGGCATCTCACCACTTCCTAGAGCAACGCATTTTACTGTGCATAACTGTAATTATTACATTTATTTCCGTACCTTAATGATGGAAACATCAAAATTAGCATTTTCAAAGCCATTTCAAGAGTATTTTCAAGTATTTTCTCCAGTCACCCCCAGGAGCAGCTATCTTGCCTCCTGTCACAGATGAGGGAATTCAAAAACAGAGAGGTTAACTGATAGCCTGAGGTCACATAGGTAGAGGAAAAGTCCATATCGAGTTTCAGGAGGCACTCATTTAAATGAAGATCCTGTTTTTATAAGATTTAATACTAGGGGTGCCTGGGTGGCTCAGTTGGTTAAGCAGCTGCCTCTGGCTCAGGTCATGATCTCGGGGTCCTGGGATCGAGCCCTGCATGGGCTTCAGCCCTCCTGGGTCACTACAAGTCAAGGGGTATGCACTCTGCCAGGGGAGCCAGAGCCCAGCGGGAGCTCCTGGGAGGGCACGGTCTGCTTTGAGACCACATCATTCTGCCACACTGTGCTTGTCTAGTTTTAATCAGACCCACGTATTGCTCGCCCCCACCTGCCCTGTGACTAGTACTAGGTCACGAACCACAAAGGATTAGAGCAGAAACACTGACTAAACACCACATGTGTTTATGTTTATGTACCATGTACATAAACAGATAGCTGTGGATGCCTGCATGCAGTGCCTCTTTCTGGCCAGCTGCTTTCCAGGCATCTCCCAGGTGGGAGTATGGCCATTTTGCCCTCAGCCCACACCAGATTCAATCTACCTTTGAATGCCACAGAAAGAAAGAGAACAATAAAGGCCAATTATACCCCTGTTCTATGGCTGGGTCCCTAATATTCAGGATGAGGACATGGCATCCCAGGCCACAGTCACTAATCTAAATTTGGCTTTGGAGGGAATCTATGGAAAATAATTGCCCTGAAAATTAGAGAGTTGAATTAAGCTGGGACTGAATCTGCCTAGGATTTGCGGTGGCTGCCTATCTATCCCCAAAGGTTAATGGAAAACCCATGATGTGGGGACAACCCCAACTGATTCTAGATTCCAGAACACTTGCAGCTTCCACAGACAGATATGAATGAGGCCAAGGCCAACCACTCAGTGAGTAGGCCAGGCAAAGTAGGAACACAGCCTCCACAGTGGAGAAAATCACATCACAACCTAAAGGCTAGCCTTGAATCGCATTATTCATCCATCCATTTGTCCATCTGTCTGGCTGTCTATCCACCCACTCATCAATATTAGAGAACCAATCCCTGCGTCAGATGCTGGGGCTGCCCTCCAGAAGCTTATGGTCTGGAATGAGAGAGAGATCACTGTAAAAGCAGATCATTATAAAGTGACATGAGCAAAGAGAATTAATAGGAGAAAAGGTCCGAGTCTACGCGGTAGATTAGGGACATTTTTCTCCTGAAGATGAAAAATTGAGATTAAGCATTTAGAATGCATATGGCGCTTTTGATAGAAAAATTTTAACCAAGAAAATTTAAGCTGGTATTTTATAAGCCTTTATTTTATTCTACTAGTTGTGCCTTACTATGTTTTACAAACATATTGGTCTGCTATGGATTGGAAATTAATAACAGCTTTGCTACAGACAGTTTGAGAAGTGCTGCTCAGTTTCCTTACCGATACGATGGGGTGATCATAGGACCTACTCATAGAGGTTTTGTGATGATTAAATGAGCCCTTAGCACAAACACTGACAGAGGGAACAAGCAGAAGTGTTAGAAGTTCTTGTGGCTAGTGTTACTAAATTGGTAAATTGGTGAGAGAGGGAGAGGTCTAGAGGCAGGGAAATCAGGTCCTAATGTTCTTGAATACACGAGGCAGGAGATTCTCCGGGCTTCAGCCATGGTGGTGGGAAGGCTTCATGGAAACAGATGGACAAATTTCCAAGATACTTAGTGGGCTCAGGGGGCTTTTGTGACCAGTCGAATGTGTGGGCAGGAGAGTCACGAAGGAGTCTTGGAAGACTCCCAGGTTTCTGACTTGAGGATTTCACTTGATTGGGAATCCTAGCTGGGGAGCAGGCTTGGGGTACAGGCAAGGGTAGGATGGTCAGGTTGAACTGGAGGTACCTGGGACGTATTCCAAGGGAAATTACTTTTCCTTTTTTTTCTTTTCTTTTTTTCTCTTTTAAAGTAAGCTCTATGCCAAACATTGGGCTCGAACTCACAATCCTGAGATCAAAAATCTCACGTGCTCTCCTGCCTCAGCCAGCCAGGCACCCCTGGAGGTTATGTCTTTTAATGTGATTGAGGCCTCATCAGAGAGGTCTAGACTGGAAAGGATGCCAACTATCCAACTATCCCCCTGTTCCTAAATGCTCTCCTTCGGCTTTCCTGGGGGCTCACACAGGCCCTACCTAGATACCAGCAGTGACAGGGAGTGAGTGGCCAGGAACATACACAGGTGTAGCATCATGATCAGAGGCTCTGAAGCCAGAAGGTCTGCATCTGAATCCAGCTCTGCCACTTACACTTCTCTATTGTCCCGAGAAAATGACTCTGCTTTCCAAGTCTTTATTTTCTCAAATGTAACATGAAAATAATAATAAGGATGAAAAATGATTACAGAGATAATCCAGGTGGAGTCTGCACAACAGCACCCAGCACTTACTAAGGGGAGAACATGTCTACTCGTCGTCCACTTTTGTTAATGTCACTTTGTGCTAATTTTGAGAGGTCACCTCTACCTGCTGCCACAGTGTTTGAGGACATTCGCCCTTCACCTTAGCAAACAGCCCAGCTTTGTCCAAGGGAAGTGGTCTGACGGCTTCCTCACTCCTTTCAACTGACAGAATTACCAACTGAACACACCGAGAGCACCCACCAGAGAACCCACCAGAGACGCAAAAGGCCTGAGCAAGTGATTATAGAGCCTGCCTGGGGCCACACGAGGTTCTTCCCAGGGATGACTTTGTCTTCCCAGGGATGGCACCCTTCTGTCTTACGCCTCAGTCAGGCCATTTCCTGGATCAGGCTGTCTTCTAGGGCCTTCCTGGGTTTACTTGACCAAGATTTACCCTTGGCCCTAGGCTCCCCTTCTGAGAATGCCTGGTCTCCAGGGGTGTGCATCCCTGGCAGGCCAGGCCTGTTTCTGCCCTCCAGACTGCAACGCTTCTGTGTCTACGGCTTCCTCCTAGGTTCCTCCTAGGAACCCTCATTTCCTTCAGTCCTAATATCTTCTCCTTCTAGGCCCCGTCTGCAGGGACTCCTCAGGCCTGCTGCTTGTCCAGGGCACCACAGAGCTGGAGAGCAGGAGCTTTTCTGCAGGACAATTACACTTAGCTGCTCCAAGTCAGAAATTCTGCTCCTGTGGAGACCATTAAGTAAAGGTCCATGCTACACAGATGGTGCACAGACGCATGAAAAGATGCTCACCATCGCTAGTCACCAAGGAAATGCAAATCAAAACCACAATGAGCTATCACCTTCCACCTATCAGAGTGGCTAGAATAAAAAAGACAAGAAAGAACAAGTATTGGCAAACATGGAAAAAAAGGAACCCTCGTGCACCCTCGTTGGTGGAAATGCAAACTGGTGCAGCCACTGTGGAAGACAGTAGGGGGTCCCTGAAAACTGAAAATAGAAATACCATAGGATCCAGCCATTTCACTACTGAGTATCTACCCAAGGAAAATGAATACTAATTCAAAAAGATGTCTGTACTTTTATGTTTATTGCAGCATTATTTATAATAGCCAAGAATATAGAAGCAACCCAAGTGCCCATCAATAGATGAATGGATAAAGAAGGGTGGGGTGTGTACATGCACACAGGAATACTATTCAGCCATAAAAAAGAAGATCCTGCCATTTACAACAACATGAATGGACCTACAGGGTATAATGTTAAGTGAACTAAGTCAGACAGAGACAGAAAAAATACCACATGATTTCACTTATATGTAGAACTTAAGAAATAAAACTGAACAAAGAAAAAATAGACAATTGTTTTTGAAAAGATTCTCAAATACAGAGAACAAACTGGTAGTTGCCAGAGGAAAGATGGGTGGGGGTTTACGAGGTACATAATTTCAGTTATGAAATAAATTACAGAGTTGAAAAGTACAGCATAGGGAATGTAGTCAGTAAGACTGATAACATTGGTGACAGATGGTGACTACACTTACCGTGGTGAGTATAGAATGTTGAATCAATATGTTTACATCTGAAACTACTATAACACTGTATGTTAATTATACTTCATAAAAAAACAAAATCAGATAAGTAACTGTGAGGATGTGGAAAAGAGGGAACTTTGTGCACAACTGGTGGGAGTGTCAATTGACTGGTTAGTGACTATGGAAAACAGTATGAAGATAACTCAAAAATTAAAAAATAGAACTACCACATGATCCAGCATTCCCACTTCTGGTTATATGTTCAAAGGAAATGCAATCAGTATCTCAAAGAGAAAGCTGCATTTCTGTGTTCATTACAGCATTTTTCATAGTAGCCACAATATGAAACAACCAGTGTCTGCCAGTAGATGAGTGGATACAGATGTCACACACACACACACACACTCACGCACGCACACACACGCACAATGGAATAGTATTTAGCCATGAGAAATAAGGACATCCTGCCATTTGGTACAACACAGGTGAACCTTGAGGACACTGTGTAGGTGAAATAAGTCAGACCAAGAAGAATACAGTATCGCATCAGTTATATGAAGTCTAAAAAACCGAACCCCTAGAAATAGAGTGGTAGTTACTAGGGGATGGGGAGTGAAAGAAATGGAGAGATGTTGGTCCAAGATTATTTCCAGTTATAAAATAAAAATGTCTTTTGTGTGTGTGGGGGGGGAGGTTGGTGTGGGTTTGTTTGTTTGTTTGTTTGTTTGTTTGTTTTTGGTGCTGAAACCTGGGAACATAAAATAAAAATTTCTGATAATCTAACGTACAGTATAAGGATTATAATTAAAAATACCATATTATATCCTTGAAAGTTGCCAAGAGAATAGATTTAAATGTTCTTACCACAAAATAGAAATGGTAATTACGTGATGCAATAGGGGTGTTAGCTAATGCTATGCTGGCAATCATTTTACAATACATACATGTATCCAGTGCATGCTTTCAACTTACACAATGTTACATGCCAATTACATCTCAATAAAGCTGGAGGGGAGCAATAAATAAAGGCCCACGCAAAGGGCAAGGATAGGCCTTCTTTTGGCCTTAAAAGGCTCCTGCTGAGTAGTGCTGAGGAGGGTTAGGGAGGCAGGAGGTGACAGGGTGCAGCTCTACATTAGCCATCCCCATTTCAACTGTGATCCAATCACTGCTCAGAGAGACACTACAACCAGTTTGGAAAGCGAACCAAGAAACATCTATTAACAAGTGCAGAGCTGCTAGCCCAGCATCAAACTTTGAAAATCCATTCTGCAGAAATAAAGCTGCCAGTATATAAGAAGAGAGTCAATTATGATTATGATTATGGAACACTGTTTGTAGTGGCAAACAGACAACTAAAACCTGCAAGCCGTCTGTCCATTAAAGTGAGAAGGGTTGTATCAAGTGGGCACATTCATACAGTGGAATATTCCGCAGCTATTAAAGAATTAGGTAAGACTGCCTCCACTTACCCTTAACGTCTATGCCATATTTTTTAGGTTAAAAGGAAAAACTACTTGCAGAGTAAGGAGTATGAGTGGTTCCAGTTTTATAACAGTGTAAATATATATGCATTTGCATATATTTATGTGAACAAAAAGTACCAAAAGTTCTTCATACTAGTTACTCAAACCACTAAAGAGGATTATGTCAGAGCAACAGACTTGGAGGAGGCAGATTATTAGTTTTTCTTAATAGAACTCTTTATTGTGTCACTTGCAAAAATAAGCTATATAATTTTATGGCTAAAAAAAGTACCAGGCTAAAACGTACATCAACTGTGAAGTGTGTTAGAAGTCCAGCTTTTAAATAAATGTGAAAAAAAAAAAAAAAAATAAAAAAAAAAAAATAAAAAAATAAAACTAAAAAAAAAAAAATAAAAAAAAAAATAAAACCCGAAAAAAAAAAAAAAAAAAAAAAAAAAGAAGTCCAGCTTTTGAGACTGTATCTCTTGACTGTGTTTTCTGCAAGAATGGGGCCATCAGGGCAGGGTGATGGCTCAGTAGCTCAGCGGTTTAGTGCCGCCTTCGGCCCAGGGCGTGATCCTGGGGACCCGGGATCGAGTCCCATGTGTCAGGCTCCCTGCAGGGAGCCTGCTTCTCCTCTGCCTGTGTCTCTGCCTCTCTCTCTCTCTGTGTGTGTGTGTGTGTGTGTGTCTCATGAATAAATAAATAAAATCTAAAAAAAAAAAAAAAAAAAGAATGGGGCCATCACATGTGTATTTGAAGAAAGCTTCACAGGGGATTCACAGGCCCCTGCTGGGTCTGGGAATCTGAGCCTTAGCAGCTCCATCTCTAGAAGGGCTTGAGGAGACCTCCCCCCAGGTGTTGTGAGGGTTAACAGGCTGCGGTGAGCACTGACTACATGCCAGGCCCTTCTCCCTTGATGACCCTAAGGGTCTGGGAGGGTTACTACTCTCTTCCAAAAGCCAACCCTGATTATCCCAACCAGCACTGGTCCACCCCTTCTCTGAATGTTTGTTCATTTTAGCTTATGCTTTTAGCATTTCAAGTGTTTCATTTAATTGTTTTATCTGTAAGCTGAGAATAAGCCTACATTTAAGAAGGAAACCACTGCATACATTCAGATCCACTGAACCTGCTCCGAAAACCAGCATCTGATTTCACTAAATGGATTTAACCACCTGGGCTCCTAAGTTCTTCTCCAGACCCCTGTTATATCAGGGGATCTTGCCCCCAGGTGAACTTTCGCTCTGCCTTTCCACTTGGGATGTCCTTTCCATCCCTGCGTGCCCAAAGCTTTTTTATTTTTTTTAAATTAACATTTATTGAACTCCTATCATGAGCAGGCACCATGTAAGGAACCTTACAAACAGTGTTTTCAGTCTTTGCAACAATCCCGACAAGGAAGCATTATTTTGTAGTTGGGGAAACAGAGGCTCGAGAGAGGTTGGGTGACCTGCTCCAGGTCTAGGGTAGGTTGAAAGAGCTGGGATTGAAAGCTACGTGTGTCTTTAGCCCTGAATTTGGGATCCTTGCAAATCGCAGCACCTCACTGGCAGCCCTGCACTGACCAGTAGTTGGAGGGAAAGCATCTGTGATTTAAGACCTGGGAGTGGGATTCCCTGGGTGGCTCAGTGGTTTAGCGCCTGCCTTCAGTTCACGGCCTGATCCTGGGGTCCCAGGATCGAGTCCCACGTTGGGCTCCCTGCATGGAGCCTGCTTCTGCCTCTGCCTATGTCTCTCAAGAATAAATAAAATCTTAAAAAAAAAAAAAAAAAAAAAAAAAGACCACAGGACCCTGCCCTCAGACTCCCCAAGACTTGTAGAAATGCATTTATCAAAAGAGCTCCCAGGCACAGGAACGTCACCTCAAAGCAGGTGACTCCGCAGAGTCCCAGAATATTACAAACCATGCCCTTTCCTTGTCCTCAGGCTCCAGAGGTAGCCCAGATATCAGGGTTTCTCTGTCCACCCCACTGGGCTATCAGGTGACCACCGTGCCTGCCAGCCATGCAGGGGATGCGGGGCCAGCCTGCCTTGGCTGCGGAGGTGGGCCATGGGCTTGTCTTCTCTCTCCGCCCCTCCTGTGCCCTCCCTTATGCAGCAGTAGGGATTGCAGGGATGAGGAGGGCGGTGGTCTCTAGCCCTCACCCCATAGAAACCGTCTGCCTGTCTCCTTAACCCCGAACACCTCTAGGGCTCCTGATTTGAAAAGCACTGTTTATAGCACCGGGGATAAAACCTGGCAGAGATCCTGGGCTCTGAGACCAGCGATTGAGTCCCGCAGTGGGCTCCCCGCATGGAGTCTGCTTCTCCCTCTGCCTGTGTCTCTCTCTCGCTCTCTCCATTCTCTGTGTCTCTCATGAATAAATAAAATCTTAAAAAAAAAAAAAAAAATCCTGGGCTCTGAGCCAGGGAGGTTTCTATCTGGGGGAAGGTCTCAGCAGAAGGCAATAATATTATGTTTGTTGCTACTTGCCCTCTCCGTAAAAAACCAAGAAACCAGCATATGAAGGCTTTTGGTTAGAGTGCCCAAGAGCCATCTCTCCGGCCTAGGTAGGCATACTGGGAGTCTGGGACCTGGTGGAAGAGTTTTGTCTGGTTCTGTCACTTTCTAGAATGTGGAGGCCTTGGTCTGTCACTGCCTCGATTTGGAGATTCCTGGTCTCCCTGACTGTCCTGGAGCGAGATGTCCCGGGTGCCTTTCTGCTGACTCAGAGTTATTCCTGGCCGGGCCAGGCGCCGCGTCCATGTGTTTGAACTCCTTGGGGCTGGAGGGCAGTGGAAGGCCAACGGGAGGACCACGTGCCAGCTTTCCTTCCAGAAAGTCACCCCAAAACAGAGGACATGCTCGGGGTTGGACCAGTTCCACAGAACACTCTGAACAGATTCCCATGATGTCAGTCCACCAGGCCAGCAGCAAATGGCTGTCCCCTCCCAATTCTCCCAGAGGGCACAGGGTTCGAGTTCCCTCACCACCTCTAGATATCCTGGCCACCTCTCTTCCATTCCGCAAGTAGAAAGTGATAAGCACGAGGTACTGCTGGTCCTTCCCCCCCAACCAGAGGCCTCTCCTAGGGCTCCTGACAGGGTGGGGTCATGGCCACTACATGCTCCTCTCTCGCAGGTAAATGGTTTTCAAGGAAACAGGAGATGTCTGGTCCTGCGAAACGCTGTAAAGGAGTGGGTGCCTTCTCCCCTGCCCAGGAAAGGGATCTGTGTGGCCTCCGGCAAGGGTGGCCGTGCCCTCCCACAGTCACCTTCAGGCCTGGCGCCCTGCAGGGCTCTGGCTCAGTGGGCAAAGGCGGCCAGGGGCTCCTGTACGCTGCGGCAGCGATGGAGGCCCAGGGCCTTCAAGGCAGCCGCAGGCTGCTCCTGCCTCTGAGCACCAGGGCCCCCTCCTCCTCACCCCACCTCCCACCCTGTGGTCTGCTGGACCTTCCTCAGGCACCTCTTTAGGGAAACTGGCGGGGCCCAGGGCCCATTCCCTAAGGATCTAGGACTCGATCATGGAACTGGCAGGGTCCGAGGATGCAGGGGGCCCTTGTGCCCTTCGCTGACACGGAGCCTTGGCCCACAGAAGGGTCAACTCTAAAAGCTGGGTTTGGGGGAAAATCACCTTTAAGTGCGGAGGAGGAAGTGGATCCCACACAGCCAATAATACCCAGGTAGCCTCCCAGAGCTGCTGGGCCGGAGGCCCCCTGCCAAGCTCCCGGCGGGGGGGGGGGGGGGGGGGGGGGGGGGGGGGGGGGGGGAGGGAGGGCTTCTCCTTGAGCCCAGAGCAAACAGCCCGAGGACACGGGCCCAGCCACGGGGCTGTGAGAGCGACAGGAGGAAAAGCGGCCCAAGCAGCATCACCTTGTCACAAGGGCACGAACCGGCCTCACGGATTCCCCTGACCCCAGGGCCGCCGGGCCAGGGCGTTTGGTTTCCGGCGCTTCTCGCTGTCACACCCGCCGGGGCATTTGGAGGCAGACGTGTCCCCCACCCAAGGGACCAACCAGGGCTGACAGCAAGTCCCCGGGAGCCAGGCGGCGCGCGAGCAGGGACGAGCCCCCTAGGGCCGGTGGCGCGGCGCTGCCTCCCGCCTCCTCCGGGGGATTTCGGGCACCTGGCGGGCTCACGGTCGGCGACCCCCGGGGCGAACCTCTGGCCACACGGCGTCAACCAGGTGAGCCGGGGTCCGCCGCTGGCTTAGGCGCCAGCTCCTCGGGAGGGACGGCCTTCCGACGTTCATCTCCCACTTACTTACCCCAGCTCACGGGGCTGCACCTGCGTCGATGCCGCTGAGGTTGGAAATCGTTCCCAGAAACCAATGGATTAGCTGGAGGTCGCGGGCCCGAGCTCGGGGGCATTTCGAGCTTCCGTCGAGGCATTCCCGAGGGCAGGGTGCCGACCGGGCAGCCCACGCGCGGCGGGGCCGGGGCGGGTCGCCTGCCGGGAGCACCCCCCCCCAGCGGGGCCCGCGACAGCCGCACCACCGCGGTCCCACCCGTCCCGACCCGCGCCCTGCGGGAATAAAGTCGGGTTTCGGGGCCCACTGACCTCGGAGCCGGAGTCCCCGCGTCCGCTGCCGCGACAGCTGAGAAGAGTGACGGCGGCGGGCGGCCCGGGCCGGGACAGGCGGCGGGCGGGGCGGGGCCCTGGGTGGGCCGGGCCTGGGGTGGGCGGGGGCGCTGGCCAGGTGGGGGCGGGGCCTGGGGGTGGGCGGGGCGCCGGGCAGAAGGGGGCGGGGGCCCGGGTGGGCGGGGCGCTGGCCAGGTGGGGGGCGGGGCCTGGGGTGGGCGGGGCGCCGGGCAGGCCGGGGGCGGGGGCGGGGCCCTGGGTGGGCGGGGCCCTGGGGTGGGCGGGGCGCTGGCAGGGCGGGGCGGGGGGGTGGAGCGGGGGCCTGAGGTGGGCGGGGCCTGAGGTGGGCGGGGCGCTGGGCAGGTGGGGGGCGGGGCATGGGGTGGGCGGGGCCCTGGGTGGGCGGGGCGCGGGGCAGGTGGGGGCGGGCCCTGGGTGGGCGGGGGCGCGGGCAGGTGGGGGCGGGGCCTGGTGGGCGGGGCTCCGGGCAGGGCGGGGCGGGGCCCTGGTGGGCGGGGCGCTGGGCAGGGTGGGCGGGTTGGGCGCCGGGCGGGGCCCTGAGTGGGCGGAGTGGGGCCCTGGGCAGGTCGGGCGGGGCGGGGCCCTGGCGGGGGGGGGGCGCTGGGCGGTGGATCCCGAGGCTCGGGTCGGCTTCGGCGCGGCCCCGCGGTGCCCTTGAAGCCCGGGCGCGGGCGCGGCCCCTGGCGCTGGGCTCGCTGGCGCCCGCCCCTCCGCGCGTTCTGCCGCCTGCGCGCTCGGGTCTGGAGGCTGCGGCTCCCGGCGCTCTGCCAGGTTGTGGGCGCGCGGCTCGGGCTCCGGGCCGAAGGCCGGCAGGGGCGCCGCAGCTCCGGGCCCGGCTTCGTGGCCCTGCGCCCCCTGCAGCCCCACCGGGCGGAGGGCGAGGCGGCTGGCTCCCGAGAACGACCCCGCGCCCCCAGCCGGGGGCCGAGACGAAGATGCTAAAGCTGCCTCTCCGCGGCTGCCAATCAGCCGGGGACCTGATGTCCTTCCAACCTGCTGTCTGCGGCCTGGATTCCGGGGGCAGTGGCAAGCACGTTTGCCTTTTTTTTTTTTTTTCCAAAGATTTTATTTATTTATTTATTCATTCGAGACAGAGAGAGAGAGAGGCAGAGACGCAGGCAGAGGGAGAAGCAGGCTCCACGCAGGGAGCCCGATGCGGGACTCGACTCCCGGGCCCCAGGATCACACCCTGGGCCGAAGGCAGACGCTCAGCCCCGACTCCCCGGGCCGCCGTTTGTCTTTCGGTCGGAGCTCTCTGCGGTAGCCGGTAGCCGGCGGGACGACTTCACTTGCAATCTCCACTAGTTTAATGTGCGCAGAAAACCCTGCAGGCCACTGCCCTGCTTAAAAATAGCCCTCCTTGGGACCTGCGCCCACCAGAAAGGTTGCCTGTAAATAGCAGCGACGCAAGGGCACTTGGGCAGCAGCCCTGACATTTCAGAGGGAGCTGCCTGGGTGTCTGGCGACTGTCACGTACCCGGCTTCTCTGGCCAGGTGCACATCACCAGCTGGTTCCTTTCCCTTTTTCTCCGGGTCCAAGCCCGAGCCCAGGAATAACCTCCAACCTGGAGTGGTTCTCTTTCAGAGCTCCTACTTTGAAGTGTGACCCAAACCAAAAATAAGAATCTTACCTTTGCATGGGGTTACTGACCGGGAGAGGGCGTGAGGGGGACTTTCTGGGGTCTGGAAGTTTCCTGATTTTAGGGTGACCATATGGGTGCATACATGTGACACAGGAGAACTGGGTTCTTGTCTCACCAGTGGAAGAATGAATCTCGCGGACAACGGACAGTCAGCAAAGGAGGGAAGTTTATTAAGCAGAGATAGAAAGCTCAGAAGCGAGAGGGGTCGCGACAGATCTGCCACTGAGGGCTTTCTGGCCAACTTTTTATTGAGAACTAACCAGGAAGCCCACAGCCTGGAGATTTCTTTGTGCTTTCTTGAGTCATTGATGTATGGCTGTTTTGGGGTCTGCTGAGTTCCTGTGATTGCCTGGTAACCGTCAAAGGGAGATACTCCCTAACATTTTGGAGTTAGGAAGCCAGGTTTATGTGTGTGGTTTTTTTGTTGTTGTTGTTGTTGTTGTTTTGTTTTGTTTGTTTTGTTTTAATCTTCTTTGTTTTTGCTGCCTTATCTCTGTTTCCTTGGGATGGGTAGGAGCCTGACTCTGGGGCCTTTCGGTGTCCTTGGGATTTATGGGAGCCCAGAGGTTTATGGGAGCCTGACTCTGGGCCTTTTCCTTATCCTTTCCTGACTAACCCCATCTGTCCCAACTTCATATACGTAAAAATTCCTCAAGCTGCACACACAAAAGTCAAGCCCCTGCCTGTGTGTTGGTCATACGTTGGTTAATACATACGCTATCATTTTGGTCTAGCTTGTACTGAATCGAAATTTTTACAAAGCAATACTTATCCTTTCTACGTATGATTTACTCAGATATTTTCTAACCTCTTCTATGTTATTTCATTAAAAAAAATTACAGATTGGGACCAACCAAACAGACTGCATGATCTTCTAGGGGTCGGAGTTCCCAGTATGCAAGTTCTACCATAAAGGGCCATGGTCTTTCCTGTCTCTGGGGGCCTCCCCAGCAGAACAGGCAGCAAGCTGGAGGTCTCTGGGCTGACAGCTGCTCAGCAAGCTGGGCTCTGTGGGTTGGGGTAAGGGAAGGTGGAGTGAGGGGAGTTTAGGCCTATTTCTTCCTAAAGTAGCTCTTTGGCGGGCACACTGTTTCCAGTCATTTCAGGCACCAAATGAAATAAATCCAGTGACCCTGAAGTAACCCAGATCCCAAACCCAGAAAATGACGAAGCTTTGATGAGCATGGAAATGGAGAATTTATAGAATGGCAGTTACAATGAGAAACCCCTCTTCTTTGTCTGTTTTCCCCAAGTCCCTGCTAAAGGACATTTGGTGCTCCCCCCTCCTCAGCCCCTCCCCCCTTACCCCAACCCCTCATCTCTTACAGGGCAGTTTTACATTAGTAAGTAAGGTCAGAAGAGAAGTGGGCATGTTGCTGAGAAAAGGGGGTGCTGACTATCTGTTGGGGACCTGGCCATCTTGAAGCTTATGAGCGGATTGGCAAACCTCTACAAGGGACTCAACATAATTCCACAGTTCCAAAAATCCCTCAAACATGACCCTGTTATATGTCATTTATCCCTCTCTCATCACTGCCGACTCTCTTCCAAGTTCGGGGGTTCAATCCACACCTGGTAGCCAGTGTGGCCACGTGGCTGACTCTCGTCATACAGACAGGAACGGAAGTGAAGCATGCCACTGCCCTAACACTTGCATTAGAGGGAATCAGAATCAGTCCTGGGCTTATTCTCTTTCTCGTTCCTGAGTCCAGGGCTCTGCATGTGGCGGCGGGCAAGCGCAATGCTCTGCGGGACGGCCAACTCATAAGTTAAGAAGAACCTGGGTTCCTGAATCCCCACTAGCCTGATGGCTCATTTCAGAATTGGAAAAGAAAGCCAATGAAGCACAAGACACCCAAAGTCCTCCTTCCCTCAGTTCTCACTTGTGGGTGACAGCTGCACCATGCTCTCTTTGGCTCGAAACGTTAGCACGACTTCATGTACTTGACATAAATCCACTTGGCCATTGCAGTAATTCTGAGGACAGATAGGCGTCTTATTTCACAGGTGAGGAACTTAGCCTCAGTTGGCTCAGTAGCCCATCCAAGGTCAGAGTGATGGCTGGGCCATGTCCCCCGAGCACTCGGCCTGTTCATGAGTATCGAGCTGCCATTCGATGAACCGAGCTGTTTGGGCAGCAATGAGTTCTGTGTGCCTGGGGGTGGTCAAAGGTGGTCAAACGTGGGCTGGGGTGTCACAGGAAAGGTTCAAGCACTGAAAGACAGTGGGACTCAATGACCCTTGATATGTTTTCTAAGGATCCCCCCCCAATCTCTGATATTTTAGTGCCTTGCAACATAGGCTTCTTCCAAACTTTACTTTCTCCTGAACTTTAGAAGTAAAAGAATATCCGAAGAAGCCCATTGCTACAAAGAAGGCAAGGTAGAAAAATGCAAAAAGAAATCAATGAAGAGACTAACGAGATTTTCGAGAATCAAGAAAGGCAAAATTTAATTTGCATATAGGTATAACCCACACCCCACCTGGCAAGTGTTAGGCCACGGCACAAACCCCTCTGTCAGAATCACAAATGTCAGCAGATTTGCAGTTACTGGACACAAATATTATGCTCCTCAAGGTAACACACGGGTCTGTCCATCACACACACACAAATAACAAAGAAATACATTTAAATAATTCTCTGCCAAAGAGAGCTGAGGATGGTAATCATGTTACCTCACATTTGGACAGCACATTACAGTTTACACTCTAACCCATGTTGTCCTGATGACAGCCCTGTGAGGTAGGCAGCACAGGAATCAAGATTAGTTCCGTTTTGCAGATGAGGAAATGGGCTCAAGGAGGTTTTAGCACTGGCCTAAGGTTTCCCAGCTTGCAGGTGGACATCTGGGTCTTGGACTCAGAGCTAGGGCACCTCGGCCAGCTCTTTCACAACTGCTTTTCTAGGGAAAAACGACATGGGCTGTGCAAAAGACAGTAGCTCAACATCAAGTAGATCTCTTCTTTTTCTTGGGCAGATGAGATCAAGTACAATCAACCCTAATGTTAATTTTAGGCTGTGTGGCAGCCAAAATGAATAATTATCTCAATCATCATCCATGTGTTTATACCTATAACAAAATGGTTGTTTTCTACTCTTTCTCTGCCCTGCCTTAATTTTAAGTCACCCACAGCCATGGAAAAATGACACTGTGATTAGATTTCATTGACTCAAGTCTTATTACCAGGATTCACATAGTGGCGTTGTAATCAAGTCACTATCTAAACTTACAATCTGCTCTCTTGCTGAAATGAAAGTGAATTGAGTTCATTTATTCCTTCTGGCTGTGGACATTAGCCTGGCTTTATTCTCTAGCCATAAATAACATATAATTTATTCCACCATGTAATATATATCCCATATATAGTATATCCCATTTCAAGAGTAGTAAAAAAAATGATAAACTTCACAGGTTGGATTTTAAAAGTCTTTAAAGCAAAGAGAAAGTTTTTTGTCAGGGGGAATAAAATCGAACTTTAAAAGAAAAGCTAAATAAAATCCTTT
This sequence comes from Canis lupus familiaris, assembly GCF_011100685.1. Classification (NCBI taxonomy): domain Eukaryota; kingdom Metazoa; phylum Chordata; class Mammalia; order Carnivora; family Canidae; genus Canis; species Canis lupus. The sequence goes on from NC_049224.1 coordinate 26,163,763, forward strand.
ATTTTAAAATAAAAGTTAATGGGGTGGGGGAGAATAAGCCCTCTATCACATTATTTTTTTAGTTGAGAATTTAAAAAGTGGCCCAATCATTGCCAACCCAAGGCTATATGTTTTATAATATGGTGAGAGAAGAGGTGCTAGTCTGTCATCATATACTCCAGAATGGATTCTCTTCCAAGTTATCCAGGTTCTAGGAGTTTCATTTGTTTTTAAGCAGTGCTTTAAGATTAAAAAAAAAAAAAATCTAACAAACAGTGCTGGGGGCTTTGTGTGAGAGCCACTGGCAAATATTGCAACAGTAGTTTAAAATTCTCTCTTTAGATTCCTTCAGAGAAATGCTAAGGAAAAGTGACAACATTCTACTTCATGCCTAAATCTGTCACATAATATATTGGCTTAAGTAAGAGATTTGTCCCTGCAGCAAAACTGGATGTCTTAGCTAATAACGAAAGGCATCCCCTAAAAGTCCCAAGGTAATTTCATTGACAGTACAAAATGTGGGTATTCAGCTGAAAGCATGAAATTGGCTTTTTTACTTCTGATTTTCTAGGTTAATTTTGCAATAATATAAGAATTTGCTATTTGGTTGTTGGGGGCTGACCTGCCTTTGAGTCTTAGAAGTGGGTCTCATATAATGGAATATAGGCAGACACAGCTGGGAGTGCACAGTGCAACACTAAATACACACTTGAAAGGCAGAAGAGGATGGGTGCCTTAACAATCAAAAGCACTACAAGTTGCTCTTGGCGATTTTAAATGTGACCAAACTGAGGTTTTTTAGAATGCACATTCTTATCCCAGATGGTACAGAAATGGTGCAGGTCATCAAAAGGAGCACCCCTGGAGGTAGAGTTCTCTCTCTTGCAGTTCCAGCAAGGTTTCGGACTCTAGTAAGCAGGAGGGGCGTGTAATTCAATAAAACACTAAAGGTCATCATAGCAATTGATGGTTCCTATAGCTGACCACTGGGGGCGCTTACAACATTCTACAGGAAAACCCCAGAAACCTTTGTCACTGGGTTGAGGAAACCTGGGCTCTCCGAGAAAGGGGAGGAGCATTTGGAAATTCCTCGGTCTCTCATTTTTCTTTAGTAAGAATGGCTGCAGTGCCCCTGGAACATTTGGGTCAGAGAAATAATGGTCCAAACTTCCCGGGAAAGTGCACACAGAATGACCTCTTCGCCCCTGGGAAACTTTGGGGGGCTTCAAAGCAGAGCGCATGGACCTTCCCACATGTTTGTTTTGCCTGAAACTACGATGTGTGTGGTGCTGTCACTGATTTTTCCTGGGCTTAGTCCACCTTCCAAGACTGTGTTTTTGAGCCAAGAAAGTTAACCTTTATTTTCCTTTTCTTCTGCAAGACCTTGAGGTCTTGCAGTTGACATGTATTAGTTCAAACCCTCAGTTTGTGAACACTGTGAAATAAATTGCATGTTATGCAGTTAGGATCCAGACAACCCATGCTTCTTATCATGCATCAAGATGCATCAACCTCTTATTTGAAACTAAAGAGAACAAACAAGCAACTTTAAAAAAAAAAAGAAAGAAAAAAAAGAAAAAAAGAAAGCATTCATTAGTAACCCTCCTGGGGTTTAGTGCTACACTGTTGGCTAATATGAGCTATTGAAAATATTTTTTGGAATGGTCTTCAAATATTATAAATAGTTTCTTTTACTTACTTGGTATCTCACTAGATAGTTATGTACAGAGATGGCCCTTACCATGCAGGAAAAATGTACATTTTCCACTTCTATGGTACATTAGGAACGCTAGTGCTTCCACTGGGTCTTACGAGCCGGCACATTGAACGTATTAGGCAGCCGTTAGTTCTAACAAGAGAATTAAAGTGCAAAGAAGGAGGGAAAACAGCTAGACAGGTCAATTTTTTTTTTCACTGTCAGCATCAATATACTTCATGCCTCCAAGAGAAACCAGCAGGTGCAATAGGCTCAGGTACCAAGAACTCTGTATTTTGCTGTTTCTTCTTGTAAAGCAGAGCTCTCCCTGAGAAGAGAAGAGGGAGGTGAACGCGAGATAGCCCTATTTCTGCAACAACCATCAATCCTGGAAAAAGCCGCCTCACCTCCCGGCCCGGGCAGCGGCGACCCCTGCACTGCGTCTTCTGATGCAAGCGCTGTTGAGCGGTGGGTCCCCGTCCCCCCACACATGGAATGTGTTCCCTCACGAGTATCCCCAAATTGAAAACCAAGGATGACCGGTGCAGGACCGTCTACCAACAGCACACGGACGTGTGGGTTTGCAAGAGAAAATCCTGTTGAACAACGTTCTAGAAAATACAACCGTATTTGCAGTGAGCGTAAAAATGGTTTGTGCAAATCAGAAAAAAAAAAAAAAAAAGGAGAGAGAGAGAGAAATCCGCCTTCACCGTGGGGAGGGCAGGGGGCAAGCCGGGAGGTGCGGGGCCGCGCCTGCAGCCACCCGCGGCCCACGCATGCGCAGTCCGCTCCCTGCCCTCGGTCTCCCCGGGCCTGCTGCCTCCGGACCAAAGCAGCAGTTGCAGGCGGTGCGGCTCCTCCCACGTGAGCTCCGAGGCCCCGAACCATGCACGTGCGGGACGCCGGGGCTGCTCGAGCGCCGCCCCGCAGACGGAACCTCGGCCGCTCTGGACGCTCCTCGGGAGGCAGAAAACAGCGGAGGCGGCGGGCGGCCCGCGGGGGCGGGGGTGGGGGGTTGGTGCTCGGCGCGGCGCCCCCCGGAGGAGCGCACCCTCGGCTCACCCCCCCACCCCCCGAGTCTGCAGCGTCCGGCCCCCGCCAAGGGCCGGGGCTTCGCGGGCTGGAGGGGGCCTGGGTGCGCCCCGAGGAGGGAGGAGGCCGCGGGGCGAGGCATGCACGGTGCGGGCGGCCCAGCCTCAGGCCGGGAGCCGGGGCTCGATTTTGAGGGACAGTTCGTAGAGCGTGTCTTCGTCTATGATGAGGGCTTTGTCGAGCAGGTACTGGGTGACCTGGAGGAACAGGGAAACGCCGGCCGTGGGCTCGCTCCGAACACTGTCCCCCGAATGCAGTCGGACACAACTCCACATGCCCCCTCGAGCATTTAAAAATGTTACGGGATTTTTAAAAAAGAGATCATGAATATATTCTCATTGGAAAGAAAAGAAAAAAGAAAAGGAAAAAAGGAAGGAAGGAAGGAAGGAAGGAAGGAAGGAAGGAAGGAAGGAAGGAAAAATGAGGAAGGGGGGAGAAGAAGAGGAGGAGGAGGAGGAAGAAGAAGAAGAAGAAAGAGAGGAGGAGGAGAAGAAAGGGAGGGAAAGAAGAAAGAAGAAGAAAGAAAGGAAAAGAGAAAGAAGAGAAAGAAAGAAAGAAAGAAGAAAAAAGACTGCGTATATCCTTGAACACACGCCGTCCTTACTCCCCCCTCCCTCCCCACTCCCTCCCTACCCTTCACCCCTCCCTCCCTCCCCCTCCTCCCCTCTCTCCCCTCCTTCTTCGCCCTCCCTCTCCCCCTCCCTTTTCCTGTCTCTTCTCTCCCTCCCCCCTCCCCCTCCTCCCTCCCCTCCCTCCTCCCTCCCCTCCCCTCCCCCCTCCTCCCTTCCGCCTTCCTCCTCCTTCTTCCTTCTGCTCCCTCCCCTCGCTCCCCCCTCCCTCTCCGGGGAAGGAGGAGGAGAAAGGCAGGGAGGGAGGGAAAGCCAGCCACCATACACTTCCCATCCTCTCCCAGCTCCTAACCCCAGGCACTTCCCTGAAGAGGCGCCGCTGCTATCATGTGGTTTGCATTCTCTTTAGATCCTACAGGTACTTACAGAAACCTGTTTTCCCCTTGTGATCCTAAGTACATCTTACTCTGCTTTCACATCTTCACTGTGAGGCAGGGAGAGCTCCCCACGTCGGTCCACAGAGTGTGAACGCTGTGCGGCACTAATATGTGATCCACCAGTTTAGTCACCAACTTTTTATCGAGAGGGGTGTTTGCTCTTGACATTTCGCTATCACACAAAGTGACAGTAAAATCCTCGTTAGCACATTTGCTTGGTGCTCACATGGGAATGTTCCTTGGGGACGTGCATTCACTTCTAGTGGACGTGAGAAGTGAAAGGAAAGGAAATGACACTAAAATAAGAATGTTGGGGCCTGGTGTATTTCTGTGGAAATAGTTCTTTACTTTTATTGAGCTAAAACTTACGTAGGCATAGCTCATGGTCCGCTCAGCTTTACGTCGATATCACAGTTGGACAACCCCCCTCCCCCAGGAGGTGCTCATTCAGCTTCCCTGTCTGCTCCCAGAAGCGGCCATGGCTGTGATTCTATTACCACGCATTAGTTTGGTCTACTCGAGAATTTGGGGGTTTTTTTGTGTTTTTCTCTTCTTTTTTCGAGAACTTTATAGAAGCAGAAGCATACAGTATGTACTTGTCTTTTAAGAAATATTTTATGTAAAGTCAATTTGCCGACATATAGTATAACACCCTACAGCATGTACTTGTGTGTCTAGCTTCCTTCACCCAGTGTGCTCTTCCGAAGTTCTTTCAGGCTGTGACAAGTATCACAAGTCTGCCCTGTTGTTGTGTCTCCTGTGAGACACACAACATCTGTCGATCCATTCACCTATTTATGGACCCCTGGGCTGTTTCCAGTTCGGGGCTATTATTAAGAAATGCTATGAACACTTCATACAAGACTTTCAGTGGCCATGTTGTCATGTGCCCCTGGATAAATACCTGGGAGGGATATTCCTGGGTCATCAGGTAGATGCATATTTAATGTTTTAAGAAATATCCACAGGACACAGGTTTCTAAAGTGGATGAACCATGTTATTCTCGCCAGCAATGTAGAAGAGTTGTGGTTGTTCAGTTCATCAATTTTTAATTCTAACAGGTGATGCAAAATAACCTCTGAAACTGCAGTACCTGGTATTATTGTGCACAAACTAATGTTCGGGATTTCCAGTATTCTAAAATTTTGTTTATCTATAAGGTGGAAATGATGCCTCATTATAATTTGTGTTTCCCCTTCTCACTAGTGAAGTTGAGCATTTAAAAAATATTTATTGGCTAATTTTGTTTCTTATTCTGTGAGTTCACCTGTTCATAATTTTGCTGATTTTTCGACTGAGTTGTTTATATTTTCCTTACAGACTTATAGAAAGACTTTTATTCTGTCTCTTTGTTTCTACGTATTACAATTATCATCTCCTAGGTGTGCCTGGGTCACTCAGCTGTTGATTTTGGTGAAGAGCTCAGGGTTCTGAGATCGAGCCCCTGGTCAGACTCTGTGTTGAGTATGGAGCCTGCTTAAGATTTTCTCTCTCTCTTCCTCTCCCTCTGCCCCACCCAGCACCCCACTCTTGCTCTCATTCTCTCTCACAAAAAAAAAAAAAATTTTTTTCAAAACAATCATCTCCTAGTTGACTGGTTTTATTTTTGCTTTTAATTTTTTTTAATTTTTATTTATTTATTTTTATTTTTTATTTTTTTACTTATTTATGATAGTCACAGAGAGAGAGAGAGGCGCAGAGACACAGGCAGAGGGAGAAGCAGGCTCCATGCACTGGAAGCCCGATGTGGGATTCGATCCCAGGTCTCCAGGATCGTGCCCTGGGCCAAAGGCAGGTGCCAAACTGCTGCGCCATCCAGGGATCCCTATTTTTGCTTTTTAAATAATTGCATTTTGTCATACCAAAGGTTAATTTTGATGCAGCAAACTTATTCAAGCTTGTGTCTTACAGTTCATATGTTCTGTATTTAGGAAGATCCTTCAAATCTAAAGGTTGTGAATATTTTGTACTATATTTTATGCAAATAATTTAATATCTGTTTTTATATTTAGGTAATGAACTCATCTGGACTTTTTTTGCATGTGTGACTTATCAGCTGTAGAGCCAAAATTCCTATTCTTTTACTTGACTGGTCAATTTCTTTCTGGCACTTTCTTTAAATGCCTCCCTTATTCCATATTAGATTTTCATATAGACAAAATCCGCATCTGGACTACATCCCACTCCACTGAATTTGAATTTGCATTCTTATGCCAATGTAGTCCTGTTTTATTCACACAGCTTTAGGAAATGCCTGTGTATCTGGTAGGAAAAGCTCTTATTTTTTCCCAAAAAATCCTTGTCTTCTTTTTTTTTTTTTTTTTTGGCCTATCTAAGCTGACTTATGGGTTTCACAATAAGTTTGTCAAGTTCCATGAAATAATAAGGAAAACATGGCTGTGAGTTATATGTGAATCTTCTGTACTACCCTCTCAATTTTTCTGTAAAGCCAAAATGATTCTAAAAAATAATACCTATTTAAAAAAGAAAAAGGAAAGAAAGAAAGTCCAGTTGTGGCTGGAACAGAGGAAGAAGGGGGGTACATGATGTGAGATACATCCTGAAAGATGACAGGGGCCATATAATCTAAGACTTATGAGACACATCAAGACTTTTTCTTTCTTCATCCTAAGAGCAATGAAAAATCTATGAAATATTTTATGAAAGGGACATTTTCCTCTGTGTTTCAGAGAGTTCTATCTGACTGCAATCTGTAGAATGGACTTTGCATTCTAGAGTGAATGCAAGTAGACAGGTAACAGATAATTGGTGGCTTGGACCAGGGTGGTGATGGTGTAGACAGGTTCATGAGAATATAGAATATACAACAGATAGAACTTGATAAATTGATGTTCTTTTTGCCTGCCTGCTTGCTTGCTTAATCAGAGTTGCCAAAGATTTGTCTATTCAATTGGTCTTTTCTGTGAGTCAGCTTTAGATATTATCAATCAACTTAACCACTGTTTCTAATTCATAAATTCCCACTGTTTCTTTATTAGTCCCCTTAACAACCACATGATATTACCTTTGGCTGATGGTCTATTCGATAGCAAGTCTGCTGGAATTGGCGTATCTCTCTGATGATGTGTGATATCTAGTAGAGAAACAATAACAACAAAAGCAAAGAAAAAAAATATTTCCTTGTATCACCACACATTCTTCCTGGCCCTGCTCACAAGTAGGCAAGGGCTGACTCCTCCCCACCCCCCGCCCCGGGAAGGGTCAGAGCCCTGCCCTATCATTTTCTATGCCCAGCCAGGGCTTTCTTGCCCTTCAATGAGCCACGTGAAATGCAGCAAGACACTGAATTCACAATCAGAGGAACAGCTGGCACTGGGTGTGCCCTCAAGTTCAGAGGTGGCAAGCTTGGGGCATTACTGTCCTTGGGCTCCTTGTTTCTATCTTGGCGCTCAGAACCTGGTTGTCCAGCAAGAAGCCTTCCACATCTGTGTGTCTCGTCTTAGACAGTCGTCCCTGGAGCTTTATTCCCCGCCCCTTTGCCCAGGCTGCAAGCTGAAACAACCCTGCTGAAAATCACTTCAATCAGCCACAGCAGATTAATTAAACCCAGTGTCCCTTATCCCCGCTGCCTCAAAATGCAAAAGCAGTGACCTCCCTGACTAAGCCTCTTCCCTATAAGCCACTGGAATCGCTGCATCAGGTGGACGATGAAATTATCACCTACCATTCTCATTTTGGAGAAATTAACGAGGCCTTCCTCAGTAAAGTTTGGTGTTCCTTCTTCAATAAAGGCCAGGTCTGTCAGGTACATCCCCAGATAAGGAACAGCTGGGGGGTTACAGCTGCAAAACCAAGAGACGTTGTTCTCAAGCTCATTCACACAAGCAGCGATTCCCCTCCCCTGTTTTACAGGAAGCAACTATGCTGCTTCAATCCTGAAGAATAAAGCCTTGTAATTCCGTCTTCCCAAGCATACTCATGATATTGAGTTTCCAATACATCTCACAACAGAATCTAATAGAAAATTACAGCCCATATCTTACAATGTGCTTGAGACAGTGGCATGTTCAAACAACAGGATGTCTTGCAGACAAATACAAAACATGTGCTTAGCAGTACTTGTCTGCAGTACTTGTAACCTGGCCATACTTCTCCCAGGAGTAAGCGCATGCAGGAAGCTTAAAGAACTGGGAAGAAAAATCAATGTGGTTAGAGCTTGTAAAACTTGTTTTCTGTTTTGGTTAGTATTTCAATGTTTTACAAGGTAACATTTCAATATTTACAAGATGATATTCGATGTTAATGGATATCCCCATTGTACTCTAAGGCGATGCCTTCTCTTTTTCTTTTTTTTAGGGGGTTACCTTGGTCTTCTCAGAGTCAAGAGTGAGGACACAGACTTTTGAACCAGAGAGAACTGGGTCTGAGTCCCAGCAAGAACACTTGCTAAGTGATGCTGGGCAAACTATGCAAACCACAGTCTCCTCATTGTGTTTAGGTTAATAAATACCAAATCAAGAAACTTTTTATAGTAAAAGATGCTTTTATTTTGGGGTAAAAGCTGATGTTATTTTCTTCTTATTTGGGATAGTCTGCATGCCACGTGTCTGTTTACAAGACAATTACTGTATGCATAGTATTTCAAATATAAAGAAAAATCAGGAAAATACCTAGATGATGGAAGTCATTTCCCATTTTTTTTTTCAAGTAGGAGGTAGGCCACTATTTGTATACTGTATACATTTTTAAAATATATTTCTGAGTTGTGAATAACTTAGTAATTGAGATAAACATACTTTTTAAGGGTTTCTCTGAGATTTTTAAATCTTCCTTCAGATGAAACGGTCTTCTGAAGCTTGTCCATTAGAGCTTTTGTCTAGAAAGAAACAAACGACTTAGCATGTCATAAAAATACTCCTGTGATTTGACAAGATGGGTAAGTTACCAAGAGATCCTCAATTCCCTTCTACAGTTGCAGGTGCTGATACCTTTGTCAGACTGTTGTGATATGATATTTTCAAAATACAGACATGGGGCATTATCATCTAATTTAATTGATTAAAAAAAAGAAGCATGTGAAGAAGAGAAATTGACTACACTGCTCATTTAGTCAAAAAGAGGAAAATGAAAAATTGCAATGCATGAGAAATTTAGAGATTTAAAGACTTGATAAAGCACATGTTGAATTACGGAATCTTAAAGGAGAGGTTTCATGTCAGGTGGTTTTCATGGTGAATCTTTTGGGTGTTAATTTCCAAATCATCAAAACACAGATTTGGTTGCTTGGCTATCTTCTGCTACAAACCCTTTGTTTTGTGATCATCTTCATCAACTTGTTAGAAAAGTTTAAGTGACATTTACCAAGAAATAAAACTGTTGTTGATATTGATCTGGAGTTTCTTCCATGGACATGAGAGAATGGTAGGGTGGCCCTTGGGGGTGATGACGCATTCCTGGTAATACCGATGCCCGGGCAGGTTGGCAGGGAAAGGCACCTGGAATGCCCAAGCTGCAACACCTCAGACTAATTTGCCTCAATCTGGAGAGGAGCTGCATGCTTCACAAGAGCTTTCAGAATGACTCAAAGGGCTTCCTTCTCCATCCTGGTTCCTGAGGACTCTGAAAGAAGACAGCCAGCAAGGCCTGGCAGGGATGTAGGTGTGGGGAAATGGGATGGGGCTGGATAGGCCTCTTGCCAGGCCCAGAGCTATCCTTGGGGAGAAAGAAGCTGCAGAAATATAGTCTGTCCTATAGTCACAGACCAAATTTGGTGGACTCCAGACTGCACATTCCACCAGGCCTTCTGGATGTTTCCCAGACAGGACTCAGATCGGAAGAAGAGACAGCTAGAGAGCAGACGGTATGATGAGAGTGTCTGAAGTGGAACTTATCTACAACCAGGCACTACCTATGGTGACTACACTGAGGTCCTAGGCCCTGGAGGATAGTCCCTCACTCATCCTAAAGCCACATCAAGTGACACATACATGTGGTTGAAATGGTATATTCTATTTAATGCCTCTATCGGAGTATATTCAATTTTGAAAAAAAAATAATTTGGATATTAGTCTTATCACCCTATTCCATCATCAGTTATTCCTAAAGCCGCATCGTGTTAAAGACATGAATCTCACTTAAGTCAACCACAGGAAAGTCCTAATATTTTCCTTTCTTTCCTCAAATGTTTCTTTAAACTCCAGTTAATTGACATTCAGTATCAGGTGTAGAATTCAGTGATTTGTCACTTACATACACTCCCTGGTGCTCATCACAACAGGTGCCCTCCTGAATGCCCATCACCTGTTTAACCCATCCCTGACTCCTGCCTCTACTCCAGTAACCCTCAGTTTGTGCTCTATAGTTAAGTCTGTTCTCTAGTTTCCTCTCTTTCCCCCCCATGTTCATCTGTTTTGTTTCTTAAATTCCACATATGAGTGAAATCATATGGTATCTGTCTTTCTCTGACTGACTTATTTTCCTTGGCATACTCTCTACCTCTATCCACGTCATAGCAAATGGCAAGATTTCATTCCTTTTTATTGCTAATATTCCAATTTAGTGTGTGTGTGTGTGTGTATAGTGTGTGTGTGTGCAGTATATATATATACCGCATCTTCTTTATTCATTCATTAGTCAATGCACATTGGACTCTTTCCATAATTTGGCTATCATAATAATGATGCTGTAAACATCGGGGTGCACGTATCCCTTTGAATGGGTATTTTTGTATCCTTTGGGTAAATACCTAGTAGTGCAATTGCTGGATCAGAGCCCTAATATTTTCTTTTTTTTTTTTTAAGATTTTATTGATTTATTCATGAGAGACACACAGAGAGAGAGGCAGAGACGTAGGCAGAGGGAGAAGCAGGCTCCATGCAGGGAGCTTGATGTGGGACTTGATCCTTGGACCCCAGGATCATGCTGTGGGCCAAAGGCAGGCACCAAACCGCTGAGCCACCCAGGCACCCCAGCCTAATATTTTCTTAAAGATGATTTAAGAATCTCTTGGTATCAACTCAGATGAAAAAAAATAGGGGGAGGAGAATTAAAGAGAAGGCAGAAGTGTGACTTGCTGATCTTGATGAAGTGTGACAATATCTATGACAGGAGAATATGCTCTTTGTATCCTGTGCCCAACAGCTAAGGCTACCATCGCTTTAGGAGGAGGCAAAATCTAGCCACAACAGGGGCATCAGTGTCCAGCTTTTAGATTCTGAAATAGCTGCTTGAAGCCCGTTTTAAAAACAGTATCCCAGTGGTACCTGTGTGGCTCAGTTGGTTGGGCGTCTGCCTTCAGCTCAAGTCAGGATTCCAGGATCCTAGGATTTAGCCTCTAGTTGGGCTGCCTGCCCTGTGGGGAGTCTGCTGCTCTTTTCCCTCTGCTATTCCCCTCTGCCCCTCTCCCCTGCCCACACTCTCTCATTCTCTCTCAAATAAGTAAATAAGATCTTTAAAAAAAATTAAAACTAAAAATAGTATTCTAACACCCATTCATCATAAAATCTCTCAAAAAACTAGGAAGAGAGTAGTTTCCTCAATTTTATAAAAGCATTTACAAAATACCTATAGCTAGCACTATCCCTAATGGTGAAAGACTAAATGCTTTCCTCATGAGATTGAAAACAAGGGAAGAATGTCCTTTCTCACCACCCTTATTCAACATAGTATTAGAAGTTTAGCTAGAGCAATAAGACAAGAAAAGGAAATAAAAGCATATGAATTGGAAAGAAATAAGATAACTCCTAATTTACAAGTGACAATTGTGTATGTAGAAAACCCCAAGGAATCTACAAAGAAAGCTCCTAGAACTAATTAGTGAGTTCAGCAAGGTTTTCAGCAAGGTTGCAGACAGAAGACCAACACACACACACAAAATCAATGACATTTGTATATATTAACAACGAATGTGTGGAAACCAAAATTAAAACCACAATAACATTTAAAATTTCTCTAAAGAAAATGAAATATTTAAGACAAAAATCTAAAACATTTATACAAGACTTACATGCTGAAAATTTCAAAATGCTGATTTAAGAAAGCAAAGAAAGCCTAAAGAAACGGGGAGACAGATTGTGTTTGTGGACTGGAAGACTCAACAGAGTAAAGATGTCAGTTCTCAAATTGACTGGTTTAATGAAATTCCAATAAAAATGTCAGTAAAGTTTTTTAGACATAATTTTTTTACTAAAATTTATATGGAAAGGCCTTCCTTGGGGCCTCTCCACCTAGAGCAGCTAAAATAATTTTGCAACAGAATAAAGTGGGATGGATATAGAAAGAACTCCCAGATCTCAAAGGTAAAAAAAAAAATCCAATTAAAAAATGAGCTGCAGACATTTCATTGAAGAGGATAAACAGATGGTAAACCACCATATGAAAAGATGTTTAACATCATTAGCCATTAGGAAAATGCAAATTAAAACAATAATGAGATATCAAAATGGCTAAAATAGAAAACAGTGATAACACCAAATGCGGACAAGAATTTGGAGAAACTGGTTCACTCATACTTTGTTGATACTAGTATAAAATGGTACAGTCACCCTGGAAAAGAATTTGACAGTTTCTTATAAAACTAAATGCACAATTACCATATGATCCAGCATTTGCACTCTTGGGCATTTATCCCAGAGAAACAAAAACTTACAGTCACACAAAACCTAGATGTGAATGTGCATAGCAGCTTTATTTGTAACAGCTCCAACGGAAAACAACCCAGATGTTCTTCAAGGGGTGAATGGTTAAAATGTCCTACATTTATACCATGAGTACTACTTAGCAATAACAAGAAACTAAGTATTGATACATGAATGGATCTCAAGGGAATTTTTTAAAAGCAATCTCAAAATGTCACATACCATATGATTCCATTTATATAATGTTCTTGAAATGATGAAATTTTATAGAGATGGAAAATAGATTTTTGGTTGCCAGGAGTTAAGGAGGGGGCAGGCAGGAAGTGGCTATGACTAAAAGGGTGGTGGCAGGAGGGATCCTGGTAAGAACACCGTGTTGTATCTTGACTGCTAGGGTAATACAAGTACATAAAAGTCAATACAGGCACAAATGAGTATATGTAAAACAGATCGTCTGAATAAGGTTAGTGGATGTTAGCAATGTTAACTTTGTGATTGGGATGTTCACAGTTACATGAGAGGTTGCACTGGGGGGCACGAGGTGCCAGATGCAGGGGATTTCTATTATTTCTTCCAAACCGTATGTGAAGCTACAATGATCTCAGCATAAGAAGTGTTGTTTGTTTTTAAAACAGTACTTATAAAAGCTGTGGCTTTTATTTGCAAGGTCCAAGACTTTGTTCACAGACAAAAGAATTTGCCTCTGGTACCAGCAGGATGTGAAGGAATCTAGAAAATTCTCCCAGTGCCCTTTGAGAGGGCTAAGGTAGTTATCTACTGATGAAGAGTTAGCCTGCCCACCAGGCATTACCAAGGGCAGGGCAGCCTGTAGGAGAGGCAGGACACACCCAGCTCGGAGGAGCCAGGGAGAGCCAGGGAGGGCCCAACGGGAGGGGAGATCAGCTAAGCCACCCTGTTCTGGACAGGCCAGGCAGGAACACACACAACGGGCACATGCAATTCACAGCAGCCTGCACCCGGTGACCAACCAGCAGAAGACTACAACAGGAGACCAGTGGGTGCATGTGAGCTCCCAGAAGCCCAGAGGAGCCCTCCCCTCAACACCCCCCAACACCTGGGAAGAAGGCCGGGAGAAAGGGCAAAGGGGAGATCGTGATTTCATTTGAATCTTAAAAATACTGAATGAAAACGACAGGCATGAACAAGCTGAGTCTAATTAAAAGAAAATTAAGAACGTTTTCTGCACACCTAAGTCATTACGACAAAACTTTACTACATAAATCACCAAAGAAAACAACTAAAAAAAGTGAACACTGAGGCCCTATGGCATTTCTTTGCTTACTTTGGGGAGAAAGAGTGGACCCGCAGGACATCGCTCTGTTCATTGGAATCAAGGTGTCTTCCCTCAATCAGGAAACAACTCCTGACTATCAACCACACCATTTGAGGCTGTCCCCCTATATGTTTTGCTTTTATTTTTTAAGATTTTATTTGAGAGAGAGAGTGTGTGCACCTGGGTGGGTACAGATGAGCAGGGTAAGGGGCAGAGGGAGAAGCAGGCTCCCCACTGAGCAGGGAGCCCGATGTGGGCTCAATCCCGGGACCCTGGGATCATGCCCTGAGCCAAAGGCAGACCTTTAACCAACTGAGCCACCCAGGCACCCAGTGCCCTGTGTATGTTTTAATGCATGTTTTGGGTTGCATTTGTTTTTCAAATTAACCAATTAGAAGGGCACATGAGTGGCATCAACGAAGTGATAAGAACGCAGTAATTACCCACACTGGCCCCTTTCTTTGGCAACTGAGCTGCTCAATTGAGTTAATTATTTCCTAATTAGTACTGTTCCTCTGGGCCTCTCCTCTCCGCAGCAGGCTGGGTGGCATGCAGGCGCTCACCTGCTTGGACACCTTGGCCCAGGTTCTCTTCAGCCGGTAGATGGCACTTCTGTTTAAGGCTGAGGTGATCTCCAGCACGCCGTTGTAGTTGTGCAGGCATCGGCAGATGTCCGCCACGGCCACCCACTTCTCTATCGCGTTGGCCCTCGAGCTGACGTCCGCATAGTTCATTATCTGGGAGGCCACCAGGTTACTCATCTGAGACAATGGAAAAGCCAAGAGACGCCAGCTAAGAGCCAAAGGAACGCATTCAGGCAAAGTGCCTAATTAACCATAGAACTCTCAGGAAAATAGGTGCCGAGAGGGATGGAGATCAAAGTTCCTATTTAGATACCAACCTTCTTAAAAGACTAAAGTGTGTGTGGTAATAATAATAATAAGAAGAAGAAACTAATGGGAATCTGTTCATCCTCGAAGCAGACAGAGGGATTGTTTGGCATCAACGTGTTGGGGGACCAGGTCATTTTTTTAATCAGTAATTTTGATGCAGGAGTTATTTCCAGTAATCACTGAGGAAATGGAAAAGAATGAGCTAACCCCTGAGGAATGGCAACCTTCATGGGTTATGGGTTTCACTCCTTGGAGCCTCTCCACATGTTTCTCCGCCCCTGACACGTGGGGACCAGGAAGCCCCACTTACTTCTTATAAGAAAACATATTTACCCCCAGTCAAATCAAACTCTAACCGGATCCGCTCTCAAGCCAGACACATTTAGGGACAGAGGAAGAGATAACACTTACTCCATCTTATCTCACTGGATCTTTTTCCCACCAGAGTTAATAGGACCTATAGTTTCAAGGCTAAGTACCATAATTCTATCAGTTGAAACCAAGAGAAAAAGAAGCAGCTGGAGCAGCTCAACACTTAGAATAAAGAAAGGAAAAGAACAGTTGAGGGCTGATTACTAACAAAGGGAACGCAGGGTCTGTAATCTTATATCCATACACTTTATTTGGCAAATATACCGATTCTCTGACCATTCCATAGGTATTTCAGATGTCTCAGAATTATCACTGTACATATTCATTAAAAAATTATTTTGTGTTGAGCACCTAGAATGGAGTAGGCATTCTTTAGGTTCTGAGAACAGGAAAAACAAATAAATCAGCATCCTTGACTTCAAGGTACTGAGCCTAGTTAGGTGGAAAGGTGAAGGGAGGCAGACACAGACAAGTATCATGTAGTGAAATACAAAGCTAAGTCTGCATGGAAGATTTGAGGACCTGGAGATAGCAGGGGGCATCTGGCTAGTAGAGAGGAGGCTTCCAGAAAGAGGTCATCCCTGCACTGAGTCCTAAAGGATGGGCACGAATTAGCCACTGCTTTCCATTAAAGGAGAAGAACATTTGGAGAGGGACAGAGGTAGAAGGTGAGGTGTAACAAAGGACCTGGCAGTTGTCTAAGGAGCACAGGGAAGCCTCGAGAGAGACACAGATGCCCAGTAGGCAGGGCCATGTTGGCCATGTTGAGTAGCTAGAACTGCATCCTGAAGGTGAGGGGAAGTCACTGACAGGATTTTGTCATGAAAGTGTTATAATCAGTCTTTCAGAAAAGTTATTTCCGTGACACTGTGTGAAGAATGGGTTTGGGGGCAATGAGATGACCGTGGAGATAGTGATGTAGGAGCTCCTGGAGAAAGGGTGAAAGGTCAAGTCGAGGTTATGGCAGTAGGAAAGAAGAGGAACAGAAGGGTCTGGGGCATATGTAGATTTAGAGCTCACTAATATATTGAGGAGTGAGGTGGGGTAGGTGACAGAGAAGGGGTCAAAGATGACCTTTAGATTCTGTGCTTGGGTGAGTTCGTGGTCTGGGCCACCACGAAAGACTAAGAACATAGCGTAAGATGAAGAAGTAGGCTTGGCAGGTCCAGGAGGTACTAATGCTGAGTTCCATTTGCAATCTGTTGAAGGCACGGTGCAAGTAGCCATCCAAGTGGAGACGTGAGGGTCTGGAATCTGGGATGAAACTTATGATTTGATTATCCATTGTATCGCAAGTGTATGGATGGCACAGACCATAGAAAATTATTTTCTGCAGCAGGGGCTCTGCTTCTCAGACAGTAGCCTAGAGGGGTCATGCGTCCTGTCCTTTAGGAATGCGAGAACATTCATTCAGTAAATACAGACTCTGCAAGTACCCTGCACAAAGCAGGGAATCTACACTATTGTTTTGTATTTTGATGCTGGATGACTAATTTGCCCACGGGGAATCCTGATGGTCTTTTTTAACATCATCATTATTCCTCTTACTGTATTTTAGTAGAACTGGTAAGGGAGCCTTCCCTTTCCCTAGATAGGCCTGAAGACACTCCCACCTATGTGGTTCTGCCAAAGGATGGAAATCATTAGGACAAAGCCAATTAGGAGTTGGTGGGTATAAAAGTAACTCTGTCTTACTGCTGGAGAAAAGCAAGGCAGGGAGATGGACCAACAGCTGGTCACCATTGTGCACAGCTGCAGTAACACTGTAATTATGCTCCAAGGGGTCCCTGCCAACCATGGAATGCATGTGTCCTGAGTGCTCGGTAATAATGGGGATGATTTCTACTAATCCAGCCTTACTGTCACCAGCACCACTAGAGACCAGGGACACATGTGCTATTAGAACTAGTCAATGTATAACCACAAAGTAATGATGATTATAACAATAGAGCAGCAATCTATGCGTCACTGGGCATTTACCAGACTTGGGTACCATCAAAAGTGAATCTCTTAGGTCTGGAAGTTAACTGGAAGTTATTACATCATTGTGAGCAATTAGAGAAAATACAGGATTTTTTTTTTTTTTAAAGAAACATTTTGTCAGTTTTGTTTAAAGAGTGGGTAGTAGATTTGCTTAATTTTAGAGAAGTCTTAAGACCCTGATACTCATCTTCTATAACATGCCTTACGTTTTAATTTTAGGTTACTCACATCATTGAAGTGTTGGCTGGTTTTCATAATGTAAGGTGTTCTTTCATTTTTATCCAGCTTCATCCACCCCTGCCCAAGAAATTCTCTGTAAGTGCAAAAGAGAACAGAAAACCAATTCAGTTTTTTAAATGGTGGCTACAATCTCGAACAATGAGCATGAATATTATATACATTAAATTTGTTCCTCTCACATGAATTTTGGCTCATCTCCACGATTTTACCGCTTGATGCCAAATAGAAAAATGGTTTTCTTTTTTTTTAATTTATTTTAATTAATTTATTTATTAATGATAGAGAGAGAGAGGCAGAGACACAGGCAGAGGAGAGGGAGAAGCAGGCTCCATGCCGGGAGCCCGATGTGGGACTCTATCCCAGGACTCCAGGATCACGCCCTGGGCCAAAGGCAGGCGCGAAACCGCTGAGCCACCCAGGGATCCCCGAAAAATAGTTTTCAATTTCCACCTTTCTCTTATAAAGGTTTGGAACTCTGTCCTTATTAAGATCATGATAAAGACTTCTCTGAAATTGGAACACAATGACCAATTCGAGAAGAGTAAAGAGGCTAAGGACCAAGTCAGGAACCCAGATTATTTTCCTTGGATCAGCTTAAAAAATTTTTAAGCCTTAGTAGAAGGGCTGAAAAATCCATCACTATGAAAAATGTTAATGATGAATAACGTGTTTTCCTCCACTTTGCTCTGATATTCTCCAGGACAATGTCAATTCCATGGGCAGGGATTTTCCTTTGCTCTCCCCAGAGCCCAGAACAGGACACACAGTGAAGGCTGAATAAACACTGCTACTACCACATCATATGGTGAAGGCAGTTACAGTGGTAGGAGCTCAGCCCAGTAGAAGGTCTGTCTTCTGAATAACCTCCCTGCTCCTTCACTTCACTGATGGCAGAAGGCAATGGACAGCTAAACTGGAGCATGCAGGAAGTATTCTGTATAGGCATGACTACATGTAAGCTGAAATGAAAGGACTCTGACACAGGAGCACCTGGGTGGCTCAGTGGTTGAGCATCTGCCTTCGGCTCAGGTCGTGATCCCGGGGTCCTGGGATCCAGTCCCCCGTCAGGCTCCCCCTGGGGGCCCTGCTTCTCCCTCTGCCTGTGTCTCTGCCTTTCTGTGTCTCTCATGAATAAATAAACGAAATCTTTCAAAAAAAAAAAAAAAAAGAAAGAAAGAAATTACTCTGACTCTGGATTTCTTAATTCAGAAATGTTGACTGAGTCCCTGCCAAAGGTTTTTTTTTTTTATTCCTTCAAGTTCTGTAAGGCTGTTGGACATAAAAGGGTGCCAGTTCCATAAATGAAAATAATTGGTAGATGGTCACACCAGAGAGCACAGGGAGGAGAGGAGTGGAAGGGAGAGTCCCAGAAAGAGATCAACCATGGGGGTTTGGCCTTTGCTCTTTCTCTTCCTTTATGGTGATCACACTCATCTCCCCACTAAATCCCCACTGCACTAGAGGGGAGTCAGGAGGTAGCAGGCAGAGGCACTGTGATTTCTTTCTTTTTTTTTTCTTTTCTTTTCTTTTCTTTTCTTCTTTCTTTCTTTCTTTCTTTCTTTCTTTCTTTCTTTCTTTCTTTTTCTCTTTCCTTTTCTTTCTTTTCTTTCTTTCTTTCTTTCTTTCTTTCTTTCTTTCTTTCTTTCTTTCTTTCTTTCTTTCTTTCTTTCTTTCTTCTTTCTTGAGACAGAAAGAGAATGCAAGGAGGGGAGGGGCAGAGGGAGAAAGAGAGAATCTCAAGCAGGCTCCATGCCCAGTACAGAGCTTGGCGTGAGGCTTCATCTCAAGACTCTGAGATCATACTTGAGCCTAAATCAAGAGTTGACCCTTAACCGACTGAGCCACCCAGGCACCCCATGGCACTGTAGTTTCTACCTCAAGTCTTCAAGTAGTTACTGGATTCACCTGTATAGCCAATAGGTCACATTTTGCTCCCCTCCCTTCTTGTTCATGGGTAGAGACAGGGGGAGGGTGAGAAGATACAATGCATAAAGAAAACCCTGCAGGGGCATCTTCTGCCCCTTATTACCTCTCTGACATAGCTGTAGCTCTGACCACTGCCATGTCTGAGCCCACATCATCATGATGCCCTCCTTCTCTACCCATGACATGGGTCACATTTGTATCTCTTGCCCAGCCCCTCCTTTACCCTTCATTTAGCTATTTCAAGGACGTGTGCCATCAGTTGTCATATGTCCAAACAAAGGCCTTGCTTGTGGAGCTACTGACTGTTGCAGCTGGAAGGGGCCAGAGGGCCCCCTTGTGCTCTATGTGAGAAGCTGAAAGTGTTGATACATATGGACGCTCACCACAGGGCAGCTCACACAGCACAGCTCTCTGCTCCACACACACCCCAGGTAAAGCTCCATCTTGGGAATCTATCTCTACTGTTGTAGAGACTCAAAGTTCAGCAATACTTGTTGATTCATGGAGGTGAATGAGTAACTGAAGCAGAATTTACAGATTTTACCCAACATCAGTGCTTCTCAAAGTATAGTCTTAGATCACTCAGTTCTCAATGGGGTTCTCAGTGAAAAAGGTTTCCTGGGCCTCCATCCTACTAGAATCCGAATCTCTGCAGGGGCTATGTAGGAATATACATTTTTAACAAGTTTCCCAAAGGATTTTAGGCACCATGAAGTCTGAGAACCACTGTTGGAGCCATACTGAGGTTTCTATAATGCAAGGATGTGAGGGTACAAAGAAATTCACATGCCATGGGGACCACTAAACATAAAGAAACATAAGAGTAGCCATCTGGACAGCCCCCAGTATTTCCAACTCAATATTTCTAACATAAACTGGGACCAAAAGTCATTGAAGTCGGATCAAACAATCGTAGGATGAAGACCTCACACCTCTGGTGCCTACATCTGCCTTAGGAACAATGGCAGCTCTAAGTGCACAGATCCCGCCCGAGGGGGCCTACAGCTGTGAGGGCTGCACTCACTCGTAGGGAATGCTTCTGAAGATGATGTGGTCCAGGAGGGTGATCTGCTCAGCCAGCTCCATGGCTGACAAGGTCTCAAAGCACTCAGCCTTCGGACAGTCTGTCTGCAAGAGAGGAAAGTGGGAATGAAACACGCCTAGAGCAGGTGCCCAGCAGCTCACCACAGCTACTCCAGTACAAAGTCCATCAGAGATTCTAGCTATGAAGAAAATGGTAAAAGGCTCAGAAGAAAATGGTAAAAGGCTCAGAAGTATCAGCCAACATTAACAGTATGGACCAACTGCTAAGCCCCAAGTCAAATTTAGTTAATCTCATGGTGCTTCCTTGAACCATAAACTACGGTTCATTGAACTACGGTCAAGCACCCAGTTACCAGTTATGGGCATAATATTGCTTGCCTTTGAGAAGTAGTCTGCACATAATTGTGCTGGATGGGACCATGGCTGGACTCACCAGTTGAATTATATCCTCTAATTTTAGGTGGATGTCATCTTGATCATCTTGTGAAAGGGCCCTAAAAAATAAATAAAAATGTCCTCCATGAAAAGACAACAGACACGCCAGGAATGAAATGTCAACTTTTCCTGGCTGGCAAGTTGGAAGGTTTGGGTCCACTAGGCTGTGGTGCCTGCTGGAGGTTGCAGAGACATGACCTGGAGATGAGAAATCAAAGAAACAGGAAAACACACAGTTAAAGGCACAGGAGGATCATCGAGAGGGCTGACTTATCCCAGGGAGCCAACTTGTTACCTACACGGTGGTAGTCGAAACACCCACCATCAAAGCAAGCCTGTGCATGAGAGGACCAGTGCCATGAGTTCAGGCATCCTGCAATACTGTCAGTGGGGGATCCCAAGAGGCCTGGGGGCCCCATCCACATTCCTCAACCACCCACCCTGCCCCTTCCCTGCTGATGCCAAAGCAGAAGATGCAGAGCCACCTCCTCCCTGTGTACACGTAGACCAGAAGTGCAAGGGTTGGGGGGGTGCGGGTGTCAAGAATTTGAGCAATGGGAGGCAGAAGCCAGCAGGTAAACTCTTCTCTCTCCCAGATGGACTTCCCTGAGATGCATTTGGTGCTGTAGCACCCCACACACAGTTATTCAGCTCTCAATATTTTTTTTTCAGTGATGAATGACTGAATAAATGCATAAGTTAATTAACCCTGAAATGGGTGCTGGTTTCAGAGTGGGAGAGATATTTCATGTCCAACAGAAGTTCAGAGTCCAGGAGAATTATACTGATTATATAACTTACCATCAGGGCCAAGCATTTTAAGTTTTCCAAGATGAAGGCACAATTGCATATTAAAAGTACTAAAATGTTTAAACAGTCCCAGGTCACGTAGCCTGTCTGCTGGAAGAAGGCAGTTTTCAAAGAAATTACAATGTGATGTTCCGTTGTGCTCTGAATTGATGAAAACAAAACCACCCCTTCAAAAATATGAAATCAACAGAGATGGGTTACTATATACCTGCTACACACCAGCCACGTGTGAGCCACCTGATACACACTCTCTCGTATCATAAAAATATGCCTTCAAAGTAAGCATTCTGATCTCCATTTTACAGATGAGGAAACCAAAGCTCAAGGGAACTAACTTGCCCAAACGTTTGGTCAGCTGTGCTGTCCTGCTGCCCTTGCTTGTCCTAGGCAAGTGTAAAAAGGCACCTCTCTGAGTATCCAGCACAGAACACATCCCAAAACGTCCAGTCTCTTCCCTCTATCTTTCTCTCTTACAAAAGCTCTTGGCTGTTTGCCAGGGAGAAGATTCCTTCTAGATGACAGGAGTAGCAGAACTCTGGCCAGCAATGAGCCGTATTATTTGTGAGCAGAGAGAAATACTCATCATATGATAAAAGGCAGATTAAGGTGAGGAAAATATAAGCAAACTCAAGTCTTTCTCCAAAGACTGTTAAATCACCCTTAAGGATTGCACACAAGGGAGAAAAGTGACTCTTTCCCAAAGCTTATGTCATTCTTTCCAGGGTAGTCTAGGTTCCTGGAGAGAGATTGGTGGCCACATAACTATGTGTACCCATGGAAAAGATCTTTCTTTACGAGGCTGGGCAATAGTCTTTCCTTGGAAAGAAGTGGTCAAGGAGTTAGTTAGCTTCTATCAAATGTTCCTTTCCTTGGTGATCTCACACTAATGTTTCAAGATGTGTTCTGGTCATGTTAAATTATCTACCATTTTTTCTTTTCCCAAGTGCCTATCTTTGTTGCTTGGGGCTTTGTGAGGCTTGGGGGTCACCTTTTCATGACCTGAACCTATTCCAGCTGACCACCCATGAGGTCAGACTTTGTTGTTTTGTTTTTTTTTTTTTTCTCATCTTTCGGCATGTTCCTTGTCTACCAAAATCTACATCTACAGAGATTCAGAAGCCACCTAGTCAGACAATGTTGGAGAGGAAGTAGTATTTTAGAAATAGAAGTCTTGATCGGAGGTTTTTATTCACAAACAAGACAAAAAACTAGATATGCCAATTAAGTTTCTTCATCAGAAAGTAACCCCTGTGAGACTACGTGAGACAGAAGCAGTTTATTATTGGAAGCTTTCAGTTTACTGTATAAATGTAATATATGTTTGCATACAGTTCATGTTCATATCTCATTGTTTGACAGCTTGACTGCATATACATCTCTAATGTCAGGGTTACATTTAACTACAATGTGATATGTCTTTATCTCTCGCAACCACAACTTGTATTCACTGGGGGGGATGTTCACAAATTTTCCCTTAGATGTGAAGGCCCCTCTATCTCTGGCCCAGTTCCAATAGAGGATGGACTTGCTCCTAGTCTCCTGACTGCCATAGTGCTTTGACAGACACTCTGGGATACTGGGTTTCTCTCACATCTCCCAGTTGGCATGATCAACTTAATATCTGCATTTATAAATGAAATGCCAAATAAAAAATTTAAAAGGAAATGGGATTTTTCAAGTTCTATGACTGGAAAAGTCCTTTTTCAACAGCAGAAATCAAACAGTAGAAACAGATAGAAATCAGAAATCAACAGTAGAAATCTTAAAAACAGAGCCAAGAGCAATTGGCCTCTGTCTGAAGACTGATCCACACTCTCTGGGCTTCCTGCTTGCTACTGAGAGTGGCCGGCTTATGCCCATGGCATAACCTGCCTCCGTCTCTGCTCCTCCTCACTTTGTGAATGGTCTTATCACTTGTTACTTCCCCTTCTGGTACCTTCTGGTACTTTTCCTTCCTTGGCTTTCTTGCACATGGCTTTTCTTCCTTCCAGGCTTACTTGAGCCCATGGCTACGTATGCTCTGAAGTCAGATGTCCACACATGCATGGAAACCTTTAGTACTAAAATCTCCCGGTTTGGGTTGGAAATAATTCCCTGTTTGCTTCCAGATTAAGAAATAAATGAGGGATCCCTGGGTGGCTCAGCGGTTTGGTGCCTGCCTTTGGCCCAGGGCGCGATCCTGGAGTCCCGGGATCGAGTCCCATGTCGGGCTCCCGCCATGGAGCCTGCTTCTCCCTCCTCCTGTGTCTCTGCTTTTCTCTCTCTCTCTCTCTCTCTCTCTCTCCCCCTCTCTGTCATGAATAAATAAATAAATCTTAAAAAAAAAAAAGAAATAAATGAACAGGAGATCCCTGGGTGGCTCAGCGGTTTAGTGCCTGCCTTCAGCCTTGGGTGTGATCCTAGAGTCCTGAGATCCAGTCCCGCACTGGGCTCCCTGCATGGAGCCTGCTTCTCCCTCTGCCTCTCTCTCTGTGTCTCTCATGAATCAATAAATGAAATCTTTCGAAAGAAAGAAAGAAAGAAAGGAAGAAAGAAAGGAAGGAAGGAAGGAAGGAAGGAAGGAAGGAAGGAAGGAAGGAAGGAAGGAAGGAAGGGAAGGGAAGGGAGGGAGGGAAACATCTTTATAATTTTCCATAATAATTATTATCATTTCGTATAATTATCGTATGTTACAATTTTCAGATAATTTTTAAATAATCCTTTTGATGTGTGCCTAGGTGGCTCAGTTGATTAAGCATCTGCCTTCGGTTCAGGTCATGATCCCACGGTCCTGGGATGGAGTCCCACATTGGGCTCTCTGCTCCACAGGGAGCCTGCTTCTCCCTCTCCCTGTGCCTGCCGCTCCCCCTGCTTGTGTTCTCTCTCTCTCTGTCAAAAAAATAAATAAAATCTTTTAAAAAATCCTTTTGATTTGTTTCTTTTTCAAAAACTCCATGATGAGATTTTTTCACAAAGAGATTTCATGAATGATGGTATTTCATTGGTGATGGTTATATAGAGGTCTTCCTTCCTATTCTACTTTGTAATCATTCTGACATGATTTTTAAAATATAAATATGTAAGTATCATACATATAAACATAAGCATCTGTATGGTAAGTTATCAAAAATCCTAACAAATTACTGTACCTTCCTCCTCTAATCACAATCGTGTATGCTGGGGCAGGGACTGGGAAACTTAACACAGGTGGGATGAATTACTTGGCAGGAGAGCTTCAATCAAAGGTCAGTTTTCTTGTACCACAGGATTTTATTTATTTATTTATTTTTTTGCACAAATATATTCACTTACTTGTTGGGAAGATAAGTGAGTGCCTAGGAGACCCAGCTGACCCAAGAGGGACTCAGGGCATGGCTGTCTGCTAAGCCAAAGGGCTGCTCACCCCACTGGTATCTGTCTGCCTTAGTTGTACTTAGGGCTAAACAAAGACTTTTGTCTTGGCCTCATGGGAAAAAAGATAGGTCAGGGGGCGGGGAGAATGGATGGTGTAAATATCTATTCCCTGCAGGCTCTTTGGGTGGATTTTGAATTGTGATGGTGAAAGATGGAGCCAAAGGAGCTATTTTCACCAAAGATGGAAAAGACCAACACCAAGACTCTGGGTTGAGTGAGGCTGTTCTGGGGCCCGTCTGGCTTAGATCCCTAAGGCAGGTGGCATCTTTGTCAGCTTTTTGATAGGGAAATAATGGCTTTAGAGGACATAGCATTTTTTTTGTGTGTGTGAAAAAATTTAGATTTAGACTGATAGCCAGCTGGACTCAGTTTAGATGATCCCAATTTTGTTGGCAACACCCAAAGCATCATGGTCAGGAGCCAGTCGAACATATGCTTTCTTCTCTCCATCAGGCCTGATCAAGGTGTTGACCTTGGCCACATCAATGGCATAGAGCTTCTTCACAGCCTGTTTGATCTGGTGCTCATTGGCCTTGACATCCACAATGAACACAAGTGTGTTGTTGTCTTCTATTTTCTTCATGGCTGACTCGGTAGTCAGGGGGAACTTGATGATAGCACAGTGATCAAGCTTGCTTCTCCTGGGGGCGCTCTTTCAAGGATATTTGGGCTGCCTTCATAGACGCAGGGTCTTGGGTCGTCCGAATGTAGGTGAGGTACAGATCTTCTTTTTGTGTGTGTGTGGGTGACTGTGCATGCCTTTCAGCACCACTTTCTTAGCTTTCAAAGCCTTTGCTTTGGCTTCGGCTTTGGGAGGGGCAAGGGCTTCCTTCTTCGCCTTCAGGCGCCATCTTCAGGACAAAGCATTCTTGACAGAAACAATGGTGGCACTGATAAAGTCTCTCCCTCGGGTGGTATTTGGGCAGTGAACCTGAATTAAGATGCTAAGGCAGAAAAAAGACTGGGTTTGCTCCTAGCACACAGTTCTTGGGACTTCTGGAATTCTTGGGAAGACTTTGAAAGAGGTCAGAAGTGTGAGTGGACAGCTGGGAGCATCCCATCAGTAGAACTGTATTTTTGTTTTGTTTTTTTACTTCTTTTTTTCCTCTTGCAAAATAGCAAGTGGGTTATGACTATAGTTTTTTGTGTAACAACTACATTGAGATATAATTCCCATGTCAAAGAATTCATCCACTTGAAGTATACATTTGAATTCTTTTTTTTATTGCATTCATATCTTTGTGCAATATTAAATTGGCTTTTAGTGTTATTATGATCTCTTTTGTAGAGACAAGGTGAAGAAGCCTGAGGAAATTTGAGTTTAATTAAGACCTAGCTTGGTTTTACTTGTGCCATATTAGCTTGATGGAAGAAAATATTTTTCCTAAGAGTTACTGTCAGAGTAAATAAAAATAATAATAACAAGTGTAGCAGTAAAATGAGTGCCATTTATGTTTCAGGCATTGTGTTAAGCTCTTTGTACATATTATATCATGTAATTGTCATAACAACTCAATAGTAGGTATCATTAGCCTCATTTTACAAATGAGGGGACTGAGTTTTAGACTCATTGAGAAACTTGGCATCTCCAAGTGTCGGAACCAAGATTATACCTGTGAATGCTGCAAAAGTTAGAATCAGACTCTGCTCCATGTCATGGTCCCAACTGTACCATCTACTAAAATTTCTATTTCTTATTGATCCCACACCTCTAATTCTCAGGTCATCTATTCAACAAAAAGTATGCGCATGTCTTAAACCTGATAAATAATAAAGACTTGGGATGGTAAATAGGATTTATCTTAAGGACTAACTCCCTTAAGATAAACTCCCAGAAGAGCCCCTAAACCAAAGAAGGGTCTGGTGATGGAATCTTGAACTGATGGTACTAAAAATAACTCATGAGCCAATTGCTAAAATGTCACAGACCAAAATCCAGCATCCCTGCATTAGAGTGACTTCCAAAAACATGGTAGAGCTAAGATAGACTCCCTTCTGAATAACAAAGAAACAGTATAGTCAAGGTTAGAAGAAAGAAAGGACTTCTTCAAGAGATTATAAATGAAGATGAAACTAGAAGTCAAAATGATAAAGCAGTATCAGGTCTAGCAGATAGATGCTGGGCTTCTCATCCCTATGTGGGGACAGATGATATGGCCATGCATCAGGTGGAAAGCTGTAACTAAAATGTCTGCACAAAATCCCTGATGGGTATCCTTCTCCCATAGAATGGCCTAGAAAAAAGTTCGCCCATCAGTTCAAGAAACTATAGAAAAGTTTGTTACCTGCTTGAATTCTGGGTGTAATGACAGAAACAAACAGTCTCTCGTGGGAAACCCAAAGTTCAAGCTTTTATGACACCTACAAGCTTTTATACAACCTACATGATGTGGGAATCCTAACCTGAGAAGTTGTCAGTAAAACTGGCCTAGAACCTGTGAAACAAGCTAAAGAAAACATATAACTACTATATGGTGGCACATCCACAAGCCAGGGGCACAGGACTGTCACAGAAATGCTACAACCCTGCTCATATACCCAAGCTTACAATCAACAACTAGAACCAATAGTAGGAAAACATCTGTCTGCAATGCCTGCTGGGGTCACAGGAGAGATCCTTTAAGGCTTCCTCCTTTTCACTTTTGGTGCTGCAGTGAACCACTGTCTGGCCACACCGAGAGGAGCAACTGCACTCCTGTCTCCACACAAGTTATGTTCCCAGGCCAAGTCTTCCCGAGGCAGCAGACACCAACCTGCCCCCAGAAGAGAGAAGATGATATGTAACATTTGACAGTGACAGCAGAATCCCGACTGCTCCCAGGAATCTAAGATACTCCTTTCTGGTCGAATAGGATCTTATTTTCTAGAACACAGCACAAAGCAACCAATGTCATTAGGAGGAACCTGCAACTGTGTTTTACCTCAGGATATTCGCCGTGGCTTTCCTTTCCTGGGGAAGAAGGTCTGGGTCTCGTAAAACTTCTTCTAGCAAATTTAGGACATTCATCTTTAGTTCGTTGTTGAGTTCAAAATCCTATAAAATAAAATGGAATTTTAAAAATTTCAGTTGTGAAGGTTTATGCTCCATGCCATATGACACCATTTCTCATGATAAATTCTCTAGAAGCTATGTATGGAAATTAAAATGTATGGACCCTAGGACTGTTCTCCCCACCGGAGATCCTGAGTTCACTGGTTCGGGATGGGGTCCTATTGTTGCTATTTCTGACAGGCTCCCCAGAGGGTGGGAATTCCTCAGACATAGGTACTTCCCTTAGCCTGGACCATTGTGCCTCTTCCTTTACCCCTCCACATTTACTTCTAATCATCTTTCACATCTAGGAGGTGATAAACTTTCTCCCAGGAGCTTCTTTAGTCAACCCAAGGGAATAAAGGGCTTTGCTTTGACATTCCCATGGTGCCCCTTACAATAATCTTTACTGTATGTAAAGGCTGAAGTAATGGTCTGGTTTCCCACTGGACCATGTGTTGGATAGTAACTGGGACATAGCAATAGTTTAAAAAAAAAAGATCTGATTTAAGAATAAAGTTTGTCATTTGGGCAGTGACTTGAATTAAGAACTTCAATACAGGGCATCCCAGATGGCTCAGCAGTTTAGCGCCACCTTCAGGTCAGGGTGTGGTCCTGGGGACCCAGGGTCGAGTCCCACATCAGGCTCCCTGCATGGAGCCTGCTTCTCCCTCTGCCTGTGTCTCTGCCTCTCTCTGTGTCTCACATGAATAAATAAAAGGAAAAAAAAGAAAAGAACTTCAATACAGATATGCTAAGGGCTAAAGAATAAGTGGCACTCACACACACACAAGCCCAGGAGTGAGACTGAAGGGGCGCCCACTGGGCAAAGGTGGAACGATTAGAGCATCAAAATGAATAGTGAGAGTGAGAAGTAATAACCAACTGTATCAAAACAACCTGTGAACCCCTACTGATGTTCACAAAGACATACATGGGTAAATACATAAAGAGGGTGGAAGAGAAACTTTACTTTATAGTAGAATTCCAATTAATACATGCAAAGACATTTTAAAAAGCTAGAAAAATCATCATTTTGTCCAAAGCAGTAATAACTGATCAGGCAACTGAATGGACGCCGAAATTTACTGGGAAGCAGAATTTATTAATTCTCCCGGCTGTGCCAGAAATGACGGGTTCATTACAAAGAAAGACTCTGCAGACATCACCTCAATCACGTGGTCAGTTACCCCACTAATAAAGGAGCAAGTCACCACCGGGTACCTACTTGTGTGATGCTCTGTGAAAGCCATCAGTTATTGCACAGTCTCACAATTGCATTGTGAGGAAGCATTGTGCTCTTCGAAAATGTTAATTTATTAAAAGACGAAACGTGGAGGTCTTCCATTTGAAAGGACACCAGAGGGTGCTATCACAGTTCCATGCAACGTGCGAATCTGGATCAGATCAGGATCAAGGGGAAAATGTTATGATGGGCATCCCTGGGACAAGTGGCAAAAGTCCAGCCAGGACTGTGTACTAGGTGGGAATATTATCAATGTTAAATTGTCCTGAATTTGGTCATTTTACTGAGGCTATTTAAGAGCAGCTCCTTGTTTGGGAGGGCAGCAGGCGGTGGAAAGTGAGAGAGCATAAATACGGTCAGCATGTAACTATGTTAACCACTATTAGGAAGGTAGATGGGTATTAGTGTTTCTGTTAAAACAACAAAATTAAAAGTCAACCTACAGAATGGGAGAAGATATTTGCAGATGACGTATCAGATAAAGGGCTAGTTTCCAAGATCTATAAAGAACTTCTTAAACTCAACACCAAAGAAACAAACAATCCAATCATGAAATGGGTAAAAGACATGAACAGAAATCTCACAGAGGAAGACATAGACATGGCCAACACGGCACATGAGAAATGCTCTGCATCACTTGCCATCAGGGAAATACAAATCAAAACCACAATGAGATACCACCTCACACAAGTGAGAATGGGGAAAATTAACAAGGCAGGAAACCACAAATGTTGGAGAGGATGCGGAGAAAAGGGAACCCTCTTACACTGTTGGTGAGAATGTGAACTGGTGCAGCCACTCTGGAAAACTGTGTGGAGGTTCCTCAAAGAGTTAAAAATAGACCTGCCCTACGACCCAGCAATTGCACTGTTGGGGATTTACCCCAAAGATACAGATGCAGTGAAACGCCGGGATACCTGCACCCCGATGTTTATAGCAGCAATGGCCACGATAGCCAAACTGTGGAAGGAGCCTCGGTGTCCATCGAAAGATGAATGGATAAAGAAGATGTGGTTTATGTATACAATGGAATATTACTCAGCCATGAGAAATGACAAACACCCACCATTTGCTTCGACGTGGATGGAACTGGAGGGTATTATGCTGAGTGAAGTAAGTCAGTCGGAGAAGGACAAACATTATATGTTCTCATTCATTTGGAGAATATCAATAATAGTGAAAGGGAATAGAAGGGAAGGGAGAAGAAATGTGTGGGAAATATCAGAAAGGGAGACAGAACGTAAAGACTGCTAACTCTGGGAAACGAACTAGGGGTGGTGGAAGGGGAGGAGGGCGGGCGGTGGGGGTGAATGGGTGACGGGCGCTGAGGGGGGCACTTGACGGGATGAGCATGGGGTGTTATTCTGTATGTTGGCAAATTGAACACCAATAAAAAATAAATTTATTATTAAAAAAAAACAAAGAAACAAAATAAAAATAAAATAAAAATAAATAAAATAAAACAGAATAGTGTTACATATTCTGGCATTTTTTCCCTCTTGATTTGAAATTTTTAAAGGTAAAAAGTTGAAAAAAGAAGTAAAAAGGTAACATCATGTTTCTTGTACTCTCTTATTAAATGCATCCTTATAATACACCGACAGGCAGCATCGGGGATGGTCAGGTTTTCAGAGATGACGTGCGCTCTGCTAAGGCCTTGCTTTCAAGGTCCTGACTGACAGGCTATCTTTTTAGGTGTAGGCCTGAATGTGTATTTTCCCTCCTGTATAAACTTACTCCTCATAGCTACATTTTAACTTTAAGGAAAGTAATTTTGAAGCACTGACAGTCTGAGTTCTTTTAAATGATTAGAGAAAATACTGCTAATTAGAATCTAGTAAGAAGAAAACAGCACATTTTCCCTATATTTAGTAAATTAGGAGCAAAAAGGTCCATAATTTCACAAATTGCAGACAATGTGACAGTCTGCCCTAATTTGAGTTGAATATTGTTGTGCCTCGGTTCAGTGGAGAATCGTGCAAGAAATTTTTCTCCATGTTTTGCTTTTACTACTGGACAATCACTACCATTTCTTTGGAACAGGAGCCGCACGGGCCTGGGGCAACACGGAGCTTAACATCTCTCAGCATCCTCAGGCTTTCAGCTGATATGTTTTTCTAAAATTTCATCTATTTATTTTCCAACAGCTTCTTGGCTGTTGGTTTTGCTTTTAAAATGTGTGCAAGAGGGCAGCCTGGGTGGCTCAGCAGTTTAGCACCTGCCCTCAGCCCAGGGCACGACCCTGGAGTCCTGGGATGGAGTCCCATGTCGGGCTCCCTGCATGGAGCCTGCTTCTCCCTCTGCCTGTGTCTCTGCCTCTGTGTGTGTGTGTCTCATGAATAAATAAATAAAATCTTAAAAAAAATAAAAAAATAAAATGTGTGCAAGGAAAAGAGGGTAATATCTTGCTACTGTGTTTTATTTGCCTTTGCCCCATTTCAAGGTGAAGGGAATATTTGTATACAGCTAATAACCTCACTAACTTCGATCCCTGAGCACTACCAAAGGATTTCTCAGCCATCAGGAGTCTGTTTCCTTAATGAATATTGGTATTTATTAGTGATGATAGAGTCCTCCTGTAGCTGTGTCAGTCTCTAATGATGCACATAATCTGATTATCATAAAAGGATTTGTGTGAAGGACATCAGGCCAGTGTTTGGACCTTGCTGAGAGATAATCAGCAGTTTCATCAACAAGCTCCATTGAGTACCGACTGCACCCCATCCTGGGCTCAAGAGGGGAAACAGTTCTGAGACCCCAGGAAGGCATTTTATTATTCTGCACTCTGGAAAGACTAGCCTTTCAAAGAGACCCATGAGGGCAGCCCCAGTGGCGCAGCGGTTTAGCGCCGCCTGCAGCTCGGGGTGTGATCCTGGAGACCTGGGATCGAGTCCCACATCAGGCTCCCTGCATGGTGCCTGCTTCTCCCTCTGCCTGTGTCTCTGCCTCTCTCTCTCTCTAGCTGTGTCTCTATGAATAAATAAATAAAATCTTTAAAAAAAAAAAAACAAAAAAAACAAAGAGACCCATGAAAACTTGGTGGGATCTGACCAGACACCATGTGAAGCACGATGAAGGTTTTAGGTGAACATTTGCTCTGCTGCTGATGTAGCTGATGGAAAGCACATTATCCAGTGATGGCTGAGTATGAAATGTAAGAATTCTCACTCATCGTTTCCCCTGACATTTGCACAGGTTTTCCCCATGTTCAAGGTGACCTGCTGTGCATGTTTTTAGTTGTCCCTCAGCTGGGCCAGGAGCAGACAAGGCAGGAACCCATGATCTTGTGTCACATGTGGGCCACTGAGGCTGAAGGGATGTGATCACATGGCTGAGACATGTCAGGAAGCACCAGAGTAAGGACAAAATCACAGGTCTTCCATGTCACTCTGGTCACCTGCACTTCTACCTGTCAAGGTAGCCACGAACCGCCGCAGATCCTAATGCTGTAAGTAGGGCTGGAACAGGGACTGAGATTCTATTCTAACGAGCTACTGGGTGATGCTGATGACACTTTCAGTTCAAAGACTTTGCCATTATTTTTTAAAATTCATGCAAAAAAAAAAAACTTCTTAAAATTGGACTAAGAAAAAAAAAGGAAATTCTCATTCCTTTGATGTACTACCTAGACTGTAACAGACTAACATTTTTTTTTATTGGAGTTCAATTTGCCAACATATAGCATAACACCCAGTGCTCATCCAACATTTTCTTTTTTACCAATGCCTGTAAAATGCAGACTTGGCCTAACCGCGCAAGAGCTACCACTTCGATAGAAACCTGGAGCAGCTAAAAGGCACTTGCCCTATGTAAAGCCAGAAGTAGATTCTTCATAATAAGTCTGCCTGACAGTCATTTTTAAATTATCTGGAATCTAATTTTTGGTCCCATTTCCCCAGGCGCTGAAACGGGAAAGGAGAATCCTGGAGGGAGGTGGGCGGCCCCTGCTGCGAGGCCGCAATCGGGGTGCCCACGAGGTGGCGCTCCTGGGCCGTCCGGCCGCGCGGGAGTCGGGCCCCCACCTGCAGGCACCTGCGCGGCTCGGCCACCCCGCGCACCCCGCGCACCCAGGAGGAGCCTGTCCCCGAGGCCATCGCGGCGACGGCTTACGCAGGGCAGGTTTTGTTTTCCAACTGCTGCAGCGGAGATGAGGACACAGACGATCAGAAAGAAGAAACCACCCTGCTTCCAAAGGTGGGGAGCCCAGAAAATGGGACGCTGCTCCGTTTCCGTCCCCAAAAGGGAGACGACAGCTCGCAATCCTTCAACACTTCCTGAGCACCTCAATTTATGAAAGGCGGAGCAAGAACAGCCGCGGGCCGTGGGCAGATGAAGGAAAGAAACGTTAGTAACTATTGACCCCTGGAGCCCGGGACAGTGTGGCCCTGCTGCGCTGAGCCTAAGGAGAGCTTCTGGGCCTGCAAATGCAGCTCCCGGGGACCCCGCAAATGCAGCTCCCGGGGACCCCCGCAAATGCAGCTCCCCGGGGACCCCTGCAAATGCAGCTCCCAGGGACTCCCACAAATGCAGCTCCCGGGTACCCCCGCAAATGCAGCTCCCGGACACTCCTGCAAATGCAGCTCCAGACACTCCTGCAAATGCTGCTTCACCGAACCCCTGCAAACCGGTGACAGCTCACGTGGAGTATCCAGGAACACAGCAAATGCTTGGGGATAAGAGGTTACCAGTCAATAATGCTAGAATCCTCCTCAAGAGATAAGCTGTGGCGAGATGAGTTTATTTTACCCAGATTTTATTGACTCTGCCCCAGCACATTCATAAATGATTAGAAAGTCAGTATTCCCCTTAGGTTAGTGAGCAATTCCTAGGGTCATAATTGTAAGTAAGACTTCCGGGAGTTGGCCACTGCTAGGTGATATTTTAATCACTTTATGATCTAATTTCACCCTTGATGGCAACACAGTTCCAACCATGACTCCCATTTTATATACAAGGAAGTCAAGGTACAGAGAATCTAAGTGTCTTGCTCTAGGTCAGGAGATAGCAAGCGGCGGATGCAGGACACTCCCGAGGCAGGGTCGGCCGCAGCCGGAGTGTCTAGCTGCTAACACGGCAGCCCGTCCAAAAACAGTGGCTGCCAGTGAGTTAGAGCTGGTGGCTTGGGCCGAGGACACATCAGACTGCTGCTTGCCACACTGAGTCGGGAACTATTTCCACCTATCCTAACACCCATTTGAGAAGGAGATCTTGAAACTCAGGTTTGTATGAGTAAGACTAGATCACACGACAGGAAAATAATCTGTGGCACAATAAATCAGATTCTTGCTGACGGCCGAGGCATGGTGGCAATTACACTCATCCTTTCATGGGAGAGCAGGGTAACGATTAGTTCCCTTACACTATGTATGGCCAAGGGAACTCCAGGACATCGGGAAGATCTGATTCAAAAAACAAAGTTTGAGGGGGATCCCTGGGTGACTCAGCGGTTTAGCACTTGCCTTCAGGCCAGAGTGTGATCCTGGGGACCCAGGATCGAGTATTGAGTCAGGCTCCCTGCATGGGGCCTGCTTCTCCCTCTGCCTGTGTCTCTGCCTCTCTCTGTGTCTCTCATGAATAAATAAACAAAATCTTTAAAAAAAAAAAGTTTGAGGGTAAAGAGAATTATGAGGAGAATTTCTCACTGTAATCAGTACAGTGTATTCCTAACTGTGGCCAGAATTTTTAAAAGCTAAGTAGAAATACTGCGGAATGGAGTAAGTAAGACCACATAAATTTCAAACCTGGGACAGTGGGCTCATAAAGAAGGGGCTTAGGATGTATTAGGCTCAAAAATAAGAGCCTGGGGTTTGACAATGACTTTCAAGAAAATGAAGAGTGTGCTGCTGTTTTGTTTTCTTTGACTACAGAAGATGAAGAGTTTAATTTACATTGTGGTGGAGATTTAGGTTAGATCTGGGCCCATTTTGTCAATTGGGAAACCGAGGCAGAGATGCCCAGTGATCTTCCCAAGATTTATGCAAATCAACCTTGATAGGTTGAGGATATGCTTTTCTGGATTCCTCATTTTAATGACCTAGAAATAACAAGTCTCGAAACCAATGTGGTTTTCAATTCTTTTGAGGAGGGGAGACTTTATTCAGAACTTAAATGTTGAAACCTGATCCCAGGGGGAGATTGTGCTGGCTAAAAGCTGGCAAGGGACACTGTGCACAGCACCTGTGTGACCTCGTCCACCTGCCACCACCCCTGGTCGCCCTGCCTTCTTGCTGCCTCTGTGCAATCTTGACTCTGAATCACAGTTCGTCATTGGAAAAGTGAAAGGCAGCATTTTCCAGCATTTCCCATCACCTGACTATAAAAGTATTTTAAAAGCCTCTTTGCCTTACAAAAGGAACAACCTACTCTAAAAACATCAGGAAGGCCATTAACTTTGGAATAAAACCCGACAGAGCAACCCCACAGTAATTCTGAATTTTCAAATACCTGTTCAACACTTACTCATAAGGTTCTAGAATCTCCAAAGAGGAACAGAATATACCGAAAATGTGTAACTGACCGTCATGTTGCAGCTTATGCACCAGGAAAAGGTGCTAAAACCGAGATATGATTAAACCCCAGATTTGTTAAGCATGGGTGCTCCTGGTGGGTGCTCAAATATTTGTTGAATGAATGGACAAAAGTTCTAGGGAGGATACTTGACTTGGAGACGCGTGGTAATATATTACCTAATTCTTCTTAAACTGGAGTTTTCAGAAATTATTTTAGCAGATGTGAGGTGGGAGGCTACCAGAGGGAGGCACAATGCAGAATGTGGAAGATGTTAGAACAAAATTAACTGGGAGGAGGCAAATGGCAATGAATGACACCAACTCAGCAACAAGGAAGGACTCCTACAGGGAAGAAGTTATTCGACCGTTTTCTAACAAATGATTCTGCATCTGAATGACTTGCTGAAATCCAGCCTCTAGACCTGAACTGCTGCACCTAGAAGAATTTTAAATACTGCCCACAACCTTGAAATCACGAAACTCCCAGGCTTACATCGCTGCATCCCAAAAGAGAATCAGTCAGTTTAGAAAGCATTTATCAGAAGAAGGATTTTTCCAGGTGCTCTGTTTTCCATTGGTTTCTAGAGAGGTGGTTAATTGATGCGGATGGTAGCTTTCAAGACAATGACAAAGATTGGTGAGAAAAAAAAAAAAAACCCAGTTTGCAAAAACTGCTTTTAATCTTCTTTTTAAATTTTCTTAGGTAATTAATGCCACATGGCAACAAAATGATCACTGACTTTAACTCAAAGAGTAAGTCTTAGTTTCTAAGTTATACTTTGTTCTCCATGCCCTGACCCAGAAGAGGAGAAAAGACTGGTCAAGAAGACTGGTGGGCAAATCTCAACCCTTTGCCCATCGAGAAGACAGACTGAGAGTCAGGAATGTGGTGGAAATGGAATCTTTGACATTCATCCAGGAAGAAACTTTATTTTGCAAAGATGTTAGGAGGTACAGGTTGGTGGCATCTGGAAGCAGCGTGAGTACAAAGAAAAGGGCAAAGGGTAGGCAACAACACAAGACCTGAACAAACCAGCTGATGCCCCTAGAGCTGAGACAGCTCCTTGGAGTCCTGGGGACAGAGTCCTAACATGACAGAGGGGCGCTGGTCTAGAGGAGGCCCCGAGGACTCAGTCCTGCGAGCCACGGGCTCCAGAAATACCTCCTAGGTCCACGAGGGAGCATGACCATGGAGAATGGAAACTGGAAGAAGCAGCTCCTGATGTACATAAAATCCTGTATGGTGTCTCTCGCTGTTTTCTGTCCAAGAAACCCATCCACAGAGAGTTAAAGAATCCCGCTGTTCTACAGAAAAAGCGAAGTTTCTGTCTTGGCCACAATGGGAACTGAAAATAAGTTCCATTTAACACACTGGTTTCCTAAACTCTTAATTCTGTTTCACACAGACTTAAATAAATCCTGTTGTTAATTTCTCACTGTTTTCCTTTTCCTTTTCTTTTTTTTTTGAAGACATGCGTGGAAAGCTTAAGGAGAATTTAAAGGATGACAAAAGGGATGTATAAAAGGTAAGAAAAAACTCTGGTAAGTAGTTAAAGGAAGTAGGATCTTCTTGGTTGTTTAAAGTTAGAAAATGAAAATCGGGCAGCCCGGGTGGCTTAGCGGTTGAGCATCTGCCTTCAGCCCAGGGCGTGATCCTGGGGACCCAGGTTCCAGTCCCACATCGGGCTCCCTGCATGGAGCCTGCTTCTCCCTCTCCCTGTGTCTCTGCTTCTCTCTCTCTCTGTCTCTCATGAGTAAATAAATAAAATCTTTAAAAAAATGAAAATGAAAATCTATTTTCGGGGTTAAAAAGAAAAAGGAAAGTCCATCATTATCAGATAATAGTTTCTGATTTTGTATGTTCATTTTGTATTTTCTAGAGCGCTCTGACCAAGAATCCATTTGTGCATCAGGACCCCCTTACGGGTAGATCATTCCACCAGTTTTATGAATGAGCAAGATGGCAAATTACAGAGGACTCTAGCCCAGGGTTCCAGATTTCTCTCCTCACCTGAGTCCTTTCTGACCCAGGGACTAAACTGAAATGTGATGCCCAAGGCCATTTGTTCCAAGGGGAGAAGGACAAGACAGATTTTGATAAAATAATACAGCAGGATGGAATACGATACTGATGCAACGAAGTACCAGCTACTGTACTTCGTGCTGAGGGAATGAGGGGGGGCCACAGGGAACACAAGGGCCTGGCCTAATCAAATAGAGCATTCTCTGTCTTGCCTTGGCTGCCGGCTTGGGAAACCTGAGTTTGCGAACAAACATTGGTTTGTCCCTGGTGGATTTTTGGGATTTTTTTAGCCTGGATGTGCAGAGGTCCATGGGAAGTGGTATGGACAACCAGAAGCAACCGGGCGCTCATCAGTAAAGCTGAGACTAACATAAAAACCGGTGTAGCTGTTGGTTACCTTCCCAGTCGGGGCCCTTATGAAACTATTTGCCAGGTAGAAGCAGGAGACAATGCGCTTGTCATTACACAGAAATAGTTCATAGCTGCCAGCTTCTCACGTTGCTACTAAATTCCCTCTTCTTGGTTCCAGTGTCCCCATCGACACACCCACTGGCAGGAGACGGGAGCCTCATTGTACTTCGGGGATGCTGAGCAGGGGGCCAGCACCCTCATCCACCTGTTGGGGGGAAGTCTGGGGTCTCCTGACCTTTCACCACAGACAGCACTAGCTCCAGCTCCCACCACGGCCAGCTGGGGAGGCTGGTACGGGAGCCTTGCTCTCACCGTCTGAATGCGGGAGGTGCCCCCCTGGCTGTCAGAGGGGAGCCAGCACTCTGCCCCCTAAAACCATACAAATCCTTTGTTCAAGGGACACAGAATAGACTCTGGGACAAAAGTAACTTTTCTAAGGAAAGATTTAGAAATAGAAAAAATGTTGTCAGGGTTGGCATAGGATATTCTCGTGCTTTTGAGTCAGAAGTAGCTTTGTACATTTTGCTTTCAAGCTGTCTGCACCCCAAGAGTTGGCTGACAAGATCAGGGGTTAGAGCATACGCTGGGGAGCCAGCAGCCCGGGTGTGCAACCTGCTTCCACCACCTGCTATCTGTGTCATTTCAGGCAGATTATTTCATCTCCCGAGGCTTCAATTTCCCCATCTGTAAAGCTGGGATAATGACAGTCTCTTAAAAGGTTCAAGTGAGGGGTAAATGATTTTATATTTGAAAACTGCTTAGAACAGTGCCTGACACAAGAGCAAGCGATAAAAGAGACAACAACAAAAAAACAAACAAAACACTGGAAGCCTTGTCATTCGGAATGCACCCCCATAGAGGAAAAGGACACTTCCTTCTAAGTGGGGGGTGATGTCTTCAAGTTGCCTCTAAAGACCATGTGCTCTGTAGCATAATCAGAACAGCCTCAGACCCCAGAGATCATTCCTCTGGCATGTAGTGGCACGTCCCCCCAGCTCAGTGCCAGCTACATATCTTCCTGGGATGAAGGGAAATCTCCTCAAGCAGCAGTAAGGACCTGGGGCAGAGTGGCCTGTAAAGTCCTGGCCCCTTCAGGAGTGCGAGGACAGGAAGCAGCCACACAACACAGACAGTGGTGTGGTCCAGGGAGGCATGCTTTCTCCGGCAAAGAGCTCAAAGAACAGGCACCTGTCCTCTGAAGACAGCCTCACAAGTGGAAGGGGAGCGGTGACTCAAGAGCAGAAACCAAGCAGCGAGTGTGGATGGGAAAGATGCCCAGGGCAGCCTGGCAGGGCCAGGTAGAGATGAGCAGGG
The DNA here is from genome assembly GCF_011100685.1 of Canis lupus familiaris. NCBI lineage: Eukaryota > Metazoa > Chordata > Mammalia > Carnivora > Canidae > Canis > Canis lupus. The sequence goes on from NC_049224.1 coordinate 26,203,058, forward strand.
GCTGAGCCCAAGGGCAGGCCAGGGCTGGAAGCCAGCTGAGCACTGTCAGTAGGGTCGCCAGGACCTGCCTATTCCATGGCTGGATCTTTTCTTTTTTTAAAAATTATTATTATTATTTTTTTTTATGGCTGGATCTTTCTTACCTGTTTCATTCTCCCACCCACATTGAAAGTCTGTACTATGCTCATCCTTGGCCCAACCTCCATTTCAGATTTGGAACAAAGCATAAATCTGAACTTAGTGCTCTAATTTGATGCCAGATTTAGTGTCTTACTACGCAATGCCAAAAAATTAAAAAATTTAAAAAGGGCACTCTGTCACCTGTCAAAATAACTAACAGAAGAGGTGAACTACATAAACTCCCGTTTTAGGACACCGTGATCCCTGAGGTCTTTGAACACACATAGTCCCTGGCACCCCGGCAACACCCACTTTCCCATCTCTGTTAGTCAACAGGGCATGATCCCACTGGACCACCCACTGGAGGCTGCAGGCTCGAAGCTCAAACACAAGGACACTCACTGGGACATTCCCTACTGGGAAAGAGATTTTGCTTTCAAGCTCTCTGCACCCCAAGAGTTGAGATTTGAGATTTATAATCTTCTTGAGATCATATTCTTTGAGATTTATAATCCCAACACCAATGTTACTTAGAAGTTCTGCTCTACCTACAGACCCAATACAGGTGTGTCCCTCTTTGGCAGGCTTATTGCAAGGGCCGAGTAGAGATGGATGACCTGTAACTTCCTGTTTCAGAGGGATGGGGCAATGCACGAGAGAGGGGTTGTTCTGAGCTGGATGTCGGGGAGCCGGGTCGGCTCACTGCTGTACTTCTGAGAGGTCTAGAGCTGTACAGTTATGCTGTAGTCTCTAGCCACATGTGGCCAGTTAAACTTCATTAAATTAAATAACATTAATTTGGCACTACAGATACTGAATGTTCCCACCAGTATAAATGGTTCACTGGGGTCAGTGGAAATGGAACCTTTCTGAGACCTCATCCCTCCACTGGTCAAATCGGGGGGAACAACATTTGCCTGGGTTTCGGCCTGTGGCTCTGCCGAAGGCAGCCATCTGTCATGTCCTGAGGATCCGTCTCTAACAGTGACTCTTGTAGGTCCTACTTCATGTAATCCTCAAAATCAGTAGTAGAAAGACATGACCTCATCCACACTCAGATAGAAGGAGAAATGGAGAGCCTAGAGGAGCTTTGCTCGGCCACACGGCTAATAAACAGGGAGGGGATTTCAATTCAGATAACTTTGACCCGAAGCCTGTGCTCCCCACCACGGCCCCACTGCTTTTCCAGCAGGCTTCTGAAGGCCCCTCTGCTCCGACATCCATGCTACCCGGACACAGTGGCCCAAGGTCAGAACCTACCGGGAGTTTTGGAGGTGTGAAAGCTTTCACCTCAACTACTATGCATGGCTCCACAGTGGAGCTGTGAGAGCTGCTAATTCTTGTCTTATACCCCAAACTACATTTATTTCTTCAATGTGTTCAGGAAGTGTTACAGAATATGGATTCTAACGAAAAAGACTGTAGGATCTGTGTGCATTTTTACATTTTACATGATAAAGCATATATAAAGCCCTCGTTAAAAATAAAAAAAAAAAAAGCCCTCGTAATTGGAAAAGTATGTATGTATGTAAAAAGTATCATCCAGAGTGTTAAAAGAGCAAACCAGGGAAAACGAGTATAATTAGCAGATAAAAGGTTTTATCCTTAATATAGAAATAGTACATAATATCATAAGATCAACACTAAAACTAGCAGAAGATTGGGCAGTGCCCAGGAAGAGGGGCATGGGCTGGGAGGGGCCTCTTGGGTGCTATCCCATCCTGATCAGGGTGGTAGGTGTACAGGTGTGGTCAAAGGTAAAAAGTCGCTGAGCCACACCCTAAGTTTAGTGCCCTTTCTATGAAGAATGTGATCTCCAGGTAAAATGCAACAAAGCATCTAAACTGAAATATAAACTCCAGAGTTCTTCAGCAGCAGCTAAATGTGGGCTCTCTCTGTCCCCCAGACCATGAATGAAGGAGGACTGAAGTGAGTTAGAAACCTAACAGCTGAGTTATTTTGATACAGTCTGTGAAGCTGCTCTCCTGAGATGACCTGCACTTCCTGTATCACAAACAGTGACGTCATCGTCAAGCAGTGGTACTGTTTTTCACTGATCACAGTAAACTGCTCTGTCCACCATCCTTCTCCACCCCGCATATATTTTGGGCAAGCACTGAAGTCTTTGAGAACCTTTAGGTATGAGACTTCTCTCTTCAATCAAAATGTCCAGTCCAGTACATTAATCAAAGTTCCAGTTCAGTCCAGAATAAGACATTTCCTTCCTGGCATAGCTGGGCCTGCCCTCAGCCTGGCAGTCTACCTAAAGGCCCCTGTTCTTTCCCCAACACCTCCTCTCCGCTTCTCGCCTTCCTTTTCTCTTCTTTTCTTTTCTTTTTTCTTTTCTTTTCTTTCCTTTTCCTTTCAATATTTTATTTATTTGACAGAGAGAGTGAGAGAGAGAGAGAGAGAGCACAAACGGGGGGAGGGGCAGAGGGAGAGGGAGAAGCAGACTCCCTATGGGGCAGGGAGCCGACCCAGGGCTCCACCCCAGGACCCAGGACCTGATCCAAAGGCAGACACTTAACTGACCGGCCTACCCAGGCCACTCCTCGCTTTCCCTTCTTGCTTCCACTGTCCAGCATATAGAACATCACCTGACATGCTGGGGCAGGCGGAGCCAAGCTCGGCTCTGGATATAGCAGATGGACAGTGGCTAAGTCTTGAGGGGCACCTGGTGGGATTTTGGGAGTTCTCTCCACGGGAGACGTAAGGCCAGTACCCCTGACTCAGGCAATGTCTGGATCCTTTCACACTCACATCTGCCCTGTGTCTGGCACACTCCAGTGCTCAATTCTTGTTAGTGAATGAATGAAGGAGGTGAGGGAAAAGAGAGGAAGTAGCAACGTTTCCTTCATAAACTCCTTTAGGAAGGAGATTTTCATGTGAATTGGTCAGTTTTATCTGATCTCATGCTTTTAAAACATTCCCCTTAACCTACAGTTAAGAAAATGAGTGACCATTTCATTCTGGTCACTTGTCCCTCAGACAGTAACCCAGGGTCTGATGGAGCAGGCTGTAGCCTGTGGACACAGCTGCAGGCTCCTTTATTAGTGCCACTCCACGGTATGTAAAATCCCTCGAACAATCGGGACAGAAGAATCTTTCCAGAATCAGTGGGTCTATAAGGCAATTCGGGAAAATCAAAATTGCTATAGATTGTACGCACCAGGCCTCTCACAGACACTCGAGTGTCAGCCTCAAAGCCCCTCCCTCTCCCATCTGTGCACAGAGGACAAAGCAGTCCTGGGAGCATGGGGTTAAAAGCACTGCAGGCCCCAAAACCTATAGACACCCTGGAATTGTGCAAATGTCCACACACGTCTCCTGCTAGGAGACACTGGAGCTGTGTGTGGACACCTAACAAAAATACTTCCTTCTCTCTGATTTTCTGAACACACAGCGCTGAGTTCTGGTCCCTCAGTGGCCTTAGTTCTGTCCTGGCTGACTTTGCATATTTTAAATGCTAGAGAATGAGCAACAGCAACATTAACCTGTAAACTCTATTTGATAACTTTTCCTGGGCATCTCCCATGAACCCTGCATTGCAGAGCCCTGAGGAAGCAGACACAACGATGAAGGAGACACATCCCATCTACAGGGAATTAAGAGCTCCTTGTAGGGGGAGGAAATGTTCATCTCCTATCCTTAGCTGGAAGGGAAAGTTGGTCACACCCACCCACAGTGTACTTTATGTCTTTCCTGCTTCTCGATTCAATGTTGCCTTTAAACCTCTTTACTACATCCTCGGGGGAGGCAAGAGATGGAGGGTTGTTCTCATTCTCAGAAGAGAATATTAACACCCAGTGAGGCCAAGGGACCAAATCAGCCCCCACAGAAGATATAGTGACAGAGCTCGAAGAAGAACTCGTGTATCCCGACTCTACTAACCCACAGACAAAACATGTGGGAGACACCCAGGGAAGACTTGTGGCTTCACTTTCATCAAGAAAGGCAACACATGAGTGAAAAAGCAAAACAAAATGAGGAGAAACTAGGGCAGAACATGTAACGGATGAAAAATTTTAGAATCAGAATAAAAAACCACAATATTCTAGCCTTGCCAAATACTTACTAAAGGAAAGGCTAGAAGATTCCAGAAAGGCATTCTAGTACACACTGCAGGGAAGGAGTTGAGGGTGACATCCTAGGGAAATTTTATTTCTCTGGAGAACCAACACTCATAATACTGTAACTCTCTCCCGAATGAAGTTCAGGGTCGTATCTGCCAATATTAGTTATCCTTGATGAGATAGGAAATGATGAAAAAATTCTATTGTTCAAGCCCTTCATATTTTGTATATCATAATTGTTTTGTATATCTTATATAATGATTTTACATAAAATTGTAAGGTACTTCTGAAAGAAATTGAGGAAAACACAAAGAGATGGAAAAATATTCCATGCTCATGGATTGGAAGAATTAATATTGTGAAAATGTCAATGCTACCCAGGGCAATTTACACATTCAGTGCAATCCCTTTCAAAATACCATGGACTTTCTTCACAGAGTTGGAACAAATAATCTAAAGATTTGTGTGGAATCAAAAAAGACCCTGAATAGTCAGGGGAATACTGAAAAAGAAAACCAGAGCCAGGGGCATCCCAATGCCAGATTTCAGGTTGTACTACAAAGCTGTGGTCATCAAGACAGTGTGGTACTGGCCCAAAAACAGACACAGAGATCAATGGAACAGAATAGAGAACCCAGAAATGGGCCCTAAACTCTATGGTCAACTAATATTCAACAAAGCAGGAAAGACTATCCACTGGAAAAAGGACAGCCTCTTCAATAAGTGGTGCTGGGAAAATTGGACATCCACATGCAGAAGAATGAAACTAGACCACTCTCTTACACCACACACAAAGATAAATTCAAAATGGATGAAAGATCTAAATGTGAGACAAGATACCATCAAAATCCTAGAGGAGAACACAGGCAACACCCTTTTTGAACTCGGCCACAGCAACTTCTTGCAAGATACATCCACGAAGGCAAAAGAAACAAAAGCAAAAATGAACTATTGGGACTTCATCAAGATCAAAAGCTTCTGCACAGCAAAAGAAAGAGTCAAAAAACTAAAAGACAGCCTACAGAATGGGAGAAGATATTTGCAAATGATCTATCCGATAAAGGGCTAGTATCCAAGATCTATAAAGAACTTATGAAACTCAACAGCAAAGAAACAAACAATCCAATCATGAAATGGGCAGAAGACATGAACAGAAATCTCACAGATGAAGACACAGACATGGCCAACAAGCACATGAGGAAATGCTCCGCATCACTTGCCATCAGGGAAATACAAATCAAAACCACAATGAGATACCACCTCACACCAGTGAAAATGGGGAAAATTAACAAGATAGGAAACAACACATGTTGGAGAGGATGCGGAGAAAGGGGAACCTTCCTGCACTGTTGGTGGGAATGTGAACTGGTGCAGCCACTCTGGAAAACTGTGTGGAGCTTCCTCAAAGAGTTAAAAATAGACCTGCCCTACGACCCAGCAATTGCACTGCTGGGGATTTACCCCAAAGATACAGATGCAGTGAAACGCCGGGACACCTGCACCCCGATGTTTCTAGCAGCAATGGCCACAATAGCCAAACTGTGGAAGGAGCCTCGGTGTCCATCGACAGATGATGGATAAAGAAGCTGTGGTTTATGTATACAGTGGAATATTATTCAGCCATTAGAAATGACAAATACCCACCATTTGCTTCGACGTGGATGGACCTGGAGGGTATTATGCTGAGTGAAGTAAGTCAATCGGAGAAGGACAAACATTATATAGTTTCTTCATACGGGGAATATAAGAAATAGTGAAAGGGTTTAAAGGGGAAAGGAGAGAAAATGAGTGGGAAATATTAGTGAGGGGGACAGAACATGAGAGACTCCTAACTCTGGGAAATGAACAAGGGGTGGTGGAAGGGGAGGTGGGCAGGGTGACAGGGTGACTAGGTGACGGGCACTGAGTGGGGCACTTGATGAGATGAGCACTGGGTGTTATGCTGTATGTTCACATATTGAACTCCAATGAAAAAAATATACAAAAAATGTTTTTAATTGTCTCAGGATGGAAGACTAGATGTCTGAGCAATTTGTACCATCCACGTCTGTCCCCAACATAGGGAGGGTCTGAGAAGCTGGGTTTCTCAGCATGGGCCCCCTAAGCGGATGACGAAGTGCCTCCCCACATCCAAGCACACCTTAAGTAACAGGCAGCGAAGTATCTCAACTGTCTGAACAACAGCAAACACTTAGGGTCTTTCAAGATTACAGCTAAAGGCCCCAGAACACACTGAATAACGAGACCCTTGCTTTCATATCAATCCACTTTCTGTTCCGGGGACTTGCTGCTTTTCTTTCTAATCCCGGCTGGATGCATGTATCCATGCAGCCAGTCAAGCCAGATGATCACACCTGCCTGCACATCTCTATCGTACAAGCAAGGGATTCAGCCCACCCATCTCCCCATCCATGAGCTCTCTTCACCCAAAGTAAAGTAAGCCCAGCATATCGTAAATTGGTTCACGACTCTTTTCCTAGCCACTGCAAGGGTTCTATGCAAATTGGGAGGGATTCCTGTTTCAGATCATTAGAAAAAGAGGGCACTGGGGAGGGAGGGAAAGGAGGTGAGGCTGACAGGGAAGCAAGATTAGAGGTTTCAGAGAAGATTTGCAGATAGGAGGGGGCTGGGCTTGCACTTGCAGCAGGGGAGACAATCGAGGGGCACCTGCTAAGCCTTGTGTACTGAAACTACTCTGCACCTCTGAAGCCACTGGAGCCCTGGGAATCAAAAGCCAGAGGGGAATGGGACAGTCAGACACAGGAGAAACCTCATTATCATGCACCTGCAATGAGGCAAGCGGGACCTACAAGCAGCTCCCTCAGATTATGAGGAAGAGAGATGAGACATTTTCCATGGGCTCAGGATGGTTTCAGAATTTGAGTCATAGGGGATCCATTTTTCTTTATTCAAGAGGTGTAAGATAAAATTTTTACATCCTATATTTAACATGCTACCTTCATTTTTATTTTAATTTACATTTAAGAACTGTCATGGGCTAACTGATGGTGAGGCCCAAATCCCACTTTTCCCAATTAGTGTATTCTCCTTGCACAGGGATTCCAGGACTCTGGCTCTCTCATGGACTGTTGTTACCAAGGGCCGTGCTGCAGATCCGCGACAGATCTGAGAATATAATGAAGGGAGACCCGGGAACGCCTCCTTTCCCTTTTTCTTTATTAATTAGCATTTTACTCACACTTTATATGATTAACATGTTCTCATCTGAGCCATGCAGGGTCCCCTTCCCTCTCTTGAAAACTCTCCTGGCAGGTGCTAGCCACCACATGTGCGCCAGAGCCCCCCCTTTATTTGGCAGTGGGTCACAAAAGGACAATACATGTCTCAAGCCAATGAAGCGAAGGACGCTCAAGCCAATGAAGTGAAGGACGTCCTTTATTTTGTGAAATTATGAAATGGGTGTAAATTTTACGAACATATACTGAAAACACACAAACAATTATCAAGTAGGTGTCCCGTCAGCATGATGCAATTTAAAAAAAGAATATTAGGAACCAGAACATCAAAGGCATGAAGCTACATACCTTCTAAATCAGCCTGAGAAAATACTTCCAGACCAGACACCAGACTGCTCTAATCTCCAAGGGCACCTGCTGTTTACCTGAGGGGTATGAGTACCTTCTGCTTACCCCCAGCACGGCCACACTTGGCGCAATCCCACCTATGGTGACAGCCCTATGAAGAGCACTCCCTGGGTGGCACAGGCCAGCGCTTCCAGCACCCACAGCCGGGGGCTGCTGCCTCATAAGATCAGGAAAGAGAGGAGCCCTGCTTCACCTCGCGTCATGCCAGATAGGAGACAGTGGATATTTGGCAAACAGGCACATGTTTACTTTGATCCAAAGGTCTATCCCATTTCTTCCCTTTCTGTTCTCATTCCAAGGTTTCTCTAACTCTAAGACTCAGAAGGCATTTTACAAATATAACAACTTAGAAACTTGGTTTTTTAAAAAAATAATCCTTGAAAGTCATTAGCAATGCCAATAAATTACCTGTGCGTGCTTTGAGACCCAGTGACGGAGGACATTCAGGACTCGATTGGTGGCTGTTCTTCGAATAATAAACTCTTTGTCACATGTCCTCTCAGTGTTGTTAAATCCTTAGGAAAAGAATAAACACATGCATCACCATTATTTTTTTTTTAAAGATTTATTTATTATGACAGAGAGAGAGAGAGAGAGAGGCAGAGACACAGGCATAGGGAGAAGCAGCTCCATGCCGGGAGCCCGATGTGGGACTCGATCCTGGGTCCCGGGATCAGAGCCTGAGCGGAAGGCAGATGCTCAACCACTGAGCCACCCTGGCATCCCCACACACATATATTAAAGCCAATCCCTAGGAATCTGGAAAAGGTCACTTATCTTAGGACATTGGTTAGTGGACACTCACAAATACACCTTGGCAGAGAGGTATGAATGGCTTCAGACCGTTGTGAATTCTGCTTACTTACCTATTATACCCTCAACAGTGAGGCTACCACACAGATACAGGTGCAATTAAATGAATTATGTGCACACATTTATTAAAGGCCACTGGTGAAAGCTAACACTGATGTAATGACATTTCATTTACGCCTGCCTTGTTCTAGAACATAAAGCTAAAGAAAGTTTTAACAAATCATTTAAGTGAACATTAGTTTATACTTTTGCCCCAAAGTCATTACACAACCAATAACATTTTCTTTTCTTTTCTTTTCTTTCTTTTTTTGGTAAAGATTTTATTTATTTATTCATGAGAGAGACAGAGAGAGAGAGAGGCAGAGACACAGACAGAGGGAGAAGCAGGCTCCATGCCAGGAGCCTGACGTGGGACTCAATCCCGGGTCTCCAGGATCACGCCCTGGGCTGAAGGCAGACACTCAGCTGCTGAGCCACCCAGGGATCCCAATAACATTTTCAGTATTTTAGATGGATTAGCTCATATCTTGCCTCATAGATGAGACAAATAGCTTATTATGCACCCACTTTTAGAGAAGCAGGACAGCGTAGTGGTTAAGAACATGAACTCCATGAACAGCCAGACTGGGTTCAAATCCCTGTTGTTCTACCTTGGCAAGTGGTGGCCTCTCTGTCACTGACTGGTCTCCTCATGTCCTGCATAAGCTAATATGCACCTACCCCACAGAGTTACCATGGAGACTAAGTTAGTTAATACAGATTAAGCATTTAGAATGGCACTTGGTACAATAGTGAGAGCTCAATAAATGCTTGCTCTTAGGACATACACTTCAGTGTTGGTTGAGTGTCTTTGGTTCCTCTCTTTGCCAGTATAGGTCTCTTTTTCTTGGCCACCTTTTCACTCTCAAGAAACTATTTAAGTTTTTTTCTATTGAGTCTCTGTTTTAAAAATGTTTACCTTCCCATCATAATTAAGTGACATGTTTCCTTTAAAAATGAATGCAAGCCTTATATAACTTCACTGGCAAACTTCTTGAAAGTTGTCTAAACTCATCTAATTCCATGTCCTCATCTTCTATATGCTCTACACCCTACTCCAAGCTTCTCACCCCATTTTGCCACCCAAACAGCTCCTGATAAGGTCACTAGTAACCTGCATGTCCCTATATCCAAGCGATATCCATCATCTCCCCATTGGAAAGCTCATCTGATGGACACCTATAAGCAAATCCTTATGTATTTATATCCCCAAATCTCTTCTCTGAGCTCTGGATCCATACATCCAACTGCTTCTTGATATTTTCCTCTTAAATATTTCAAAACCCTCAGACCCAATCTGTAAAAGAAGAAAAAGCCATGGCCTTTCCACCAAACATTGACCTTATCCAGTGTTCCCTATCTCATTAAAGGAACATCACTAGCCATCCACTTATATACGCTAGAAACTTTGGAATTGTCCCTGGCCCATCACTCGGCTTCTTCCTAATAATTTTATCTGGTAAGTAAATCTCAAATCTGTCCATACCTTCAACTCTACAAAGCCAAAATTGACCTTGAGCTACCAGCAACTCTCAATCTGGTCTACTGACAATAGTCCTGTAACTGGTCTCCTTTGTCATTCTTGCTTCCTCAGCTCTGTTCTCCTCCCTCAAATGAGAAAGATCTTTTCCAAAGCCAAATTATATGTATCATTCCCCCTTCTAAAGCCCTTCAATGACACTTATGATAAACAGAAAAATTCCTTAACACAGCCCACAGGGTCTTTCACAGTTAGACTCCTAGCTCCTTCTCAGCCTTTTCTGGAACCATATTCTTCTCACTTCTCCTCTTTTATCTCACCACCCTTCTTTAAGTCCTTCATCCACACTCCAGGGCCTTTATACATACTGCCCTGGACCTGACACATTTATCGCTCCCCTTTTCACTCAGTGAAAGCTCTTGTTGTTTATTTCACTTCCCCAGTTGAGCCTGAGTTGAACAAAATCAACGGATCTCACAGCACCATGCACATTTATTTTCTGGTATTTGTTACATGTGCAATTTTACATTTATTTATGTAGCTAGGGATTGGGTATGTTTTTGCTGAGCACAACAAGCACATATCTGGCGTGTAGCAATGCTGTACATGGTATATATCTGCTGAATAAATGAATGAAAGCCTGGAAAGCACAAATTTACTAAAAACATAGTGAATGTGATTTGAACGTAAAGATGATGGAGTAAAAGACTAAATGAACAGTCCTCAGTGCTTATGAATGAGTTAGACCAAAAAAGATCTATGAACTTTTTGAGCGCAGAGGCCCCCTTTCCATATTGCTCTTTGGATGTCGACAGTCATCTTCTACCTTTTAGTGTACACTGTCAGAGGACAGTGATGATGTGATCTTGGCAGAATAGATACTTTTTAAAAAATCTGTTACTATTAAAAGCTTATAAATTCTGGGTAAAATACAATACATATCTTTTAAAGCGCATAGCTGAGTTCTCAAGAAAATAAGGAATTTTCTAGGGTCAAACACACAGAGATCTGAACCAGAACCAAGCCTCTGAACTGATGCTAGCCGCCCCAAGAGGAAAGCAGCTCACCAGTCTGGGTAACACAGGATTTAGATTGTAAATCCATGTGGTTCAGGAGAAGAAGCTTCAGGACCTTCATGAAGTATGGGTGAGAGAATGTCAATTGAAACTCCCACATAAAGCTAGAACTCACAAAAAACCAGTCTGTCTGTGAAAGAGTAGATTAGGAGGAAAAGTGCTCTAAGTGCACAGGAGACAGTGAAGAAGCTTATCTGTCTCAGCCTGAATCTCAGTGGCAGTGGGGAAAAAAGCCTCCCTGAGAACTCACAGCCAACAGCCCACTTTATGTAGATTTGAAGCTCATATTAAGCCCCTATTGGGTGGTCTGTCTCTAAATGTGAAGCTACAAAGTGGCCCAGGCCAGTGATAATCCTGAGACCCCTGACAAAAGTATACACAAAACCTCTCTGGAGGGACAGAAACTCAACCTCAGCCTGTAGTGGATTATCAGAAATCAATCAATCAATCCCCAAAGAAAAATTCACAATCCAAAATTACAAAACACTCAAACTCTCTGTCATGAACACTCTGTCACGAACACAGATCAGTAGAAACAGGGATGAGGAACTCCCCACCCCACCCCTCCACCATTACCAAGAATTCCAGGTACCAGTACTATCATATAGATCCAGTTTAAACATCCTAAAATTAAAACGTTTACAAAGACTAATGATATAAAAGTGGGAACTGAAAACATGATAAAAGAATAAAAAATTTTTAAAGTCAGATTTTACAAGAACCACATAAAACTTCTTCAAGCTAATATAATTGTTCTTTCAAATATTGTTAGAAAAATAGATGAGTTGAAATAAGAAACTCAAAGGATAGATAAATACTGATTAGATAGACCTCACTGAATAAACAAACAATAAAGTGGAAAGAGATTTTAAAAAGATTTCAGCAAAGTACTCAAATGCAGCACAAGCAGTTAAAGAGAGAAAGCAGAAAAAAGGGTATTAAAAGACATGGAGGAAAGAGAAGTTCCAACAAAAAATCAGAAGGACAATATAGGAAAAGAATTGTTCTAGACTCGATGGAAGACATGAATCTTCAGGCTCAGGAACTGCAATGAATCCTAAGCAGGATAGATAAAATGAAAACCACACCCAGAAAAACTGCAAAATGATGGAACTCCCAGACAAAGATACCACTGAAGCAACTGGTGAGGATATATTGATGATCTATAAAGGGAAAGGCAGGTGAAAAGGATAGGAAATGGTATGGGGAATGAGTGAAGTAGATGGGAAGGCTCAGATCAACCATACTAGAGACTTCAACTGGAGTGAGAGCTGGGGAATAATAAGGCACCATCATGTTGCTAGAGGATGAAAGCCAAAAGCTCTTGGAACACTGAAAAAGGGTAATGGGGCAGGGCCCCCCACCTGCATATATAAGGATGACCAATTAATGAGATGAGAACAGAAGATGGGAGTGAGGAAGGAACAGAAATATCAAAATCAAAGTGAAATGTTAAGAAAGAAAAGCTATTTTAACAGAGCTGCTGCTACTCCTTTAATGTACTTTGGAAAAAGCATCTCTCTCTACTGGTCTCTTTGTGGCTGTGTTAGGGGTGGGTGGCAGAGCAATTTATTTTCAAAGACAGGCAAAATAAAAGGCAAGGAACATTCTTCTGCTCTCCAAGTTATTTAGTGTCACACATTAAAAGTCCACTTAAGGGATTTTCTTTATAAAATTTCAAATATTTACATAAATTCAAATCTCAATCTCTATTACCATTTAGGTTAGGATTTGATTACACTGTTTGGATGTTCTTCATACCTCCTTCTAATTACCACATTATTTATCTTTTCTGTAGAGATCATAGCTTGGTAAGTTCTCAGTATCCCTGCTGCTTGGGGCTTATCACCTGCTGCCACTTGTAGTACTCAACATTCTCTTGGAAAGTGACCAGGTACTCACTTAAGCAATCTCCAGCAACAAAAATGGGCACTTGGGGCAGCTGGAGCAATCTACAGCTAGTAGGAAAAATGACTAGGATAGCAGGACCAGCCACAGGCAGGACCGCCCTTCCAAGTGCTGCAGGAATGTGGAGAACTAGGGAGGAAAGGCTCCAAAGACCCACATTCCTCTGTGCCCTTCCCAAGGCAGGCCAGCCCTATATGGTTCCAGGACGAACAAGAAGTAAAGTCCAGAGCAAATTACTGGACCTCTCTGTGGCTCAGTTTCCTAACTTGTAAAATGGGCAGGATAAACCACATAAAGTTATGTTAAATATTAAATAATTCTTGTAAAACAAAGTACTCAATGAAATCATATTTATTATAATTATGTTCGCACCTCGAGGTGGCTTCATCCATCCACCGCCCTGATCCAGTGGCCCTTACTAAATACCTTTGACAGAAAGCTAGTTATAAGCACATGTGAAAGCAGTAAGGATGTGATGGACATCAACTTATTTCCTTCCTGAAGAGCCTTTCTCACTGCTTGATCAACAGATGGAGACCTTTGATTTTCTAGAGAAATACTCTCTCAATTCTATTTAAACCAGCAACAATTTAGAAATTCCCTAAACCAGATACATGAACCATATTTCTGAGGGGCATACCTGTAGCAAATGCTGATAGATTAAGTTTTATAAAAGGAGCTACTGCTTATTCATGAACTGAAATTAATGCCTTAACTGGGTTCCCATGTGCTCTCACCTAATCAGATATGCTTGTCTCCCATTTTTCACAGACTTTAAAGCTATGTGATCAGAGTAACAGTTTTCCATCACCCATCAGATTTTCTCCTTATTTTAAGCCACCATCTAAATTGGGGGCTGCTTGGGCACTATTTATTTCTGAATTTAAGCATGAACTACACAGCTCATTGGTGACAACATCCATGTGGAAGCCATTCTATCCTAGAATCACAGATCCACCCCCAAGGAGTTCTTGTGCCATTCTTTGGAATAGCAAATAGAAAATCTCCGCAGGGCTTTATATATCTTTCACTTGTCAAGTGTGACAGCACAATGAAACCACATATACCAGGAGAGTTTCTTTTATAAATACATACATCTGGAGCACCAGCATCTCAAGATTCCCGTCTTTCCAATTTTTGTAAATTCTTCTTCATTTGTAGGCACTGGTCAAAATAACTAATGTGAGCAACAAAAGCCATCTGGGAAAGTGCTAAGAACCAAACCCCCATTCATGTGAATTTAAGAATGAGATTCAACTTTATGGTCCCTCCCCCAGATATCTTGTGAGCCACGCCATCCCTCATAGCAACTGACAGATGTGACACCTCTCTCATTAAATGGACACTCCGTGGTGAAGGGATTTCATTTCAAGCATCTTTGTAGGCCCTCCAGGTTGGCACACAGGCACTCAGCAGTTAACTTTTCTTAATAAAAATCGCATCACTCCCTCCAGAAACTATTTGATAGTGTCTGCAGGTGCTTTATATCTGAAGTTAAGGCATCCTTTCACTGTATTACTGTGATGACCACACATTTGAAATCTATCACAACCAGACCATACAATAAAGTAGTGGGGAGGGAGACAAGGAAGTTGAAAAATAGGGGGGGAAAAGGGAAAGTTTCATTTTATTCTTCAAATGGTATGACGCTCAGCCAACTTCATTGCCTACTATGTAAGAGGCAAGCAAAATAATGTTAGATGGAAATAAGATTACACATAGGTGGATCATGGGTCAGTCCAGTAAGAGCTACCCTGAGGCTCCAGAGGACAAACTATAAAAGTCAAGAAGTTCTTGAGCATACTCATTTTAACATCAGAAGTAGATCACCCAGAATTGGACTGTGGAGCTCTTATTAATTTCAGCAAAGTATCTTTAAGCCATCCTTCAGAATTGGTGAGGAAAGTTAGAGTACATTCACAAAGAGCTGAAAACCACAGAGGTTATAATGTTTTTTTTGTTTGTTTGGTTTTTTGTTTTTTGTTTTTTTTTTTTTTAGAGGTTATAATGTTATCAGTGGTCCATGGTGGTGGGCTGCCCAGGAGAAAAAGTAAATGCTAACTATTGGTTACTTTATATCCAGGACCTCTTTCTTGTGTTTTTATCCCCACTATCCAGCACTGCTGGTCTTAATAAATTTAAGCTTGTTGAATAACTGCAATGTGATCATTTTAATGTCCACATCAGTGAGGGAATTAAGAAAAGTCTATCAATGATCATCATTTTTCACTTTATACAAATAAAGCTCGATCTCTCCAATAACATCAATGTTATCAATATGCTTTGCATAATCTAGTAAATATTGTTCAAAAAATGTCATATAATTGGTTTGTATACCTCCATGCAGGTTTAAACCACCTGCATGAATCTTCCAGAAATCCTGGGTAACTGTGTTCCTTACTCTGAAACATGTCTGCAGGAACAAGCAAAGGATGCTTCTTCTCCTACTGTGCCCCCCTTTGCTTCTGTCACCAAATACTCTCCCCACTCTGTGCCCAATCCTCCAATTTTTCCACCACTACCTCATCCCTTGGTTCTTGGTCTGTGCTCCAGATGATTCCATTCAGTTCTCACTCCCTCAGGGACATAACTCTGTCTCATGGTTTTTCTATGCCCTCCAACCTGACACCTCCGGTTCCTGTATGCCCCCAAATCCCTCATTTCAAGACTCTTATGAGAGATTTCCACCTAATGACACATTCTACCCTAATAAGAAGTACACCCAAAAATTCAATGTATGTTTCTTGCTCTCAAGTTCCTCCCCATCTTAACTTTCCTATTGAGTTAATGGGATAACCACAGTTTCAGCTTCTCAGGTGGGAAAATCTCACTCTTCTCTGTCTCTCCTTTGTTTTTCCCATTCAGTCAACAACTACTGTTAACTTTTTGGTAGCATCTGTCAGATTTATCCCCTTTTCTCCACTCTTCTGCCACAATGCTAAGTCTACGTTCTTCACACATGTGTAGTAGCTACTGTCTCCTAGGTAAGTCCTCCTTTCATTCTCTGTCCTTCTATTCTTCCTCCAACCCTAATTCAATTATTCAATCAATACCTATAGAGCATCTACTTTGTTCCAGGTACAGTGTAGGTGCTGTAGGAATAAGCGATGTGGTCCCTGATCTCATGGAGTTTGCTCTGTAAATGGAGAAATGATAGCCTCCAAACAAGTAAAACACCAAAATGTATAACTCGAAACCTGCAGATGAGCAAGTTGCTTGCCTCTTCAAACTGACCTTAAATATTCCTTTTATTGTTATTGTCTCAGTACAAGTACTTCTAATGTCTCCTTACTGTACACTGAGCCAAGTATAAAATATTTTCCTAGATATGAAGTGAATAAATTACTTAAGATCACAAAGCTAGTATACTGAAAAAAATAGGTAAGTACAGACAAGCAGATTTGCATATATACAATGCTAAACATCATGAGAACAGTGTTCTATTGCTGAGATATGCATGAGACAATGAACAAACGCTGCATAGTGGTTTTTGTTGTTTGTTTTTACCTACTTACAAGTGTGTTCTTATCTCTGTTTTTAAGTTCTTCTCCTTATATTAACCTGAGGTTTTCTCTCTAAGTACAATTAACCATAACAATAAAAAAAACATATTTTTCTAGACTGAGGAAAAGCAGCTCAGCAGGCTTATTGTTATGTGATAAAAAATACATGAGGAATGGCAAAATCAATATTCTTTCATTTGCTTTCATTTTTCAAGGAAATAAGTAAGACTGTCAGCTGCATTGTTTTTATGGATTTTTAAAAATGTCTAGATTTTTTTTTTTTAGAGAAAGAGAACAGGTACATAATTTGAGGGAAAGAAGCAGAGAGAGAGAGAGAGGGAGAATCTTTAGCAGGCTCCATGCCCAGCACAGAGTTCGATGCGACGCTTGATCTCATGACCCTGAGATCATGACCTGAACCTAAATCAAGAGTTGGATGCTCAACTGATTGAATCACCCAGGTGCCCCTGAGCTGTCTAGATTCTTAAAGGAATGATTATATACCAGACTTAAAACTTACAAAAACCTTTGTGTATTATTTCTATTTTCACAATTCCAGAAAACATATTCCTTGCTTTTACAGATGAGAAAACTCAGGCTCAGAGAAGTCCAGTAGCCACGCAAAGGTACAGATAGTAAAATCCATGGCCAGATGATCCCATTCCAAAATCCAGGCTCTTCCTACTGAAACACACTACCTGAATGATTGCTCCCAAGAAGTGCAAGGTGCTACTGTTTATTGCTGTCTAATCTTAAGCCCTCCCACTGCTGTTGCCATCAGCTTCTGTGCTGGCATAGAAATGCAACAAGAACATTCTGCCAGTAAAGAAGGTGATGGTAACTTCTCCCCAAGCAGAATGAGGGCATTTGAGGAGTCAGTGGGAAGTGAAGCCACCAAGTAAGCATAATAACTTTTCAAGATTATTGCTGAGGCAAGAAGGAAATAAATAGCCTAGAAAGTGAGAGGTGACGCAGGTTCATAGGAGACAATAAATTGAACCAGTTTGAAAACTAAGATACAGCAATCTAAAAAAAAAAAAAGAAAATCAAGATATAGAATACCTTATGTCAGAGTTTCTTGACAGCACAACCAGTATTAGCCAAGAGGCCTATGAAAATACAGTGAATACGAGAACTTCTGGAGAAGATGGCAGCATAGAACCCTAAGCTTACCTCCTCCCACAGATACAACTAGATAACACCCACATGAGTGTAAACAATGCAGAAAATAACACAAAGACTTGCAGAACAGACTCTCCACAGCTAAATGTACAGAAGAGGCCACACTGAAGAGGGTAGGAAGGGTAGAGACTTAGTTGGTAGCTAAACAAACCCATGGGACTGCCCACAGAGGGAGGGACACTGTGGGGGTGGAAAGAGGAAAGAAACAGACACTAACACTGGGCAGCCAGGTATGGGGAACCTGCATGGGGAAAACAAATCCCTATAACATTTGGCTTTGAACAGAAGAGCGGTATAATTTCATGAGTTCTTACAATCAGTGGGGCTTAACACCTGGCTCTAAAAGTCCGCTGGTTTGACTCCAGGAAAGCTGCAGAGCCACAAGAAATGGAGTTCACACCCTCAAATGGACAGCACGATCAATAGCCCTTTGGAGATACAGCATAGAAAGAGCAGTTAGAAAAATATCGAGGATAAACAGGATCAAGACTTCTTTACTCATCTCAGAGCATGTTGCTGGAGGTGCAGAGATATTTGTGAGACTTCAGAAACAACGGAGCTTGAGGACACCATTCCCTCCACAGCCCCATAGTCTAGACACATGGACACCTACGGGAACCAGTCCTGCACCAACACTTTCTATGGCTAAACTGGTAACAGGATGCCCTGCTCGCTGTGTTCTCTAATGGACATGCCCTACCAGCCAGGCCCCAGCACTGGGTCTCCTCACACAACAGGTCTGCACAAGCCTTGCTAACACTGCATACCCAGCCCCTGCATCTCCTCTAGACACGCACCCCACCCACTCCAGTAGGTCCTTGACCAGAGCCTATCCAAAGCAGTGCCACAAGCCTGACAGTGTGCATACAGCCCCAGCAGGGAACAGCATGGCTCCGAAGGGACTCCTGCCCCATGAAGAGGGGAAGATAACTGATACACACCAGTCCAACTGCAGCTCCAGCAAGGGGTCAGAGGCAGATATCTGGTCTGGCTACAGGCCCTGTTCATCACTGAAAGTCTCCCAGGGGGGCAACACAGAGAAAGCACCCTACAGTTCAAGGCAAACTCCTAATCTGACTCAACTCAAGCCTAAAGCAACCCCGTATTGTTCCACTAACAAAGCAGGGACTAAACTCTGCCCAAAACAGGTAAAGAGAGACATTGCAGATGACCGGACTGAAGGCAAATGTGGCTCAGCCACAATAGTAGGGGTACACAGGACACATAGGAGACCCTTCTCAAGTTCAGGTTCTGGTGGACAGAGGACATTGCATTGCTGTGCACGAGAGGACCTCTTCTTCACAAGGCTACTACTTTCATGAACAGGAGACATAGGTGACTTTCCTAATACAGAGAGACAGACACAGAGTTAAACAAAATAAGGAGATAGAGGAATATATCCCAAAACAACAGGACAAAAATCACAGCAAGGGAGCAAATGAAATGGAGATAAGTAATGTGCTTAATAGAGAATTTAAAGTGATAGTCATAAAGATACTCACTGAACTTGAGAAAGAGTGGAGGATCTCAGTGAGATTCCCAACAAAGAGATAGAAAAAAAGAACCAATAAGAGATGAAGAACTCAATAACTAAAATTAAAAATACAGTAGAGGGAATAAATAGTAGACTAGAGGGAATAGAAGAATAGGTGACATGGAGTACAGAGAAATGAAACTGGAGAGGGAAAAAGATAATAAAAAATGAAAATAGATGTAAGGAACTCAGAGACAGAATCAAGCATAATAGCATTCACATTTTAGGAACCCCAGGAGAAAAGAGAGAAAGGGGACAGAAAATTTACTTGAAGAAATAATAAATGAAAAATTCCCTAATCTGGGAAAGGAAACAGAAATCCAGATCCAGGAGTCACATACAGCCTGCAACAAAATTAATCCAAGGATGTCCACACCAAGAAACATAGTAATTAAAATGGCAAAAAGTAGTGATAAAGAGAGAATTTTAAAGGCAGCAAGAGAAAAGGAAACAGTTACATACAAGGGAAACCCCATAAGGCTATCAGCTGATTTTTCAGCAGAAAATTTACAGACTGGGGGAGTGGCATGGTATAGTCAAAGTAATGAAAGGAAAAATCTGTAGCCAAGAATGCTCTAATCAGCAAGTCCATCATTCAGAATAGAAGGGGATATAAAGAGTTTCCCAAACAAACAAAAGTTAAAGGGCTTCATGACCACTAAACCAGCCCTACAAGAAATGTTAGAGGTCTCTTTGAGTGGAAAGGAAGATCATAAGTAAGAATAAGAAAAGTAGGAAGCACACAAAGTAAAATTTAGTACATCTATAAAAATCAGTCAAGGGATTCACAAAAGGATTTAAAATATGATACCATGTATCTAAAATATGGGGTGGAGGGATCCCTGGGTGGCTCAGCGGTTTAGCGCCTGCCTTCAGCCCAGGGCATGATCCTGGAGTCCCAGGATCGGGTTCCGCATCGGGCTTCCTGCATGGAGCCTGCTTCTCCCTCTGCCTATGTCTGTCTCTGCCTCTGTGTATGTGTGTGTGTCTCTCATGAATAAATAAATAAAATCTTTTAATAAAAAAAATAATAAATAAAATAAAAAAATAAAATATGGGGTGGAGGAGTCAAGAGTGGGTACAAACTTAAGCAATCATCAACTTAATATAGACTGCTATATGCATAAGATGTTATATACAAGTCTAATGGTAACCCCAAATCAAAAGCCAATAATAGATATGAAAAAAAAAAATAAAGAGAAAGGAATCCAAGTATATCACTAAAGAAAGCCAGTAAACCAGGAGAGAAGAGAGCAAGAGGAAAGGATCAGAGAAGAACTACAAAAACAACCATAAAACAAGTAACAAAATGGGCAATAAGTGTATACCTGTCAATAATTACTTGCAATATAAATAGACTAAACACCCTACCCAAAAGGTGTAGGGTGACAGAATGGATAAAAAGGGAAGATCTATATGCTGCCTACAAGGGACTCATTTCAGACCTAAAGACACACGCAGATGAAAAGTGAAGGGATGGAAAAGCATTTATTATTCAAATGGAAGTGAAAAGAAAGCTGGAGTAGCAATTCTTACACCAGACAAAACAGACTTTAAAACAAAGACTATAAGAAGAGACAAATAAGGACACTATATAATCATAATGAAAAAAATCCAACAAGAATATATAGCAATTGTAAATATTTATGTACCCAACAAGAGAGCATGCAAATACACAAAGCAGCTAATAACAAAATGAAGGAAATATTCAATAGTAATACAATAAGAATAGGGGATTTTAACACCCCAATTACATCAATGGATAGTCATCCAAACAGAAACAAGGAAACAGTTGTTTTGAACCACTGTTTGGACCAGATGGATCTAACAGATTTATTCAGAGCATCCCATCCTAAAAAAGCAAAATACACATTCTCTTCAAGTGCACATTCTCCAGAATAGATATGTATTAGACCACAAAAAAAGTCTCAACAAATTCAAAAAGATATAAGTCATACTATGCATCTTTTCTAACCACAAAGCTATGAAACTAGAAACAAACTACAAGAAAAATATCTGGAAACAACACAAATACTTGTCAGCTAAATAACATGTTACCTAACAGTGAATGCATCAATCAAAACATTAAAGAAATTTTAAAAATACATACAGACAAATGAAAATGAAAACACATAGTCTGAAATCTTTGGGATGCAGCAAAAGCTGTAGAGGCCTACCTCAAGAAGCAAGAAAAATCTGAAATAAACAATCTAACCTTACACTTCAAGGAGCTAGAAAAATACAAACAAAGAAAGCCCAAAACCATTAGAAAGAAGGAAATAATAAATATTGGAACAAAAATAAATGAAATAGAATATAAAAAACCAATAGTACAATGAAACCAGGAGATGGTTCTTTGAAAAGATCAACAAAATTGATAAACCCTTAGCCAGGGTCATGAGAGAGAGAGAGAGAGAGAGAGAGAGAGAGAGAGAGAGAGAGATCAAAGTAAGACTCAAGTAAGTCTTTACTCAAGTAAAGACTCAAGTAAACAAAATTAGAAATGAAGGAGCAGAAATAACCAACAGCAGAGAAATACAAAGGATTATAAGACAATATAATGAAAAATTATATGCCAACAAATTGGATAGCCTAGAAGAAATGGATAAATTCCTAGAAATGTATATCCTCCAAAACTGAATCAGGAAGAAATAGAAAATTTGAATGGACTAATTACCAGCAATGACATGGAATCAGTAATCAAAAACCTCCCAAAAAACAAAAGTCCAGGATCAGATGGCGTCACAGGAATTCTATCAAACATTTAAAGACAAGGTAGGTAACACCTATTCTGCTCAACCACTGCAAAAAAAAAAAAAAAAAAGAAGAGTAAGAAAAGATTCTAAATTCATTTTGTGGGGCCAGTATTACCCTGATACCAAACCAGATAAGGATACTATGAGAAAAGAGAACTGTAGGCCAATATCTCTGATGACTACAGATGCAAAAATCCTCAATAAAATATTAACAAACTGAATCCAACAATATATTAAAAGAAAGTATTAACCACAATCAGGTGGGATTTATTCTGGGGATGCAAGGGTGGTTCAATCTTTTCAAATCAATCAACATGACACATCACTTCAACAAGAGAAAGTATAAAATTCATATGATCATTTCAATAGATGTAGAAAAAGCATTTGCCAAAGTACAACATCCATTCACGATAAAATCCCTCAGCAGAGTAGATTTAGAGGGAACATACTACCTCAACATAATAAAGGTCATATATAAAAAACCCACAGCTAACACCACATTCAACGGCAAAAAAACTGAGAGCTTTCCCTCTAAGATCAGGAGCAAGACAAGGATGCCCACTCTTAACACTTTTATTCCACATGGTACTGGAAGTCCTAGTCAGAGCAATCAGACAAGGAACAGAAATAAAAGACATCCAGGGCACCTGGGGTGGCTCAGGAGTTGAGCATCTGCCTTTGGTTCCGATCATGATCCTGGAGTCCTGGGATCGAGTTCCACATCAGGATCCCCAGAGGGAACCTGCTTCTCCCTCTGTGTCTCTGCCTCTCTCCCTGTGTCTCTCATGAATAAATAAATAAAATCTTTAAAAATTAAAAATAAATAAAAGACATCCAAAATGATAAGGAAGAAGTAAAACTTTCACTATTTGCAAATGATATAGCGCTCTATATAGAAAACCATAAAGACTCCACCAGAAAACTACTAGAACTGATAAATGAATTCAGTAAGGTTGCAGTATACAAAATCTGTATACAGAAATCTGTTGCATTTCTATACACTAATATGAAGTAGCAGGAAGAGAAATTAAGAACACAATCCCTGGGCACCTGGGTGGCTCAGTGGTTGAGCGTCTACCTTTGGTTCAGGCTGTGATCCCGGGGTTCTGGGATCAAGTTCCACACTAGGCTCCCCACAGGGAGCCTGCTTCTCCCTCTGCCTATGTCTCTGCCTCTCTCTTTGTGTCTCTCATGAATAAATAAATACAATCCTAAAAAAAAAAAAAAAAAAAAAAAAGAAGAACACAATCCCATTTGCAATTGCACCAAAAATAATAAAATACCTAGGAGTAAACTCAACCAAGGGGTGATAGACTTGTACTCTGAAAACTATAAAACAACACTGATGAAAAAAAGCAAAGATGAACAAACAAACAAAGGTACTCCATGTTCATGGATTGGAAGAATAAATGTTATTAACATGTCCATACCACCCAAAGCAATCTATAGATTTAATGTAGTCCCATCAAAATACCAACAGCATTTTTTACAAAGTACAACAAATAACCCTAAAATGTGTAAGAACTACAAAAGACCCCAAATAGCCAAAGAATCTTGAAAAAGAACAAAGCCAGAGGTATTGCAATCTTAGATTTAAGATATACTACAAAGCTATAGCAATCAAAACAGTATGGCACTGGGATAAAAACATAGATCAATGGAACAGGATGCCAAGTGAGATAAGTTAGAGAAAGACAGATGTCATATGATCTCACTGATATATGAAGCTTAATAGATAAAATGAACAAAATAAAAAAGAGATTAACCAAAGAATGAAGAAAAAAAGAGATAAGCCAAAAAACAAAACAAAACAAAACAAAACCAGACTCTTAAAGTACAAACTGATGGTTACCAGAGAGGAGGTAGGTGGAGGATGGGTGAAATAGGTGAAAGGGATTAAGAGTACCCTTATCAGGATGAGCACTGGATAAGGTATAGAACTGTTGAAGTAGTACATTGTATACTGAAAACTAATATAACACTCTATGTTAACTATTCTGGAATTAAAATTAAAAAAAGAAAATATAGTGAATGCACTAGAAATGGTTAACATGGAGAATTTTTTTTTTTTTTAAGGAACAATTTTAAATTTGTTGGTCATTTTCTTTTCTGCCTAACTTTGTAACTAACTATCTGAAAAAGGAAGGGAGGAAGGAGGAAGATATTTTGGTACGTTAGTTTGAATTCCCTAATGGGTATTTGCTACCTATTCTGGATTAAGGTGTGACTTGGCAGACTGATGTGGAACAATATTCACATCCTTTACATCAAGTCAATTTCCCCCCCAAGCCAAAATAGTAATCATTGTAAAAAATCTTTCTATACTATTTTACACGCACATTAAGAACTGCTTCTCCATGGTGGTGAGGGATGAATGTTAGCTTCTTCTCTGGGGAGGGTGTGTACAAAGTTGGGAACAAGCATGCACCTGTGTGTGTGGGGTGTGGTAGGACAGGGAGAGGTGGCCACAAATTAGCTGGGATATTCTGAATAATCCAAAGCAGAGATGTTTAGAGTTGGGGAGGGGTATGAAATAGGCCATTTTCTCCTTGGTTGTTAACATGTAGAAATTTATACAAAAATTTTAATGAATAAAAATGGTGGATTTTACTACTAGAAAAAGAAACATACCTTGGGAGGGTGGAAGCCACAAAACACAAATGTAGCCCATTTTAGTCAGACACAAAATATTTGTTACGCATCTTGTGGCACTCTTTTTATAGGAGTTGGGGATATAGCAGTGGACACAGGCAACCAAATAGCTGCTCATAGAACCTAGGATCTACTGGAAGGCCACAGAAAAATCAATAGTAAATCTATGAGCAAATAAACAAGGTAAATCAGATATTGGAAAAAAGAGCTACGGGGAGCATAACTGAGCTAATGAGAGAGACAGCACATCTGCTAGGCGGTTGGGAAGCCCATTCTGAGAAGACTCATGATTTGGGACTTGAATATGAAAGGGAAGTGGTGACATGAAGTCCTGGGAGAGGAGTGCTTCCAGTAGAACAGCAAATGGAAAGACCTAGAAGTTCAGCATGCCTAGAGGGACAGCCCACGGTGCCTGCAGCCCAGTGAACACGAGGGCCGGAGAATGGTGATGAAGGTGCAGAGCCGGCAAGATCACCAGGCACCTTCAAGCCAAGTTAAAGAGCCGGATTTTGTTCTCTGGTATTGGGAAGCCATCAGAGGCTTTTGCATAAACGCAATCATTTGATTTACATGTTGGACAGGTTCCTCTGGCTGCCTTGTGAAGTGGGGATCGGAAGGGGCGAAGCAGAGTGGGAGGGACCAGGTAGGAGGCAGTTGTCCAAGTGATCCAGGTGATGCAGGTTTGGACAAAGGTGTGGTAGGAGTGGTAAAAATTACTGGAGACGGAGGGCTAAGGCTTGCTGCTGGGTCAGATGCGGAGTTCTGTACAGACGAGAGACTGGATTTCTGCTGCCGCAAACCAAGGTTGTCAGGGACTGCCAGCAATCACCAGGAGCCGGAAGGGGCAAGGTGGACTCCCTCCTTAGCACCTCCAGAGAGCAGGGGCTCACTGCTCCCTTGATTTCAGACTTCTAGCCTCCAGAACGGTGAGAGAGTAAATTTCTGTTGTTTTTATTTGCCTATTTGAGATAATTTATTATAGAAGTTCTTAGAAATTAACACAGGGTCTGAGGGAAACTGAGGAATCAAGATTAGCTCTGCTGTTTGGGGCCTGAGCAACTGGGGAGATAATGATGCCATTTCCTGAAATGGGAAAGGTTCGGGGAAGAAAATCAAGTTTGGTTTTAAACTAAAACATGTCTCTTGCATACATCTAAGTGACAATATCCGTGGGGCTATTATATTTAACAGCCTGAAATTCATGTAGAAAGGTTCAGACTAGAGATGTAAATCGGAGAGTATTAAACATTTACTTTTTAAAAAGATTTTATTTATTTATTTATTTTAAAGATTTCATTTATTTATTCATGAGAGACACACAGAGAGAGTGAGAGAGGCAAAGACCCAGACAGAGGGAGAAGCAGGCTCCCTATGGGGAGAATGACGTGGGCCTCAAACCCGGGACCCCGAGATCACAACCTGAGCCAAAGGCAGGCATTCAACCACTAAGCCACCCAGGTGCCCAAAAGGCCTCATTTATTTATTGGAGGGGAGGAGGAGCAGAGGGAGAGGGAGAGAGAATCCCAAGCAGACTCCGTGATGAGCACTGAGCCCAACATGGGCTGATCCTAAGACCCCCGAAATCAGGATCTGAGCTGAAATCAAGAGCCCGACCCTTAACTGACTGAGTCGCCCAGGTGCCCCAATATTAAATGTTTAAATAGGCCTTAAAATCCTGCAATTGGATGAGCTTACTTAGGTGGAGATTTTTTAATCAGAGAAAAAGGCCAGACGGAGCCCTGTTGGCTCCACAACCAGTAGAGATTTGGTAGAAGAGGAGCCAAAGAAAAGACCCAAAAGGGGGAGGAGAGTAAGGCAAAAGGAAAACCAGGCACGTGTCAACTTGGTGGGAGAAGCCTTTCAACAAGGAGGAAGTGACCTGCTGTGTTAAATTTTGTTGAGAGGTGACTATGATGAGGGCTTTGGCAAGATGTGGGTCACTGGTGACCTAGATACAAGTCATCTCAGGACTGGCGGAGGACAAGTCCAAGGGGAGGGAAAAACAGAGGTGATGAAGTAGAGACAACAAGTATGGACAACTCCTTCAGGACATTTTGCTTTGAGGGGCACCTGGGTGGCTCAGTGGCTGAGCGCCTGCCTTTGTTTCAGGTCATGATCCCGGGGTCCTGGGATCAAGTCCTGCATCGGGCTCCCTGTAGGAAGCATGCTTCTCCCTCTGCCTGCGTCTCTGCCTCTCTCTCTCTGTGAGTGAATAAATATATACAATCTTTTTTGTTGTTGTTTAAAGACATTTTGCTTGCAAACAAGCAGAGAAATGGAGCAGTAGCTGGTAAAATGGGTAAAATGAGGACCTCTTGGCACGCTGATGAGGATGACTGAGTAGAGGGAGAAATCGGTGCTAAGGGCGAACAGGGTAACTGCATGAGAAGAGTTCTTGAGGAGCAAGGGGGTGGGATGGAGACAAAGTGGAAGGGTTGACCTTGAGCTCTCTGTTTTTCACTGTGAAACAGACAAGCTCATCAGCCAAGAATGGTCAGGGGCACGGAGATCTGAAGCGAGAAGCCATGAAACGGTCATGCCAGTGTGTGGGCAAGTGACACTACTAGGATCAGTGCGGGAGGCTCATGTGAGATCTGAAGTCGGAAAGTGCGTCCAGGCAGCACCACCCTGGGAGTGTCCGGAGAACGGCTCTGCTCCGTCTGAATCCCGAGTCCGTGTGATTCCATCATGCGCCCTTACGGCCTCGGTTGCTCCGAAGGCCCGGTCTGTGATCACAGCATCAGAACCTGCCCCGCCAGGCTTCGGGTTTTCCTCTTGTGCCCTGGAGGCGGCCACGGAGAGGTGGAGGGTGGGAATGCAGACGCTTGTCTGCAGCTGCTCCTGTGGCCTTAGCTTTCAATTCTGCGCCTGCTGTGAATCTTACAGACAGTATCACCGCCACCCGATAGTGCACTGAAGTGTGTGTTTTAAAGACCCTCCAGGATCTCAGACAGACTCTGAGCAGCTTGCTGTGTATATGCCAGGGGACTGGTTTAATAATACCGGCTGATGAGTGATTGCCCAGGTCCCTTGTGCAACAGCGCTGGATCCATCACGTTCCCCACGGAGGGCAAGAGCCCACGCTGCTGCTAGCAGCCCAATACAGCCAACTCTAAGCACGTACTGCCAGGCTCATCCTGGCCCTTCACTTGCCACAAACCTCGCCACATCACCTGTGACTTGGAGTTGGCAACCACCCCATGAAGGAGATCAGAGGACAACTCCCCTTTCCTTTAAAATCTCTCTACAATTCCATCCTGACTCTCTTCCGTCAGCAAGGGTGGCACGAGATGTGATGGAAGAAACAATTGTTTAATGGACTTATCTCACTGAGTGGCCTTGGAAGACTTCTTTTGTTTCTCGGGTCCTCAGTTTCCTCTTTGGGAAATAGAGGTGCTTACCTAGATGCCTCTGAGCCACCTTCCTCAGCGTCTCCTTGGACAAAGCTCAGCTGTCCCACCATGTGTCCAACAATCTTGCTTCCCTGGCATCATGAACAACCTGCCCCCCCTACCCCGATCTTTCCTCTAGCACCTCAATCTCCATGGATCCCACCTTTCTGCCTAAACGGGCCTTGCCTCAGTGCTGCCACTCCTTCACATGTGACAATGGAGCCTGGGTCTTTCTTGTTTATCCAGGGTCTCTCCAGAGTATTTTTAAGCAGGCAAAGGCTCTGGACAGGAGGAATAAAGTGTGGCCCTTGCCCCAGTAATCCTCTGGTGTTTGATCCTGAATGTTTCTTGGG
Source organism: Canis lupus familiaris (assembly GCF_011100685.1). Classification (NCBI taxonomy): domain Eukaryota; kingdom Metazoa; phylum Chordata; class Mammalia; order Carnivora; family Canidae; genus Canis; species Canis lupus. The sequence continues at coordinate 26,231,544 of NC_049224.1, forward strand.
AAAGCTGGACAACACCAATTCCATAGATCTGATTGCATCCATGAATAAGGCTCCCTGAGTGGAAAATAGATTACAACCCCATCTCTCTCTCTCTCTTTTTTTTTTTTTTTTTTTTTTTTTGAGGCTCAATGACACTGGATGCATCAGATGGACTCATGTGGCACAGAGAGAACCAGGTCAGGCTGTAGAAAAGGATGAAGGGGGCTTCTAACAGTCAAGTCACTAGAAGCAAAGGAGAGTCTGAACTGGAACTGGTACCCCAGAACAAGTGTCAGGGCTTAGGGAAGATGGAAGCCATGTAATCTAGGCAAGTTAACAGAATCTGCACCAGCTCCAGGGGTGGTGGTGAAGAGAATGGGCTTCACAGGAGCATTTCTGTAGATTGGCCAAAGCTTCGGCATCAGCACAGAGGCACGTAGGACCAACGGGTGAGGCTCTCATGTGGTTAGGATGGGATAGCTGGCCCATCTAGGGGTGCACTAGCAGCTAAGCTAAGATGGGGAAAAACAGCAGTAGGAATTCTTGGAAATATTCCAAAGGAACTCTGAAAGATAGACTTTCCAGAGATGATCCATATTGGATACAAAGTCAGGGAGGCAGTTCTTAAAATTATTATATTTCAAGTATCTGAAGAAATTGGGCCTCACTCTGAGGTCCCACACTGGAGGCCTGGGATATTGAGTTGGATTCACATCTCCCTTCATGCAATGGGCCTGATACACAATGGGGACTCAGTCAATCTGTTTAATTACTCTTATTTTGTAAAACCCAATATTTTTTTTATTAACTTTATCATTTGTGGATAAACATACCAACACAGACTTGTTCCATTTATTGGAAGACCTTGGTATTTCCTGAGCCAGGAGGTTCCTGAGCCTCCCTGCCTTGGAATTTACCACACTTCTCCTTCCCATCCCGCACTCCCCAGGGTCTATAACCACAAGACTTGAGGTATCGTTAAAGTACTTTTAGTTTAGCAGCTGAGGACTAGGAAGGCTTGAATACAGCTGTGGAAACTTCAGCCCCAAGAAAGTACCCTGCACACAAGGGCAGGGTCACCTGGGCCCCATCCTTGGCCTACCTTCCACCTCAGCTGGGTAAGGTGGGGCCCTGCCTGACTTTCATATCTTTGAGGAGTATTTCAGACAAAGTCCATTTGTATCATTTCAATGGGAGATGGCTGCTCAATGGTTAATGTTAAAAACTTCCAAATAGATTCCTAACAATTCTTAAAACATGTTTGAGAGCTTCAAAGTTCCTCTTTGCCCCACCCAGACACCTTCATCTCAACCACATAGGACTTTAACTCTCATACAGGTACTTTATGATTCTTCCCACCAGAAGCCATACTTTGCTGATCAAGACAACACTTACTAAATGGTATGCAACTGCAAAACGATACCAGAAGATTCCCAAGAATTCCATGTGTTACTGTCACTGTTCATCAGGCTACAGAAAGTCCTTTCTTAAAACCACAAAATCTGAAATTAGTTTCTATTTAATCCCCAAGACATGATTAAACAGTCCAGAAATGATTCAACAGTCTACCAGATACTTGTACAAAAATGTTTTCTATCAGATCAGGTCAAAGTATTTAATATAAATATTAATTAATGAACTATATTGATTCCTAAACTTCATCAAGGTCAACCTATTTTTTTCGTCATACTTGCCCAATTTTAAGGACAGGGATCTTAATTCACATAGTGAGTAAGTGTGGTGCAAAGTCATTTTGGTCAGAAAAATAATTTTCCAAAAGTAAACTAACATCTTGGACTTGGGGTTCTATTGGAAAACCGTAAGGCACGCTAAACCAGTGGAGTAAATGTGCGCATTACTGTGAAAATGCCCTGCCCTAAAGAAATGAAGATGGCCTTTGTGCTCTTCTCTCAAAGTGAAGCCAGCAACTCTGTCTTACTCATCAGAGGTAGAAGGCCTCTAGTTAAAAGGCCTAGGTAATGGGGCACCTGGGTAGCTCAGTTGGTTGGGTGTCTGCCTTTGGCTCAAGTCATGATCCCAGGCTCCTAGGATCAAGTCCCACATCAGGCTTTTGGCTCAGTGGGGAGTTCTGCTTCTCCCTCCCACTCTCCCTCTGCCTCTGCCTCGCCCCTGCTTGTGCTCTCTCTCCCTCACTCTCTCTCAAATAAATAAAATCTTAAAAAAAAACAAAATCAAAAAACCAAAGGCCTACAGTAATATACTATGGGAAAGCATCCAAGAGTTAAAGAGTTAAAACACCATGATCATTATTACCATATAGCTAAGTTCATTCAGTGCTTACTTATACCAGGGATTAAACTCATTTAAGCTTTATAACAATACTCTAAGTCAGAGTTCTCCTCATTTTTTAGAAAATAATAATGATACCAATCACTCACATAGTATTTATTACATGCCATGCACTACTCTAAGCACTTTACACATATTAACTTATTTAACCCCCACGATAACCTCCTGAGATAGCAGAGTTTTTGCATTGCACGAGGTCATTAGGTACCATTCACATCAACCAGAGAAGCAACTACAGCAGAGGTTGGTGCTAATTTCCCCACCTAACAGGAGTTCTTGAATGAGAAACACCTCCTGGTGTAGCCAGCCAGCCTAGCTCTCTGATTACACAGCATCTCATGCTGGGACACACAATACATCTGTATTCTCCCCAGGTCAGAAAAAAAAAAAAAGAGCCACTTATTCTAGGCATAGGACTTGATGTACACTCATATGCACATAAACTGGGAACCCACAAGAGCCCTCTAATTGCATGGTTCCTGTGTGTGTGTGTGTGTGTGTGTGTATAGCCAGACATATTGCAAAAAACTTGCTTTGAAGATATTTTTAATTAGTGAGTTTGGGAGTCAACAGAGGTGCATTCAAATTTCCGAGAGCACTTTATGTGCCTATTTAACTATTTTCTGCATATTTTTCCAATATATTCATATCTGTATTTGAATTAGGATGGTTAAAATTCACGTGTTCTTTTCAGCATAACTGATACTGTGTAAAAGGCTAAAATGGAGGGGGGTTTCTTCCTGTGCTCTGAGGCTGGAAGGCTCAAAACTAAAAATGACATTTCCCAAGATCTCCTGCAACTCAGGTTCTCAATGCAAATCAGAGCCTATGCTCAGGGCCTGGAAGGTGGCAGTGAGATGGAGGGTGTTTGCTGGAACAGCAGCTAGTTCTGCGGGCAGCCCCGGCCTTGGCAGCCAGGACTCTCCTGCAGGGGCACTGCACTGTCCTGGCCCACAGAGGCGGCAGCAGCTTCCAGGTCACTGACGTGGCCAAGTCCATGTCTTCTCAGGTCAGAGGCATGCACGGCCATCTCCTGCTTGTGCACCATCCCAGGAGAGCAGAGGCAGCAGCCCCCAGGGGGTCAGTTCCACCTGGTATCTCAGAAGTGATTCCTGGAAGGTCAGCCCGGGGCCTACTCCTGCAGCCCTTCCTATATACCCAGTTTCCTGTAAGAAATCTCTTCCCAGGGACTCCTGGATGGCTCAGTGGTTGGGCGCCTGCCTTGGGCTCAAGGCGTGATCCCAGGTCTAGGGATCGAGTCTGCTTCGGGCTCCTTGCATGGAGCCTGCTTCTCCCTCCACCTATGTCTCTGCCTTTCTATGTCTCTCAGGAATAAATAAATAAAATCTTTTTAAATAAATGTTTTTAAAAAATCTCTTCCCAAAGAAAATAGCTAACTTGGTCCTCATGACCAAACTTCAGGAGATAACAGATAACAACTGCCCAATGACAAATTTTGGCATATGCCCATGATGCTCAATATCTGCAATTAGAAACCAGCTGTTGGAGGTAGATGAGGAGGTCAGCACCTGAGCAAGTCCTGATGTTCAATTAAAACAGTACATCCCACATTCAAAGGTATTACCCCTGGAGGCTCTTCAGTGTTGCTCTGCTGAAGCCTGCCTTCTAACAGACCTGCATAATTTCTACTTAAATACCCATGCTTCTTACAGTTGGTTTCTCACCACTGCCCCCCACCCACAAAAAAAAATGAATGCAGAAGAAGAAAGAAAGAGAAAAGAACAAAAATCCCAGCAGAGGCAGGGAGACTTCACATAGGAGCTTCTTTCTCAACCCCAAAGACAGTCCTGGGTCCATTAAGCGCTCTTGATCTATCTTTAGAAGACAGTTAGCTTACGAGTGTTTTAAAAAGCCTGCCTTGGTCTGTCTGCCAGGAAGAACCTGACCTCTCATTCAAATGAGAACCAAACCCCTATAAGGGATGGTTCTATAGATTCAGACAAAAAGGTTGACTACAGAATGAAAGAATTCAGATAGATGATGGCGTGTATCAGACTACCATACGGGCCAGGATATCACTGGTGCCAATAATGTTTACAATAGTATCTTCATTGCGAGGATTTGAATAAGGCATCAAATCATTCACATGTTACAATTCACAAGTGGGACTCTTTGTATACAAGGTGGAGAGAAGCCACAGTAAGAACAAAACAATATTTATATTTTGTCTAAGGGGCCCTCTCCAGCTATAGTAGCTCAGCTGACCGGTACATACAGCATCCTCCTGAGAGGATGCATTTTCACATCCGGCTCCTGAAGATTTTAAGAACTGGCTCATACACTCAGGTCCAAGGGCAAAGATTTACCAGAATCTCAATCACACAGCGAGGTCATTTATTAGAGCTTATTCCACGCCATCAGCCCAGAGAAAAGGCTGTTTTCTTTCAAGATCACATCTCAGAAATGCTCTCTGATGAGGGAAATAAAACCAAATCAGCAGCCTACTGCACCAGCCATCACATGACCTTCTTTTTCTCAGTATGACCAATTCTGTTACCAGCAAGCTAATTTTCAGCTCTATGAAAACTTGCTTGTGTATCGGAAATATCAAATGACTCCACGATTTATGAAGTTTCTCTTCTGGTAAGAGGCAGAGGGAAATCATGCAATCACCGAAGATCAATGATCAATGATGAAATGAGTCCTTGACCCATCTGGGACTCAGATCACATGAAGGGAATGCAATGATTGCAGCAGACCACTGGCAGATATAAATGCTCTCTCTTTAGCATATAATAATCCTCAGTAGGCATGGAAAATTCCTTAAGCATAAGATGAGTTAACCTACTCTAATCTAAGTTCGATGTTACAAGAATTGTTACAGAAGGCAGGAAGAGAATATGTACAACTAAAAGCTCCTTTCTTATCCATCTCTAAAACCACAGTCCCTGACTTTTGGTTCAGGGTACTGCAGCACTGATGGTGTCATAAAGCCTCTTCCAGAGTTCTAACTAAGCTTTTCCTTATAATAAGATCCCGAGAGAGTGCAAAAAGAACCTACTTAACTTGTATCAACTTTTGCTCTAGAGAGAAGAATTCAAAATTCCAAAGCATCTATAAAACTCCCCAAGCACTGCTCTGAGCTTGACCACTAGAGTTACTAATCAGCTTTTCACTGAAGATGTAAGTAATAATATGAGGATAAAATTACAGGTCACTAGCACAATTGAAACCAGGATAAATGAAAATACATATTATTTTTAATGGGTTTTTGAGATGTAATTTACATGCCATGAAATTCACCCATCTTGAGTGTGCAATTAGCTGATATTTAGTAAACTTATAGGGCTGTGCAACCCTAATCACAAGCCAACTACAGACCATTTCCATCAGACCCAAAATACCCCTAGTGCCAACCTGCAGTCTGTTAGAAGGTGAACAATGACCATAAAGTGTCCTTCAAACTGAGAAGGCACTTTGAGAACAAAAAATGAAACCGGTAACTCCACGCAGTTTACATAAGAGTTTATCAGGGCAGATGAATTCTCAGCTGCACAGTTATTCTCCTCAAAGTCCAGACCTTCGTCTAGATTTTACAGAGTAAGGGGACACACAGAGGGCACTGTGGTGAGACCAAAGGGTTTGCATGTACCTGACAGCTAACCTTTAATTAGATCTTGTGGTGCCATCTGTACCTCGGGAAGGGGAGAAACTGTGTTATGTTACCTTTAGCAAATTTACAGAGGACCAAAGCAAGCCTCCCCACATTCCAGCCTTGGTGGGCGTTTCTAAGGTGTATATAAACCTCCAAGAGACCCAAAATACATAGCCCCAAGAAATGTCATGGAGCAGACGTGAACAAGATGGAGGGCCAAAGATGGAGTCAGTATTGTCAGCACTCCTACACAGGCAATCTCTGTTCCCACCCCCTCACCTGGACTAGGAATCTGCTTGCTTGTTTTGTTTTTCTTTTTTTTTTTTTTTAAGATTTCATTTTTTTATTCATGAGAGGCAGAGAAAGAGAGGCAGAGATGTAGGCAGAGGGAGAGGCAGGCTCTCTGCAAGGAGCCCGATGTGGGACTCAATCCCAGGACCCGGGGATCGTGACCTGAACCAAAGGCAGATGGATAACCACTGAGCCACCCACGCATCCCAGGAAATCTTTCTTAGATTTACTTTTTTAATAGATTTATAGGTCTACTTTTTCTGGAGATTTCATATAAATGGAATCAGACTATGTGTGGTCTTCTGCCTCTGGCTTCTTTTCTTTTCTTTTCTTTTTTTTTCTTTTCTTTCTTTTTTTTTTTTTTTTTTCCTCTGGCTTCTTTTCAATCAGCAAACAAGTCAGCACACTACCTGCTGCCTGTTTTTATAAACAACGTTTTACTGGAGCACAGTCACACCCATTCATTTACATACAGATTGTTGCTGCTTTAGCACTGAAAGGGTCAAGTTGGGAAGTTGTGACTGAGACCATATGGTTCACAAGCCTAAAATATTTACTATCTGACCTTTTAAAAACTGCTAACCCCTGACTTAGCATATTATTGATATTTATTCATGTTGTAGCATGTATCATTTATTTGTTTTTATTACAGAATAGCATTCTATTGTATTTATACATTGCATTTGTTTATCCATTCACTTGTTGATGGATGTCTGACTTGTTTCTAATTTAGGACTAGCGTGAATAATCCTGTTATAACACTCATCTACAAGTCTTTATGTGACCATAAAGCCTTCATTTCTCTTGCATGGATACCTACTACCCAAGAATGGAATTGCTGGAGCCTATGATAAACTTATTATGAACTTTTTAAGAAACTGGCAAACTGTTTTCCAAAGTGACTGTACTATTTTACATTTCTGCCAGCAATATATGAAGGTTCCTGTTTCTCCACATTTTCACTGCCACTTGTTATTTTCTGTGGATTTTATTATAGCTACTGTAATGGATATGAAGTCATATCTTACTGTGGTTTGGGTTTGCATTTCCTCTAATGAGTAATGAACATCATTTTATGTGCTTTTTAGCCATTTGCTTCTCTTCTTTGGGGAGACATCTATTTAAATCATCCACCCATTTTGACTTGTTATTTGTCTTATTAGTCTTCAGAGTTCTTTATATATATATTCTGGATAGAAGTCTTTTATCAAATATATGATTTGTGAATATTTTCCTCCCTTTTTTCTATGGAGTGTTTTCATTTTGGTGACGGCATCCTTTTAAGCACAAAAATTTTCACTTATGATGAAGTCCAATCTATCCTTTTTTTTTTCACCTATGGATTTTGCTTTTGATGTTGTATCTAAAAGTGCTTATTAGCCCAACTCAATGCACTAAGATTTCTCCTATGCTTCTTATTGAAGTTCATAATTTTAGTCCTTACATTCAGGACTAAATTCATCTGTTTGTAGCCATCCAATTGCCCCAGCACCATTTGTTGAAAAGACTATGCTTTCTCCAAGGAACTGCTTTGGTACCTTTATGGAAAATCAATGGACCACTAATGTCAGGATTTATTTCTAGACTCGTACCTCTGTTCCATTGATATACGTAACTATTCTTATGCCAGTACCAAAGTATCTTGCAAACTGTAGTCTTCTATTAAGTTTTGAAATCAGGAAGTATAAGTATTCCAATTTAGTTCCCTTTTTTCAAAATTGTCTTGGCTCTTCTGAGTTCTTTGCATTTCCATAAAATTGCTGGCACACTACTAAAAGCAAAAACAAAAACCTTGTTGAGATTTCTAATACATAAATTAAAAGTTACATATTTTTTTCAGGATTAGTTTGTTAATTTCTGCAAACAAACCTATTGGTATTTTGAAAGGAACTGTATTCAGTCTACCAGCTTATTTCCTTCCTTCCAGTTAGGATGCCTTTGTATTATATTTTTTCTCTCTTATTGCACTGGAAAGATACTCCATTGTAGTGTTGAATAGAAATGGCAAGAGTGAGCATCTGGATATTGTTCTTGTTCAAAAATTCATTCTTTCACCATTAAGTACAATGCTAGTTGCAGGTTTTTCATAGATGTCCTTTATTAGACTAAGGATTTACCCTTTTATTCCTAATTTCTTGGATGGGTGTTGGATTTTATGCAATGTCTTATCTGTTTCTGTTGAGATAATCATATGATTTTACTTTTTATTATATTTGCACGATTTATTATATGAATTGACTTTCTGATGTTAACCCAAACTTGCATTTCTGGATAAAGCCCCCTTGCTCATGGCGTTGAATCCTTTTCATAAATAGCTGCATTTAGTTTGCTAATACTTTATTGAGAATTTCTGCATTTATATTCATGAAGGTTATTAGTCTGTAGTTTCATGTCTTTGTCTTGTTTTGGTATCACAGTAATACTGGCTTCATTAAATGAGTTGGAAAGTGTTTTCTCCTTCATTTTCGGTAAGATATGAACGACTGACTCAATTCTTTAAATGGTATAAATCACTTGTGAATGCATTTGGTCTGTAATTTTCTTTTCAGGAGGATTTTTAATTACTAATTCAATATATTTGTTTTAGATCTATTCAGATTTTCTATTTCTTTTTGTCAATTTTAGTTATTTGTGTCTTATAGAAAATTTATGTATTGCATGTCATTTTTTAGCATAAAGTTGTTCACAGCATTTCCCTATACTTGTTTTAATTTTTGCAAGCTTGATTGGGATAGTCCTACTTTTATTTTTGATTTTGGCAATTTGTACCTTATCTCTTATATTATTGATCAGTCTGGCTGAAGGTCAATTTTGTTGATCTCTTCAAAAGATAACCTTTGGCTTTCTTGAGTTACTCTATTTTGTTTTCTATTTCATTAACTTAGGTTCTAATCTTGCCTTCCTTCTGCCTCCTCTGAGTTTAGTGTGCTTTCTTTCTTTTTTTTTTTTTTTTAAGATTTTATGTATTTATTCATGAGAGACAGAGAGAGAGAGAGAGGGAGAAGCAGGCTCCATGCAGGGAGCCTGACGTGGAACTCGATCCCGGGTCTCCAGAATCACACCCTGGGCTGAAGGCAGCGCTAAACCGCTGAGCCACCTGGGCTGCCCTAGTGTGCTTTCTTTTTATGAATTTCTTAAGGTAGAAGATAGATTATTGATTTGAGATCATTTTTATTTTTCTAGTATAGGTATTAGAAGCTATAAAATTCCTTCCTAAAGACTGCTTATTTGACTCCTATAAATGTTATGGTTTTCATTTCAAAATATTTTCTAATTTCTCTTGTGATTTGTTTCTTGAGCCATGAGTTATTTAGCAATGTATTGTTTAATATCCAAATATTTGAGATTTTCCAAAGTATTTCTGTTGCTGATTTCTAAATTAATACTACTATGTCCTCAAAACATATCTTTTGTGATTTCAGTCTTTTAAAAATCTATTGAGACTTGTTTCATGGCCTAACGTCTGGTCTATCCTGGAGATATTTTTATGTCTGCTTTAAAAAATATATATTCAGCTTTCATTTGGTGGAATGTCCTATAAATGTCTACTAGGTCAAGTTGGTTGATAGTATTGTTCAATTCTTTTATATCCTTTTGATTTTCTGTATAGTTATTTTTCCAATTATTTAGAATAGGGTATCGAAGTCAATAAACATTGTTAAATTGTCTATTTCTTTCAGTTCTGTCAGTTTTTGCTTCATGTGTTGGTGGCTCATTAGGTTCATATACATTTATAATTATTACTTATTCCTCAGCAATTGACTGTGTTTTTATTATAAAACATCCCTCTTTGCCTTAGTAACAGTTTTTTGGTCTTATATCCTATTTTGCCTTGAATTTACTTCTGCCATTTTGCTGTTTAGTTTTTATTTATTCTGTATTTTTCTGTTGCTGCTGTAACAAATTACCAGCAACTTAGAGGCTTAAAACAACAAAAATTATTTACCCTAGTTCCAAAGGTCTAAATTTGACACAGGTCTCACTGGTCAAAAAGCAATGTGGTGGCAAAGCTGTGTTCCTTTCTGGAAATTCTAAAGGAGAATCCATGTTCTGGCCTTTTCTTGCTTCTAGAGGCTGCCTGCATTCTTTGGTTCATGGCTCTCACATCTTCAAAGCCAGCTATGGCTGCCTGAGGTTTCCTCTGCTCTGGTCACTCTGACACTGACTCTTCAGCCTCCCTCTTCCACTTTTAGAGAAACTTGTCATTACACTGGGCTCACTGGAATGATTCAGGACAATTTTTCTATCCAAGGGTCAGCTGCTGAGCAACCTTAGTTCCAACTTTAATCTTAATTTCCTTTTCCATGTAGAGTAATATATTCACAGATTACATTAAGTAGGATGTAGGCATCTCTAGGAAGCCATCTTCCTGCCACAATGTCTAAAGGCTTTTTTGTTCCTTCTTCATCCTTTACTGCCTTCTTTTGTGTTAAATAAATCTATTATAATGTGCCACTTAAATTCTGATTCTATTATTATTATTTTACTTCCATTCCCCCAGCCAGGATCTCAACCTCAGGCTACCCATAATGTTGGTATTCTCTGTCTGCTTGTCACTGGATAGCTAATATTTCTGACAATACCCAACATCATAGGTTTTTACCATATTTTGCTGTGCTCCAAATTAGGTCATCATCTTCTGACAATAAAGCTGCTGGTTTTCATAGCTTGCCCAAAGGATCTGGAAATGATGGAATGAGAACAACCCCAGGCTGAACTGCCATAGACTCCCATTGCTCTCACCTATGGTTCAGTAGTTTTTTATATGGCTATAGTTATTTTAAGAGTCCATGAAAGATTGGTTTTAATAATTCTGTCCAATTTTATTCTTGCTTTTTGGGAAGAAAATCTGCCAAACTCTTCATACCATCATTCCCATGTTTTGTTCTGTTTTTTTTTTTTTAATTTGTTCTGTTTTTTAAATATTTATTTATTTATTTTGGAGAGAGGATGTGTGTGTGCAGAGGGTAAGGGTACAAGGAAAGGGAGAGACAGAGAGAATCTCAAGCAGACTCTCAGTGAGTGTGGAGCCTAATGACACAGGGCTCAGTCTCATGACCCCGAGACTATGCCCTGAGCTGAAATCAACAATCAGATGCTTAACCAACTGAGCCACCCAGCCCCCACCCATTTTTTAAGCACATAAAAATCTTAGCAAATAATATATTATAGATCCTTTACCTGAAGTAGAAAAATTCACTCAGTTTCTGAATTTGATAGCTTTGTAGTGAAAAGAGACTCCTACACTCCCTAAAGACCTACCTACGTTGAAAAAAAAAAAAAGATAACCTAAATTTGCATACCATTTTCTCCTTCTAGATGTGTTAAATCATTTCATACTTTGGCAAGAAGGTATTGAAGTATTGGTGACAGCTTTTTTTTTTTTTTTTGTGACAGCTTTAAACTATAAGCAATAAGTGTCCAAAGGCTGAGGTTAGTACCTGTCATTTTTATTCAAATTTGAACAAAAATACCCTTGTTCCATAGGTTTAGCAATGCTTCTCAAGATCCTTCTAATGAAAATACCCAGTGTTTCCAATACTGCAGCATACCTGAATAAAATATTATAATCATTATGCATAAAAATTAATCAGAACCTTAAAAATCATAAATTAAATTAAACCACATTGGAAACTATTCTGGAACACATGCATGATCACAGCACCAGTATAGCTGAGTCCAGCCCTGGATATAATCCAAGATAGTACCTATAAAAATCATCCATAGGAATGTCAGTCCCAGCAGCTGGACTTGTGATATACTAGCATGGTTAAGACAATAATAGGGGAAGCCTCAAGGAACTCTTGTGTAAGAAAATCCCAGAACTGATCACAGAGGGTGAAATAAAGCAACTGGAAGCTACTCAAACATGTTCTCTGATCCGAAACTTCCTGCCTCTCCGTTCTCAGTCTACTCTATATCCAACAGAGCCATTTCTGGCATAGGTCAACCAGACAGTAGGAAAGTGTCAACAAGCAGAAAGCAGCCATAAATAAGCCCTGGGAATAAAAAAATGGGGCTTATTAATCCATTTGTCATCCTGCAACTCACACTACAAACTTGTCCTCATGTAGTACCTTTTCTTCTGATTTTTACTATGCAGGGGAAAAAAGTTAATTCTCAAAATCTCCAGTAAATTACACATAATTGTTCCTTTTTTGGTTATGAGAAAACTGATGTTCAAAAGAGCTAGTAAGTGACTTAATTCAAAACTTTAGGCTGTACAGACAGGCAATCAGAGCACCTGTCCCTCAATCCACTGAAATTCATGACAGCAAAATCCACACTAGGGCAGCCCGGGTGGCTCAGCAGTTTAGGGCCGCCTTTAGCCCAGGGCGTGATCCTGGAGACCCGGGATCAAGTCCCGCGTAGGGCTCCCTGTATGGGGCCTGCTTCTCTCTCTGCCGTATCTCTGCCCCCCTCTCTCTCTGTGTCTCTCGTGAATAAATAAATAAAATCTTTTTTAAAAAATCCACATTAGATGACCTTGTCTTCAATAATGGCAACCATTTGTACAAGATGCATTCACTGGCATGTGTGACATTTTTAAGATAGAAAGTTGCAAACATAATTTGTATTATTAAGATACCAGTTCCCTATGGACCCCAAACTCAATCTCTCTCCCTTGGACTCTATCCAGAATGGTATCCAGGCAATGTTTCTGATTCACCGTATATCCAGGGATCTGCCTCAAGCCCTTTCCAAAATGATATAAGGTATAACACATAAACATCAGGGGACACCTCTCCAAGGGTGAAAGAGGCTAGACAAACTCATCTTGGAAATACATCTAGTCCCTTCTCTGGCTCTCCCCACTTAGATTTGCTGACATCTAACACTTAGCTAATTGTGAACTGAGATCATTATCATATTACTAACTTAGTCTTTCAGGCCTTAGACTCACAATTTAATCATCTGCATTGCTTCTTTCTTTTTTATCATGTCCTATATATAATCCATCACAAAGGTCTCCACCAACATTTCTTAGATTTCTTCCCCTTCCAGAACAGTCCCAATGCAGGTCCTACTAGTACTACCACAAAAACATACTGGTCTGACTCTCGCCTCTTCTGTCCCCAACTACCTGTCATTATACACAAGAATTTACTGTGGTGAATACCATAGAGTTATTTAGCACAGTTATTTCTAGGTCCCTTGATTGTGCCCAGAAACAATACTCCTTAACCACAGGATGACAAACAATTAATATCTTTTGCAGTTTTTTCACTAATTCTTGCCAATATAACAGTCAGTAGGGGGTGTAGTATGCACATATGCATACACACACATGCCACATGTGCACAATAAGTGAGATGGGAAGAGACAGAGGGAATAAGTGGACGACAGGCAAATGCATTCACTTCAGTTCAGCACTGGTCTCTCATGACGATACAGGCTAGAGATCTAATGGTAAACACTGGTCCCTATTCTCAAGAACCTTATAAATCACATGGATGAAACAGCTACTAGTCACAGCAGGAAATACTCACTGAGCACTTAGTTGGTTCCAAATGCTGAGCTGAGAACTGCCATGGATCATCTCAGTTAATCTTCCTGACAACTCTATGAGGAAGATATAATCATTATCCTCACTTTAAAATGGAAAAAAAAAAAAAATGAGGCTCAGAGAGGCTGTCCTTGATCACGCAGCTGGACAATGAGAACTTAGACACAGGCTTATTTGACACCAAAATCCACTCTCTTGGCCACTTTTCATGCCTGACCTTTTGGATACTGATTCTTAACTGCCCTAACTGATATGCCATTTTTTCTAGGCCCTCATGGCCCTTTTTCCTTGAAGAAAAAGAAATTCTTTTTCTACTGCCAAATCGCCAGACACCAGGAATTGGAGGCTGCCTTTCCAGAAAGCACTGTTCTTGAGAAAAGGCACACAGCCTCTATTTCCCACTCTCGACAAAGAACAGAAAGTCAAATTCTCAGGATGAACCATTAACTCCTGAGAGGGCAAGGGGCTTCTTGGCTGTATCCTCCCCGCACTGCATGGTGCCAGGAGCAAGAGCAGACACCCTGAGTCTGTCGTAGATCTCACCTGAACTGTCTTCCACATCTGGCAGCCTGAGCGCTTTCAAACCCAACACTGGAAGTCCACTAAGGATGGCAGGGTGATACTAAAGCTACGCTTTCAATGGGAGAGTCGTACGGTATATGAAGTATATCTTAACGTAGCTGTTTAAAATTTAAAACTGGCAGGGCAGCCAATCTTTGAAAATGAGAGGCTTCTATCTCTAAGTCACCATCAAACATAATCGAACAGCACAGTATGTTTTAAAGAAATGCACAACAGATGTATTTTTAAATTTTTTTTAAAAGATTTTATTTATTTATTTACCCAGGAGTGCACAAGCAGGGAGAGAGGCAGAGGGAGAGGAAGAAGCAGACTCCTTGCTATGCAAGGAGCCCCAACACAGGGGTCAACCATGATCTCGGACTCCGGGATCATGACCCGAGCTAAAGGCAGACACTTAACTGACTGAGCCACTCAGATGCCCCATGATAGGTGGATTTTATGACAAAGTAAATAAGTAAAATCTGGTTGGTCAGTTGGCCTTGATGTTTACCTAAAGAAATGTTTAGGAGAATGAAAAATATGTTTAAACCCCCAAAACTGTGTTCCTGTGGGCCAGTCAGTATCCAACTACCCTCCCCTCAGGAATGCTTTGGTGCTGGGCCCTGAGCTCCGTTGGGAAATTAAACACAAACAAACATGCACAGGACAGCAGGAATAAAAGGTGGTCCTTGAAATTCCTAATGTACAGAAAGTGGCTGGATCTGAGAGGGAAGAAAGTGGAGATTCAGATTTTAAAAATCTGAATTAAAATCACTGGAGGCCAATAAACTAATTGATACAAATTAATTGTCTACCAATTAATTGCTCAACTGTCTCTTGAAATACTACCGCTTTACAAAAATAACCAGGCTTCCCACTTCCCAGGCTTGCTGTGGAGGACACACGCACCATTATTTATTAAAGGGCTTTGAAATCATAAGGCACAAATGTTAGATATAGGATTAGGTCTTCATAAATCCATAATGCTAGGATAGAAAAAAGGAAATGAGAACATCACTGACAAGTCTTTAACTCTCCATTGAGGAAAGTTAAGTAGGAGGCAGGAGACGCCAGCCTGTGCTAAGACTGCTTGCTTCTGGGCGCCTGCCTCTAGAGGGGACTGTGGTTTGTTTTATGTACAATCCACAGGAATCAAGAGAACGGACCCTGGTGGCATAACATTGTTTGCCAGATGAAGGTTTATCCCAACTAAGGTGCTCCACTACTGTTTTGAATTTATTATGAACCGTGCACAGGATCTTGAAAATTAGAAGCAAGACAAAGAAAAGTCTGTAAAGAGGAGGAGGATTATAGGCAGGTAACACCTGCAATGTTGCCACTCAAATGCTAAAACATATTTAAATACCTACCCTCAGAGTTTTTACAGCTGGTGATCCAATATCATCTGAAGGAGGAGATGGTTAGCTCCCCCAACTATTTGTTACATTTATTTAAAACACACACACCACATCACACTACATCACAATACTATTATTTTACTCTTATTTCAACTAGACTATTTGGGGGTTTTGGTAGGTTTATGGCTTCTAATTTTTGAAGCCACTGAAATATCATTTGCTTCAGTGGAAGTCTTTCAGCACTTCTCATTATGATGCTGGTGCAGAAATCGTGGTAGTATTAATTTAGTCCAATATGACAGACGCTGCCTCCACTTAATCTAACACTAGCTAATTCATAAGACTATCACACACACCAGGGAGCGTGCGCCTATAAAAAATAATTGCAGATCCGGAGGAAAAAATTTTCTCAAAGTTAAAACACACACACACACACACACACACACACACACACACACAAAACACAAAAACCAAACCCAATTTTCAGAGAAAGCTGACTAATTGGAAGGGTGTGTGAAATACTCTGAAACTATATTAACCTTTTCTTTCAGGGTCATGCATTGAAGCCTTGTTATTTTGCTAATGTGACATTTTCTCTTGGTTTTCAAGTCCAAAGTTTTACAACGAGGCCAATAATTATACTGATTATTATCAGTAACTGTCGTTCCCTTCTTGATCAGTTGAGACTTACTTTATGCTTGTTCATCTAATCTCAAGTGGATTGTCGGTTCTTAGTACAGGCAATGCCTCATATTTCATTATCTTCCCATAGTACCTGGTATGGCACAGGGTATGGCACGGAGACCTATATGACTAATTGAAGATTAAATAAAATCAAATAAACTTGTGCATGATTTAATCCAAAGACTGGGAAAGAATAATGCTTTTAAGCCAGGCAGAGATTTCTGAATCTTGATATCAACCTTTCCAGATGAACAATTGAATTTAGACCGTTTGTTTAAAAATTCAAAGCAGCTGACACGTCTCAGAGCCTTTCCATCAGAGCCAAGTGGTAAAAACCCGGCAACTAGATTTCCCACCCATTCCTCCTCCCCTGAATTTGTCTGGAAACCCCACCCCTGCAGTGTCCCTTCCTTCCTATCACTGGCCCAGTTTCTAGTCACAACATTTGAAGAGTCAAGTTTTTGGTGCAGATCCACAAAGTCAGTATATGTATATACTATATTATGTATATATAATATAGCATATTCCCACCAGTGAGGGATTTACTAGCTTTTTCAGAGCTTCATCTTCAAATTCTAAATGCCCCCATAATTCCAAGGGACCAGCTTGTCCGCAGAGGGGCCTCAAACAGGGACAGTACAATTCCCTGGGCAGCGGAGATACTAGGGTAAGTGTAATGTGTTACAGAGGCCAGCTTCAATCTCATCTTAAATGATAATTACAATTTTAAATTCAGCATTACAGACAGACAATAGCTACACAGGGAGGCTCCTCGCAGTTTGCAGAAGAGCCATTAAGTTCGTTCCTATTGCTAAGCAACAGTTGTTAAAATCAAACTGCTCTCTGCTCTCAAACAGTGGAAAAATCAGTCTATTCAATTCAGAGCACTACAAGGTGAAGGGAGAAGAGAAAGACTATTTAGAGATCTCGAAATATATGGTAGATTTATTTTTTTTCAAGATTTATTTATTAATGAGAGACAGAAAGAGAGAGTGAGAGGCACAGACACAGGCAGAGGCAGAGGGAGAAGCAGGGTCCATGCAGGGAGCCTGATGTGGGACTCGATCCCGGGACTCTAAGACCACACCCTGGGCTGAAAGTGCTAAACCGCTGTGCCATGCCACCCCGGCTGCCCCATCGAAATATACGGTAGATTTAAACTACATGTTAATTTTAGATATGTTCCCCAAATTCAAAATATTTGGTAGGGAATATGCCCAGGGCGCCCTGTCTCTTTCCAAAATGAAAATATGCTCCTTAAACTCAATGTGATTATGAATAATTTGACCATAGGTTTATTGGCTACCCTGACACTACCAGTAGCAGTTATCCATTGCTGCAAAACAATTACCCTACAACTTAGAGACTCCAAACACATTCTGGTCGCATAGTTTCTTCAGGGCAAGGTTTCAGAAGTGGCTCAGCAGGGTGACTCTGGCTTGTGGTTTCTCATGAGGCTGCATCCAGATGCCCACCAGGGTTACAATTATAGTCATCTGAAGGCTAGACTAGAGCTAGAAAATCTATGTCCAAGCTCACCTGTGAGGGTGTTGGCCAGAGGCCTGCCTTCCAGTTTCTTGCTAGTTCATGGGCCTCTCCTCATGACATGGGAAGTTTGTTTCCCCCATAATGAGTGATCTGAGACAGACTGACCAAGACAAGGCCAGTGGGCCTCTTGATGACTTAGGTGCCAAAGTCATCCATGATCACTTTTGCTTAATTTCATTAAAAGCAAGTTACTAATGCCATCCACACAAAAAGGAAAGGCAATCAAGCTCCACCTCTTGAAGGAAGGAGTGTGAAAGCATTTGGGGGCATGTTTTTTAACCACCAGACCACTCAACAGAAATGTCCATGTTCTCCAAACAAAATGGCAGCATTGCAGAAACCCAAAGAATGAAGTTTCAACCCTGCCCTATGCAAGGCAGAGATTTGGAAAGGTAATAATTCCTGCTATTCTTTTGTTCATTAGCCAGGTGCCAGATTCAAAGCTGTCACTTATTACCTATGTGACCTTAGACAATTTGCTTAACTCTCTGCATCTCAATTTCCTCTATTGGCAAGAGAATATAACACCAGTGACTCTTTCACATATCAGTTAACACATGTAAAGCTTAGAATAGTGCTTGGTACATAGTATACTCTATAGAATTATATGACTTTCCTGGTGTTGTTACTGTCCTGTTGCTAATAAGGGCAACCACTCAATTTGCATACAGAAATACCCAGGAGAGCAGCATTAGATAGGGGCTTATAAGAAGTGGGTGTCACTTTAGGAGACCCTCTGCTAAAGTCATCCACAATGATGTATTCACAATTGATAAAACAGGCTAATTACATGCTGTCAGGTTGCCTCTTCAGGTCTTCCCAGGATTTGTGAGGCCATTGGCTACAAATGCTGGAAGAGAAACCACCTGAACCAAACACTGTTGGCTGCATAAAGTTAAGGACATGTGGAGGACCTGTGCTCTCAGGGGATGTTCCTGGCAGATGAAAAGCCCATTCCTCCCTTACCATAGACTTTAGAAGTTTTAAGATTCAGTTCACCTTGTGCTGACTTGCACTATTAACTATGCAAAGGCAGTGCATTTCCTTTTTTAAAAAAGTTTTTTAAATGTATTTATTTATTTGAGAGAGAGAGTGGGGAGGGGCAGAGGGAGAAAATCTCTAAGCAGACTCCCTGTTGAGTGTGGAGCCCACCATGGGGCTGGATCCCACAACCTTGAGATCATGACCTAAGCTGAAATCAAGAGTTGGCCACTTGACTGAGTCACCCAGGTGCCCCCAAAGCGGTACATTTCTATAGATTATTTCTTCTACAACATTTAATCTTTGGCATACTACTTTGAGAAATATTGTAACTAAAAGCTTATCTCATTCTGCTTAATGCATGGAGCTGATGCAATGTTACATAATCAGAACAGTATCACTGATTATTTCTGCCAAAAGAAAATTCGCTGACTATATATTTTAAAATATATAGTCTCTTCAGAGAATCGGGAGTCCTAGGTTGATTTTTTTCTCTTTCTAATTAGTCTCCTCCAGCCTAAGATTTTTCACATTCAAATAAATGGGATTGTTTTCTATTACTGTCTTTTTCACCATGGAAAAGTTCTGGAAAGGCACTACAGGACATATCCTGAGTGTTAAAAAAAAATAAAAAAAATAAAACTATCAGACCCCTGACAAGACTGCAAAATGCAGGGCTGGCTTCATGGTGTATAACCTGTATTGCACTGTGCCCCAAGCTTAGAAAGGCCCACACTTGGTTTAATGTTCCACTCTCACCATCTTGAAATTCTAATTTTTTAAACAAGGGGACCAGCACTTTCTTACTCCACTGGGCTCTACAGTGAATGCAGATACTCCTGGCAATAGAACATATTTCCTTGAAATTGTGCAGAACTCCAAGAGATGAGAACATACCAAGAAAAAACACAGTAGGACAGAGGGAAGGGGGTACAAGTAAGAACTAAGACAAGGGGTATTGCACAGAAAATTAAAAGATAGGGGGAGCCCCAGATGAGAAACACTACACGCATCCAGCATTTGAACCTTAGACTTCTCAACACCGGTGCTAACTTGGGTTAGATAGACAGCCTATTTCCTTTGATGCCCTGATTACCAGGAAATAGGACACGGGGAAACAAGAGAATTAGATTGAGACAGTGAGCAGTCTTTCCACGGATGGCAGATAGTAGAGCAGTGATTCTTAGCCTTATTTCTGCTTTTACACAATTCACACTGCAGCACATTTCCATCAATAACATCTCTCTGTTTTGGAGTGTCTCCCTCTGGGGGGAAGCTGATCAGAATCCTCAGGGGGATACGGGTATTTTGAAGCAGTCCCTGACTGTTCTCATTCCACCCTACCCATGTTCCATTGAGAATCACTGCAAAGAAATATCTACAAGGCATTAACTTTCTGAGTTTGAAACAGAAAATCAATTTGTGATTCCTGCCTGAAGTTACAGTTTTACCTTGTAAAACAGACACTGAGGAAAAGGCCACATTCTGTGCCTTTTTTATGAGTTCACTCAATAAATAGATAAGCTACTTAAACAGAGCTGAGTATGCTCACAAATCCTGAAAGAGATCACAGACAGCAAGGTATATGTGACATTAACTTAATTCATGGTAACCAATATCCTACTGAAAATGTAATCCAATTCTCGATACAGAGATAAACGCTTCCTCTGACCAGATTATATCATTGTACTTAAGGCCCTCATTTCTGCAGTCCAGTGAAAGAAATTGCAGATCCTCAATACCAACTGCTAGCCAAGTAAGAATCTACCCACAGACGACTAATTTCACCAGGGCTCATTTCTCTGGAGTCACCAGCTGCTGACCTGTCAGGTGAATGCCAGGTGGACCTATCAGTGGGAAGAAGATGAAAGAAATGGGTGTTGTGGACAAAGACAGGATCAAGAGTCAGTAACAATATTAAGTAACAGGTTTCCCATGACCTGGTTCTTTCTGAAGCAGATGTGGGATGAAAGGTACCATCAGGGCAAAGAAAGCAGAAACTTGGTAGTGGACAGATTGGAGTGAGCCTTATTCTCAGTAACTGCAAGAATCCGGGCCAGGCTCTCCACTGATCTGGGTCTCACGCTTGCTTCAGAATCTATCAAACAAGATGGAGAAAACTGGTCCCTGCTGTTATTTCCACAGTGTGTATGAGGGGGGCGGGGAGAGGTGATGATGAGCAGCCTCCAGATCTTTCAGATAAGATTACCCAGTGAAAGCAAAAGTGGTCAAGTAGAAGAGAAAAGATGGACTTCCTGTAGAACAGCTTGGCCCAAGGCATAGGAAACAATCAGGGAGGGCACTTAGGGATCGGGAGTCCATTGTTAGTCTGTAGGCATGTCTCAGGAAATCCTTTTTTTTCTTAAGATTTTATTTATTTATTCATGAGAGACACACACACACAGAGAGAGAGAGAGAGAGAGGCAGAGACACAGGCAGACGGAGAAGCAGGCTCCATGCAGGGAGCCCGATGCGGGTCTCGATCCCAGGACCCCGGGATCATGACCTGAGTCAAAGGAAGACGTTCAGCCACTGAGCCACCCGGGTGCGCCTTGTTCTGGGAAATCTTATCTGTATGAACCTCCACTCTAGATGTTAAGTGTCACAGGAACCCGGAGGTCACACACTAGTGCTTCACAGTCAAATGTGGTCCTCAGAAGTATTTTGTTTGACTTGGATGGCATTTTTTTAAAGTATGAATTCACTTCTAGCATTTAAAGACAGATTTCGCATAAATATCCAACTTCCTGGCTTTCCTTTAAAAAAGAAAAGAAAGAAAACAGATGTGACAGCCCCAGTCTAGAACCCGTCATGGCAAAATCATGGAGACGGTGGCTGACCAGTGGCTACCTCCTTGACACATGGCATCAGCTCTCCAGCCTCTCCTTCAGTTACCTGCTTGGCTCTAAAATGGACGAAACAGTAACACAATCAAGTGGCAATTGGGCAATGTGAGTGAATCAAAAAAGTGAACAAGCACAAGCAACTATGTTGTACCTTTGCTGAGTAGAGACAGTAATAGAGGAGAACGGTCCCATGGAAAGGACAGCACAAAGAAAGGGAACTTGGCAATGCAACACGGTGTGACAGGGTGCCCAGGCCAGCGGGAACAGCGGTCTGGGTCTACTTGAGACCAAAGACACAGGACGAGCAGAGGAGGCGTTCCATGTGGTCTAGCTTGTTATGGGGCACGTCCCCCAGAAAAGAATGCAGTGACCACAGAACATGGACATTCCCAGCTGCTCTGCAGGCTGGTACAGTTAAACATGTCACTTCTCAGGTCCAAAATTCTTATTCCAGGCAGTGTGTGTCCATGTGTGTCTGTGTGTGTCTGTTTAAAACTAAGACTTGGAATCATTACTAAGTTAAATTTGATTTATCAAAGCTCTTTATTTTTCATTCATAACAGTGATAGTAATGTTTTACAAAAAAGATAAATTAGATACTTTTATCCCCCAAACTTTCAAGTATGTATCTTTGATGAAATCATGAAAAAAAATTTTTTACATAGTTTGGGAAAAAATGGAAAATATGTCCCAAACGAGGATACCTCCAGTGGTGGAGGGGGGTGTAACTAACAAAGTCATTTATATTTAGGAATAAATGCAACAGAACAAATGTAAGACTTATATACTGAGAAATAAAAAATATTGCCGAAATGAGAACAGATCTAAATAAATAAAGACATTCCACATTCATAGATTTAAAAAAAGACCAAATATTGTTAGGATTGACAATTCTGCCCAAATTGACCTACAAAATCAATAGAATCGCTATAAAAATTCCACGTGAGACTTCCATTTTCAGCTCTGACATGTAAAGAACTTAGTAGGTGACAGACACATTTGTCTCTACTACAAGTAAAAGATGGACAAACTGAAAATCAGTGATGTTTCTTGGACACATCAGAAAATTGAGGTTGCAGAACTAACGACCACCCCCAAATCTAGAGGGATAGGTGCATCCTGAGAGACACAGCTGATATCTGCTTCTCGGGAGCAGAAGTTGCTGGAGCCATGAACCGGAAGCAACACCGAATGGTCAGTGGCTGAATGTGGACCAGCAGCAGAGCGGGAACTGCTGAAGACTGCCTTCTTAGGGGGACCCCACACTATTTCTGGCTCTTGCAGGCAGAGGGGGAAGAGCACCGTTATGAAATACGCCTAGAGCCTTCTCTGTAAAAAGGTCTATTCTCCAGGGAAAAAGACGGGCTAAGCCTTACTCAGCTTGGGGAAGAGCATCCCTCCCACTCCTGTCTTATCTATGGAGAAAATAATACAGTCTAGGGGGGTCAGGGCTTCAGTGAAACACATTGGGAATGCTACAACCAGAGAAGGAACACACACATGAAATCCAGAGTCCAGCAGTTTCTCAGCTTGGCTCCCTACTAGGATCACCTGGAGAACTTAATATCCTGATGCCCAGCATGGACCCAGACCAGTCAAGTCAGAATCTCCAGGGATGGAACCAGGTACCAGTATTTTAAAAAAATATTTTATTTATTTATTCATGAGAGACACAGAGAGAGAGGCAGAGGGAGAAGAAGCAGGCTCCATACAGGGAGCCTAATGTGGGGCTCGATCCCAGGGCCCAGGGATCATGACCCGAGCCAAAGGCAGATGCTCAGCCACTGAGCCACCCAGGCACCTCTGGGTACCAGTATTTTTAAAAACTGGCCCAAGCCAAATTCACACCAAGTTCAGATCTACTATTGACTACACAGGCTTGAGTGGTTTGACAAAAGAGAAAACAGATAATGAATTATCTACTTTACAAGTACCAGATAATTACCAATAAAAAACTCACTATTTCCCTAAGCAATTTTAACTGTACCATTAATTTTCCCATAAGTACATTCGACCATTCCTCAATTTTGTTAATTTACCTTGACTTGCAGAGAACAGTAAAACATATAATCTGCTCACAGATAATCAAGAGTTGCTTGTAGTACCTCCATTGCCATTATTTCTAGTCTTATAAAAATAACCCATCTCACATTTCCATATTTCATTTTAGATCATTCCATGAACTCTATAATTAACCCTAGAGCTTCAGGTGTGTAGTAAGCACCATGATGCACCCTGATATGTCTATTCACTGGATGTGCATTTCTATTCATATAACTATATCCAAAGTGCACCTGCAGATTCCCTGTATCAGCAGCCCTCTGAAATGCACACATTTTAATTTCTACTTTAATGCAGAGCTTCTAAATTTGAGATGCTTAAAAATACATTGCAACCAGTATAGAGACACACAAGACCTTGCTAATTGTCCTTCATCTACATCTTGTATAGACTTAAAGCTCCACTACAGGAAAGGACACTTCCTGAACTGATGATGATTGTTCCCACCCCCACCGCCACTCCCCAAGTAACAAAATTTCCTATAGCTGCTGTAATTCCAAGAATGATCTGGAGTGGATTCATAAGCAGATTTATTAGGAAGCCAATGACACTTAAGTTTTAGGGCCTCCCATCGGGTATGGGCTTCTTCCAAAGCCCTCAGAGGTGTCCTAAAGGTTTGTACTGGTGATTTTATATTCTTTTCCTTGAGCTGATTGTTTGAGTGTTAGGCCCCCAAATTTTGGATCCTGGGGCACCTGGGTGGCTCAGTGGTTAAGTGTCTGTCTGCCTTTGGTTCAGGGCATGATCCCGGGGTCCTGGGATCGAGTCCCACATCAGGCTCCCTTCAGGGAGCCTGCTTCTCCCTCTGCCTCAGTCTCTGCCTTTTTCTGTGTGTCTATCATGAATATATAAATAAACAATCTTTTTAAAAAAAAATTCCGGATACCACCATAAGCAGGCCCAGTGTAACTTGGCTGCCAATCGGAAGGCAAGCACTAAATAAACTGTTAAATCTTCAGACTGTGAAGTTAACCAGAATTGGTTTAGGGTTACAATCATACCCACGGAATTGGATTTCTTTGTCTCTAATGAGGAACCTCCAAGAGAGGTAAAGGGATACAGGAGAGACTTATCCACCTTTGAAAAGGGCCAAGTTCTAGGTCCTAAAGAAACCTGTGGGGAAAACCCAGGTTTTTCCAGTGTGCATGGAAATTAGGCAGTCCCACACCCGGGGAGTGGATCCCCAGGCCACAGTCCACAAATAAAATTAGCTTTCTATGCATTTAGGGCCAAGTGGGTGCTACTTGTCTGTGTCTTTATAAGGAAAACTTTCTGTCTGCTTTCTCGCTAAATTTGAAATTCCTGTTAATGAAATAGCAAAGCCTTCTAAGCAATAATTAGGAAGAAATGGCTTCACATGCAAATGCCTGGAGTGGACATTTGAAAACATAATCATTGACTGACAGATCTAACCCAGAGTCGCCAGACTTCTGTGTATTAGGATGGGGGTAGGGGTGGGAGTAGGCAAGTGGGAGAGGATGAAAGCAGGAGTGCACCTGAAGGGAGCCTGAAACACGGAGGCCCTCTGCGACCACATGGCCTAACCGGGCATTTCCTTCTTCCTGCCCGGGGCTGGGACACAGCAGAGTCACACTGACAAGTGGGCCCACGATACAGGTAGAGTCGTACAAGCAGACAGGAGGCCTGCAAAGGCTGATGTAAGCGTGAAGGTTCACATGCTCACACAACCTTCCCTCCTGCTTGCCTGGGCAACTCTCTGCAGTGAATCTGGGTCAGTGATTCCTGGTTCAGAAAGTGGATACAAAGTCTGGTTCAGGAGTTAACTGCTATCTGGCACTCTCTTCCCTTGAACACTTGTCCGTCTGGCTCTAGCCCTTTCCAGAGCAGCTCAGACTCTCCCTGGCTGGCCAGTAAGTCCAGATTATCTTCTGCACACTTCCCAGTTTCTGCTCCCAGTCCACCTTCCTCAGCCACCTGAGTACCCAACTCTCTGGCCAAGTTCTCCAGGAATCCCCTGGGTGGGAGGCCAGCTCCACCGAGCGGCTGAGCCCCCAGAATATACTGACCCCCAGTCCAAAAGAAATCCCCTCTCTTACCATCACTAGCCACTGCAACTGACCCTTGTGCAACCTGCCACCCTTACAGCAGGGCCACAGCCACTGTCAAATCAACCCTTTATTTCTTTACTTCTAAACTGAATCATGTGGCACCAGACCACGTTACAGGCAACATCAGCAACACTGAAATAAAGAAGCAGTCTGCTCACCCAGGATCAGGCTACCCTGCCCCTAGCCACACTGGCTGTGGGCAATCACTATCCATCCCTCCTTAACTGGCTCACTGAAGAGAGCTTTCTTCGTAAAGCTATTTCAGAAGTATGGAAGAAGCAAGAAGAAAGGCGGCAGAAACAGCAATGTTTAAATGGTGCACAAGAATTGGCTGTTTTGGTTACTTTATCCTCTGGCCCATTATGCGTGCCCAAGCCAAAGTCAAGCGCCATTCTCTAAAGCTTGTTGGAATTTTGCTGCAATCCCAGGTGAAAAAGAAGTACTTTCCTCCTCCCTAGCCTCCAGCAAATGCAGAAATAGGCTCATTGTGAATTAACATAAAAACTATTTTCCCTCATGAGCCATATTTAAATTAAAAAACCTTCGAGGAAGCTCTATACTTCACTTTTGCCAAAGACAGACTAGTTTGTGAGATGGAGAGACAGAGGAGAAGCTCTCCACAAATCACAGTCGGTAACCAATTCTGCTGAGAGTAGAGTGATGACTACTGCATTATTTCACCAAAGAAATGTTCATTTTTGTAGAATGGAGGCAACAACAGAAGTCAATTGGATGGACAAGACATCAATACTATTACCATAACAGGCTGTTTTGTGTTATGGTGATGGGCATTTGGGGGAAAAGTTTTGAGAATAATTAGACAAAAAAAAAAAAAAAAACAAACAAACCCAGCTTTCCCAACCACATCCAATGCAGCATTTGTGGCAAAATAGTGGAGTAGAATGACGTGAGTCTGCAAAGATTTCCATTCAGTTGAGATATATATCTATATCTATCTATCTATCTATCTATCTATACACACACACACACATATATATAATGGAATATAATTATATATGTAATTACTATGGTAGTTCATGTTCAGTATAGAACATCTCTCTGTTCTTACTTCAGTTTAGGAAGAATTCACACAGATAGTACCTACCAGCTACTATTGTTGAATACAGGTTCATAGGCTTTGGCATTGGGAGTTTTTTGTGGTGGGTGAACAATGGCTAATTAACAAAATACACACTCACTCATGGTTCTACAAAGCATGATGATCAGAACCCATTGGGTAGGTTTAGGTGAAGACACTGACAGCACCAAGGTGGTTTAAACCACATACAGATTTGTTTTAAAAGTCCTTCTTGCACGTGAGAGAAGAAGACAGGGATAATGAATTATGACTTCCAATTATTAGAATATTTTAAGTTCTTCTTCATTACCTGGAAAATTACCCAGGAGCAATTCAGTAAGCATTGTGGAGCTACTGGAAGTGATTATAAGTCAGCTCAAGCAACAGTCCTTCTGTCCTCCTTCCCTCCACAAGCCTTCCTTCCCGCCTTGCATATGCTTTTATCATTGTAGTCAATTAAAAAGGAAATATTTGTTCCTTTTGTAATCTGGCTAGAAAGGTTAGAGAGCTCCATAAAACAACATGGAAGAAATAACACATCCTTCCGTGATACAGAAGTTCTTAAAAGTATCATCCACACAACACCTGTGTAGGACTTACCTGAAGGTGCTTACTTAAAAGACAGTCTGTGGATGAAGGGGAGTGGGGAGATAGAGGCTTCTGGCTAAAAACTGAGTAAGCCGTGGGAATAAAAGGCACAGCAGAGGGAATACAGTCAATAACATGGTAGCTACACTTGTGGTGAGCATAGCATAAGGTATGGGGATGTTGAATCACTGGGTTGTACGCCTGAAGCCAGTGTATCGTTGTGTGTCAACTATACTCAAATAAAAAAAAAAAACTAAAAATAAGTAAAATAATACATCACTAAAAGACACACTGGCTTAAAATAGGAGCTGGGAATAGGCATTCATTTTTTTTTTTCCTAGGCAAAGAACTTTATTAACCTTGATTCAAACTTCATTCCCAGGCTTCGTCGGCTTAATTAGCTGCAAAGAATGAATTGTGTATAAGCAAAAACTGAGAAGAGCTGCAGTGTCCAAGAGGCTTGGGCTTAAAAATATTAGAGATCTAGATTTTATCAGATCCATGAACAAAATTTTAAAAAGCAGTCATAATATAAAATAGCAGCTCCCAATCACTTCCTCAAGTTTTATCTTCTTCAGAAGTTGACTCAATTCAGTTTGCTTCATTCTTGGAAGCTTCATCAAAATGCTCCACAAGATCTGAAACTTCATCATCATCCTCCTCTCCGGTAGCAAGCGGTGCTTTTCCATCCACAGACTGTTTGGGCAGAGCTTCAGCCAATCTTCTTAAACTAGTCAGACTGTCTGCACCAAGCTGGTTTAACATACTGGGTAGCGTATCTGTCGGCTGCTTTGTCTCCGCATGGCCTGCGATGGTGAAAGTGTTCACCGCCAGCGATGCCTGAACTTCAGGGTTGTTAAAGTGGATCACTGTTCCTTGGTTTGTGAACATATTCACTTCTTCAAAACCAGAGATATTGCTTACCCCTACCTTCTTTAAGGAGAACTGAAGTTTTTTTTATCATCTGCTGTAGCTGTTCTACCTTCTCTCGATGAGCAGCTCCTCTCCCACCAGTGTGCACTTGTGCTTGCAGTTTGGCGAGTTATCTCCTGGCTCATGATGGTTTCTTTCCTCTTGTGGGAGTGGAAATGGGACCGCGTGGGGGGAACAGGGTTGGCGCTCAGGGGGTCTCAGGTGGACCAGCCCAGACCAGGTGCACACACGTGGGGATGCCGGGACCAGGCATTCTTAATGAGCTGCCCAACGCTAACCAACACACTGGCAGGCAAGAACACTGATTCAGGATAAGTTATTCTACGTAGCTGCTCACCCCTACTCACCTGGTGGACTTCCATGTCCTGCAGCCGCCGTGGCAATTGCAAAAGCAGAAGCAGGCGAAACAGAGCAGTGGGAGTTGTCAGCCGTCTGTCCTGGTTATTTAAAAGAATGGAAATAGCATGGTGAGGCAGATGGGTAATATTCTGTAATGAAAACTCTTATTTTCATTCCTGCACTGGATGAAGGATTGGGCCCAATGCCCTGTATTGTCCTTGTTAATAGAAAAAAAAAAGATTTTACATCAGTAATTCTACTCTAGGTATATACCCAGCGGAACCGAGAACATATCCACACAAAAACCAATACGTAGTTCTTGTGTGAATATCCCTAGCAGCATTCTTCACAATAGCCAAAGAGTACAAACACCTAAATGTCCAACAACCACCGAATGTGTAAACCAAATGTGGTATATTGATACAAGGGAATATTATTTAGCTACCAAAGGAATGAAGCACTGATACGTACTACACCATGAATGATCCTTGAAAACATTATGCTAAGGGAAAGGAGTTAATCACAAAAAGTCATGCATTGTATGATTCCATGTATATGAAACGTCTGCAATAGGTAAATCCACAGAAAGTAGATTAGTGGTTGCCAGAGGTCAGAGGGAGAGGAGAAAGGAGAATGACTGCTAATAGGTACAGGGTTTCTTTCGGGGTAATAAAAATGTTCTATGAGACAGTGGTGATGTGACTTGTGACTCTATAAAAGCCACTGAACTGTATGGTTGATAAAGGCAAACTTTATGGTATGTGAATTATATCTCAATACAAAAAAAAATAGTTCTTAAAATTTCCTGCTTCAAAAAAATTCCCCACATTATACTACAGATAGAATTTTCTTCCCAAATCACCTTTAAAATAAGGATGCATTCTAAAATCAAAAGGATGCTCTGAGCACCCTTGTGCAGCCCCTTCCCTCTTCAGATACCTTACATACAGCGTCTGATAATGCGGATGCCAACCTCACTGTTTTTCCTCATTCACGCTTTTAGCGAAAATAATTCACTGTGGTTCTGACCTGCAGGGTTTTCATTAGTTTGCCCCTAAGTCACACTTAAAATGAGTAAGTATGAGGCGAAGCAAAGAGCTACTTAATACGCCCAAGTAGAAAGCAGAGAATGGCTCCACCCTCTCCTTTAGCAGCAGCAATTAAATATTTGTGGAAAAAGGTGGCAAGTAGACAGATGAACGGGCAAAATTTCAGCTAAACGGCAAGGAAATGTGTGACACCGTCCCCATTTGGATCCTCCGTTTTCTCACAGATTTCAGCTTCCTTCCCATGTTCACATGTCTCTAGGATTTAGTCACATCAGAGAAGAAACAAAGGACTTAATTTAATTCACAAACAGGATGAGGATTTCCAAATAATGCTTATATAAATTTAAAGTTTTCATATATGAATATAAATATGTGAAAAAAGACTATAAAACAGAGCCCTGATAATAGCGACCAAGTGAAAATAGTATTTGTTTCTTATGTTGGTAGAGTTTTGTTTCCCTGGATTTTGGCCCCAGACTCTTCCAGGTTACCATGAACTTATGTGGCGACGGTCAAGGAAGTTGCCAAGGCCTGGACTGATCAAAGCTCTAAGAGTAGTAAAGAGATTTGGCTAAGCATCCTAGTGGACCCGTAACAAGCCAGGGCCAGTCCTGCTTGCCATTTGCATTTACCAGAGCCACTCAAATGTCAGGGTGACCCATGACTGATCAGGAGCCTGAAATGGCTCCACTCCCCCAAGACTGATAGCCATCTGGGTGAGTCGTCATCGTCGTCATCGTCGTCGTCTTCTTTTTTTTTTTTTTAAGATTTTATTCATTTATTCATTAGAGACACAGGGAGAGAGAGAGGCAGAGACACAGGCAGAGGGAGAAGCAGGATCCCTGTGGGGACCCCGATGCAGGATTCGATCCCAGGACCCCTGGGGATCGTGACCCAAGCCAAATGCAGACGCTCAACTACTGAGCCACCCGGGTGCCCCCTGGGCGAGTCTTTTGACAACAGCCTGACTCAGGTTAGCTTCTCTTGGATCTAATCACAATGACAACTTCCACCACAGAGCCAAGGCTACAAATGAAGCAGCCGTTTGGAGTATACACTCTCCCTTTTGCTAAACAGCTCTACTCGAAGTAGGAGTACGAAAGTCAAAAACTGTTTACATTTTACTTGGATTACATGGGGTGAATCTGGTTTCATAACTGAATAGTTTTCTCCTCCAGTTTGAAATAACTAACTTGAAGGGAAAGAAGGAAATATTTCAAAAACAACTGTTGTGTTGTTTTTGATTAGTAAAAAAAAAAAAAAAAAAAGTGTAAGGATTAACAACACATCCCTTTACTTTGGTTTTAAATATTTCTAAGGTTTAAAAAGTGTTTAAAGTTTGTAATCCTAGAAGAGGAAAACATTATCTGAATGCATACCTAATGGCAAACCACTATAAAAATGTTTCAAAAAAACAACTGTTATTTGGATTTTTTTTTTTTATTTGAACAATGGGGAAATCAAAGATTTCTACCTTTTGGTCTGACCGGTTTTCCTCCAATTAGAGGACATTTGGTATGTTCTAAAACAAAGTATGGGTAACACTTCATAATTTTCATAACTATAGAAAATATACCAGTTCCTGCCACATGAACAATAATGATAACTGGGGTCCCATGCAACTGGACCTTATTTTATTTTAAAATTTTTATTTAAATTCTATTTAGTTAACTTAGTATATTATTAGTTTCAGGGGTGGAATCCAGTGATTCATCAGTTGCATACCACACCCAGTGCCCATTCCATCGGGTACCCTCAGTAATGCCCATCACCCACTTACCCCATCCCCCATCCACTTCCCTTCCCGCACCCCTCAGTTTGCTTCCTAGAGTTGAGTCTCTTATGGTTTGCCTCCCTCTCTGTTTTTATCTTATTTTATTTTTCCTTCTCTTCCCCTATGTTCATCTGTTTTGTTTCTTAAATTCCACATATGATTGAAATCCTATGTTGGTGAGGATGCAGACAAAGGGGAAGCCTCTTATACTGTTGGACGGAATGGAAACTGGAAAACAATATAGAGCTTCCTTGAAAAATCAGAACTAGAACCACCCTACAGCCCAGCAAAT
Source organism: Canis lupus familiaris (assembly GCF_011100685.1). NCBI lineage: Eukaryota > Metazoa > Chordata > Mammalia > Carnivora > Canidae > Canis > Canis lupus. The sequence continues at coordinate 26,263,408 of NC_049224.1, forward strand.
GCACTACTAGGAATTCATCCAACTGGACCCGATTTTAGGTGAAATACTGTTCTTAATAAGGTCCCTCCAAAATTGTGGTGTCTCAAATGAGTCTATTTTATATAGAAACTACATTAGGATTCACAACAAGGTATCAGTCTGGGAACATTTTGACAGAAGCAGCGTTGAGATTCTTCAAGAAGCCATCCTCTAAAGACAAGCCTCTCGATTCATGTTACTCCACGGGCAGTGCAGTACAATGATGGGGTCAAATCAGCATTAGTTACAGCAATGACTTATCCTCAAATCCTTTATCTCTCCACTGCTTGACAGCAACATCGTTTCCTTCCAACTGATTTTTATAACCAAGATCACAAAATATTTTGGGAGCAACACAGGTAAAAGAAAGGTTCAGAAGCTAGAAACTACCTTTTGCTTTTATATTTCCGTGTCTCCTACTGAGCTTACTTACCTACAGGCTGGCGATAGCGGAGATGCTGAGGCGTGGAAGGTGATCGGCAAGGTGAAAGGTCTGTGCTGTCCACCGCCGGGGAACCTTCCACTCCAGCTCGGTCCACAGGGACAGACTCAAGGACAGCTGCTTGGAAACATTGGGCATTTTAACAACCAGGCTGTGAATTCAAGACATTCTTGGCAGTCTCATGCACAGAAACACAAAGGTTTGCTATGGATAACTGCCTTTCAGAATAGCCAAGATTTTTAAAGGGCTTCAATATGAAATCAAGTCATTCCTCCTAGCAGAGTGCTAATGTCACTAAATCTCAGTGCAGTGTCTTCTTTATCGCTATCTTACTGACCCTGCTGAGCCTGGCTAACCCTACCCAGTCCTCTCTGCTCAACACAACAGGTGTCAAAAAGATCAGGGGATATGCTGTGACTTCCCTACCCTCCAGAAGAGTGGGGGAAGAGAGATATTTGCAGATTGTAAATCAGACTGGGGTCAGAGTTAGGACTTCACTAATTCTTTGCTTTGGTTACCCTCTTAAGCCAATTAGAGTTAGAATCTCTACCACTGTGGCCCTCCAGCAAGCTCTGGGAACTCCTAAGGATCTAGAGCTGCCCTCTCCAAAATGGTAGCATTAGCCAAAGATGAACTAGGTAAATTTAAATTAAAACGAACTAAAGTTAAATTACTATTTCAGTTCCTTTTTTGCACTAACTGTATTTCAAGTGCTCAGTGCCTAATGTGGCTAGTGGCTACAGTACAGGATGGCAGAGATTTACAGCATTTCCATCCTCCCAGAAAGTTCTACTGGATAGCCCTGTTCTAAAACTACAGATCAGCAGGAGGCAAGTGGAAATTTTTAGAATGAACTATTGGGGAAGTTTAAAATCATTTGAGCCTTTTCACTGCAACTAAGATCCCATGAATAAAAGACACATCATTCCTGGGTCACATTAGGCTATTACTGGTGATGTTTCTGTACCACTCCTACTGGCTTATTAACCAGGTAAAACTGCAACTCTGTGCATGTTCTTTCACGGAAAAGCACTACAAAAAATTAATAAATTTCCAGCAACTCTTGTATTTCTTTTTCCTTGGGTTTTTCATTAACCAATAACAGCTGTGTCACCTCTGTTAACTTCACATTATCCCTGTCCGTGGGACTGCTCTCAGCTCAGCTCCCTTTGCCATTCCATTCAAGATTTTCCCCCAATAAACCCTTCCAAAATCCCTAATGACTTCTTGCATGTGATCTGCTTCCTTGGAAATAGGGCCACAATTCGGCTCTTTTGAAATACAAAGGGGCCAAGGAAGGGAAATGGCTCGGCTCTTTCCCTGAATGACATAATTACAGTAAAGCTGGCAGTGATGCAGGATACAGACAAAAAAAATCCATGCTTAGCTGTTAGTTTTATTATTTTCTAAATAACTCTCTCAAAATTCAGTAATGGAAGGCATCTGCTCTGCAAGAGCGACCAGAATATCAAATACATGTCCTTCGGCTGATTCAACCATTCACTCCTCCGAGGCAGATGAAAAAGTCATTTAGTCAGCAATTATACTGAACCCAGAAAACTTCCCAGTGAGAGAGCTGGTCAGGCCCCCGAACAGCCCTTGAAAGGACAGGAAAGCAAAGAATAACACTGTAAGCAAAAGACAGCTACAGAGAGAAGAAACCATGCCAGCAGGGTGGGGGAGAAGAAGCATTTCCTTCTGGCATGTTCACTTTCAATCAAGTTCCATGCAAACAGCTTTGCTTTCAGGACTAGTAGGCAGATGTGGGCTCAAAACAAATGCTAAAATTGGGAGCACTTTCAGCCCACGGGCAGGCAATTTTCAAGCTAAGAACACAGAAACAGACACCGGGGATGTAGGCTAGGCAGCAACATTTAGGCTGGGTTGCACAGCCGTGACCTGAGTGCACACGGGTGGGTGAGAACCTCAGATACAGGGAGCAATCCTGTACCTTCCCTTTCTTGCCTGCCACTGGGTGGACTTTTGTGGAGATCCTACTGTGGGGTGGAAAACGGATGTGAGCTGGGTTGATATGTGCACTTCTTAGGAGAATCCAGGGTGGAAGAAGGTGGGAACTGCCTACTAGGAATTAAAGGAGGGCACTAATGAATAATAGGTGAGCCTGTAACAGATCTGGGGACTGAGCTGGGTGGAAAAGAAAGTGCATTCGTTTTCCCTATAAGGTTCATTGTTTTGCTCACTTTAAGGGATAGCTCCTATTTCTCTTCTTTTCCTTTATGTCATTTGAAGTTCTCTTGCCAGGAGATATTGCAAGGCTGGCATTATCATTGCAATGACAATAAAACTGGACAAAGGTCACTAGCATTTTTCAAATGGTGTGCCCTGAAACTGTCTAACTGATCAGCAGTGAGAGAGACCTATGGCCTCAGTATGGACCTATTGGATGAAGCTGATGTTATGCAATGAGGTTGTACAGAGTTGATTCCTGAAGTGAAAAGCCAAAAATGTATCAACTGTTGGCACAGGATTCTTATTCAAGTTTGCCAACTGTTTTAAGTGTTAACATTATGCAAAGCACATGCAAACATCTTTCAAATTAAAGACAGATCAGTGTCTCCCTTTTCTTTGCCAATTAGAATTTTCAAGACCAGACAACAGAGTTAACACAGCAGCACTCTTGGCTTCTACAGACATCGTGTACACACACACACACACACACACACACACACACACGCTGAATCTGTCAGACTTATGCTGAAGTGTTTTATCCAAGATTTTCTTAGGCCTATTGATGACCAATGTTGCCCATTTACCAATGCAAAAATAAAAGAAAAATCTATGATTCTTTTGTTTCACTTCTTCAGAAAAATACCACAGAGCTCCCTGGTGTCCAGTGTTAATTCTGAAATTTCTACTCACAGCATTTTCTTTACGGGAATCCACAGGATAAATTATTGTCAAGTTCCAGTAGCAAGAAAAGATGTGCCTGTACACCAGTCTATTCTTACGTTTCATTATGAATCACATAATTGATTACTTTCAGAATCCAAACCTGGGTTACTCTAGGAAGTGCAGAAGACCACACAAGTGTTGTGTTCACTCACCGTTCACTAACCATACCCTTGGTCTCATACAATTTTTCTTCATTGCTTGATTTCCTTATTAATTTTATTTTTAGCCCATGTTCCTATTTGAACTACCACTTAACAGGATGGGAAGTAAATACATTGAAAGTAATCAGAAAACAGCTACAGAAAGGGAAAAGAAATAAAGATATAAAGGGGCTGGAGAACAATCTATCATCAAAAGAAAGCTGAAGCAGCCATATCATCAGACAATCTAGATTTTAAACCAAAGACTTTAACAAGAAATGACGAAGGGCATTATATCATATTTAAGGTGTCAGCCCATCAAGAAGATCCAACAATTATAAATATTTATGCCCCCAACTTGGGAGTAGCTAGATATATGAATCAATTAATAACAAATACAAAGAAACTCACTGATAATAATACAATAATAGTAGGGGACTTTAACACCCTACTTATAGCAATGAACAGATTGCCTAAGCAGAAAACCAACAAGGTAACAATGGCTTTGAATGATACACCTGACCAGATGGACTTAACAGGCATATTCAGAACATTACATAAAGCCACAGACTATATATTCTTTTCAAGTACACATGGAACATTCTCATAGTGGGTCTGTGAAAACAGATCACATGCTGGGTCAAAAATCAGCCCTCTAACACATACAAAAAGATTGAGATCATACCATGCATATTTTCAGACCACAACACTATGAAACTGGAAGTCGACCACAAGAAAATATTTGGAAAGACTATAAATACATGGAGGTTAAATAACATCCTACTAAAGAATGAACGGGTTAAAAGAAATTTAGAAAGAAATTAAAAAGTACATTAAAGCAAAGGAAAATGAAAACACAACAGTCCAAAACCTCTGAGGTACAGCAAAAGCAGTTCTAAGAAGGAAGTATATTGCAATATAGGCCTATCTTAAGAAGCAAGAAAAGTCTCAAATACACAACCTAACTTCATCCCTGAAGGAGCTAGAAAATGAACAGCAAATAAAACCTAAAGCCAGCAGAGGAAGGGAAATAATAAAGATTAAAGCAGAAATAAATGATACAAAACAAAACAAAACAAGAGAACCAATTAATGAAACTAAGAGCTAGTTCTTTGAAATAATTAATAAAATTAATAAACCCCTAGCCAGACCTAAAAAGAGAAAGAATCCAAATAAATAAAATCAGGAATGAAAGAAGAGAGATCACAACCAACACCGCAGAAATACAAACAATTATAAGAGAATATCATGAAAAATTATATGCCAGCAAACTGGGCAATCTGGAAGAAATGGACAAATTCCTAGGATCATACAAACTACCAAAGCTGAAACAGGAAGAAATAGGAAACCTGAACAATCCCATAAGCAGTAAAGAAATTGAATCAGTAATAATCTCCCAAAAAACAAAGGTCCAGGGTCAGATGGCTTCCCAGAAAAATTCTACCAGACATTTAAAGAGTTAATACCTATTCCTCTAAAACTGTTCCAAAAAATAGGAATAGAAGGAATAACCTCCAAACTCATTCTACAAGGCCAGCATTATCTGGATTCCAAAATCAGACAAAGACCCCACTAAAAAAGGGGTCTTACATCATAAAGGCCATATACACAAGATCCACAGTTAATAACAGCCTCAATGGGAAAAAACCAAAGGCTTTTTCCTCTACAGTTAGGAATAGGACAGGGACATCTACTCCCACTATTACTATTTAACATGGTACTGGGAGTCTTAGTCTCAGCAATCAGACAACAAAAAGAAATAAAAAGCATCCAAATCAGCAAGGAAGAAGCCAGACTTTCACTATTTGCAGACAGCATGATACTCTGCATAGTAAACTCGAAATACTCCACCAAAAAATTGTTAGAGCTGAAACATGAATTCAGAAAAGTTGCAAGATATAAAATCAATGTACAGGGGCCCCTAGGAGGCTCCATCAGTTAAATATGCAACTCTTGATTTTGGCTTAGGTCACAATTTCAGGGTAGTGGGATTGAGTTCTGAGTCAGACTATGTGCTCAGTGGAGTCTGCTTAGAATTCTCCCTCTCCCTGTTTGCACTCTAAATAAATACATAAAATCTTAAAAAAAAAAAAAAAGATTCTCTCTCCTCCTTTTTTTTTTATAGATTTGTTTATTTATGATAGACATAGAGAGAGAGAGAGGCAGAGACACAGGAGGAGGGAGAAGCAGGCTCCATGCCAGGAGCCCAACGTGGGACTCGATCCCGGGACTCCAGGATAGGGCCCAGGCCAAAGGCAAGCGCTAAGCTGCTGAGCCACTCAGGGATCCCCCTCTCTCTCTTCCTATCCCTCTTCTCCTCCCATCCACCTTCCCCCATCATACTATCTCTCTTGCTGAAAAAAATAAATCACTAAAAACAAATAAATAAAATCAATGTACAGAAATGTGTTTCATTCTATATACCAATAATGAATCAACAGAAAAATAAATCAAGGAATCAATCTCATTTACAATTGCACCAAAAACCATAAGATACCTAGGAATAAACCTAACCAAACAGGTAAAAGATCTGTACTCTAGAAACTATAGAACACTTCTGAAAGAAATTGAAGAAGACATAAATAAATGGAAAGACATCCCATGCTCATGGATTAGAAAATGTCGATACTACCCAAAGCAATCTACACATTATTTTTTTTTGAAGATTTTATTTATTTATTCATGAAAGACACAGAGACATAGGCAGAGAGAGAAGCAGGCTCCATGCATGGAGCCCAATGTGGGACTCAATCCCGGGTCTCCAAGACCATGCCCTGGGCTGAAGGCAGACGCTTAACCACTGAGCCACCCAGGCATCCTGCAATCTACACATTTAAAGCCATCCCTATCAAAATACTACCAGCATTTTTCACAGAGCTAGAACAAACAATCCTAAAATTTGTAAGGAACCACAAAAGACTCTGAATAGACAAAGTAACCCTGAAAAAGAAAAACAAAGCTGGAGGCATCATGATTCTGGGCTTCAACCTATATTACAAAGCTGCAGTCATCAAGGCAATATGGTACTGGCACAAAAACAGACATGTGGAGCAGAACAGAGAACCCAGGAAGGGGCTATAGGGTCAACTAATTTTCAACAAAGCAAGAAAGAATATCCAATGGAAAATAAGACAGTATCTTCAACAAATAAAAGGGAAACTGGACAGCAACATATAGAAGAATGAAACTGGACCGCTTCCTTACACCATACATAAAAATAAATTCAAAATGGATTAAAGACTTGAGTGTGACACCCAAAACCATAAAAATCCTTGAACAGAGCACAGGAAGATATTTGCAAATGATGTATCTGATAAAGGGTTAGTATCCAAAATCTATGCAGAATTTATCAAACTCAACATCCCAAATAATCTGGTTAAGGAAGGGGCAGAAGACATGAATAGACATTTTTCCAAAGAAGATATGCAGATGACTAACAGACACATAAAAAGATGATCAACGTCACTCATCATCAGGGAAATACAAATCAAAACCATGATGAGATACTACCTGACACCTGTCAGCATTGCTAAAACTAACACCACAAGAAACAAGTATTGGCGAGGATGTGTAGAAAGGGGAACCCTCTTGCACTGTTAGTTGGAATGTAAACTGGTGCAGCCACTCTGGAAAACAGTATGGAGGTTCCTCAAAAAGTTAAAAATAGAACTACCCTACAATTCAGTAATTGCACTACTGGGTATTTATCCAAAAGATACAAAAATACAGATTCCAAGGGGTATTTGAACCCCGATGCTTATAGCAGCATTATCAGCAATAGCCAAACTACTATGGAAGGAGTCCAAATGTCCAGGAACTGATGAATTGATGAATAAAGAAGATGTGAGATATATATATCTCACATTTATCTCCAATATATGTTGGAATACTACTCAGCCATTGAAAGAAATCTTGTCATTTACAATGATGTGGATGGAGCTAGAGTGTATTATGCTAAGTGAAGTAAGTCAGTCAGAGAAAGACAAATGCCATATAATTTCACTCATATACGGAATTTAAGAAACAAAACAGATGAACACAAGAGGGGGGAAAAGAAAGAGAGAGGGAAGCAAACCATAAGAGACTCTTAATAAAAGAGAACAAACTGAAGGTTGATGGAGGGAGGTGGGTGGGGGATGGGCTAGATGGGGGATGGGTATTAAGGAGGGCACTTGTTAGGATGTATGCAAGTGATAGATCACTGAATTCTATTCCTGAAACCAACATTGTACTTTATGTTAACTAACTAGAATTTAAATAAAATTAAAAAAAATAATGATGCAAAGAAGTGGGATGGAATAAATAAGTGGCATGGGAGGCCTGGGGGGCAATCAATGAGTGATAAGGGGGTGCACATTAGTGGATGTGACTAAGAAACACAGGACAAAGGAGCTGGCATCTCTGGAGGACAGTCTGGCTACAGTGTGCTTCATCAAGTGCCATGGGGCCCACCTGACACAATCCTGGAACTTCTCCATCACCCAGAGTGAGAACAGCTCTGCATTTAATGATGAGCTGGAACAGCAAAATGACATTTCTCACTCATGAACCATGTGGATAAACTAACTCTTGAAAATCTAACTGTAAATCATTTGTTTTTGGAGAAATGCGGTGAAACTAGAGACATTATTAATCCCTCAACTATTTTTCTTTTTTTTTTTTAAGATTTCATTTATTTATTCATGAGAGAGACACACACACACAGAGAGAGAGAGAGGCAGAGACATAGGCAGAGGGAGAAGCAGGCTCCATGCAGGGAGCCGGACATGGGACTCAATCCTGGGTCTCCAGGATCACGCCCTGGGCTGAAGGCAGCGCTAAACCGCTGAGCCACCTGGGCTGCCCTCAACTGCTTTTCTAATGTGGCAGAGAACCTAATATATTTTTTAAAGGTTTATTTATTTATTTGAGAGAGAGAGAGAGAGACTGCATGTGCAAGCAATGGGGGGCTGAAGGGAGGAGTGGCAGCAGGTTCAAAAGGAGAGGAGAGAGATAGAAGCAGACTGCCACACAGGGCTCTTTCTCATGACCCAGAGACCATAACCTGACCCAAGAGACCAAGAGTCTGATGCTTAACCAACTGGGCCACCCAGGTGCCCCCCCTCCCCGAGAACCTAATATTTCTACCACACCATCATTCATAGGTTTTCTCCACCTCTAGCCACTGGCAATAAATGATCAACACTGCCACATGACAAGCTCTCCAGGTGCCACTGGTTGTGACCACAATGACTGCACGTCTGTCCAACATCTAGTAGACTTTGTCTGTGTCCTTCCTGCAGAACTTAATCCAATTCTTATTTATCTTGGTCTCCCTGAGTCTAACTTGATCCAGGAAAAAAACTACTGATTCCTACCAATGACTACACCTCCATCTTAGATAGTAGGGCAAACAGGTTTTATATGACATTGGACCATCACGACACTCTGGGCTTCGGAGTTGAGACCAGAATGAGGGAACTTGGTGAACAATGTCACCATCTGTGTGTAACAAGCCATGGTGAGCAATGGGCAACTTGACTGAGGACCTCTAGAACTGTAACATGTATTTAGACCAACCTCAAAGCCATGAATGTCTGACACTAACATGCTTAATCCTAAAGCTCTCCTAACTCAAAATAACACAAGAATTCAGACTTACTCCCAGACTCCTCTCCTTACTGCATCCACTTAAAGGAGGGAACAGAACTTCCCATATTCTGGGGAATTCCTGTCCTTCCCTGAGCACCAGGACCCGGGGGGGGGGGGGGGGGGGGGGGGGGGGGGGGCTGGGGAGCAGGGAAGTCTATGTTAAACTTCCCTAAGTCACTCTCTCCACAGAGGTTCACAGGCACTAATGTTGGATTGAACCCCAGATGCACTTGTCAGCTTGCATGTTGCCTCATTATGCCTGAGAAGAATCCATTATGATTCTACTAAAGCTTGTTGTTCTAATGACTTTTTAATTATCTTCCTCCTTGCCTCCTCCTTAGTTGCTAACTTGTCAATTTAACGAATTTCTTGTTTAAAAGGGTGCTACTTTTCATGATGACAACCATCCAGGTAAAATTCCATTTAGTATTTCACTCAGGAAGCTTATTTTTAAATTATCTGAGTTAGGAAGTACAGAGAAGCTTCAAGCACGTAGAAAAGCAAGAGACTACGCTTCCATCTGGGTGATCTTCGTTGAATTTTGGACACTTCGATTCCTATTTTTTAATGTTATCAGTAAATAAATCAGTTATCATACAGCAAAAGAAAAAAAAAGCTGTTTGCTAATTTGGCCATGAAACCTTTTTTATTTTCATCACAGAAACACTAAACACAACAAATGTCACCTCCTCTAACCTCTACATTTTACCAAGCTGCAGAAGGTAAGGTGACAGGACACAAGACTGCTGGTGAGTTAACTGAATGTTTTGCCTGATTCAATCATGTAACAAAAATTCACTACCTGCCAGGCACTGGCCAAGGCACCGAGAGTACAGAGACCAACAAGATAGACAATGTTGCTGATCTTATGGAACTTGCATATCCAGGAAGGAGGAAGAAAAGCGTGAAAATCCTGAGGCAGAAATGATTGAGGTGTTTCTGAGACACAAAAAGGAAATCCCTGTGACTATATCCTAGTAGATGAGGGAGCATGACAGGAACAGGGGTTGAAGAGAGAGACAAAATCCAAGTCTCATAGGATCTGAAGGCCTTGTGAGGGAAAATGAATATAATCAGGAAAACATATCTAATTCATCTTTAAAAAAAATCATTCGGGGTGCCATGGACAATGAACATCGTCTCAGATTTTATTTTTCTCCTTCCATCTCTGTTGTAATATGAAGAAGCATTGTCTTGGTAACTAAACTGAAGAAGCCATCTTAATGCTTCCAGGCTGGGTCATCCTCAGCAGGGGAGGCTGCAAGCAGTTACAGATGTTCAAGGCAGACCCTGGAGAAGAAGAAGGCTCTGAGGCCCAAGTTCACAAAAGAGGATGCCCACTACCTACCTCTACACAAAGTTTCATATTAGGCTCTTTACCCAGTCAGCCTTAACCAAATTCCACGAAGAACCTTCTAGTAATACCATTCAGATAACTCTGTTCTTCCATATACAACTGATGACAATTAGCCTTTTGCCGTAGAAGACCTCATGACAGCTACTTTTGCTCTCCTTTGCACACAGGCTAGAGTTACCTACAGGAATTTCCTCTTCTAACTAGCCATTGTATTCATTCTACTTTCTACAAAGAAGTAGGAAAGCTAGGGATCCCTGGGTGGCGCAGCGGTTTGGCGCCTGCCTTTGGCCCAGGGCGTGATCCTGGAGACCCCGGATCGAATCCCACATCGGGCTCCCGGTGCATGGAGCCTGCTTCTCCCTCTGCCTGTGTCTCTGCCTCTCTCTCTTTCTCTCTGTGTGACTATCATAAATAAATAAAAATTAAAAAAAAAAAAAAAAAAAAAAAAGAAGTAGGAAAGCTATAAAGAAAGGGATGTGGCGTTCCAGAAGGAATGGTGGGGAAGGGGGCCGACAGCAAACATGGGGTGTGGCAGCTGGGTAATACCTCTTTGAATACTTCGTTTTAGCTTGTTACACAGATCCATGCGGGGGTTATCCACGTGCTCTTCTACAGATCCCGGGCTTTGCTCTGGAGAAGGAAGGCCTCTGCTAAGATCCAACGGTACTTTCCCGGTGTGCGGTGGTGGGGAGGCAGCGGGGCTGTGGGTGGCGGTAGGACTACTGGATGCTGAACAGGTGGTCAGGTCCAACGCTCCTATCCTTGAGTTCAATGGAGAAGTCAAGGACAGCTTTCTGGCCCTCACTGGGGAGGACGTCCTGGACACAGCCAGCGGTGGGGGGGAAGAGAATTTGCGACACAAGCGTGGGGATTTGCCATCCACCAAATGTTCACCTCTATTGTTCTGGCTGGTAGCAAAAAACAATTCCAATGACCTAAAAATGAGAGCAGAAACTATTAACAGATTATAGCCAAGTAAAAACTATTCCCCTGATATCATTCAGAACATGCTCCCTACATGAAAAGGCCACAATATCATCACACTTCTGTTGTTGAATTTCCTTCATTTAAATGCTACCTATATACCACACACTTCCGAAAGGAATACAGACACTTTTTAGACTGGGTCTAAACCCTTGCTTACTAAACTGTGGCCCAAAGACCAGCAGCACGGGTATCTCTGGGGAGCTTGTTAGAAATGCAGAATTCAGGCTCTATCCAGACACGCTAAATCACAGTCTGCAATTTAACAAGACCCTTGGGTGATTCTTAATGTGTGTGAAAGTTGGAAAAGCACAACTGTTAAAAATAATAATAATAATAGGAAAGCCTAAAACAATAGAGTTAGCTTCCAAATAATCGTGGAGCAAGCAAAGATGACCTGGGGACACTAGCGTTCTCAACTTCTTCTGTGGAGAACCATCTGTGACCTCTACCCACCCCTTCTCCAGGCAGGGCATATAAGTTCCCAGGCAAGCCAATCCTGTAGGAGCAGCTCTGCGGAGTGTCTGTCTTCCCATCCCCATGGAGACCCAGGGACCAGGGGGGCTAGCTTTCACGACAGGCAGATCCTGGGCCTACCTGACAGGAATGGAGGTAAAAGGCCTCTTGTATATGTCAGAAAGTTTTGCCAGCACCACAGCTGCCGTAGTGAAAATACGATAGGTGTGCAGAAAGGTATTGAGGAAATCGATACTGAGAAACCGTAAGTCTGTCAGCCGCTCCAGGAGGCGCTCCACGCTGGCATAGCGGATCTGGGGCACTTTGCAGGAGTTGAGTGTTTTACTGAAGCAAATGTCGGTGTCATCTTTGTGAAGACGGGCATCAGACCTACGCACAAAGCAGGAACATAAGAATAAAACCAGGATGTGGCTTCCTCTCGGCCACAGAGTATTTCAGAATGTGGAAACATGCACTTGTATGGGGGCTTCCCACTGCAGTTGATAAAAGATGTTGATATGACTTATTACATGCAAGAAGGCAGGGCTATTAAAACATCAAATAAATCATTATAATTTAGGAAGGTCAGAATTAATTGTGGAGAAGGTAATAATAATCCATTTCACTCTGTGGATTCCTTCTGCAGGGGAAGAAAAATAATTTTCCCTCTACCTTTCTGAGTTCTTGGCGGAGACTTTTGTAATAAAAGACAGATTAGCAGGAGATAAACAAACAGAAGTTGATTAACATGCATCTCTCATGTACACATGGGAGATACCCAGGGAAAAATAAGCAACTCCCAGAGGTGGCTTAGAATTCAGGCTTAAGTACCATCCTAATGGAAAAGGTATGTGTGTGTGGCGGGGGGTGGGGGTGGGGGGGAGAGGGTATAGGCCTCTTAGGGGAGTGTAAATGATTTTTAGGAAAGATAAATGGGCCCTTAGGAGACTAGATGGGAGGTATGATAGTTAGGGACAGTTCATCCAGGTGGGGTGTTGACTCCTAGTCTCCTCTCCTACAATAAAAGTCAATCCTTCCTGGTTGATGAAATTCAACCAGGTTGAATTATGGTTCTTAATTTATGACAACTGAATGCCTTTTGGAGGATCTGTATTTAGGTAGCAAATAAGAAGAGTTCAGATAAAGTTTCTCCCTGCATTTGCTGTTTTTCAAGTGCCTACAGCTCAATCAATATGCCCAAGTGGCATGTTTTAGGGTGGTACATTCTGCTATCCTTCACTTCTCTCTCTACTTCAATCATGTTTTCTTAGGGAAATGAAACCAAATGCCCCATTTAAGCAGGGACATTGCTTGTGATCTTAGATCAGGATATCAGAAGTGTGCCTAAAAAGTAATGGGTGATGTTCTTCCCACAGATAGGGAGAGGGGACAGGAAGACACAGATATCACTGCTATATCTGTGGTTATTTTTTTCCTCACTTTTAATTTTGTGCATTTATATTCTTCCTTTTTTTCTTAACTAAACCAACAGGTTATAGCCTTAGGTATTTTTCTCTTTAGAGCTGGCTCTTTGATCAATTCTACTGTTTTTCTATATTTTAATGTATTCATGCCTGTCCTTATTTTCTTTCCACACTTTCTTAGTTTATTTTGTCATTCTTTTTCTAACTTCTCTAACTGAATGCTTAATTCATTCCATTCTTCCTGGCTCATTAATGCATTTAGGGCTATCCATTTTAGGAGTACAGTTTAATCCATAAATTGTGTGCAATGTTATGTCTTCATTATTTTGCAATATTTTGTAGTGTTAAAAATATCTTCATTCCAAAAGAAAAAAAAAGTAATGGTAGAGATTCGCCATTGCCCCCTGCAGTGTTCCGTTTTGTTTTTTTTTTTCCCTCACTGTGTAAAACCTCCTTAACCCTACTGGATTCCCCAAGTGCCTGAGCAGCGTGTGCAGGTGGATGAGCACACTGAGGGGAAGGTTCACACAGTAGCCCTCACAATCATTGGCTGTGCTCAGAGCCCTCAGCCTGTGGCACACATTTGTTAGAAAGGGCAAAAGAGGCCAGCAGAGAGGCAAAGCTTGTAAGAGAACATGCTTGAAAGCAGAAGTGGAATCCAAGTGGGGCTCAAAGAAATGCACACCTTCATTAGGACTGCCCAGACCTTTTGCATTCCCTTCTGAGACTCCTTGTTCCTTCCACTGCAGTATCTCAGAACAAGCCATCGGTGAAGTTCTGGATTTCACCACTTGATTAAAGGACATGCTGCAGGGCCAGGAACGTTCAGTGAGGCAACTGCTTGCTTAGAATCAGTTCGCTTGTTTTGAGTACCCTTAATTAGCCCCTTCACTTCGAGGGTTTTTAAATTATATATTTATTTTCTTTCAAACAAAAAGGAATCAATAACTTTCTTAGCTTGCTCTTGGAAACTTCCCACCCCAACATATGCTTGGTGCAGGCAAAAGTACTTCATTTGCAGGCTCAAAAGAGCATTTTAAATGAGCAGCTTACCCTGCTGAGGAACTAAGGGTGGCCTGTTACTTTGAGCCACATTATTGATCTCGAAAATACACAAGTGCATCTTTTTGAGATTCTTGAAAATAGTATGGGGCTCTTTTTCCCCACTCTTTATGTGACCCTTACTCTTTACTTTTATGGTTTTTAATTTTCTCATTAGGAGAAAGATCGTAGAACTTTCATGAATCAATCAGTCTTCTAGAAGATGACTGATTAAGGTAATCACTTTCTCCCCCACCATTTTCCCAATAATAATCTCTATTTTCTAAGAAAGGTGAGATCAACTATTATTAAAAGGAAGGAAGACTTATCCTTCCATACCCTAAAATGGAAAGCACTGCTTAAAGGGGTATCTCCACTTAATAAATATCATAATTTTGCATTCTAATGGTAGTTTAGGGCTTTGCATCTTTCGACATAATTACTTTATTCAAAACATCAGAAAAAATGGGGCACCTGACTGGCTCAGTCAGTAGAGCACGCAAACTCTTAATCTCGGGGTGGAGGGTTCTAGCCCCACATTGGGCACGGAGCTTACTTAAAAAATAACAACACTGGAAGAAAAAATATGTGTGGCAACATGAAATTAAAATAAAACTAATTACACCACTGTCCTTCAAAATTATGATTACATTTTCCTTTTTTTTTTTTTTTTACATTTTCCTTTTAAGAAAAGAAAATAAATTCAATATAATGAAATTATTTGTCTTTTATTACACTGAACACAGTGTTTATTTCCTAAGGGACTCTCCAGTAAGGTAGAATGCATTACCTAAGCCTCCTGTGACAATAACAATTCCTTTTTGGTCAATACTGTAAAAAGCAATCTTGAGACATCAAACCCAGATCACCTATTATAATTACTAAAGTTTTAAAGGGAAGTGAGTGCTTGCAAAGTGATGCCATGTCAGTAACAGATACAATTAATATAGTTTTTCTTTTAACTCTCAAAAAAAGTTCTTTTTTTTTTTTTTTTTTCGTGGTATGTGGCTAAGGAGATGCACAGGGAGGCACTACTACAGGACTTAGGGTAGAATAGGGCCACAGAGGGAATATCAGAAGGAACAGAGACTGCAAAATTATCCTCTTGCCTCTGACTGAGGAAAACTAGACTCAGTGAAGCTGGGAAAAATGAAACAAAGAAACATAGGAGACTTTCCTCTGCTGTGGGTTTATGGCTAGTATGAGATAGATGGGCATCAAAATGTGCATGACTCTAATACAAAACCTTTACAGCCTGAGCTACAGGTTTCTGCCCTAGCAGAAGAGCGGTCTCCATTCACTCAAGGTCACTCTGTGCACCTGAAAGGGGGAAAGCTTGGTCTGTGTGGGGGGTGGTTACACAGAGGAGGTTGGACATGGGCATTGGTCAAATTGACCCCACAGGGGACAGAAGATGCATTTGGGTTCCAGCCATAACCAGTCAGGCACAAAAGGGAAGTTTGCATCTGTATTTGTTTTTAAAGTCAACAAAATGTATGTCTAGCATACGCGAAGTAACCTTAGGGTTTAGGAGCTTATAACTTGGCCACAATGTCCAACTTACATATTTTCATTCTAAAGCAGTTGGGACTTTCATGGCTGTCTAGCCTTCAAGAAAGTACTTTCAGAAATGAATAAAAGTAACATAGGCTATTTTGTGAAATATTAAAATAAGAATCCCATGGTAGAAAATTTAAAATTTAAATCATCAAACCCAGTGATGTGAATTTAAAAATTAAGTCACAATTTAGACCTTTTGGTTGAATATTGCATACCTGGTCTTAATCTTAGCATCATACATTTTTAAATAATGTGGTTAAAAAAACTATACTGTATTAAAAACCAAAAAAACTTAATGCTAAAGGAATCTTTGCCCTGGAACCTTAAAATGATTCTACCTAAAATGTTTTTAAATTTGACCAGTAATTTAAAATATTATCATTCTCTTACAGTTTATATTTTCCTGTAATAATTACAGCAATAGTATAATGTACACTGCCTTCATCTCAATAGTATAATGTATACTGCCTTCATCTGATACAATAATTAGTAAGTTCTAAAAGCTATACTGTTGGGATGGTGCTAAGCATACTTATTACCTATCAAAAGAGGAAAATTAATGTTATTTATTGCCTTAGCACAAACAGCTCAGACCTAAAAAAAAATCCACATTAAAAATGCATAGAAGACAAATATTTTCATAGTTTTCGTGTAACTTTTTTTAAAAAGATATAACAGGACTGCTTTCAAAAATACATTTTATTCTTAGAATTTGAGCTGCAAATAACCAAAAAAAAAAAAAAAATGAGAACAGGGAACAATTTGGTCAGCTTCGAAATACTCCTGAAACACTTCCCGAATTTGGAATAGAAAAAAGTATGTAGAGACAAAAGCATTAATACAGAGAGCAATGGCACATAGTTAATGATACCACTTCTCATTTTAAACTACAGTTTCCCTATTGATCACCTTATAGGATATGTTTTGTTAACAAAATAGAGAAAGAGCATGATGACAGACCTGGGCAAATCCACATATGAGCAGTAGGTAAACGTACCATGGGAAGACCAGTTGACTCCTGTCAAGTGCCTTCGAAATCTAAATATATATCTCTACAACCAAATCCAAGTAATACGATTCATACCCACTGGGAAGATGCCAGAAGAATCTGCCATCCTTTGACCCAGCTTCTGACCTTGGATACATCTGGCTGTCACAACTTTCTATATTGAACTTGAAAAATCTCAATAGGCCTTTTGTCTTGAACGAAAGCACATGTAACAGTATAAAAAACATTTTTTATGCTATGAATCAATAAACTATGAAAAGCCATTTTGAAAGTCTTATGATTTATAATAGCACACCATGAATTATCACATTCCTGTCAAGAAACATACTCATAAAAATGAAGTGGAATACTACTGAAGCAATATTTTATGCAGGGCTTTATCTTCTTTACCAATTCGACTTGATTAAAATGTAAGGGAAAGGATTATTACACTTACTTAATCATATGGGGCACAGTAACTTTGGAATTCTCCTCAAATACTATAGTCATTAAACCATTACACCGTATATTGTCCACACACTGTGAAATGAAAAAATAAACAATTACAATCCACATGCAAACCTGGGCAGATCATATATTCTCAGAATTGTTTATAGCCACAAAAACAAGTTTAGTTTCTCATTTCATCTGTGCGCGCACACACACACAGCAGCAGGAAACATTATACTTTGATGAACAGATTCAATATCTAGATACCAAAACTGTGCACCTGGCGAATACCTGAGGATAGGTATAAGAGCTGTATTCTCCTGGAATGTATTTCCTAAGGACTCTGGCCTCAGTGTCACACCATGACAATTCTCTGTCAGTAGCTGCACCAGTTGAGAGGTTTATACCTTCTGACAGTAATTGCCTCTGCTGTATTCATTCTCTGCCCGAGGGTGGTCTGGGGCAGGCTGAGTAGAAATGATGGCTTTCTTGGATGGAATTCATCTTCTAGATCACTAGTAAACTCTATGCCTGCCTCTGAGGTGTTTTTTGCCGACAAATTCCCACATTTTACTAGTCTCTCTAGCAGTTTCTATTGGCACCATGTTGATTTGATGAGAATGCATTGTGTACTTTCTCCTCTTTCTGGAATGCATAAAGCCCTATTCATCATTTTTCTCTTTTCTCTAGAGGAGGAAATTCAAGAACTTTTGCTAATTTCCACTGCCTTATTTACTTAGGCCTTATCAATTTAAAAATTCCCTCTGCAACTAGAGAAGGGTTAGAGAAGGATTTATTTTGAATTACACATATTCCCTTTGAACAAAACAGAAAATGAGAAAAGATTTAAGCCATTTTTAAAATCAAAAATTATCTCTAGTTACTAGGATACGGCATAGTGATTTATAACAGTAATTAAATGGTGTAAAGAGGTTGATTGGTGGAGGGTGAGGGCATGGGAAAGAGTGTCGTATAAGGACCGGACTTACACACAGGGGAGAAGACATGGGATAAGTGATCCTTTACCCCAGAGGCCTTCTTTTCATTCTCAAGGTTTCTAAAGCACAATGAGGATGCTGCTTGAGTCACCAACACAGGAAGATGAGAGGACAGAGATGGTGTTTGGTGAGAAATGTGGAAAATGAACAATGTTCCTTCAGTTTCCTTTAACATTTCAAGCAAATGGCATAGTTACACAAACAACAGTTTTAGAATGATTTAGGATTATAGTTTCCATGTTTAGATTTCTCTTTGGTTCTTAGATCAACCTGGACTTTTTATATAATAATCTTTTCTTTTTCCTCCCTTTCTTTCTTTCCTCCCTCTCTCTTTCTTTCTTTCATATATTTTAAACATTCTTATTTTATAGTCTTTTCCAAGTTGCCATTCTACTATCTGAGGTTCCAGCAGTATTAATTCTACTGTTCACTGTGTTTTCTGACTCTCTCATGATAGATAAATTACTCACATAATTGTAATTTTTGATATTGAGCACACTGTCATGAGGCCTGAATTGTAAAGTGTTGTGTTGTTTTTTTTTTTTTAAGATTTTATTTATTTATTCATGAGAAATACAGAGAGAGAGAGAGAGACATAGGCAGAGGGAGATGCAGGCTCCCTGAGGGGAGCCTGATGGAGGACTTGATCCCAGGACCCCTGTAAAGTGTTGTTAATGGAATGACTTTTGTGTTTGCTCCTACCAAGCAGTCCTAGGATTTCAACAGGGCCAAAAATTGCTTTTACATTAATTTCTCGGTTTGCATTTTTCACACCATGTGAATACTGTGCATTTAAATTTGAAATCCCATAGGCCAGAAATGCGTTCATTTTTTTCAAGGGAGATTTCTGAAAAATCAGAACCCAAGACAAAACCAAACTTCCTTATTTCTTTTTTGGGCTAATGGGAAGAGTTTTTTGAGTTCTTATCTGATGGAAGGGATACACTTCCAATATCTAGGCTTTATTTAAGGAGCTTAATTCCTTTAAGGGATCCAAGGCTACCTTGGCTAAAGCTCCTCAGGCTTGGGACCAATACTCAATCTAAAATCATTCCTAGGTCTCTATGTCTTCAACTTACAAGCTTTCTGCTCTAACTTTAAGTTTCTTCAGTATTTCCGACAACTAGAGATTTCTTTTTATATCTGTAAATATCACCAATGTATTAATTTTTTTATTATACTGATTTTTTATGTTAAACATTTCTGTTTTTGTAACTAGGGGGGAACTAAATCAGCTCAGTCCTCTACACTGTCAGAATTGGAACTTGAGATAAATATTTTAGATCCAAAAGAGGTTTATGTGACTACTCTTGACCATCTCATTAGCCAGTGTCCTTTCTCATTCATAAATCTTTCTGATTTACTGTGTGAAGCATTAAAATTATTTTCAAGAGAAAAAATGTTTTCACTTATGCTCTGGTTTCAGGAAATCAAAACATACCTGCAATCTGAACCAAAGCTCAAAGGCCATGTAATAAAAATCCTCATTTCCTAGAGGCTCCACAGACAGGCTGCAGCAACAACATGGGTGAACAAAAGAACTCTTGGGGGCTCTGTGTCCACCAGCTCTACTTCAACAAGAGTATTATATCTCACTTCCATTTGGGACTTTCAATAATGCTGCACTGGAGAAAGGGTTTCCTTCCATAAAAAAAGTTAGACTATAACAGAACAATGTATGTATGAATATATTTATATTGCAAGGCATGGTATAAATTCATGACCATATAAGCCTGTCCTTTAGTTATGTTGGGGAAAAGTGACTGAGCCCTGGGAAAATGAATACAGTTCACTCATTCAAGAAGAATCAGGATAAACTAGGTATCACATCTCTAAGCACACATCAAATCTATGTGAATTAAACCTTGAAATTAATAGGATTAATAGTATAACATGTATGTTCACAATAGCCCTGCGTAAGTTTGATGCAATTGGTCCTTAGACAATTGTTGAGAATGACTTCTCCAGCAAGGTCTTTTGAGGATCTTGCTTAAGGCAATACCTGTTCAAAGGTCCGTAGTCTACTATGTCTCCACCCTTTTTACCTTCTACCACTTCTAAGTAGTGGGAAGAAAGGTTAGATTCCATTTTTTTTTTCTTTTAATTCACCTTTTAATTTAAAGTAAAAAATTCTCTATTGATTCCAGAGAAGCTATTTTAAGGGAGAAAGCATGTGAGAGTGCTATAGATTTCTTTACACAAGGTGTACATTTTCACACATCTGCCCAAACCAAGCTTAGAGGTGAATTTTAATTCTGCATTTTAGTTAATACCCATAATTACAGAAAAATCTGTTTAATACACTATTATGTATGACAAGAAGACATGCATAAATGAATGCACTATATTGAAATAAATGGTCAAATCCTCAGCCTCAAATTTTTCCCTATAAATAGATGAAAAGGGAAGAATTATTGGTCAAGACCATTAGCTATTTGTTCATTTTGTTGGAGGTGCCAACAGTTAATTATGGCCTTACTGGTGTAACTAAAGGTGTAATTAATCATTCAAGCAATTGTTACTTCTAAAAATTATAGCTCCAGAGAAAGAGGCCTGGCAAAACCAATAGTCGTAATTTTTATATCGAGTTCTTTATGTGAAACTGAGATTGTATCAATACTCAGAAACCACTTTATTATCTTAAATAAGAGCCATATGTGATTAGTGTAACATGGTACAATAACTTAGGAAGGTAGCTTCAAATCAAGTCACAAAAAAATTAAGATCTAGCAAAATAGAGTGACAAAAATAAAATGATGAAATAATGGAGGACATATTCATAATTTGACTTGAAAGAAAATGTTTATTTCCCTAGTCTATAAGGATAGCTCCAATGAATAGATGTCCATCTGGCATAAAAGATAAGAAATAAAAATGGTAGAAATGTTAATCTCATTGATAATTATAGAAATGTAAATTAAAACCAGTGGAGAATCCTACCACATTTCCATTAAATAGGAAGATGTGATAGATACAACAAAACTCAACATTGGCACAGGACTTAGAAAAAAGTTGCACAGATACCTTGCTGATGAGGTATAAAATGATGAGGTACAGATTTCTTGCATTTTGGCAGTCTATCAAGTCATGAATCACGAAGTCATGGAAGTGAACAGGCCCTTTGTACCAACCTGACCCTCTGTGGGGAAGACAGGACAACAAGGGACCTTGAAAGGGAGAGTAACTCCCTGTATAACAATGCGCAGCACCACATCACATATTAATGCTAAAACCCAGAATATATCCAATTATTTAGGAAAAGCTGGAAAAGAGGTATGTTAATGTGGTAGTGTGTATGGCCATTAGAAGACCCCAATATGAAGAATCTTCAGGAATACAGAAAGGTACAAATGAGGTAAAACACAAAAATAATGTATATATACACTGAGAGCCAAACTGTAAAATTATTTCTGTATGGCAGGATTGTGGAGGTTTTAGAGATGGAAACCACTGATTTTCAGAGCAAAGGTTCTCCAATTTAATTGTGCAAAAGTGATCTGTGGAGCTTATTAAACCTGGGGGGTGTCTGGAATATAGACTCAGGAATCTGCAAGTTTACAAAAATCCTCAGGCAACTCTACCATAGTTATCTGTGGAAATACTTTGATAAATATTAATTTAGTGTGCTGAGTATTGGGAGTATTATTTCCTTTTTACGTCCATATTCTTACATATACATAATAAAATATTAAACAGTACATTTTCAAGCATTCAGTGGGCTCATCTTATTAAAAATTAATATGTCCAGAGATATACTGGGAGACTGACAAATACCATCACTGTATGTATATTGCATAATTTCCCCCCTAAAACGAAAATATTTTAAGCAGAGAACAAAGCCAATGGAGATGCAGGCTGCTTGGCAGCTGGCTAGGCTCAATCAATAGCACAACCCTACAACCCACTAATGAAACCTTGCATTGGCAAAAAGGCTAAGTACCTTAGAGCACTCAGTACTATACTCAGCTTTTAGGAGCAGTTGATACATGACCGCTCCCTCCTCCTTGGTACATTTCCTCACTTGACTTCCAGGACACCACACCCTCGTGGCTGTCCAACCACACTGGTGGAACCTTCTCAGTCTTCTCACTGTTCTCCATGACCCCTGACTCAGTCCATAGCCCTCTTCTCACTTCTATCCCTATTTACTCCCTAGGTGGTCTCAATACCCTCACTGCCTTAAATGTGACCTAGATGACACAGACTTTCCCACCTGAACCTCTTAACAACTCACTTAACAACTCAGTAAGTTGCTTACTTAACAACTCCACACAAATGTCTAACCGCCTTCTGAAACTGAACATATCTGGAGTAAGCTTCTGATATTCACCACAAAATCTCTGTTAATGACAACTCTATTCTTCCAATGGCTCAGGCCAAAAACTCTGAAGACATCCTTGACTCTTCTTTTTCTCTCCTACCCCAAATATAAGCCATAATTAAACCCTGCTGGCTCTACCTTCAAAACGAATCCAGAATCAAAATCCTTATCTCAGACTCCATTCCTGCCATGCTGATCTGAGCCTTCAAGAACCCTCACCTGGATGACTACCATACCCTTCTCATTCAGCTCCCTGTTTCCACCCTTACCCTCCATTCCCAGTCTATATGCAACACAACAGGCCAAGAAACCTTTAAAAAGGAAGTCAGATAATGGAATTCCTTTGCCAAATTCTTGAAGAGCTTTTCATCTGACTCCGAGTGCAAGCTAAAGACCTTTCATTGGTTTAGGGGGCCCTCCCTGGTTGGACCTTTGTTACCACCCTGATTTCCTCTTTTCCTATTCTCCCTCTCATACATTCCACTTCAACCACACTGACTTGATGCTGTTCCTCAAAATAGGTAGTGTCCTCCTACTTTAGAGTCTCTGCAATTGCTCTTCCTTCTCTTTGAAATGACTTTCCTTTCTTCACATACTCGTATGGTATTTCCATCACCTGCTACAGTCTTTGTTCAGATGTCTCCTGTAGCCTGAGGTGACCACCATTTTAAAAGTGTACCTACCCACACCTACCCCCAGTAGTGCAATCCTTTCTACCGTGTCCCATCACCTTCTAGCATAAAATAGTATGCCTTTATTTATTACATTTACTCTTTATTTTTGATCTTCCTCTCACTAGAATGTAAGCTGTATGAGGTCAGGGAATTTTTGTTGTTGTTACCTCTTTTGTTCATGATATATCACAGGTGCCTAAGCAGTACCTGGCATATAGTATCACTGCATAAATATATTTGTTGAATGAATGTAATAATATATGCCAAAGCCACACAACATCAAGGCTCCATCAAATAGCAATTTCATGAATTATATAATTGGCACTCAAAACGATATAACTTTCTGTTAGCTTTATTTTCCAATTCACTTGCAGACACAATCTAGTAGAATTTAACATATCAGCCATTGAGACTTAGGGAAAAATATGAAGAAGTTGTATACTTCTGCCTCAAGATGGAGTCTAAGTAGGTAGACTCACTTGGATGCTTATGGCAGACAAAGCATTGTACTCTTTCTTGAAGAAACCAGTTATAGGATCATCCAAGCACGTAAGGGTCTTTCTTCCATAGCAATGCCACACCAGGCACGCTAAGGAAGGTTTGGAGCTTTTATCAATTCTGTATCTTAGGACCCCCAGTTATATCATAAGGTAGAAGCTAGAAGCAGCTAGAAAAACATTTTTGCCTACTCCTATTCTCCCCATTTGCTCTACTTATCTTAGCTTCCTAACACCTACATTGTTGCATTATACTGTCCATGGCCCTTTCTTCCCGATTGGCCTGCCTATCTCTTCGAGACCAGGGACTATTGCCATATCCCTGATACCCACATGATACCTGGTAGTATACGTTGATTGCTCAGAAAACATTCATAGAATCAGTGGGTGATTCAGAGTTTCATAAGGTAAGAGATGTATTACAAACAGGGACTAATGTATTAATTCTTACAGCACGGAGCTAATGAAAGTATTAATAAATCACCACAAGGATATAATTATGCAAATATAGAAGATCCCAAATCCCAAGTTTTCATTCTTTTTTTGGCCAGAAAAGAAGCATCTTCATTTCAAGCTATTTATTCACCGTCAAAGGAATCCTGGGGCATATACATAAAAATCCATCCTTCCTGTAGAGAAGGTTTAGAATGCTAATAAGGTTTGGTTTTGACTGGATTAGGTTTGACTCCTGAGTCAACACAGTTGTGTAACTTTGGACAAACAGCCTTCCACCAAACCTCGTGTGCCTCACCTATGAAATGGGCTGATATTTCTGTCTACCTTCAGAATACCATTGTAAGGATCAAATTAGATTAAGTCTGTAAAATTTCTTTGACACATAAAAAAATATTTTGCCCTATATTGTCTATTTTCCCTCAGTTCTTAGTCACTCAGAAAAAAATTAATATTTTTACCTAAGATTTATATATAAATTACTATGAGCTCTTCAGAAGAGAAAAGAAGGTATTTGAATCTACAGTATAAGCTTTTTCCATTTGCCCCAATCTTGAGTTAACAACTTGGAAAATAATTACCAAGCCTTTTAATATTTTCCTTACACGAACATTTTTCTCCTATGCTGGCTAATGGAGTAAAAATTAATGTGGAGCTTGGATTTAGGAATGCCTAAGCCCAATCACAACTAGTTTTGATATATTTGCAATTTCTGAATAAAGGCAATTCCTTAACTGAGCATTCCCGATCAAGGAAAAGTAAGTAAATCCATTTCCTAATTTTTTTCTATATAAAATAAAGGAAAGCTAATTTTCAGGTTTCATACTACAGACACTTTTCTTTGATGGGATTCTTTAATTTGTGATTTCTCACCAAGGCCCTTGTTAGCTGTTTTTGTATCTCTCACCACTTTCCTACCTCAGAAACAAAGAAGCAAAAGATAATCTAGTGGGGATCATTGGATAATTTATCACTAACAGGGCAATTTTAAACACTCTTCGACACAACCAATTACACTTATAGCTTGTACAAAAATGCCCAGAAACTAAAATGCAAGTACCACATTTCAGGTAAATGTTAAACTTACAAAGAAAAACAAACAACAATGACAAATGATTCCAGCTCTAGCAAGATACACAGTGGTGATGGCAGTGACCACAGCAACCAGATGGAAGTTTTTTTAATAAAAACAAAATAACTAAAAATCTTTCCCTCCAAGTTTATGTTGTGAAATTAAGAAAAATGACAACAGGGATGCCTGGGTGGCTCAATGGTTGAGCGTCTGCCTTTGACTCAGGACGTGATCCCGGGGTCCTGGGATTGAGTCCCACATTGGGCTTCCTGCATGGAGCCTGCTTCTCCCCTTTCCCTCTGCCTCTTTGTCTCTCTCTGTGTCTCTCATGAATAAATAAAACCTTTAAAAAACAAAAAGAAAACAAGAACACAATTTACGGCAAATGCCACTTGCTTACCTGACTTATGTCGCTCGTCCAGGCAGCCTTCTCTTGGCGTGAAGGTGCTAACAAGACTACAGTGAAAGGGGCAGAATCAGGAGGCTCCACTACTATTTTAAAATCCAGGTGTCCAAACACTTGCCCAGAACCTTTAGCTTCAACACATGTAAAGCAAACAGTTAGATGTGAACATAAAGATACGAGTGATAGCTGCTTTCACAGAGTTCTAGTGACAATATTGGATCTCATTTCAGCAACATGGTACCTCTTGGGCTTCTCGGGCAAGGGGAAGCCTGTACTAAGCTCATAAGCAGACAAAGAAACTGAGGTCAGCAGGTTACTCAGGACTAGGATCCCCGTCTCCTAGTCACTTCCTGTTTTGTTTTCTTTCTTTTTCTTTCTTTCTCTCTTTTTTTCATTTCCATAATCTACAGAATTTCAATACTCTCTAATTTAATTCCTTTCTTCTCTGCCACTAAAAAGTCACTATCATGAGACAAACTCAGTAAAATGTGAAGTCCCAAAGATGGTTTAACAAGGTTCACAAGGTGGGCAGCCCCGGTGGCTCAGCGGTTTAGTGCTGCTTTCACCTGGGGTGTGATCCTGGAGACCTGGGATCGAGTCCCACGTTGGGCTCCCTGCATGGAGCCTGCTTCTCTCTCTCTGTCTCTCATGAATAAATAAATAAAATCTTTTTTTTTTTTAATAAATAAAATCTTTAACAAGGTTCACAGGTTAAATGATTCAACAGAACTTTTCATATGTAAATGACTTCAGGGAGTGTATTCTCAACCCCTTTCCTGCCTCCTTAAGCAGCTCTTCTTAGCTCTCAGTAGATAAAAACCATAAACCCTTGTTATTCTACTATAATTCTAAGAGATAGAATGTGACTTACAGTCATCATCACTTGCATCGGGCTCCTCAATCAATGTACATTCTATTAGAGAGAGAACCCCACCTGTCTGGAAACAAACCAATTTCTCATTAAGAGGCTGACAGTCTTGCATGAGTTGGGAAGCTCAGATTTATAAACCTTTGATTCAAATTGCCATGGAAGAAAGAGTAACAGTTCTGCATCGTAAATAATTTTTCATAGGTTCCAAAACTAAATTTAGTTGTGTAAAAAGTAATTAAACTCCTTGAACTTCATGGTTCTTCTCCCTCAAACCCCTCTCACTCACAGTGTTTATAAATTTAGCAAGTCAGTCTGTGGGAGAGTGGGAGGCACCCTGAGAGTGAATGCAGCTGAACCCATCAAGCAGAAAGTGCTGGAAGCAGTAGAAAGCCATCATCGTGGTGCTGGATGATATTTCGGGCACTAATAACAGAAGGTATGGATAGGGAAACTTTTTCTATGAAGAGCCAGATAGTAAATCTTTTAGGCTTTGCAAGCCATACAATCTCTATCGCAGTTACTCAATTCTATCATTTAAAAAAGCATGAGAGCAACCAGACAATATGTAAACACATGAGCATGGCTGTGTTCCAATAAAACTGTATTAACAGGCCGCAGGCTGTGGTTCGCTGCCTCTTGACAGAGCAAGATTAAAAAGCATCTAGCAAATATTAGATCAGTGCGCTGTCGTGATTTAACAAGATTTTTGCAGCTCAATAGTAATAATTCTTTCCAGGTGATTTTAATTGCACTTTTTAATGGAAATACACACTTAAATTTCTATTATTTTGGATACAACTGACAACAAAGTACATGTCAAGCTTAGCAACTGTACATTACCTCACTATGCGCTTGTGACAATCTGGGTTTTACGATACTAGGCGTGGGAAAGCCACAATCAAATTAACCTGGATGCCTCTCAAGTGCATGGACATAGATGGAATAGTCATGTAAAACCCGTACCTTGAGCAGATGTAGCTTTCCTCCTGAACTTCTTGTACAAATTAAAAAGTGTTTTGTAAATAAGAAGCACTGTCTTTCTCCTTCCTTTTTCAAAGACAATGAACCCAGGCGAACTTTACTAAGTTTTCCCCTCTCAACAGAAGGTACTTGAATAAGAGAACCTGGTGATCACAAAAGTGAAGAATACATAGCAATTAAAATTATGTCAAGTGAGAGCTGTTCTTCATGTAATAAACTCTAGGGCTTGTTTCCCAAGACACCAAGGACTTATTTGCTACACCCCTGGAAGAAAATCCGCTACACTATGAGCAGAAGAGGCAGTGTATTGTGTGTTAAGGGCCCAACTAATTCCTACTATTTCTGTGAAATGCTTTAGACTTGATTATTCATCTTTAAACTTTAAAAGAAGTTTGAAAGAAAGCCAAACTGAATTTAAAGAACAAGGCACTTTGGCCATCTGTCTGTTAGTGGTCTGGTCTCAATCAATGTATTTACTTAAGAATAAGATACACATTGTGTAATTATATACGATAATAAAATAACACAATAGAAAGAAAATAGGATTTATCCTTCCTGAGGCAGCGAAGGTAGAAACTGGCACATTAGTTGAGTTTACTTTGTATCTAAAAAATAAAATTCACAATTCATGTATATTATAAAAATACACAATTGTACAAGTCAATGCAATTGGTTAATTTTTAAAGGGCAACTATTTCAGGTTACATTCAAATTATGTGCAATAAGGGCACCTGGGTGGTTCAGTAGGTTGGATGTCTGACTCTTGATTTCCACTTGGGCTGTGACCTCGGGGCAGGGGATCAAGCCCCATGTGGGCTCCACACTGGGAGAGGAGACTGCTTGGGTTCTGTCTCTTCTCTCCCTCTGCTCCCCCCTCTACCTCACTTATGCTCCCAATTCTCTCACAAAAATAGAATAAAATTAAATTAAACTTAAAAAGTGTGATAAAGAGTCTTTGTGGAATCTAAATGGAAAAGAACTCCTATAAACTCTATACCCAGAGCATTTCTGTGAGCAAAACTGTCTTCTATTGCATGTGAGAAGCTCTACGTAGACTAAATGCAATTTCACCCTAATAATGACCACCTTCTCCTCACAAAATAAAATCCTAATCTAAGTTAGATCTCCAACTAAAAAATACCAGGAAAGATTCTTGTGAATATCTTGACTTCCAATATACCTTGAGTCAGCAATATTTCTACTGTTTGTTCAATCTACCACCTACCCCAAATGCAGCCTTAAGAACCATTAAATGCATATTCATCCCTTTAATATTAACAGGAGTCAGCACTACAAAATGAGATTGTGGGCAACCTCATTTCCTCTTCATACATTTTCTGTGTTCTCTCTCTTTTTTTTTAAATGAGCATAGATTACATCCATAAGTGGGGAAAAACCCCACTAACATTGTTCATATATGTTAAATGGTAAAACTATGACTTGGGTCACAAAATGTTCACATTAGCATATGAATATTCCAAATAGCATCTACTTTTGAAAGGAGATCTAAAGAAGTGCGAGGCGGCGCGGGGGTGGTGGTGGTGAGGATCCAAGACTCCATGTGCAGATTCCATCTATTCAGGTGAGTGTTTAGGTGGGGCTGCCGGACAGACAAAGTAGGCAGCTATTGGGGAGCAGGGGGCTAAAGAATAGCGTGGAAGGAGTCCTGGGGGAGGGCATGGGCCTGTGAAACA
The DNA here is from genome assembly GCF_011100685.1 of Canis lupus familiaris. Classification (NCBI taxonomy): domain Eukaryota; kingdom Metazoa; phylum Chordata; class Mammalia; order Carnivora; family Canidae; genus Canis; species Canis lupus. Next base: position 26,292,779 of record NC_049224.1, read on the forward strand.
AAGGGCAGGAGAACGCTTGACTCCCTTGAAGGGAAGGGGCAAGAGGAGAGGGAAAGAAGGAGGTGAGGCAGGTGGGAGCAAGTTGTCAGAGAACACAGGCAGCAAGTAATTAAATCTGCAGAGTAGAGGAGGGGTGGGGAGAGCACAAGGCAAAATGCCTAGAGAAGTAAATGAGCAAGTAATAGCAAAGGGATTGTACTCATGGGGCTCACAGGGTGGAAACAAGGCCAAAGGAGCTCTTTCGGAAGACCTGGTTTGCCCCTCTTTTCACAGAAGGGAAAAACAGAGGCCCCGAGAGGCTAAGCAGCTCTCCTAAGGTCACACCTCAGTGAGTGGCACTGCCAGGAGATGGCAATGGGTTCGGCAACATGAAAGCTGACCCTTGGAAAGGGATGGGGTGGGAGAAGACAATACATTCTAGCTTTGCCATGGGGGCCATGAGATCAGTTAGGGCGGAGTGAAAGACTGGAGCATAAGACAAATATCCTGGTGGATCAGTAGGTTTGGGAGTCATTTTCAGAAAGGTTATAACCAAGTGCATGAAGACTTAATATCATGCGTTGTTAAGTGCCTTCAGCATTCAATGATTTTGTAAAACAGAAATTACAGAACACATCGTTAGCTCATATATTAGTAATATGAATTTCACCTTTGAGGTAAAAATAAATAAATGTTTCCTTGGCAACGATACCCTAATATGCTTGATCTGTAACTGTTCCCCTCACTATGCACATTAGGTATAGACAGAAGTCTACACGTCAGAATTAAAAGTTAGCAATTTCAACACTATTGTTTAGTTCATAAAATAATCATAGTGGATTTTTCTCGTATTTCGTTTTATGTTTGACCTGGTGTTTCAACACAACTATAAGACTTGGAGGTTCCTCTCTAATTGATACAAATGAAAGGAATATTTAGTATTAAATTAGTAATTCCTCAGGGTCAGACCATTGCTGTGACAGAGTCCTTTGCATCTCTATCATCGGTCACCTAATAATTGGGAGTCAATTTACAACAAAACTTCTGTTAATTCAATCACTAAATTCCCAAGAGTGGCATCCAAGATGGGCGAATGCCCAGATTCTTCATTTCACTCAGTAGTAAGAGGCAACAAAGAGTAATCTCCAGGTTATTGGATTAGGTATTTGAGAAGGTACAAATATGCCCAGACCCCACGTTACAATTCCAAAGAACACTGCTACACTGAGAGGACAGGATTTCAAGTCTGGGAATGATTAGTTTACTACCACAGACGTCCAGGTCTCATTCTCAGTGTCTTTCACTCTGAATTCAGTCACCTTCACTTAATGATCCTGATTCACATATCCACAAGATGCTGACTCTGCATAATGGGTTTTGTGCAATTGGTCAATTTAGAGTGCCTTACCTTCTATTAAGCATTCATATATATTTCATGTTATTGAAAAACAGAAACTCACTCCAAAATTTAGATCTTGGTTTTTAAATTTACATCACACTCTCCCAGGCATTAGTCTAGATATTCTTGTGAGCAATGTTAGCTCACGTAATCTTCACCACAGCCCTAAAAGCTGGGTAGTATTAACTACAAGAGCAAAGTAAGGCACAGGGGTGCTAAGTAAATCACCCAATATCCTACAGCAAGGAAGTGGAAGAGATGGGATTTGACCTCCACTGACATGGCAATACTGCCTTCATATAATTGCCCCAGACTTTTCCACCTCAGTTCAACAAAGTTTGAGTAGATTTTGGAAAATAAACGACTTTTCCAGACTATAATATGATAGAATCCTTTGCATCCTGCTCATTAACTGTTTAATAATTAGAATCAATTTACAATAGAACTTCTATTATTTTGATAACTAAATTCCCACAGGTTGACATTTGAGATTAGCTGATGCCCCTATTCTAAGGAGGCCTATTAGATGACCCAGAAGGCTTCTTTTTTCTAGTCTCAGAATAACAGTTCATTTGAGACTGAAACCGCAATATATTTGTGCATATGTACACACGTGCACATGCACACAGCCTGAAACATACCTCAAACCATTCCTAAAAGTAAATAACACAAATACTAGTGGACAATTAGAGATAGGCTGTAGTCCATTTCATAGAAAACAGAACTCAGCAAACTTCAAAAGAATAAGAAACCCATCTCACTGGGTTTTAAAGTCTGTTAAGGGTATTTAGTAGAAGTGATGATAGGAGCAACCGAAAGCAAAACATTGTAAACTTCCCAAATTATATGTTAATTGGATTCCTTTCTACTTTCAGGTTCCAGTCTGATTTTTTAAAACCAACTTTATTGAATAATTCCTAAACACACTAACCAAACAATACAGAAAAATACCATAAAGGCAAATCATTATATCAACATCAATACGATAACAACATCAGATATATTAATAGCTGATAAAAGTGCTTTAAACATGTGGCAGAGAACAATAAACATCTGGACATGAATCAAAGGGAGAGGCGGCTCATGAGGGTTTTTCCTCAAGGTGCATTGAAAAAAAAAAAAAGACTTATTCAATGTATCCGACCTCCCAGCATTTTTCATTAGAGATGTTTTTTTCAAACTTAGATAAGAGCAGTCTAAGTTTGTAGAAATAAATGTTTATGCATAATAATACTTTTCAATCACAAGCCTTTTCAGAAACAAAATAGTGGTTACAGAAACATTTGTTTGCATTCTCACATATTATAAAGCTCTAGTCAATAAGTATTTTTTCCATGAACTCCAAATACAAGAAAAATACAAAACGAGACATCTAATAATCAAAACTGCAATTCAACAAGCAATTTGATTTAATGCAGTGCCCCTCTTTCAAGTATCTATAATGGAAAGCAGCATATAAAGGAAGAGAGAATTCATAAATACAGCCCTTCAGAGATACAATGACTGGGAGCGCCAGGCGTGCAAACATGTACCTACAACACACAAGAGGATGAAACACAGACATGAGAAGTGAGGGGCCCTGAAACCGGGACGAAGGTAAATTCATTCTACCTGGAGGGAAGGGGAGAGAATTGTCAAAGGCTCCCTAAAGGTGTCTGACCTGAGCCTGGAAGGACAAGCAGACCTTCAATAGGCATGGAAGGGATGGATAGGGGCATTCCCAGTCCCCACACTGGGGCCAGCACACGGGAAGGCACACGGGCAGGCAAGGGCCAGGAAGGCAGGAAGCCCCGTGGGGACACAGTCTGTGTGGAGCAACGCAAAGCGATTAGGAAGGCCTGATGCTGTTAGCATTATATTCCACTACATTTCAAGGAAAATCAGTATCAAAAGCCAAAAATGAGAAAAGCTATCCTTTCCTAAAATATACTTCCAAACTTTAACATATGTGTAATTTCTCTCTTTATCAACAAATAATGGAAAATAGAACAGCGCGTGTTACATTTTTTAAGTATTCTGTGCAAAAATGTAGGTTCACAGCTCAAATAATGTCTTGTTTGATGAAGTAAAAAAAAATTTAAGCAACACATTTTTGGTAGGCAATGGAAATGCAAATATCTTCAAATGATATTGGCTCATTACGAACAGAAGCTACATTAAAGGTTATTTCTAGTTCTAAATGTATGTGCCACCGCTCACCAAGTTCAAAATTATAAATGTGTGAGATGTGTTGTCTCAGATCAACTCCATGGGCCATGCTCCCTTCCCTCAGAACACCTAAGCACTTAAAAAGGACTTTGGATGAGGTTTACTTAGTGCGCTTTGCAGTGAGAGCCCCGGAGGGAGATGCACCATTAGGCTGTTGCATCTCGTTTCTGGCCCAAAAATCTTCAACACTTCAGAAGCTTAATATACTGGGTGATGCTTGCAAAGCACACATCCCACAAACAAGATACAAGATACGTTCACCATTACCAAAGCGTGGCAGGGGTCAAAAGACATTTCATTTGGCAACTGGAGTCACCAACTGAATTAAATCATATTGTGTGGGGCTGATCCAGAAGTGCTGATAAAGAATGGGAACAAGAGACAGCTGTTTTCACTTCGGACATTGTCCCCACCGCTATGTGAAAGGGCTTTGAGTAATGCAAGTTTCTCTTGGGCCTTTGCCTGTATATCGTCGCCACCTGGCACTGCCACTCTCATCGGCCAGACCGATCTGTCTTCCTTGGAGCTGTAGAGAATGTCTGGTCCACTGAGGAAGAGAGTCCAGTCAGAATGTAATTTACTGTCCCACTCGTGCTTTACTATTATTGTGTTGCTGTTTTTCATGGCCCCTGAAAAGAAACAGCACAAATGTGGGCCTCAGCCACAGCCTCGGTCAAGACCATGGGGATGTCCTGCATGAACAGTATCAATCACACAGCTCCAAAATGCTTGCCAGGATCTGCCAGTGACAATGTGACAGTTGCAGAGATCACTAGAGACAGTGGGTCCACCGAACAAGGACTTACCTTGGCGGATGAAAGTTTGGCTGGTGTCCAGCAAAATATCACAGCCCTCTACGATCATTCTTTCTATGGCCAGGTTCTTCCTTATGTTTTCAGTGTCACTCACTTCATCGTGCATTATCCTGCCAGACACAGCAGGGACAGATCACAGGAAGAGAGGTTTTGTATAGCTCTAGCAGGTATGCAAAGAGCTCTATCTGGGAAGCTCAGTTTTGAACTTGTATCAGTACAACTGAGGCTGTGAGGAGAGACCTTCAGGCTTGAACCAGCCATGACTCAAACCAAACCCAACGTACAACACAGTTCTAAATGACAAGTGGGTCAGCAACCAATGAGTACCCTGGGGGTGCTGCTTATAAATGCAACAGGAAAGCAACATATCATTTTATGGACAGCCCCTTCATTGAAATTAGGATGCCATTTCTTAGAGGTGGAGCAAGTTAGAGACCTTTATGCCATTTATTCCATATAAGCTAAAGGAACACAGATGTAAATAATTCTCTGAAACAGTGCAGTCACTGAAAAATCCAAAATACACATTTCTTAGCTTTTTGCCAAATATGAACACAAAGACACAACTAAAAATTGTTTTTCTACTACGCTAAAAGAAATGTTAATATTTTCAAACTCAAACGCAAATACACCTATAATCTCAATCACATAAATTCACATGCTATAAAACCATTTTCAAAGATTGATTTTTTTTTCTTGGTTAAAATTAACGTTTATGCTGATTCAGTACCATCTGAAGAGCTAGCATTTCATGTTCAGGTGAATCGGAGAAGTTGGACTGTGTCTCACTTCTTATTCCCTGGATATATATATATTAGGTTTCCATAGAAACTAACTCGCTGGTTTCTCTAATCAAGCCTTTATTATAAGTTCTCTACATACCTGGACAGTTCCTCTAGTTTCGATTTAGCAAACTCCAGACTTTTCCTTTCCACATGCTCATGAGGTGTATGAGCTAGGAGTTCATGAAGTGTGATGATATACCTGGGGATCTAAATGCAAATAAAGGCCAGCATGAGCAAGAGGTCAGGATGAGTGACCCTGGGACATCCTCTCCTGTGCACCATCATGTCTGAGAAATTCAACTCTACTTTTACAATTCTCAAATGAATTACACTTCAAACTTCACACACACATCCACATATCCACATTCACCAAGAGCACAAGAAAAGAGTAATAAAATATTATACTCCAAAGAAATGGTTGTTTCTTTAGATTTTTAACATAAGCATATATTTCTTAATCATAAGATTTGAAAATTGGTTCATAGAGAAACATAGTGATTATCAAGTCACATGAGTCCGTATTTTAGATATATATATTTTTTTATTTGAGAGAAAGAGAGAGATAGCATGAGCATGGGGAGTGAGAGAGAGAGAGAGATTGAGAGAGAGAAGCTCCCGAGCCCCACACTGAGCTCAAGCCCAGGACCTTGAGATTGTGATTTGATGTACGCAAAGTCAGATGCATAACCAACTGAGCCACCCACCCAGGTGGCCCCACAATTTTTTTTTTTTTAATTCACATCCCTACTGCAATGTTCTCTTTAAGAATTTAAACTTGGGAGAAGACATACTCACCTTTATTACATTCTCTTCCTACTTTACCTTAACTCATCCTTCTAGCAGTAAAATGTATTGTTTAATTACATTATTTACTTATAGTTTTGTTTATGGATAAACTATCTGAATTCTGTCAAAAGCGGAAACTCCACCAGCCATATGACAATTTTAAATGAACATAGTAGAGATTTAACTCAAGTTTTACTGATTCTACTTATTTATTTATTTATATATATATATTTTTTTTTATTCTACTTATTTATTTACTGGTTTACAGATAAAATTTTTTTAGAAAGCTGGGGCAGTGAAAAAAAAAAAAAAAGAAAGCTGGGGCAGTGGGCTTAACTTTAATAACGACATGCATGCACCGCAGCTGCCATAACGCGGCCTGCTATGGGCATGTATGCCCAAACCTCCACACCAACAGAAGGGTTATGTCCCCATTATACAGAGATAAGGAGGAAACAAAGCGTGAAGCGGTCTGGTAACTTGCCCAGGGTGGTCTCACAGTACATGACAGAGCCAGCCATGATCATGGCTCTCACTGGTACACAAACCCACTCGGTCTCCTCTGTGGGGCCTGGGGACTCACTCAACCCTCAAAAGGACTTCTGAGAAGGAAGAAAGTAAAACAGCCTCCCGGAGCGCTGTGGCTAGTTCCTTCCATCCTGTCCTGAGGTGTTGGCAGCCCTGTCCACGGATCTGCTTTTGCTCGTGTGCAGGGGGTGGCCTTCACTGGGTCACCTACTGTGGTCTACTGAGGGCCTATGTTTACGCATGAGCACAAAGGGCAGGGCCATCAGCACAGACATGGATCTGCAGTTGATATTCTGGGACCGTATCCTAGGGAATGTCATCCTATTAAAGTTTTGGAAGTTCAGACAGACTCCTTAAAGGAGGGAGACCCCTCCTGTGTAAGACATGTGGAGGACACTTCCTCTCCATCCCATAAACTTCTCCTGGTTAAGGTCCCTGGGATAGATACGCTTTCAAATATCCCTTCCGCACAAAGCCAGTATGCCTCTAAGTCAGCAGTCATACGAAGAAAATCAAGGCAAACAACAGCTAATGCACTAGATCTTTCATAACAAAGAAGGTAGGAGTGGGAGCGCCTGACACGTATGATGCAAGCACTGAAAACCCACAAAACTAAGTTTAGTCAATAGCTTCATGATCTTCCCCCATTAATTAAATCTATTTTAGAGAGCTCCTTGGCTCAGATTCAAGTAGATGGATTTGAAATTCAGAAACTGGCCCTTTCTACTTTCTGGTGGAGGAACAAACAAGCCTGAAGCTGCCAAAAAGCTGGGAAAGGACATTCTGCAGAAAAGTGGACGGCTCTCCAAAGAGCGCATCTGTATATTCAAGAGCTGATTATAAATCTGTTCCCCCAAAAAACAAGAATCACAGTAAGTGCTGTCCAGATGAATCATAATTCTCCTTTCAATTATGGAACAATGCTTGTCACTTTGTAGACATTAATGAGCTTGCTCTGCTGTTACAGTAAATAGGTGGCTAGAGCGGCAAGTGGCTACTTGCTGGAGAACATCTAACAGTTCTCGTAGGGGGCAGAATTCACGACTGGCTTACCTATGGACTTAGGAGCAGCTGAAGCCAATTTAAACAGTACCAGTCATGCCATTGTCTTTGCTAATTTAAAATTATATTAATAACTACATTATTTTCCATAAACAAATTTCTTGGCAACACTTGGACTTATTTGTCTGATAGTTCAATTGAGGATAAATTTACTACATCATCCAAATTCTACAATTCTTCCATGTTTCAAAGCTCAACATAGTACATTAAAAGCAGCAATTGACTTACTTGACAAAGAGCCCAGAACACTTGCTCTTCTATACATATACAGGCTAAAAGCTGCCAATCGCCTCTCCCCTATGCCCACACCAACCTCTGCCCCCGTGTCTAGACTCAAGTAAAAGTCTGGCCAGAGGTCCCTTGGTGGCATGAACTAGAGTCACTTCTTCTACTGTTATCTAATAGCACACACACACAAAAAAATGTAAAGTGCCTCAGCCTCATCCCCAGGTCCAGCCTCCACTAGAGCAAGGTGGAAGTGCTAAAGTACTACTGCTGACACATGTATGCAGGGCGAAGCAGAAACAGTTGGATCCTTCAAGGGAGCAAACACTTTCATGACTATTTCACCTCATTTGTGAAAGAACCAAAAGGCAACAAGAAGGAGGGAATGAACCTAGTGAGGAAAAAAACCTTCAAGCTTCTAGAAAGGGCAATTTTCCCCCAAGTGTTCCATATGGTTACTCCTAGGGAGAAGGCAGGAAGAAGAGACACCAAGTGAACAAGACAAAGAAGAGACATCAAGGAGAATGAGGCTCTTAGAGGTAGCAGATTCTGATGGTTTCCCCTCTTGGTCTATTCAAGATAGTTCTAGGGAAGCAAATAAATAAATAGCACAACTTAATGTTCTTTCAATTTGCACACTTCCTGCAATTTGGACCAACTCTGGCTAAATTCTTCAAGTTTGAGGTTTCTCCCTGAACCTCCCAGGCTCTCAGAACCAGTGCCTTTGGTCTGGAAGAAGCCACAGAGCCTCAACATCTGATCTATCAGCTAAATTCTAGGGTTTGGGGCCACCACAGTCTTGGACTGGGGGTTCCTGGACCAGGCTCCTTGAACCCCCACATAGTTACCCAACCCAAACTTTTAGAACTGGTGCAGTCCCCCTAAAATCACAGAGTCAGCTAGACCTCTGGGAGATGACTAGAGCTCAAGTGCCTCAATTTTAAGAATAAGAAACCAAGATTTATATTGTTTCAATTATTTTCCTCAATGCTACAACTGAAGAGTGAGCCAGACATCCAGGTCTTCTAAAGATTCTCAGTCCAGTGGTCCTTTCATGACATTATGGGAATTCCTTGGAGTCAATGAAAATGCCAAGTCATTCTCATTGGGCTTAACCTCCAGGGCAAAGGAGGGAGGGTGGTAGGAGAGTATCTCAGCACTTTAAAGATGATCCAAAGGACTTTCCAAGGCCCTACATTCTACTGTGTTTGGACACCTCCCCTAAAGCTCAAGTGCAGTTGTGTCACTTTAAAACGCTGAGAGAGGGGCACCTGGGTGGCTCACTGGTTGATGTCTGCCTTTGGCTCAGGTTATGATCCGGGCATCCTGGGGTTGAGTCCTGCACTGGGCTCCCCACAGGGAGCCTCCTTCTCCCTCTGCATATGTCTCTGCCTCTCTCTGTGTGTCTCTCATGAATAAATAAATAAAATCCTAAAAAAATAAAATAAAATACTGAGAGAATCACACCCAGGGAAATTAAATAGGCCTCAGGAAGGCATTAATGGGCTATCAGAAAGGGAGCTAGGTACCTCCCTGAATATTCCATGTGCCTTTGATAACTCTACCTTTGAATAGTCACCCGAGGCAAAGTTGCCTGAAAGACACAATTTCGGGTATTTAATCATCATCCAGAGTAATGCCAAATATTCAAACAGAATCTCAGAACACTGCACTATATAAAGTTTGTTTTGCTATAAATAAAGGCTTAAATTACAATTTTTATAAGGTAAAAAAAAAAAGCAAACTTTTTTTTGTTTGCTTTGAAGTTTTTCTTGTAAAATATTTCCTCAGAGAGGCCAAGAGTTCAAACAACTCAGTTCCATGAAACAACACAATAACATTATAAAGTTTCACTATATTTAAGTTGTTTCAAATGCATCCTTTTGGTTTTTAAAAACCTTACTCAACCTCTACGGTGATTTCCAGGATTTCAAGCAGGACTGACCAACTTTAAGACAAACAATTATGACCCAGAGCAACATTTCTTTCTGAGGCTACACAACGATCTGCTGGGGTCAGCGGTGCCTGTAGGGGGGCAAAGCTCTCCGCAGAAGCCCTAACACATGATGAGGAGAATCGGTTTACCACATGACAATCTGGAGGCCTGGCCAGAAGCCCCATAAATTCCACAATGAGAACACTCAATGCCTTTCCAAAAGAACAGAATCAACGCTTTTCAAAAGAATGGGAGATTCAATTCACATTTTGACTTCCCCAGTCCTCACTCAAAGACTTGGAATGGTAAAGCCTGCGACACAGGCAAGGACACAAGTGTGCTCGGTCCCTCAGGGACCCTCTAATGCCAAAAAGGTAAATGTAAGGACAAGGCCCAGCCTCAATGCAAGAACCCGACTCTGGGCCAAGAGTGCCCAGGTCCTGCCAGGGCCTCCAGACCCTTGGTTTCCTCTGTGGCCCAGCCGTCCTCCTTTGGCTCTCCAGAGCTCCAGACAAGCTCGAGACCAGTTCCAATAGCAATTGTAACGGGGCAGGGAGGATGGGCAGGAAAACAAAGATTTTCCCAGCAGTCACTCCACCCTGCAGGAGCCTTTTATGCAACCAGCATATACTGGAACTTTTGCACAGCATCCTATTTCTGTAAACCTGATAATATTTTTAAACATGCTGGAGGAGGAGACTCCATGGAAGAAGTCTGTGTGGTAGCTTTCTGTAAAGAGAAAATTGTGCCACTTTGCACAAAATCATTCCTGATTTAATCGCTTCAAAAATGCCTGGTTTAAAAAAAAAATGTCTGCTCTTCTTCCCTATACTACACAGACAGAAAATGTGTGGCATATGTTTGCTTATCTCAGGGTCAAGCTCAAGATGACAGAGGATGCATACACGCCGTAATTCCCCACAGGGCACACTTGGACACCTCGCTCTGGTCACCGCAGGCATCAGTACCACCAGACTGGAGTCAGTGACTTATAAAATGTGTCCCAGATGACTTACCTGAAACATTGGATAGGTCAGGAACGTTTCCAGCATCCTCCCCTCACAGGCAGGGTTGGCTTCATACTGTTTTAAGAGTTTGTCAAAATCTCTGTTTTGCTTACAATTGGCAAGCACTTGGAGGCTGTACTGGTGATTACGCACAAATTCTTGATAAATGTTCAACATGGGGAGCAAAATATCAAACAGATCAGCTGGAAAAAAGAAGTAAACATGGCAGTTTCTCTTTGCCCTTGGTAAATTACCCAAGGTATGAGGAGAGGTGCACTTGATGGGATGGCAGAGAGCGGCTCCCAGCACCAGGCGTCACACATGCACAGGGCCCCCAGTTCAGATGCCTGAATGACTGTTCTGGTGGAAGTCACCCGGAGGCCAAGCATGACTCTTGCCCCAAATGCACTATGACAGGTCAGGGCAAAGGGCTGAAAGGGCAATGAAACAGATCCCCAGAACATAAGGAAGCTCACCGGTCAAGAGGGAAATTCAGACAGCTTAGGCTGAATGATGCCGAAGTTATTTTACTTTAATTGTAGCCATCTTAAGAGAAAATCTTTTATCTCTAAAGCATGCACTCACCTAAAATCAAAGTAGGCCAGTTTGCTATCCTCGCCTTCAGTCCTTGGTGAAATATTTCATGAAGAAACATAATCGTTTCACTATAAAAATGGAAAAACAATTCAGTTATTGCAAAGTGTCTATTTTGTTAAAGAAGCCTCCTGAGTCCTTAAAACTTTAATAAATACGTGATATACATGTCTCCCAGGGCCTCCCAACTCTATGCCCAATAATAACATGGATTGCATTAGCCCTCATAAAGCAATTTATCTTTCAGAAGATCTCAAAAATTCAAAGAAAATTCTGAGCTAAGCTTCAAACACTGGAAGACACTGAGCACCAAATCACTGTCATATAACTCGCATTATCAATTTGTAATAGCAATATCTTTCTACTGTTAGAATGTAGCACTTCAACTGATAATCAATGAATTAGTTATGATCCTTTTCCTCTTAGATTTGAGTCTAGATGATAACTCAGGGAAAGTACTCTCTCTTTCATTAAAATGAGTTTTGACAGGAGAGAGGGGAAAAAATCCATAGCAAAGGTTTGGCAGTACTCTACTGTAACCACTCCCAAGACTCCCAAGACAGAAATGTAAAAGAATCCTCTGAAAAGGACAAAGCCTACATGGAGATACTAAAATGAGAACTAGTGATGCAGAGCATTTTCTCATGTGCGTGTTGGCCATGTCTATGTCTTCCTCTGTGAGATTTCTGTTCATGTCTTCTGCCCATTTCATGATTGGATTGTTTGTTTCTTTGGTGTTGAGTTTAATAGGTTCTTTATAGATCTTGGAAACTAGCCCTTTATCACTTGCCATCAGGGAAATACAAATCAAAACCACAATGAGATCCCACCTCACACCAGTGAGAATGGGGAAAATTAACAAGGCAGGAAACCACAAATGTTGGAGAGGATGTGGAGAAAAGGGAACCCTCTTACACTGTTGGTGGGAATGTGAAATGGTGCAGCCACTCTGGAAAACTGTGTGGAGGTTTCTCCAAGAGTTAAAAATAGAACTGTCCTACGACCCAGCAATTGCACTGCTGGAGATTTACCCCAAAGATATAGATGCAGTGAAACGGCAGGACACCTGCACCCCGATGTTTCTAGCAGCAATGTCCACAATAGCCAAACTGTGGAAGTAGCCTCAGTGTCCATCGACAGATGAATGGATAAAGAAGATGTGGTTTATGTATACAATGGAATATTACTCAGCCATCAGAAACAACAAATACCCACCATTTGCTTCAATGTGGATGGACCTTGAGGGTATTAAGCTGAGTGAAATAAGTCAATCGGAGAAGGACAAACATTATATGGTCTCATTCACTTGGGGAATATAAAAAATAGTGAAAGGGAATAGAAGGGAAGGGAGAAGAAATGGGTAGGAAATATCAGAAAGAGAGCAGAACATGAAGACTCCTAACTCTGGGAAACGAACTGGAGGTGGTGGAAGGGGAGGAGGGCGGGGGGTGGGGGTGAATGGGTGACGGGCACTGAGGGGGGCACTTGACAGGATGAGCACTGGGTGTTATTCTGTATGTTGGCAAACTGAACACCAATAAAAATAAATTTATTATTAAAAAAATTCTTGAAAACAAAAAAATAAAAAAATAAAATGAGAACTAGGCATAGAGATCCAAATTTCTAAAAAGTTCAAGAAGAGTAGTTACCAAAGCAACTTTTGCTTCCTCATTACAATTATCCCATTGGAATGAACCTCTAAAGCCTTTTCTGAACTAACACATCCACACAAACACAGAATCATTCATGTCAGTGAGATACTCTGGTTTGTTGAAGTCAAATTCCACTACAGTAAAAATCAATGGGAAATCCTTAATTTTTTCCAAATGGTCCAGTAAACAAAATACACACTGCTTGAAGATGATAATTTATTTTTCTTTTATAGAAATTTTAACTAAGGGGCTCCTGGGTAGCTCAGTGGTTGAGTGTCTGCCTTCAGCTCAGGTCGTGATCCTGGGGTCCTGGGATCGAGTCCCACATCGGGCTCCCTGCAGGGAGACTGCTTCTCCCTCTGCCTGTGTCTCTGCCTCTCTCTGTGTGTCTCTCAGGAATAAATAAATAAAATCTTAAAAAAAAAAAAAAGAAATTTTAACTAAGCAGTGTTTGTTGTTCAAGGACTTCAAGCAAATCTAGATATTGTATCTTAGTCATCCCTTCCTCCTTCTAGGTGGACACGATGGAGAGCTAAGGCCACACTCCCCTGACTCCCTTGTAAATGTGGTTCTGGATGTGAGGTTGGTTCCACCTGTTGCACCAATAGATGCACTTGGTAAGACGTGGGAGGCTGGAGTAGAGGCAATCTTCCTGTTGCTGAAAGTCAGTCACGGAAATATGAGTATTTTAGGGGCCATTCCAGCACCCAGCCTCAGTGTTTTTGTTTCTAGGCAACAGCTTCCTGGACCTGAAAGGCAGACAAGTGGCAATGGTGGTGCTGTACTTCCTCACTACCGAAGCATGTCTACAGTGTTGTGCCCTTGAACTCAAAGCTCCAGGCGCAGCTCCCTGACTTTACTCCTCCAGCTCTTCCAAAGAGTTCTGTAAGCAATGAACTCCCTCCACTCACAGAGAGGCTTCTTTTTCCTACACTGAAAATGTATATAACTGATACATCTACTTTCATATTTTGATACCAGGATGGTTAGAAAAAAATGAAATAATCCTGCACGTAGGTTAAGTTTTTTTTTTTTAAGTATAAACTGTTGAAATGCAAAAAAATTGGGGTGCCTGGGTGACTCAGTCAGTTAAGTGTCAGACTCTTGGTTTCAACTCAGGTCATGATCTCAGAGTCCCGAGATGGAGCCCCTCACTGGGCTCTGGGCTTGCAGTCTGCTTGTCCCTTACCCTCTGTCCTCCTCCCGCTCTCTCTCTCTCTCTCTCCCTCTCTCTTTCTCTCTCTCTGGAATAAATAAACAAATAATTTTGTTAAAAAAGAAATTCAAAACTGACCTGCCATAACTGGAAGCCTGTCCTTCCCATTTAAAGTCAAGGAAAGGAATCCAGTTAAACAGCCGCAGTGACAACAAACACCCTATGAACCTCAGCTTTAAAAACATCTCTTTTCAGGATGTTAACTGGAATTAAAAACTCTTTAAAAAAAAGAAAAACATGTATCTTAAAAATGAATACATAAAATAAAAAGATAAAAACATACCTCTTCAGATCTCCCTTAAGGACTAGGTATAGTAAACAACTGCTAAGTGTATGAAGAGCTTACAGCTTCACCTTCCAAGAAGAGGCCCAGCACATCCTGACTCCGAATTTAAACAATATGACAAATCTGGCCTTCCAGATTGCAGATCACGCAATCCAACAGAAACAAATCCCCAGAGCTGACCTAAGAGCAAGGTGGTGCAGGCTCTGCTGGCATCACTACCAGAGGGTAGTTTACAATCCCATCCATTGTCATCAGAACTGTTGAAATGACATGCTTGGGTGACGGAAGTATTTGCCAAAAGGCTAGCTGTGCAGCCTGACGATCAGGAGCTCCTCTTAGGTCCCTCAAGATGTCTCACACACTTGCGCAGGGCCACTGCCACCTAATGTGGGGAGATCTTCCTCCTGCCTCACAACAGAGAAGCCAAGCTTCTAATCTCCTGTTAACAAGTTACCTTCCAGGGGTGCCTGGGTGGCACAGCCAGTTAAGCACCTGACTCTTAGTTTCAGCACAGGTTGTAACCTCAGGGTCTTGAGATGGAGCCCCAAGATGGGGTCTGCACTCAGTGGGGAGTCTGCTTGACATTTTCTCTCTCCCTTTCCCTCTGCTCCTCCTCGCCCAATAAATAAATCATTAAAAAAAAAAAGTTACCATCTATCATCCACTCAGTCATCTATAGACACCCCCCAGCCATGCCTTTCTAAATATTTAAGTACATTTTAATTATGATCTATGATTTAGTCCCTAAAATCTTCCTTATAGTGTGGGTCTTCATTTTATAAAAACCTAGGGAAAATAACCTTTATTTATTTATTTATTTTTAAAGATTTTATTTATTTATTCATGAGAGACACAGAGAGAGAGAACAAAGGCAGAGGGAGAAGCAGACTTTCTGCAGGAGCCTGAGGTGGGACTCCATCCCGGATCTCCAGGATCACACCCTGCGCCAAAGGCAGACGCTCAACCTCTGAGCCACCCAGGCATCCAGGGGAAAAAAACCTTTAGCTCAGAATTGGCAATAACCTAAAATAAATGCAGGCTGGGGGATGGGTTAAATAAAGGGAATGAAGAGTACACATATCCTGTTGAGGACTGAGTAATGTACAGAATTGTTGAACCATTACATTACACATCTGAAACTAATGTAACACTATATGTCAGTTATACTTCAATAATAAAATAAAGTAAAATAAGATAAATGCAAAAAAGCCTTAATTCCTTAAAAAAACAAATTAAAATATATTGCAATAATTTTTGTTCTCTTTCTTTAAAACAAATTTTTTTGACTATGGTTGATACACAATATTACATTACTTCCATGTGTATAATTCATGATTGGACAAGTTTATACATTATACTACGCTCACCACAGTGTAACTACCATCTGTCCCGTTAAATCACTATTATAATACAATTGACTGTATTCCTTATGCTCTGCTTTTTATTCACATGATTTACTCATCTCATAACTAGAAGCCTGTATCTCCCTCTTCCACTTACCCATTCTGTCCAACCCTTCACCCACCTCTCCTCTGGCAACCATCAGTTTGTTCTCTGTAGTTATAGGTTTGATTCTGCTTTTTGTTTATTTATTTAATTTTAGATCCCACTTTTGAGGGGAATCATATGGTATTTGTCTCAGTCTGACTTATTTCACTTAGTATAACACCCTCCAGGTCTATCCATGTTGTCTCAAAAGGCAAAAAAAAAAAACAAACAAACCTAAAACAAAACAAAACCTCATCCCTTTTTATGGCTGTGTAATATTCCAGTGTGTGTGCGTCTCATGTGTATGCACTTTTTCCTTATCTATTGGTTTACTGGTGGACACTTAAGTTACTTCCTTAAGGGAGCATACAGCCAAGCATGTAGATGTAAGAACACATTAATAAAACAAATATGTTACTTTTTCCAGGTTTTTATAAAAACAAATAAAAAAGTGGGGTGGGAACATAAACCCTCTGACTTCAAGAGCACCCATGTGGCTTATCTACCACTTGGCAAAGTTCTAGCATTGTCTCTTTTTTATATGCCAGCTGCTCTTTCAAACTGTAGCTTTTATTCGCTGCCCAAGACCAGAGGAATCTGTTCCCGGTCCCTCGGTACAATACAGTCCCACTGCTCTTTGCAGCATCAAGGGTCAATTCCCTTTGTTACCATGTCTCTCTCCCTCTTGCTGTTCTCTTGCCCTTTCTCTCCAGCTCTGGTTATGTAGAAATTATTCAATCAAGCCCTCAGTCCTTCTTTAAGAGGAATTGTTCTATTAATAGGTGTCATTGGTGTGTTCCCTGGAGAAGGTGAGTTAGGGTCTTCCTACAACACTATCTTGGAGTAGAACTCTCCCCAGCCTTTCTTTTAATGCCTTGAGCTCTGAGCTCCAAGTTCCCAGCTTGCTGGCAGTCCTTTCTCCAATACTACTCCTGTCATAATTCTGGGTGACTCTAATAGGCACAAAAAACAACACTCCTGGCCTCTAGGGCCTTTGAACTCCTCTCCTCTTGGCATCTTTCCCTCCAATAACTTCAACCAACACTCCTTTGATGGTACTTTAGACCTTGTCATTGTCAGTAACTACATCCCCTCCCTATCTCAGTTTCAAGCAAACTGTTCTCTGATCTTTCAATTCACTGCCTTTAGAACTCTGACTTCATGCATGATCCTGTCATCTTATCACTGACCAAAACCCCTTGCACCATCATTTCCCTCTCTGCACAGTTTAGATTCTATGGCTCACTGTTATAATCTCTTCCTTGCATAACCTTCAACTCCCCTATTCATTTCTCATGTCATCATATTAGCCTCACACAACACCAAAAAAGCCACTCACTCACCCACTCTGCACCAGTGCAGAGCTGAAAGTGGCTGAAGAAAAACACACAACCATCCTGACTAGTCTCACTGACAGTCATGACCACCACCCTAATAGAGTAATATAGGCTCTTCCAGCTGTGTAGCAATTATTCTACAATATTATACACTTTCCCCTCTTATCTAACCCCAATACGTTCCTTCTATCAGCACTGTCACATGTCCTTGCTTCCTAATGACATATGTATCAAGGTACTATTCCCTCCCTCCCTATGCACCCTCTTGACTTGTACGCCCTGTTCTACCCACTTTTGTCTATGCAAGTTTATTGCTCCAGCAACATCCTCCTCTACCCTACGTCATTTCCCCCTTGTTATCAATGTAATTTTTATCCTAAGTCAAAACACACACACATTTTTTTATACCTCCAGGTACCGTCTTGTTTATTGGCTCCTCTCTATAGCAACACTCTTTGAGTTTTCGATACCAACTCTCTCCAATGATTACCCTTCCCTCCCATTCTCTCCTAAGTACCCTCCAATGGCTCTCCTAATGGCCCTCATTAAAGTTACCTATAAGCTCTGTGTTAAACCCATGGTCGGTTCTCAGTTACCATTTTATTTGACCTTTTGGACGGAGTTCATTTGTTCTTGCCTTGGTTTCCAGGACAACCCATTCTGCTGGTTTTCATCCTACGACCCTAATGGATCTTCTTCATTCTTTTCTGCTAGTTCCTCCTCATCTTCTTCATCTCCAAATGTTGGAATCTCCTGGGGCTCAGTGTCGTTCCTCTTCTCTCATTCACATCTGTGCTTACTCCCTTGGTAATCTCATTCAGACCAACTGCTTTAAATACTATCCATATGCTATTGGAGCTTCAAATTTATATCTCCAGCCCAAACTCCTTCCCTGATATATAGTCCCTGTTCACTTGATTTCTCCATTTGGATGGATAATAGCCCTCATGCTTGAGAGGTCTGAGACAAAAACTCTTTGTCTTTCCCCCAAACCTCTCTATACCTCAATGTTTCCCATTTAGTGAGAAGTTACTCTATCCTTCTAGCTGTTCAGCCCCAAAACCTTGGACTTTCCTTCAAAACCCCACATCAAACTCATCAGAAAATCTCATTGGTTCTATTTTAAAATGTACCAGGAATCCAACCATATATCACTGCCTCCAATGACAACCATCTTTTGCTTATATTATTGTAATAGCCACCTAACAGGCCTCCCTGCTACAATCACCTCTCACCTGGTTTATTGAGATCGCCACCAAACTGATTTCCCTGCACTATTCTCAACAGAGAAACCAGAGTGAGATTTTAAAATATGAGTTATATGATACTACTTCTCTCCTCAAAATGTTACCAGTATCTGCCCATCTTATTTACAGTAAAAGCAAACATCTTTACAATGTCCTATTGTTACCTCTTTTCATCCTTAGTCAGTTCCTCAAAACAAGCAAACCAGATCTGCCCCAGCCTCAGGCCCTTTGCATAGACTGTCTCCTCTGCTTGCCTCACTGTTCTCCCAGATAGCCAAATGGCTTGCTGCTTCATCAATTCCAAGTCTTTACTCAAAAGTTAACTTATCTTTGAGGACTTTCTAAAAGCTGGTTATAGAAAAACTATGGCATATTCACATAATGTAAAAAAACGTAGTGATTTTATTTTTATTATTTTTATCTTTTTTAAGATTTATTTATTCATGAGAGAGAGAGAGGCAGAGACACAGGCAGAGGGAGAAGCAGGCTCCATGCAGGGAGCCCCATGTGGGACTCAATCCTGGGACCCCAGGATCAGGCCCTGGGCTGAAGGTGGTGCCAAACCGCTGAGCCACCCGGGCTGCCCCATAGTGATTTTTAAAAAAATAGAATGCTCTTTAGATGTCAATATGGGAAGATGTCTAGAATATACTGTTAAGTGAAAAAAGGCAAGTACATATTGAAGTTCATTGCCTTTTGTGTAAGAAGAAAGAAAATAGCATTCCACATCCAAATTTGATTGCTCTACATCAAGAGACACTAGAAAGATATGTAAGAAACTAACGAAAATGGTTAAAAATGGAAAGTGGGGGAAATGGGGCTAGGCAGAGACAAGAGTAAGTTATTTGATGTCTTCATGTTGTTTTGAATTTTGGATGATGTAAATGTATTATATATTCAAAAACAAATAAATAAATTTTAAGTACAACACCCAGGCACCCCAAAGTCCTCTCCCCTTCTTGATTTTTTCCACAACACTCATCACCACATAATATACTACATATTTCTCTTATTCACCATTCCTTATTTCCCTTCCCACATCAAAATTTAAGTTCCATGAAGGCAGGGATTTCTGCTTTGCTCACTGATGAATCCTCAGCAGGAAGGACACTATAAGTAGCAAATAAATTTGCTACAGATTCTCAGGCCCTCTGTTATTGTTCTTTCTAAAGTACGTCTGTATAAATTACATATGACGACCCATTACTCATTCCATTTCCCTCAGTTTATGAAGGAGATTATCTTTCCCAACACACACGCCCACAGATTGACAAGAAAACACATGTCCAATAGAGACAAACCAGAGAACTAGATGCCATGATTCAAGATAAAGACATGTAAATTTGGACAAATAATGAGACACAAATGACAGCTTTCTCATTTTCAATATCACACACCTGTAAAGGTGACTTTATGGTACCGATTAATAGTAAAAATTCCCCCAAAGGGAGCCTGTTTCTCCCTCTGCCTGTGCCTCTGCCTCTCTCTGTGTGTCTCTCATGAGTAAATAATTTTTTTTAAAGAGTAAAAATTCTTTTAAGAAATAAAAATGCGTCTTTCACATGACTCTTTGATTTATGCCAATACAAACCTGTTGAGGAAAATGCTGCTGACATCATCATGGCTGATGGGAGGCTTCTTGGAGCTGGCCGCCATCCGCAGGGGCCGGAGGAAGCCGTTGACCAGGATGTAGAGCTGGTGAACATACTCTGACTCGGCTTCAACCATGGTGAACACAATCTGGTTTCTCTTCCTCATACTTTCAGCATGAGGAGAACAAATGTAATCCTGCACAATAGTCTTCCATTTCCTTCTACACAACCATCCTCTCATGAAGCTCTGAACCTAAAGGACAACAACAACAGAAAGATCTCAGGGAGCTGTGGGGTCAGCCTGTCAGTAAAGGTTTCCATCCTATGCCACATAAACCCTGTTTTATCATTAGTGCATTAATAATGGTCCCAGCGCTAGAGTAAATAGCGGCAGGCTTTTCCAGATGGCAGAAAAAAGAGGATTTAAAAATAATATTTTTCTCAGCTTCACAAGTTTCTTCTATATCTTAAGCCCTTTAGGACTGCCCATATGGACACCAGAATAGGATAATAGTACATATTCAGTTATTAACATTTCAATAAAGGAATAAATGGAAGGTTTATTCTTTAATAATATAAAAGCAGATATTAAAGTTTTTTAAATTGTGGTTAAAAAAAAGCACAGAACTTAAAATTTACCATCCTAACCATTTTAAGGTGTATAGTTCAGATAAAGTATTTCACATTGTCGTACAACAGATCTCCAGAACTTCTTCATCCTGCAAAACTGACACTCTATACCTATTGAACAACAGTTCCTACTACTCCCTTCCCTCAGTCCGTGGTACTCACCATTCTTTGTTTCAGTGAATTTAACCACTTTAGGTAGCTCCTATAAGTGGAATCACACAGTATCTATCTTATTGTGACTGGTTTATTTCACTTAGTATAATGTCCTCAAGGTTCATCCATGTTGTACCATGAGCCAGGATTTCCTCTCTGTTTAAGGCTGAATAATATTCCATTGTACATACATTTTGTTTTTCCATTCATCTCCTGATAGACATTTGAGTTGCATCTACCTCTTGGCTATTGTGAATAATGCTTCAGTGATCGTGGGAGTGTAAATATCACTTCAAGATCCTGCTTTCAGTTATTTTGGATATATACCCAGAAGTGGGAATGCTGCACCATGGGGGTAGTTCTATTTTTAATTTTTTGAGGAATGACTATACTGCTTTCCATAGACGTTGAACCACTTCACGATCCCACCAAGAGTACACAAAGGTTCCAATTTCCCAACATCCTCATCAACACTTATGTTGTTTTTTTGATGGTAGTCATCCTAATGGGTGTGAGATTTTTTAATAGGCACTGTTGTTTTGATTTGTATTTCTCTGATGCCTAGTGAAACTGAGCAGCTTTTCAGTGTATATGACTTCTTCAAAGATCATGTGTATGATTTCATCTTTGGAGAAATGTCTATTCAAATCTTTTGCCCATTTTTAAATCAGGCTATTTGATTTGTTGTTATTGAGGGTTTTTAGTAAGTTTAGAAAGTAAGTGTTAGACATCAGCTTTTCTCACCCCTTCCATTTATAGATAAGTAAACTAAATTTCATGGTTAAATCACACAGGAAAGATGCAATCAGACTTGGCATTTTGTTACCGGCTTTTTGTTACTGCAAGGGTTCTCTCCCAGCCACATGGAGAAAACACATGTTAAAGATTTGCAATGGAGATTATTTTGTTAAAAGAAATGTGAAATATAATTAAAAATCAAATCTGTAAAAAACACGATAGCCTCCAAAACTGATCTGATTTTGATTTGAAAAATAACAGACAAACGTGAGAAAGTGCACCGACTTATGAATTTTAGCCAATGAATATTTACTTAACATCTTTCAAGTGTCCAGGTAAATGCTGGGTGGTAACCAGACAAGTAGATGTCATAATCCTTAACCCAAGACTCTGCACTAACCTGCAGGGTTAACTCTGAACTCTGGTCCTCCATTTTCTCACCTATAAAATAATGGACCAAAACAATCTGAAGTCCTTTCTTAATATAAAAAAAAAAAAAAAAAACAACTACATGATAGCTTATTAGGGTCTATGATATCTATCTAAGTTGGCAGACTTAGCAACAAAGCAGGTTGCAAATCTACATATAATTGAAAACATTAAATCACTCCCAAAATGTCCTTTTAGTATCATTGTTATTTGTTCAACACATTCTTATACTTTTTATTTTTTCCCTGCTATTTTACCCACATGGTCTAAATTATCATGCATATAAACAACTATTCTTCTTTTGCAATTTTAAAATTATTTGATTTACCTACCAATGTTGCCATCATACTGTCAATTTTCATGCAGGCATTCATACAGTTGCCATGCTTCAAATAATAAAAATCAATCACATTCTAATAGATTTATGTGGGGGAAGTTACATGCACATTATTTGGAGAGGTCTAATGGAAACTTTCTGTGTAATATAATAAATTTCAATTTTTGGTTCCTTGAAAATAAAATATTATGTTGGTATTTGCCAAGATGAGACTAGAGAAACTAATTCATTTGAAACACCCCTTTCCACACAGACATTAGGTTGATTGGGGCATGAAGAACAATAGAATTATTTTTAAAACCTACTTAAGTTCAAAAACAGGATTTTTTTAAATTGCCTCTATTGAGAAATAAGAAGGTAGAAAGTATAAAAAACATTTATCTTTACTCTTCCATTTAATAAAAGTACTTACAAAATTCAACTTAATCAAATTTTGTATTAAATAAAATCTTTCCATTTACTTAGGTATTGCCTGCTGAGCAAAAGCTGGTGTACTTATTTACTTACTTACAAGTTTCTATTAAAAAAAGAACTGAAAATTGTACTTTACTGATATCTTTGTTTACAGTCAACTTCAGACTATTAAAATAAAGGCAATAATATTAATCTTGTATCACAACATCAACCTAATTCAATATAAAAAATTTTAAATTCTAAGAAAGAAATGGTGTTCCTTTCATTTTGTATTCCTTAAAAACTGAAAATATTGCAATTTAGTTCCAAGAAGCATCTGTATTTCAAACTCCAAGCAATATTTAAAGTTTTGTTACAACTTACGGGGAATAATTATTTAGCATGGAACACAAGAATAAAAAAATTAAGATGAAATAAGATCTGAAGATGTGTATCCAAAGAAACTTCTTTAACTGTGACGCTTTTCACATAATGTTAACAAAGCTGAGTAGGTAATTTATAAGAGAATTAAGATTATAGAACTCAAAACATAGATGACATAAATCAAACACAGTAGAATAGAGTTAGTACCAGTGTCTGGCTAATTGCAAAAGTTGTGCAGTAATGTATGATAATAAGGTAGAAAGATCTGCTGATTATGTAGATGTTAAACAAGAAAGAAACAACGATAACAAAACAAATCAGAGCAGATGTATTTAGTCAATCTTTTCATATGTTCAAAAAAATTCTTTCTAAATAAGCACTTAAATCTAAAGCTAAAAGAAATATTTTTTAAATGTCATTTAAAAAACACTCCTCTAAAATATGAAAGCAGCACAAAATCAGGAGGTTCAACAGCACTTACTTAACCCAACTTGAGAACACTGCTGTCTTAGCGTCTGGTTTTTGGCATCCCTCCCACAGAGTCCAAAAGAGAATTCTCAGAACTGGAAAAAAATCTCAAGCTAAAACCTTTCCAAAGTAGCCATACCTGGATCACTCCGAAGGGCAAGTCTGAGAGCCATTAGAACAGATACACCAAGATCGTTCTCAGCTCAGGGACAGGGTGGCAAGACACCACTACAGGACAGACAACTGATCACCATGCTTCCCCAAAGCCAGAAACCCCCAACAACCTACCTTTTTAATCTTCTTGATGTCTGGATCCTCATCTTCTTGATTGCTTTGGTAAGGCCGCATTCGTTCCTTGGTTTTATTAAGAGCGATAATCTATAATACAGAATCGGTCCATTTCATGATTTGGGAAATACCGGTTTATAGCCATAACTCATAGAAGTTATGTCTACAAGGAAGCTTATGAGATCCTCAGGAAACTTTTTACCCATCCTTTCTTCCTCTGGTGCTAAGACAGGGGAAGCATAACTTCACCCCAAGCCTGTTTAGTGTTGCTAACAAAAGTGCTTACAAGAAGTGACTGTGAAAAGTGTGAAATAGGATTGGGTTAGGAGAAATGTTAGCCCAAAACTCAGCCTAGTGATAACTAGGTCAAGGCCTTTCTAGGAGCTGAGTAGCATGATGCCATTTTGCCTGATGGCAGCTGCCTACTGTAATGCACAGTCTTCAAATGCAATGACACTCAAGCCAAAGCTCTTGCTTCCTATAATCAGCCTACAGCCTTCCAGGGACACAGAGAACAGCAGATTCACAGAATTCTTTGGGAGAATGGTAACTGCAAAGAAACTTCAGAGCCTTGGGATTGATCTAAGCCAACCAAGAAAAGGTGAAAAGATAAAAAGGATAGAAACAACCTGGGATCTCTTTGTATCTCCAGCCTAGTTATGTGGCCTGTGAGGGGCAATTCAGGATCAGATGGCCACGCCAATATACTTGGTAACAAAATTCACTAGACTACTGCTCAATTGCAGGTTCTTATAAAGGTAAATACCTATTCAGATTTACTAACAAGCAGACACTTAAGAAGCTAAGAGTCATAATTGATTCCTCTGACTTGTCTTTACATTTTTGTCACCAATACCAAACACACATTTCTGCCATTTTCTGGCAAAGACATGGGAAAATACATAATAATAAATTATGGTTCCTGCCAAGCGGCCACACAAGACATACCTGCTACTGACAGTTTGGGGCTGCAATCTATATTCAGACTAAAATAGAATATAGTGAAGACATATAAACATGCACAAATAAATATTGGGGAACACTGCTTGGTGCTGAGTTTCTCTTGTGGAGTAAATGCCAACCTCTTTCACTTAGCAGACAAGCATCTGCTCTAGCTTACTGTGTTAAGAAAGAACACAATAATTTTGTTTTAAATTACAGTGCCTGATATAGTCTTTTAAAATGCAGGTTTGTTAAGTTTTCTGTTGTTGTTTTCACTATATCAGATTTCAGGGTTGAACCGGGAAGTTAACAACACTAATGATATGGTGAACATGGTCTGCAACTTATCACCAGAGAAGCAATTAGATCCCAGGTGGAATCAGCTTATACTCATGTTCTGTGAACTGGAGGTGATGTACACAGGCAGCAGGAGGTGAAAACCCTTCACAGGATTCAGAGTATGTCTTAGAGGAAAGTGTAAGGAAACAAAGAGGAAAACATTATCCAATGGCTATAAAAGTGACAAGAAAGTTACTAAGACCGAAGACTGAATTGTTCTGTAAGTGGATTACAATTAGTAGTAGGTTTCATTCTGTTCTATTCTTCCCTTTTGAAGCTAAGAAAATGCTAATGCATTCTAGTCAGGAAGGGGGAAAATCTTGTTTTCTACATTCCTCTTCAGTTCTTCAGTTATTGATCGCTTCCCACAAGGAATAATAGGACAGCAAGGAAAGATACACTCAGGTTTCTATATACAGACAGAGGCACTTGTGTGCGTGGGAGGACCCAGGCCCACCTCCATGGCTGCCGACACCATGACCATCTTCTATTCTCACTTGGTACAATCTCACAATCTGGGCATGCTGGGCCTCGGAAGTTTACCTTCAGAGGGTAGGGGTAGAGGTGGAGGGAGGCAGAAGTGCTAAATTTAGGAAAAAGTATACCCTAGAAAATGTCTTATGCTTCAACTCAAACGTGTTTTTCAAAATACTAGAGGGGAGAAAGTTGGACTCCTTACATGTAGAAGCAGGAATGTCCTCTAGATTTCATTTCTGGTCCTTCCTTAGTTGCCATTTGGGAATTTATGACAGTTTATGACAGATTCACAGTTACCATTACTACAATAGTCTACAAATGGCTAAATATTACAGTCGACTCTTGATTATCTGATCAAATGAAGGACATCAGGAGCACAAAATAATTAAAAAGCAGCATATTACTCTGGTATTTTGTTGTAGCATATTTACTCAATCCTAACATAGACGAGATACCTTTCTAGCACAGATATGTAGTCTATGTACATGTTGACAGCAAAGGAGCTAAGTTTGGGATTGAAATTTTACCCTGGTAGGCCTTATGTAATTACGAGGAGATGACAATAAATGTGAAACAACGGGGAAGAATCTATCAACTGGGAAGTACCTCTGATTTAAGTCTTTCAATTTCTGTATCTTGATCTTCAAGTTGATGCCGGAGCTGGTTAGCTGCAATTTTTTCTGTCTCTACGATCTGAACTAGATGAATGTACTTCTGCATTAACACTTCCCTCTCAATCAAAATGTCTGCATAACTTAAGAGAAAATGACACAGTTAGTCAATGAGATACTGTTCTACTGCAATTTCATATAGAACAGCATACACTATGCTTTAAAAAGAAACCATAAATGTAGCTTGTTGGCTAGCTCTACTTTATGTAAATATTAACCTCTGGCTGACATTTCATGTCATTTAACTATATAGAATTTGAATCATCATTTTACATTTCACTAACTAAACTAAGAGTTCATTTAACTATATAGAATTTGGAACATTACCACCTTACATATCTTTTACTAAGAGTTCATTTAATGAATGGGTGCCACCCACAATTTTACCATATAAGCTAGAAAAATGCAAAGGAAATCGATTGTTTTATAAAGAAATAGATGCATCTCCTTTAACAAAAACTGAAGTCTTTGAACTGATGATACACACTTGGTTTCCAGGGATGATATCCAAAAATGTTTCACTGGTAAGTCACTAGCCAATCAGAGCAGACCTGCCAAGTAGAATGTGACCACCAGAATAGGCACTAGCTCAAAAGAACTATGAAGCCTATTCCGGTGACCATCAGCCCTGCCTGGCTCTCTTTAGTATTGTGAGACCATTGACATTTCTTTCAAAAATCAAAAGCAGCAAAAATTTCATTCTAAAAATAAGTGTAGATTCTTGGGCCCTACCACCATCAGCCTCACCTGTATCCATTCTTTTGGTCAAGTGTGGTAAGGGCAAAACTCTCTCTTAGATTGTTATTGGCTATGCAATTCTGTAGCATCAGGAATTTTGCCTCTAGATCTTTTTGCACCATTTGAGACAGTAAAATGTTTGTTCTTCCATTCACATAATCTTTCTCAAATTGCCTGATAATAGTAGTAACTAATAATTATTATTAAGTGCTTCAGATGTACCATATATATATTCTCATTTAATCCTCACAGCAACTCCAAGACACAGACTTTATCATCCCCATTGTACACAGAAAGATTTTAATCCTCACAGAGGTCACACAGCTAGTAGTTGGCAAGGCTGGAATCAAATCAACTTATGTTTGACCCTAAGCTCCTATTCTTAATCACAAGCTAAACTGTGTCTCTAATATGAAATATTACACTGAATCTGAATGAGAACTTTGCATCAGACATGTCTTGAGACATCTGCTCAATCTTGTACTCACTTACCTCTTACCTCTTCTTTGAGAACTTGGGCCATAGCAGCCATGTTTATACCACAAAATCTGTCCTTATCGCTACATTACACTAGTCTAAAAAGAGATAACTGGCCCAAGCTAAACCAATTAGTCCTTTTTGGAATCTGGCACTCTGTCTCTTGTCTATTTGCTTGAACTAATATGATAT
This sequence comes from Canis lupus familiaris, assembly GCF_011100685.1. Classification (NCBI taxonomy): domain Eukaryota; kingdom Metazoa; phylum Chordata; class Mammalia; order Carnivora; family Canidae; genus Canis; species Canis lupus. The sequence continues at coordinate 26,320,577 of NC_049224.1, forward strand.
AAGCTTGGAACCCCTGGATACCATTGTTGGGCAACCATATTTGGCCATATCCATGCCAAATAAAGTGAGTCTGCTAAGAAAGAAAATAGGCAGATGTTTAAGAAAATAGAGATAAGAGAGATAGAAAGGTAATGCCTATTTGGGTTCTTGTCAACTTTCTAGTTTCTGGTTCCACACCCTCATGATACCTGAATATATTTTTTATTCTTGGGTTCAGTGAGATACTACAATTTCTCTCAAATAAAGTCTCTGTAACCTAAACTAGTTTGAAATAGGTTTCTGTTACTTAGAACTTAAGAGTCTTAAAATATTTCTAAAATCACAATTTTAGTTCAATTATCTCAACATCCTCAGCACTTACATCATGTGTGCTATTAGTGTTAGAAAAAAACATAGTGTCAGCAATATTTTAAAGTCTCTTCTTCAAGAAATCACCCTAATAAAGTAGAAAGAAAGGCTGTATAAGTGTAAGTGGGAAGAGAGGGAAAAAAGGGCAGAGTCTTCATAGAATGTGCTTTTAGAAACTTTAAAAGGAGGAAATAATAGAACATGAGAATGTAGTTATTATAATAAAAATTCTGCCCTTTCTCATCGATTTTATTAGAACTATAACAAATTTATTGCAAATATATTAAACCAGTGTTAGATAGCAAGATGGCATTTTTTTCTCTTATAAAAAGTCCAGTCCATATTGTACAGCTGAGTTCATGCAGACTCTACCAACATCTGTCTCCCTTCACTTCCAAGGCCCCACTGAAGTGCTAGGAAAATTATTTTCTGTTTAAAGAATGAAACCATAACAGCATTATAAAACAGGAAAGTATGCCATCAACAGACCAGAAGTTGTAAGAAATTCCATGAAGAGAAAAATCAAGTAGAATCAGAGTGGTGGGAAATTCAGAGTAGGGGAAGCCACACAAGGAGACACCTTGCATAAGCACAGGTCCCACCAAGGTGGCCAGAACTCCAAGCCTGGAGTCAACAAATTCAAAGAAATAGAGTAGGTAAGGGGGCAATCATTAGGGTCATTCATTAAACAAGTGCTTTTACAACATATGCAAGTTAGGCCTCTCCTCTTCCCAATTCCCAAAGTAAAGAAATAAAAGGGACAATTGGCAGTGACATGCCCTCAAGTCACAACCCAAGATGTGCTCTCTGTAGAAAAGGGACCATCAACTGGTCTAATGAGGAAGTTCGACTCAGAGAGAACAGAGCTTGAATTTACACCAGACATCCACCGTAGACATAAGAGAACCAAAAAAAGGATCAGCACTAGAAGGGAATAGGAATGAAAAACATGTATTGTTTTTCTATTGTGAACATATTACCATGAACTCCCTGGTTCAAGACAACACATATTTATTATCTCATAGTATCTGTGCAAGCAAAGATCCAGGTTGTTTAGCTGAGTATTCAGCTCAGAGTCTCACAAGCTAACCATAATGGTGTCAGGCAAAGTGCATTCTCATCTGGAGGCTTGACTGGGGAAGAATCCACTTCCAAGTTATTCAGATTATTGAGAAATTCATTTTCTTGCAGGTATAGAACTCACGCAGCTTGCTTCCTCAAGGTCATCAGGAGAGCATCTCTGCCCCCAAGGAGGACCTCCGTCCCTCCATGAGGGCTTCCAAGGATTGATTCAGGCCCACCTGGGAAAATCTTCCTTTTAATTAACTCAAAAGGATCTGATTTAGGACCATAATTATATTTGCAAAGTCCCTTTTCCTTTATCAAATAATGTAATCTGATCAAGAGAGTGACTATCTCAGTGTGCTTGTCATATAATAATGGCTAATAGCAAGTCACACGTTCTACCCATGAACATACAATAAGTATGCCCTATTACCTGAAAAGGAAGCCTATATATAAGTGACACAGATGCAGAATAAACCCAGGCCAGCTACCTGGAATAACTCATAAGGTCCTTCATTTAGAAACAAAGATCACTAGAGTCTTGAAAAAAACAACCCAAAAAGAAAGACTTCTGTAGTAGGCAGCATCTAAGATAGCCCTTACTGATCCCTTCCTTCTGGTATTCATGTCCTTATGTAACTCCTCGTAAGTGTGAGCTGAACTTAGATGACTCACTTCCAAGGAATAGAATATGGCAAAAGTGATAGAATGGCACTTCCCAGATCAATTTACGAGAAGACTCTGGCTTCCAGTTTGCTTGCCTTCTCTTGCTGTCTTGCTCGTTTGTCCTGAAGAAGCCAATGCCAAGTTGTGAGCTGCTGTATGGAGAGGTCCACATAGACAGACACTGAGAGAAGCCTCAGGCCACCAGCAAATAAGGAACTGATAAGGAAGTGAATCTAGCTAACAATCATGTGAGTTAACTTGGAAGCAGATCCTTCCTCTTTTGAGTCTCCAGCTGAGACCACAGACCTGGCTCACACCTTGATTGTTGCCTTGTGAGAGACCTTAAGTCAGAGGCACCCAGTTAAATCATGCTTGGATTTCTGACCCACAGACACTGTGGGAGGACAATAAATTGCTCACTGTTTTAAGCATCATGGGGTAAATTGGCATGCCAAATGAACAAATAGAAAAGATACTAAAGAAACAAGGCCAATTCAAGCAATAAAGATGATCATCTTCAGAGAGATATGGAAGGATATTAGAGTCATAAGGCAAAAAGGGGCTGCTATAGAAAAGAAGTAACCAGATAACAGGAAGAGTTCTTGGAAACAAACAATGATTACTGAAATATTACACCTCAGTGAATGTGCTGATAAAACAGACATGGCTGAAAACTAAGCTAGATGGTTGGAGACATAAAGAACACTGAACAACAATAGCAACAAAAACACAAAGAGAATGGGGCACCTGCGTGGCACAGTTGGTTAAGGGTCAGACTCTTGGTTTCAGCTCAGGTCCTGATCTCAGGGTTATGAGATCGAACTCTGCACTCAGCATGGAGTCTGCTTAAGCCTCTCTTTCTCTCCACCTGCCCCTCCCTCTGCTCATGCATGCACTCTCTCTCTCTCTCGAATAAATAAATAAATCTTAAAACACACACACACACACACACATGCACACAAAGAGGTTAGAATTACAGAAGAAAGATTGAGCAACACTGAGTACAGATCCAAGGGTTCTAATATCTACCTTATGGGAGTTCCAGAAGGGGAAAAACATCTTCCCTTAACTGAACATGATACAGTTCAAATAGAAAGGATAAAACAAATGCCAGACAGGATAAATGAAAACATTTCATACCCTGATTCACCCTGGTAAAATATGAGAGCTCTAAGGATTATAAAGGCTTCCAAAGAGAAATCACAGTTTATCTAAAGAAAGCAGGAATCAAGATGACATACTTGTCATCAGTAACCTGGGATGCTAGATCACAGTAAAGAACTAAAGAGAAAGTATTTTGAACCGAAATGCTTACACCCAGGCAACCTCAACCAACCAAGTGCCAGTTCAAGGCAGAAACAGTTTACTAGCAATCACATTTACTAAAGGAGAAAAATTATAAGGAGACTTTCCAAGCAAACAAAACAGAAAAAAAGACAAAAGTTAACATCGTATGCAAGAATACAGGCCAGATGAAGTAACGGGAGCTAGAAAGAAATTAAAAGTTCATGTATGCAAGATTCTCCTTCAAGGAGCAAGTATTCAATTGCATATGATTACACTTCGTTCTCTGTAGAACCAAACACCAGTTTTGATACTTTGGTACATTCTAAAACTATGGCTTTTTGTCTGAGTTCTTTATTGGTTTTTTTATTTTCAGAATCAAGAGGCTTAATTCAATTTAGGAACGGAAGGTATTTAAAAGTTTATAAATAGAGAAGAAAATAATAATGAAAGGAAAAAAGCCTCAGGGTTAGTGGAAAGAAGAGAACAATAAAGACACATGAAAATGTCTAAATTTACTTATTTGTCATAGCAGAGATTCACTACACACTGCTCAAAACTGTTAAACAAAGAGAGTTAATTATATTATTTTAAGACAAACTCAACCAATTTAAAAGCCAAGAATCTGTAAGTAACAAAAACAGAGGAGGTAAAGGGAGAGTAGGTAAAAGGTATTGTAAAAGTGTTAAATTCCTCATCTTTATAGCAAAGAGCCAATAAAAGGGCCTAAAATCATTAAGTCAAGAAGTTAAGGACATCATAGAATATAATATATAAATATTAAAGAGAGGGGAAAGGATCTACTTAACCAAGAAGTAAAAATCATTTGTCAAATTTGGTCAAGAGCTTTAAGAACAATAATACTCTGCACTGGCAAAGATATGACAAAATGGGCGCTGTGTACCAGAGCGAGACATTCTAGGAGACAGTATCGTAATAAGTATCACAACAGGCTAAAACGTTCATATCCTTTGTCATAGTCATTTCAATCATAATAGTCTAACCCAAGGAAAATAGAGACTCCCACAAAGACATATAAAAAAATCAGATGATCATTCATTAAAACATATAAGAAAATTGAAACAATCTAAATATAGATGCATATAGTATGGAAGTGGTGAACAAATAATAGTTACCTCTACACAATGGAATGATACAAGCCACTTAAAGTCCTATTTTTAAAAAGATAGTTAACATAATGGAATACATTCAAGACCCACTAATAAATTAACAACAACAACAGCAAAAAAAACAATCCCAGGAGATTAAAGTAAATATAATTTGTACATGTACATGTGCTGGGGCAATTATAGATGATTTTTAAGTACTCCTTTTGTGCCTTTCTGCATTTTCCAACATTTCTATATTAAGTGGCAAAAAGAAAATAAGCAGCTCCTAATGGCAATTATTTATTCTGTGAGGTGAGCTTACATAATATTTATTACTTTCTTTATATGTTCCTTTAGATGACTCCAAATCCACTCCAAACCCACTCTCCATTCAGTACTTACTGAATGTTCTTATGCACCCAGAAACTGTTCAAAGCTCCAGACACAGGAGTAAACAGAACACAGAAACAAACAAAACAAAACGGTGCCCTCATGGAGTTTATATTGCAGTAGGGAGCAAGAGGCAATAAAATCAAATTTTAAAATACATACTATGTTACCTGGTGATTAGTACCTTAAAGGAAAAAGTGGGGTGGGAGTGGGGAGAGTAGGACAGAAAGTGGGGGAGATAAGGGTTACAATCTTAGGGTGTGAGAGAAGGTCTCCCTGAGAAGATGGTACTGAAGTGCTGACCTAAAGCTGTGAGCCATGTGGCTAGCTGGTTGGAAGAGTATTCCAGGTAGAGGAAATAGCATGTGCAAAAGCCCTGTGGTAGAAGCAGGCTGGGCTGCCTGAGGAAAAGCAGAAGGGCCAGCTTACTGGAGGAGTAAATTGGAAGCAGAAGAGGGAACAGGATTCTAAAGCACATAGAGCCCTGTAGACCAATATAAAGTCTCAGGTTTTCACCACAAATGAGATTCAGAGCTTTGATCAGAGGCATGTCAAGATCTGACATTTTAACAGGATCACACTGGCTGCTGTAATGGGAAAAGACAGTGGTGGGGGGTGAAGTGCCAGGGGAGAAGAAGGGAGGCCAGTTGGAGGCTCCACAATAATCTAGGCAAAAATGTTAAAGATTAGTTCAGCACCCGGCATGGGACCTGGGACAAAATAGTCATTCCAATAAAAGTCATTGTCAAGTGGAAAAAAAAAAAATCATCTAAGATGATTTGCTTTGCATGCTTTATTCTTCTTCACATAATTTTCATTTCTCAAAATTTTCAAGTCATTCCATTCATTTAATTGGTTCTCCCTAGTTTATTACTCTTACTGGAGCATCTACTTTACTTTGTGTCACAAAGCTTTATGCATCCTGTTAGTGAATGGATTATGACGAATCAACTCAAAATGCTTCCTTTCAATGTAAGAACTCTCAGAGCACTGGTATTTCTATTTTACTATATTTCCAATATATGTTCTATCTGATTAAGTTTTCCAGCTGCTCAAATTTTTTTTTAAAGATTTTATTTATTTATTCATGAGAGACACAAAGAGAGAGAGAGAGGCAGAGACACAGGCAGGGGAGGAAGCAGGCTCCACCCAGGGAGCCCGATGCGGGACTCGATCCCAGGACTCCAGGATCACGCCCTGGGCCAAAGGCAGGCACTAAACCACTGAGCCACCCAGGGTTCCCACCCCCCAGCTACTCAAGTTTAAGAATTTCTGCCTATTTATTATTTATTTTTATTTTTAATTTTTTTGTTATTCTGTTTAACTCCACCAAGGGGGAAAAAATAGTCTCTTCACTGCCAAAGGAAATAATAAAATTAAGTCACATAAATCAATATGATGATAGCCAAACTCATATGTCCAGTACCAACAGATGGCAGATTTTCAGTATATATATGAGAGTAAAACACTCATGTGTAATATTCATAATCAAAACCAGGACACCACTATTCCATATGGGACAAAAGGAAACATTCCAATGGAATCCTAGAGTCCAGAGAAGTACAGTATAAAATCATAAGCCTTAATTATTTTTACAGAAGAGTAAAAATTACATTAGCTTCATAAGAAATGGTTAAATGGGCCAGAACCTCATCCTAGTTACTTGAAGACATATTTGATAGCTAGCTAGCTAGCTAGAGACAGACAGATATAATAAGCTAGATAGATATGCTAATGAGATATAATGAGAACTGTAACAAAACCCAAACTGAAAATTTGTATTATAAGTGACTGAAGAAAAACTCCCACTAAGCTCCAGGATTATGCTCAATGTTATTGAGAATTCTCTTTGGAATCAGCATCCCTCATATCAGGGGCATCATGATGTCTTTGGGAACTGGGAAAAGCCAGTCCTGCCTGACAGCAGTGCAGTTGCCATCTAAATATTTGAGCACTGGGAGCAGCTACCTTATCTACACAAGACTGTACCTCCCTAGCTTTACTCATGGCCACTTCAGCATTACTATTATCCACTTTTTCTGGCCCTCAAATTCTCTTGCATTGATAGCTCTACCCCACTGGCTAATCAATATTTATTAGGTGTCACAGTAGGGTGAGGGTCTAACTTATCACCCCTGCTAATCCCCCCTCTTTACTGATTGACTCTTTTCTCCTATGCTTGTCCCCTTTACAATGAATGGAAACAACTGCTCTGTTAGAAGAGATCAAAAAGAGGAATAAAACGTAAAGACTAAAATTCTGTCTAAATATTGCTCCTTCTTTCCAGTTCACAGTGAGTAGCTCATTACTTAAACACCTAACTTCAGGATGTATGGAAAGTTGTCAGTAACCCTTTCCAAAACACAATTAAACATAAAAAACAAGCAACATAAATATTGTTGTAAGGTAACAGAACAGAAAGCCAATAATGGTAAAATAATTACTTTGAGGCAGAGACATTTTAAGGAACATTTATTTCCAAAAGCAAATATATTTTATAGTACTATATTATAAAACTTAAGAAAATGTTTTATATCACATTTCTGTTGATGATTCTTTCCTAACATTGACACTTCTATTTCCTTACAAATGTGCTTAAATAGTATCGGCAAAATTCTCTTTCTGATCACAAAAAATTATTTAGTATATTCATTAAATCCAAATGGATTAAAGGGGTTTGTAAGTTCTCATAATCAATTTCTACTACAAGAACTCTAAATAAAACGGCAATAGAGAGACACGTGGGGGGCTCAGTGGTTGAGTGGCTGCCTTCAGCTCAGGGCATGATCCCAGGATCCTGAGAACGAGTCCCACATCGGGCTTCCCTCAAGAAGCCAGCTCCTCCCTTTACCTGTGTCTCTGGTGAATAAATGAATAAAATCCTTTTTTAAAAAAAGCAATGGAAATAGGTGAGGATGTGGAGAAATTAGAACCTCATAAATTGCTAGTGGAAACATCAAATGATAATAGCCGCTATGGAAAATTAGTTTGGTGGTTCCTCAGAAAGTTAGACCTGGAGTTAACATATGACTCAATAATTCAACTCCTAGATATACCCAAGATTTTTCAAAATATATGTCCACCAAAATGTGTACACAAATATTTATATCAGCATTACCATTTGCTATTTAATAATAGCAAAAGGTGTAAACAATCCAAATGTTCAACATGGGTAAACGGATAAGCAAAAGGTGGTACGTTCATACAATAGTATTGTGCCATAAAAAGGAACGGGGGACCGATTATGCTACAGCATGGATGAACTCTGTTAACACTGCGAGAAGTAAAAGAAGCCAGACACAAAAAGGCTACATGATTCCATGTATACAAAATGTCCAAAATGAGCAAATCCATAGACACAGAAAGTACGTCAGTGGTTGGCTAGGACCAGGGAAAATGGGGAGTAGGGAGTGAATGCTAACAGATATTGGGGTTCTTTGCAGGTGTTGGAAAGGTTCCAAAATTAGATACTGGTGGTGGTTACACAACCATTAAACTGTATGCTTTAAAATGGTAGGTTTTGGGCAGCCAGGGTGACTCAGCGGTTTAGTGTCACCTTCAGCCCAGGGTGTGATCCTAGAGACCCGAGATCGAGTCCCGCATCGGGCTCCCTGCATGGAGCCTGCTTCTCTCTCTGCCTCTGTCTTTGCCTCTCTCTCTCTGTGCATCTCATGAATAAATAAATAAAATCTTTTAAAAAATAATAAAAATTAAAAAATTAAATGGTGGGTTTTATGAATTTTTTAAATATTGTTTTTTTAAAACCAATGGGACAACCTCCCCACCAAAAACAGTATTTGTACTGCTCTATAATTCAAAAACTTTCTGCCAAAAAAAAAAAAAAAAAAGCCATATATATAAGAACAAGACCAAAAAAATGGTGCTAGGGGATCTATAACAAATACAAGGAGATAATAATATCTTTGTCATACAAAGAGCTCATAAACAAACTGATGAGAAACACACCAACAGAAAAAATGAGGAATGAACACGAGATGATAATTCATATAGGAATCACAAATATTAACAATAGCAAAAAATAGTCAATTTCACCAATAATCAAGGAAATGCTCATTACAGCAAGATACCATTTTTTATCCCTCAATACATATAATACAGATATTTAAAAAATGATTCCAGCTTTCTCATGTCCTAGTGGAGGGAGATTAAACTGGTACACACATTTCTGAAAAGCAATTTGTCTCTGTGCCAGGAGCAGCAGATAAGAGATGAGCAGTAGAGGTCTGCTTTGAAGGAATTCAGGCTGCCAGAGAGAAAGAGACCTAAACAAATCAATGCAATAATCCTGCAGGGGCTTGAAAAGAAATAAGGGGTTATAGTGGAGGCTCAAAGAAGGGAATGGTTGGTCCTTTCTCCAGGGGGAGGAAGGGGACCAGGGAAGGTGATGCAGAGCTGAGTCCTGAAGGGCAGGTCTGTTAGACTGAAGGGGACATGCCAGCACATTCGAGTTCCTGGGTGTGGTCCTACAGCTACAATCCAGGACACAGGGGATGGGTGGGGTCAGAAGTTCACAGAGGTCAGCTCAGGAGGGGCCTTGCTTGGACCGGATCACTGAACCCCAAGTTCTAGGATATAACAAATATCGGTCAAATGAATACAATTTTTTTTTCTTAAAAGCAATGTGAATCATGATGCTATTCTCTCCACTCTTGGATCTGGTTAAGATTTTCTATAGTAAAAAGTAAATGGAATTTAATAACCAAAAGAGCTAACAGGAACCCTGGAGTCCTTCCAGGAGCAGATGTTCTTTTCAGAAAGGACACTCCGGTGCCCTGTGGAGAAGGGATTAGGAGGCAAACATTGAAGAGAGACAGGTGAGGTGGCTGAGCAGTAAGCCAGGCAACCACCGTGGACACGGAGAGGAATATAGACCAGATGTTTCAGGGCTCAAATCCACAAGGGGCTGAATGGATGTGAGCAGTGGGGGCAAAGGGTGAAGGATGGCATTCTGCTGGCTGGAGTGGCTGAAGGTACATCTACAGGAGACTGTACCCTGGTACGAAGAAGGGGACAAGAAGGGGACATGGAGAAAAACAGGAGTTTGGACTCAGTGAGTGTCAGTTAACTGGGCACCCAGGGGGAGAGGGCATGTAGATAGGTCAGCATAGAAAGATGACTCTACATAAAAGAGGCAATACATCTTGCTAAGTACACAAGCTCCGCAGTTAGCATGCCTGGATCTGAATGTCCACTCTGCCACTTATTGCCACTTAGTAGGCTGGTGGCCTTCGGGAGGTCATTTCATCCTCTAAGACCCCAGACTCCATGGGAATAGTACCAGCAACTTCATGGGCTGTGGGATTGTTTAGTGAAAAGAGTACACAGTGCAGTTACCATGGTATCCAGTGGAGCAAAAGCATGGGGAAAGGGTGGCTCCATCCACCTGGTGGCTGCTGGTGAGGAGAGAAAGGCGCAAAGGAGCAGAGCAGTGGTGTTAACAAAAGGGATAGAGCATAAGGAGCAGTGAAAGAAGGAGAAGAAATGATCAAAGGAGTAGAAGGAGAACCAGGAGTGAGTGATGTTGTAGAAGAAAAAGAAAAGATAATTTCAAGAGAAGATTCAGGTCTTTATATAACGGAGGTTAAAAAAACAAAACAAAACACCTCCAAGTTAGTAAGAAAGGAAGATTGAAAATAATGTGAATAGTAAATAAAGAGGGTGTAATCATATAATTTACCTACCTATCTTATGTACCCATCTTACCTATTTATCTAATGGATATGCAAATACGTAGAAAAACGGAGCACAGGGTTGTTACTAGGAAATACCTTTGAGGAAGTAATTGGGTGTGAGGAATGGGGCCAGGGAAGGACCAGCATACGAGTAAGTGCAAACTCTAACTTTTTACTCTCTCTGCTTGTCATTGTTTGAATTTCCTTTCTTTTAGACAGCTTGGATTTAGACTATTTGTGTAGTAAAACCTAAGTATTAAATATAACTGTGAAGCTGGAGTTATATAAGGAAAGAAAAGCTTCGGAAAGGCATGGTCATCTCAGGTGGGGACAGACACACATCACGAGGGGCTGAAAAGGGAGCAGCCCAATCACTCCTTCAGAAAGGCCTGGCTGCGAGCAAGAGAGGGCAGCTGGAGGGAGGATGCAGGCCCAAGAGAAAGAGTTGTGGGTTTTTTTAAAGATTTTATTTATTTATTCATGAGAGACACAGAGAGAGGCAGAGACCCAGGCTGAGGGAGAAGCAGGCTCCATGCAGGGAGCCCGATGCAGGACTCGATCCCAGGACCCCCGGGTCACCACCTGAGCCAAAGGCAGGTGCTCCAGCGCTGAGCCCCCCAGGCGTCCCAAGGGAAAGACTTTCATGTTTTGGCTTAAGGTGGGAGAGATTCATTCAAGGAGAATCCGAGAATACAGGAAAAAAGCCAAAGGGGGGCTGGTAGGCAGATGGGAAGTGTGAGCGAGCCAGGGGGTAAATGCTGGAGCAAGGGAAGTGGAGGGAAGGGCTGAGGGCAGAAATCGGCCTCAAACTGAGCCAGCCCCGTGGCAGTGGCGCCCCGCAGGTGGCCGGGCGCTGCACACAGGACACCTGTCCCGCAGGTGCGTGGCCGTTCCCTGGGCCGTGGGAGCAGAAGCAAAAGCGCCGGGAGGAGTAGGAAGCAGAACCGACAGGTGAACCTATTAACAGAGGGCTGCACAGCCTATTAACAAACTCAAGGCCACCTCTTCCCTGTAGAAAACAAGTTCTAGGATCTCATCAAGTGAAACTGTGCATTGTTCTCAGACACCTTATCCCTCCTCTCTCCTGTTGCACTTTGCAGGCTCTAAGGAAGAAAGCCTTGAAGTCTCTCTTTCATCCTGTCAAATCTGGAGGCAAAGGACCAACAGCACTTCTTAGTAAAAAAAAAAAAAGATGTATCTCAAATGAACAAAATCTACACCTTCCGCTTTGAAGTAGTGATAGTCTTGCTCCTACAAGAAGAATACAAAACATGGCTTCAGGATTGCTTGAGGCTATAACATTACTGCCCACGTCTGATTTTCTAGCCCTGTCATTTCCCTGTGATACATGAAGCTCTTTCCACTTTTCTATGTAATCACCTTTTTTTTCTGATTTGTAGGGGGTTTCTCCATGCACATTCTATAAAGAGCTGATTTTATGGGGAGGATGTGATATGCAGTGTGGCCTTTATAGTGATAGACAGATTTTAGACATTTCCCTCTAAATTAAGCCTCTGTCCAAGTAAAAAGGATGAGGTTATAGGCACTGGGTGTTTGGTACAGTCACTATGTTGGGGCATGTGGTTGTGTATGTTGTGTGTTGTCTGTGTGGTATATGGTGTGGGGGAGGGGAGAGCAGATGGGGAGTGGCGCGTGGAGAGAATGAACTACAGGCTGCCTCCGGCATATGTGATCAAAAGGACTACAAGTGAAAACAGACCCAAGTGGATGAATCAGGGCTTTTTAAAAAAAATATTTATTTATCCATGAGAGACACACAGAGAGAAGCAGAGACACAGGCAGAGGGAGAAGCAGGCTCCACGCAGGGAGCCCCACGTGGGACCCGATTCCGGGTCTCCAGGATCAGGCCCTGGGCCTGGGCTGAAGGTGACGCTAAACCGCTGAGCCACCTAGGCTGCCCCAGGGCTTTCTTTAGTGGGCAAGAGGACAAGACTTAACTGGAAGATTAAGTCTCTCTGCTCATCAAATTCAGCACTGACAGGGTGCAGGAATGGGTTATGTCAAGCCCCTCCCAACCTAAATCTGACGTGAGCTTTTCAGAATGGAAGCACGATGCCCAGTTCCTTTTCACTCACAAATGTCCTCCCCACTGAGAAGAGTCTAAGATTCACCTGCCACAGGCACACACACACCAAGAGGATGGAGGAGAGTCAAGATGGGGTTTGAGCAGAGTTGCAGTTCAAAAAATTAGAAAGCAGGCAAAAGACACAGTAGGCCTGTCTCAAACACAGAAAGCATAAGCTATAATTTTGCAGGAAGAAAAAAAAAAGCTGCAACATTCTGTAGTGCGCTGTACCAGGCACAATAGTCTCTACATCTCCAACTTTTCACAAGTCGTCCTCTAACCTCAGCTTTGGTAGAAACCCAAAGCCAGCTTTCCCCTTAGAACACACCTTGCTTCTCTAGTAGCTTCTGATACGCATTTTCTCATATCTTGCACAGCCAAGGGCAAAGGAAGCCCTCAGAATGGCTCCTGACTGCCCCTTCCAGGCAAGTAAACTCTCCAATTCCCCACAGAGGCCCTTCCTGACCTGTGCTCATCATCTCTGACCCACAAACCTGCTTTCCTCCATCATCTCTTCCCCCAGGAAGTGACACTATCCATGATGGGGGGCCTGAGAGATGTGTAGGCTAGCACCCTGATCTAATACCACCCTCATCCAGGTGGTCACAAAGTCCTGGGGGAAGTCTATCTTCCACTGCATCTCTGGAATACTTTCCACTTCTCTTTTCTTAACTGTCATAGCCCGGGGCCTTTGGGTCTTACGCTTAGACCAGAATGGGCAGAGTTTTGGTACCTCTACCCACCTAGCTCCTCTTTCCGGTCATAACCACCTTCTAACTGCTGAGGCTTTGCTTGGTCAGTGTTCCAGCAGATGAAAAGTTGAGAAAAAGTGCTGTGGATGCTGTCTTTAAAGCCAATGAGACCTACGGACCCACAATCAACTCAGTCAATGTTTTTGACTGTCCTAATGTCAAGGACTAAATCAACTATAGTGGAAAGATATGACCAAGAGGAAGACAACAAGAAAAAAAATCAGGTTATTAAGAGTAACCAAAGTTCCATACGCAACTACCAAACCACTTATGGAATAAGCATAGATTTTAATGCCATTAAAATGCTCTGGCCTCACCTCATCCAGACAAAAATAAGACCGAGTCTTGCTAGCAGCTTCCCATGAACTGGTGCCAATAATATGTGATGGAATGATATTTTAAATGTGCCAGTGTTCTAGAAATGTAGTATTGGCCAACTTCAAGAAAAACTGTAAAACAAGCTTTCTGGACCCTGTCAGAGCTTGGAAATGAGAATGTAATTTCCAAAAAGACTTTCCTTGAATCTCATCTAAGGGAGAAAATATGCAACTCAACGTCCCGGAAAATGACCCAGAGATCCTCTCTGAAGGCAAACTGGAGCAAGTAGATTCAGCTCTGAGGTAGAAAAGCCAGCAGCAAGAATGTGATTTTCATGGCACGCAAGGACAGCAGACCCAAGCCAGTACTGAGAAGACAACCCAGGAAAATAGCAGAGACCAGGAGAAAGATTCTGAGTGTTTCTATGTAGTGTTGGCAGGACACTCAGAAAAGAACTAGTTTCAGGCTAAAATAGTCATCAGTTAATCAAAAGCTCAGACTTTAGCAAAAAAAAAGAAAACTCAGACTTTTAAAAACAGAGATTAATAAAACCATAGAACATTTTCTATTTAAGCAGTAGCACCAAATTAATGACATCAGACTGTCCTCTAAAGGTGAAATATTTAGTCAACCAATCAGTTGTGTAATTAGCACAATGCCAAGCAAAACTGGCTGACGAACACCTTCTCTGAATCAGCTTCATTAACTTTCTGGCTCTGTACATGTATGAATAGTCAGAATGAATTTCACAGATCAAAGTTTACACCAAAAACTCAACTTAAACTTAAATGATTTATAAAACAAAAAATTTAAGAAGCAACTCAATGCAAAAAGTCAAATATAAGAACTGAAGTATAAAGCAGTCTGTTTAAAAAGAAGTCATCAAAGAATCCAGTTCTGGGCCATAAATCAAAAGAAGAGCAAATTTAATGGACCAAAAAAGTCAGGACATTAAAAAAAATCAATTATTAACTAAGTCTTCAAATCCACAAGAGAAGAGAATTTTGATTATTTGATCACCTAAACCACTAAAGTGGTTTCTAAAGTCTGTTTCCTAACAAGACCAAAAGTGCCCTGCTTTTGATCATATGTCAATCAATACCAAATACTGACCCACACCCCCATGTATGACAAAGTTCTCATGGCAGAGGGAAAAAAAACTTATTTAAAATCTTTTTTTTAATTTATTTTTTTATCTTTATTTTTTTTTATTGTATTTATTTATTCATGAGAGACACACAGAGAGAGGCAGAGACATAGGCAGAGAGAGAAGCAGGCTCCCTGCGGCAAGCCCGATGTGGGACGTGATCCTGACCTGAGCTGAAGGCAGATGCTCAACTGCTGAGCCACCCAGGCGTCCACTTAAAATCATTTTTGAAGTAATGCATACTCTGTATTTGGTCTACCACAGTATTTGCTTGGCAACTACAAAGGTAAGGTATTTACTAAAAGTATCTGACTTTTCTGGAATGAAAAAAGAGGGGAGAACAAACACACATGTTTTAAGTTATTTACTTATTTTAATTCCCAGGTAGATAGGAATTACACAGAGATTGTGTCTAGAAAGGTGTTACCTTTCCAACTCGATACTCCTTTCACCTTTGAAGACCTGACCCTCTTTCTATAGCCAGTCGTTGTGCCTTACAGGAGATCCCTGAGCAAAACCCTCAGACAGAAACAATGAGAGAAAAGACAGCTGAACCGTGTGCCAGGGCCCCTCAGAGAGCAGCCTTTGGTTGCCAACCCTGTGCATCTCAAAGAAAGATTTTGAGGAGGAGGAAGGAAATGGAATTGAAATATTTTGCAAATAACATCCTCAATTCTCAATCCTGACCTTACATGAATCTATCTGCATCTCTGAATAGAGGAAAAGAAAAAAAAAATAGAAAAGAGGAAGACTCAGGAGAAAAAGATGAGAATGAAGACAGGTATGATCCAAAACACTGGCTACAGGCTCTGGAGTCAGACTGATTTGGGTTCGAAGCCAAGCTCTGCAGCTGAACAAATTCATGTTAGATGTTGGCCAATCTGCTTAATAATCATGAGCCTTTGTCTTCTCATCTGGAAAGTGGGTAGTTGTGAGAAATAAGTAAGGTATGTAAAGCACTCAGCGTGCTGCCTGCCACAGAAGAGGTAGGTAGCTGGTCAATATAAAGTAGTTGAAGAAAAAAGAGGGGTGGGGAGGGGAAAAGGGGGAGGAGACTTCCAGAGACAACATCTCAAGGGTTCAAGAAGAGTCTAAACTCAGAACAAATGCTCCATCCTCATTATAGTCAATCTGAAAGTATTTCTTGGTCACCTACTACATAATTAGCACTGTGCTTTGTTCAGAAATGAAGCATCCTCTTCCTCACTCAAGATACATACAATCCAGCTCAAGACACAGAAATCACACATGTGAACTATGTAAAAACAAACAAACAAACAAGCCCTAAATTGTACTAGACCGTTCAATATTCTACGTGCAGTAATGCAAGTGCTAGAGCGGTTTGGAGAAGGAGGCCCCGAGGGCTCCTTGTGAAGGGCAGTTACAGGGACGGGGAGGGAGAGGCAAGATGGGGCACTGAGGAGAAGCAGGGGGCCTGTCAGGTGAAGGAAAAGAAGCTGTGCCCAGCCGGAGTTCTTGCCACTGAAGCACCTGGGAGATGAACAGGGAGCTACAGAGTCACCCGAGATGGACAGGGAGGGGACAGGCAGGCAAGCAGCGAGATGGGAGCCATATGAAGCAAAGATGGACTGGGCCAGGACGCCCGGGGCAGCTCCATGGTTGAGCATCTGCCCTGAGCTCAGGTCGTGATCCTGGGGTCCTGGGATCGAGTCCTGCGTCGGGCCCCTCGCAGGGAGCCTGCTTCTCCCTCTGCCTGTGTCTCTGCCTCTCTCTGTGTGTCTCTTATGAATTAAAAAAAAATAGACTGGATTTCAGAAATGAATTTGAAAAATAAAAGAGAGGGAACTGCCTGGGTCTCTTTCAGATTTCTTCTTGTGTGAGGCCGAGTGTGTTCTTTCTACCTTCCTGGTATTTCTTAGGAGGAAATAAAAGCATGGTCTTCTCTCTCCCTGGATAGAGTCAGCATCACCTTTTTTGATAAGCAGCATCACCCTTTTTGATAAGCACCTGTTTTGTAAACCCAGGGCAGGGTTTAGAAATGTGAGCTTGGCTGCATCCATATCCTTGGCTCTGCCACTTAGCAGCTGTGTGACCTCGGACAAGCAAACTAACCTTCCCGACCTCCCTTTCCTTCTCTGTAAAAGGGGGTAATTATAATATTCACTCTCAGATTGTGGAGAGGATAAGCAAAATCAATACATTTAATAAATTCCTTAATTGAGAAGCCCTCAGAGGAGCACCTGGCACATAGGAACAGTCCGCCGAAGTGACCTATTATTATTATTGTTGTATCTATTACTTTTCACTGTTAGCTAGAATATGGCCATAGAAGGCTCAGAGAATCATCTCGCACATGACTAATGAGGAGGTACCAAGGGATTGCAAGTTCTTCCAAAACTACAGCCAACAGTGAAAAACCCCAACACAAGAGACCCGGCCAGTTCAGCGTCACAAGAGGATTTGAGCCCCTACCTGGCTTGGTGAATGGCCTCCATCCACTCTTTACCGTCCTGCTCCTCCTCACAGCGCAGCTCCAGAGGTTTCTGACCTTCATGGCCAAAAAGAACGGTAAAGTAGTACTGGAGAGAAAAACAAAGTTTAGTTTTAGTTTTCAAGCATGACCATAAAATACATTTATTTCCCTACATGGGTCTATGTTTTAAAAATGCATCAGCATTATGTAAATCCTATTTCAAAACGTAATATCACTCCTAGTCTACTTGGCAATGACTTTGCACCTAGAAGATACAATAGGTTGCATCTTAACACCCTCTGTAAGAGTCAACCCACAACACCTCACTAGATATGGAAAAGGTAATTTGATAAGACTCTACACAGACACACAATTAAAATTCCTTACTGAAATTTCTAAACCTAATAAAAGATACCGAGCAAAAATTTACTCAGTGTAAATGAGTAAATTTCACCAACATTTTACCCATTGGTGTACAGTACTAGCAGCCCTTCTAAGATCAAAAATAAGAAAAAGATGGCAGTTATCAGTGCTTCTATTCACTAATTCTACCTGGAGGGCAGTATAGAAAAATGAAGGGAAAAAGGCACAATAAATGGGAAGCAAGGGGAAAAATTTTTCACAGCTGATAGGCCTGTACTAAAAGTTCATTGAGAAACTATTAGAATAAGAGCAGTGGATAAAATTGTTAGATATAAAATCAATACACAAAAATTTATTGCACTTTGGTATAATATCAACAGACTCAAAGCTTAATTTTGAAAATACAGCATTTGCAACAACAAATACAAGTAACTTAAGGCTAAATCTAAGAAAATGTGTTTATCATCTCTATTAAGTAAATTAATCTATAATTTCATCAGTCTTTATTTTTGGTAGAATTTGACAAACTGAATCTGAAATCTGTGCCAGGGGAGAAGCTTTCACTTTAAACCAGTCTATTTGAGGTCGGCATATTAATTACCAAACTGAGACTGTCTGGAAAGGAAATGTGACTGGTGAGTTTTTTTTTTTTTTAAGATTTTATTTATTTATATGGGGGAGAGAGAGAGAGAGAGAGAGAGAGAGAATGAGCTGAGGGGAGGAGCAGAGGGATAGAGAGAAGCAAAGTCCCTAAGCAGGGAGCCTAACATGAGGCCTGATCCCAGGAGTCTGGGATCATGACCTGAGCCAAAGGCAGACACCCCTGGCAAGCTTTTTATTATACGAAAATGATCAAAAATAGACTGGACCTACCCAGAATGTCTTCCTAGGGCATAAAAAGAACCAGTGCCACAGAGCTGCTCTAAGGGCGAGCCAAAGCCAGAGTTCTTTCTTTCATCCCACCTTCCCACCCACCCCCAAAGTTTTGTTTATTCAGTGTGACAGTTATGTACTCACTTTCTTCAAATGAATGTAAAAACTTTGGGACAAAAATCCTAGAGATAAGAATTTCCAACTTAAGGGAAAAGAGAGAGAGACAAACCAAAAAACAGTCTCTTAACTACAGTGAACAAACTGATGGTTACCAGGAGGGAGGTGGGTAGGAGAATGGGTAAATGGGTGATGGGGATTAAAAAGGGCACTTGCTGTGATGAGCACAGGGTGACACACAGAAGTGTTGAGTCACTCTATTGTCCACCTGAAACTAATACCACACTGTATGTTAACTCACTGGAATTAAAATTAAAACTTAAGAAAAACAATTTTCAGCACAATTTTACAAAAAAAAAAAAAAAATGACTAAGAGACTTCTCAGGTTACCTGAGCATAAATCATCAGTCCACTGAGGACTCTGAGTCATGTCTGTGTGATAATCCACCACGCTTCCCACGGACAGTCCTAAGCCCCATAAATGGCAAGCTGTCTTTAGTTCTTAAGCCTCTTGTCCAGCCAGAGGACTAAATGCTAGGAACCAGGGGGCAATAACTTGATGAAAAGGCCACAGAGAATGAGAAGAATTGAGTTTAGCACGGTATTCAATAAAGCTCCACTTAAATTTGAGAGGAAAAAAAGTTAAAACTCAATAATATAACAAATCAGTGTCTTAAAGGTCAATCCTGTAAGTGATGGCATTTCAGTAACTGCTGGCTACTGTCCAAGCCCAGGTGTCCAGTCGAGAGAGAGGAAACGCTCAATGAACTGGCCCAAAACTGAAAGGCTGCAACCAGGCCCTCGCCAGCAACTGCTACTCTGAAACCCAATTAAAAGTCACCTTTCAAAGACAGCAAGGCAATTATATTAGCAGAGTACATGCAAAGGTTAGGCCATGTCCCACGGCATAACGATGACGGCTTTGAGGCGCACATGTTGCATTTCCAGGAGTTCACTTAACAAATTTAGCTCAACTACAAAAAATTATGTCTTTAAATTCGGCATCTACAATGACAGTGAGTTTCTCTTCCTTTTCTCCCAAGATATCCTCACCTGTCGCCCAAATCGATTTCTCCAGGCAGATTCTCTCCAGGTGCCAGCCCCATATTTCTCCTATAGACAGCATTTCAGTCAGATCCAAAACTGAATTCATTAACTTCCCTCTCTTCCTTCTACCCCCCCAAGCCTCCTCCTCCTCCCGTCCGCCCACACAACTATTCCTTCTCCTCTTGTCTTTTCTCTGTCCAGTGAATCTTTATTCAATGGTTGCCCCAACTAGGCACCCCAAAGTCCTCTTCAACTCCTCCTCATCACCCTCACATGTGGTTTCACCAAGGCTCTCTTGGAGGACTCTCTTCTGGCTGGTGCCGGCTGTAGTCTGGTGGTGCTGTGGTTCTGCTGCACTGCAGCCACACCAGGGTATCCCTCCCACAGGAAGACGGGCTCTTTCCTCAGCCTCATGCTACGGCCAGCACCACCGGTGTGAATCCTGACCCCAAGTGGTAACTCAAGAACTTGGGCAAGTCACACTACTTTTCTGAGCCTGAGTTTCTTCCTGGGCATAACAAGGACAAGGACAAAGACCTTACAGGATCAAATCAGCTGACGGGCAGCATTCGGCACACAGTGGGCACTTAACAAATGTAAAGTGTATCTTTGTCATGACACACCTTGTTTCTTCTTTCATCCCCAGCCTCTTCTCCACCTACAAGTTCTTACCAAACTTTCATGACTCGTGTCACTGAAATGTCAATCCTCTAAAATCCCTCCTTGGCATCTTCTAGCAAAAAAGAGTCACTCTGTCCTCTGGGTCTTAGTAACCCCGTGTACCCTCTTCTGACATCCTAGCACTGTGCTAGGCACACACAAAGCCCCCAATACTGTTTGATAAACAAATAATCATCAGTAAAGAAACATGAGGTATAATTAAATTAATAAGTTTTCTTCAAACAGCTGCATGTGATGATAAATTTGATGACTATATAATCATATCCAGGTAGCCATCTAGAGAAGGGATTTAAAAAGCCTGCTTAAACTACCAATATATCTTTTGATCCTAAGTATGAAAAGTCAGAACACCATAATGATCTCACAAACACAGAAGAGCAATAAGAGCAGATACCATACGCTGGCAGATTCACCAAAGGTTCTTACCCCCTACCTACAATGACCATAAAATACCAGAAAGACAACAGAATGAACAGATCTAGTACATTTAAATGTTCAGGGTCTTTTTGGTACCTTTTGTAGCTTTGTACGATTTTCATTTTTCTGGTTGTTATTATAATGGGTTTGCTGCCATTTAATGCTATGTGTTTTTGCAGAGAGAACAAATGTAACCCAATATGAAAACACAAGCTCACTTAAAACTCTGGTCCCTAAGCTCCTGCAAGTTAGAAACAAATTTATAGCTAACTGTGGCAATTGCTGAGGGATAGTACTACAGGACCACTTCCACTTTCTACATTACTATATTGTTCAAATCATTTACACTAAACACAGCTATATAGCCCCAAAAAATGCTCATTCCATTTTTAAAGTGTTTGAGCCACTTACAACAGATACCTTCAGCTATATAATCAGCAATAAAGACACCTATTTTAAAAACTATGTTCAGATCTTTTTAATAGAACCTATATATCAAGAGAAAGTAAATTACATTGATCAAATCATTAATGTTCAAGGCAGATTAAAAACTACCGTGGTTTTCTTAAAAGTACACAGCAGAAAAAATAATCTCCTTTTAAAAATGCTGTTCCATGCATGCTATTATTTGGATGGTACTGTAGGGTTTTAAATTACTACGTAAGTCCTTGAAATTTTTCACTTTTTGATTAAGAGAACCAACACCAACCCTCTGTCATCAACCACTAAGTCAGAAAATCCTCCAAGTATCCCTTTTCCACTGCCCCTGCCAGGGAGGAGGAATGGGAGATGCCCCACAGGAACCCTCAGTGGTCTTCTCCTCTGGACCTCCCAGTGGCCTGACCCTGTAGGTCAGACACAGGATAGATAAAGGAATGGGTGCCTTCCAAATTGTCCCTGGCTAGGTGACTTACATCCATGGGACTAGGGATCCTGATAGCACAGCAGCCTGGGTGACAGTACCTCTGGGATCACAGCAAGGCTCTACATGGGATAGAGCTCTCTACCCTCACCAGGCCTTGGGGTCTGGCCTCTGAGTCCCTGGAAATGTGGCCCTTTGCAGCCCACAGCATATTTCTCCTCATTACCCTCATGGGTTGCTATGGCCATCCATCCCAGTCAAAGGGGAGACTCCAAGTGTTTAGGATATGGAGATTAATAAAGCTGTGTACAGTGGTCTAGATCCATTTCCAAAGTGATAATGAACTATGTGGTCCTGTTATTCATCCTGTGATTCATTAGCTCCTGCTCTTTCTCTTTCTTTCTGTAACAGCTTGTAGAGTGGAAATGACATACACTCTAAACATTCGATATACTGATGAAATTGAGCTTTATGTGCTCTTATACTACTCATTTTGACTCTGAGAAGTTCAACTTCACCCAACCTGACAACTGAGCTATCCTTAACATGCGCAGGAACTCCAATTAATGTTTTCCCAGTATATGACTGGCCCTTCAAAGAGAAAAGTACCCCATCCCTAAGCCCTAGAGGCAGAGACAGATCACTCTAAGTCTGACGTGCGGCCTCTGCCGTCGCATGAGAGATAAGAGACTGAGAATAATAGTAAGGTGGATATAAAAAAAAAGGGGGGGAGAAATACTTCAAGCTTCTTGATAAAATTTTCCTCCTCAAATTCTCACTCCCTTGTATTCCTGTCATTGAAATGTCACTTGTAAGGTACCTCTCTGCCCACGGCATCTGCTTACCATTATGCCAGCTGGTGAGGCACTAACTGAAGAAAAGTCTAAAGCTTTATTCCCTTGATGCAGCTCCACTGGTATCTAGGAGAGAAAATATTTTACTCTCCAGCCTTAGTGATTGTTTTTATCTACTAGGATCATTTCTTTACCACAGCTCTCTCCCATAGGCACTTTTAGCTCCAAAGAAGATTCTGTGTAAATTAAAGGAGGCTGATTTCCCAACTACTTTATAGACTCCATCTTTTCATATCATAGTTATATGGTGACGCTCTTCATAGTTAAAACATGTCAAATCATCCAACTACCTTCTCCAGGTCTTCTTAGACACAAAGATTTAAGATGCTGAAGGCTTCTCTCCTCCCTGTTGGTTTACTGCCTTCGCAACTCTGAGATTTGGAGGCCTTGCCATGGGCATATTTACTTCAGGGCAAGCCGACTTCACAGATTCACACCAGCATCCAAGTACGCAGTGTGATTCAGAAGAAAGAGCCCCAGGCTAGGAGACATCAGGTTTTTTCTCCTGCCTCTGGAGACAAAGTGTGAACTATGACAAGTTCTTCTTGTGCTCAGTTTGTTCTTGGGCCAACGAGAAGATAAGGCCACTTCTACTAATCCCCAGGGTAAAGAGCAAATGCAATAATAGATATCAAAGTGCCTGGGAAGGCACGAAGTACGTGTTGGCATTCCTGTGGGGGTGGAATTGACAGGTCTCACCTGGAAACCAGTCATCTCAAGTCTGCCTGGGACACTGGACTTGGTCCAGATCCACACATCTGTGTAATTCAAATACTCTTTCCTTTTTCTCCAGTGTTCTCAGATAAAAAAGTACATGGGGAAAAGAAGAAAAGGATGTATTAAAATCATTAGCCAGCACACTAGATACTTGGTAATTAAGAAGACGTCATACTGTTTTTGTTGTGTTGGTTATTGGTTGTTTTGTTCTTGAGGACTTTTTTGTGGTTGTTTGATATTCGCGATGCAAAGATTCTTAATTCTCCCAAAGATTTAGAGAGGCGTTATATTTTGAAGCTTCAATGGCACGAGAGAGTTTAACAATTTGTCCCAACAAAGCCAATACATTGATTGTGAATTTGAAATAATAATTATGGCAAAGTAAAATCTACACTTATGTTGTAATATCAATTTTTAAGAACTGACTCAGAATATATACTCTTCTATTAAGTATATTTTAGGTTTTAGTTAAATAAGAATTTAACTTAGAAACCAGCTCAAGGACTTAGAGTTTAAATGCCTCCTACTGTGGTTTTCTACAACAGGAAAAACACATTGTGTCTGGCTTCCAAATTTCATAAAGAACAGAGTTAAATTAAACTGTGCCCGTTTAAGAATGACAAAGATAAGATGCCAAAAAACCTGTCATTTTAAGAATGGCTAAAAGAACTTGATATATTTGGTTGCTCTTCAAATCTTCAAGAAGTTATCATATAAAAATTGGAACAGAGAAACTTTTCATCAATCAAGGAATCCGAACTCCCATAATCATCAAGTATACTGAAATTTGTGAAAAAGTAAGCATGATGCATTGTGGCTGAAGTCATCATCCCTGACTGGCAAGGGAAAAGCAATGATTTCTCTCATGTGAGACTTCATTAAGTCTCCTATAAGTTCCTCTCCTTCATCTTTCTACTCCAGACAGGGATGGATGTTGTTGAAGATAACATCTGATCTGTGTGATTGACTTCATCCCACCTCTAGCCTTCCCGTTTACTTACTATCTCAAGGGAGAGACATCTAACTCTGGTCAGCCTAGAGCCAAGGACTGAGTACACTTGAAAATTCAGTCACCATTGTCACAGCCTTCTCTCATAGAAAGATGACTAAACTTTATCACCATGCCAATATCCATTCCATCCTGCTTTCTCATGAACTAATCTAGAGCCCCAAACTTCCAAAATTCTAAATAATGAAATCCACAAAACTCTTTTACTTCATACCATTTTCATCACTTTCTCATTTCAACCATTGATTTTATTTCCCATTTCCCAACCACATTCTCATTGTGTGGAAGCTATAGACAATAAAAAATGTATGCTGTTAATGCCCAGGGTAGTTAGTGCCACTTAGCAGAAAGGAAAATACTTTGACAGAGACAGTAAGTCCGACAGATTGCTTGTTGCAAGCCTATTCTTGAGGTGCCCTGTCAAAGAGGGACCATGGTTATGCCAAAACATGGGCAGGAAAAATGTGGATAATGAGACAGACTTTTAAGAAGGAAAGTCTTTTATAACATTGTATCAGTTTTATATTGATAATCATCAGCTACATATTCAGATTAACAGGAAACCACAGTTGCATTGATGTTTTTTAATCAGAAGCACTGTTGCAAAAGTGACCAAAAAAAAAAAGTCATTTAAATTCTTATTTCATTTTTTATATTTTAGATGGTAACTATTCAGCAATAATTATTAATATTTAAATTCATTGAGCAAACCTCAAAACTAGAATAATATAAAAGGATTAATGTGTTTAATATAAAGAAGTTTTCTAAATCAATAAGGAAAAGCCAAACACCCTAATAGAAATGTTGGAAAAAGAATATAATATTCAGATGCCTACAAATGAAAACAAACAAAAAATAACACAAGCACATGAAAATATGAAAAAAAATGCATATTAGTACATTAAGACCACCTTTTTAAATTGTAATTAAAAAAAAAAAAGTCCAGTACTGGGAAATGTGATCATCCTAAGATTTAAAACTGAGAGCTTTTCCCCTAAGTTTAGGAACAATACTAGGATGTCCACTCTCACCACTTTTATTCAATATGTTAGTGGAAGTCTTAGACACAGCAATCAGACAAGGAAAAGAAATAAAAGGCATCAAAATGGGTAAGAAAGAAGTAAACCTTTCACTATTTGCAGATGATGATACTACATATTTAAACCCAAAAGACTGTACCCAAAAACTGCTTCAACTGATAAACGAAATTCAGTAAAGTCACAGGATACAAAACCAAAGTACAGAAATCTATTGCATTTTTATACACCAATAATGAAGCAGCAGAAAGAAAAATTAAGAAAACAATCTTATTTACAATTGCATCAAAAATAATAAGATACCTAAGAATAAACCTAAACAAAGAGGTAAAAGACCTGTTCTCTGAAAACGATAAAATACTGATGTAAGAAATTCAAGATGACACAAATAAAATGAAAGACATCCCATGCTTATGTACTGGAAGAATAAATACTGTCAAAATGTCTATACTACCCAAAGCAATCTACATATTTAATGTAATCCCTACCAAAATACTAACGACATTTTTCACAGAACTAAAACAAACACTCCTAAAATTTGTACAGAACCACAAAAGACCTCAAGTAGCCAAAGAATTTTAAAAAAGAAGAACAGAGCTGGAGGCACCACTATTCTGGATTTCAAGTTATGTTACAAAGGTGCAATAATCAAGACAGTAAGTTACTGGCACAAAAACAGACACACAGATCCATGGAATGGAAGAGAAAATCCAGAAATAAATCCACAATTATACGGTCAATTAACCTTCAATAAAGCAGAAACACTATCCGGGGGAGAAAAAAATCTCTTCAACAAATGATGTCGAGAAAACTAGACAGCAACATGCAAAAGAATGAAACTGGACCACTTTCTTACACCACACACAAAAATAAACTCAAAGCGAATTAAGGACCTGAATATGAGACCTGAAACCTGAAAAATCCTAGAAGAGAGCACAGGCAGTAACTTCTCTGGCATCTGCCAGCAACTTTTTTCAAGATAGGCCCCCTGAAGTGAGGGAAACAAAAGCAACAATAAACTATTGGGACTGAATCAACTTATAAAGCTTCTGCACAGGTAAGGAAACAACAAGACTAAAAGGCAATCTACAGAATGGGAGAAAATATTTATAAATGACAAATCCAATAAAGGGTGAGTATCCAAAATAGATAAAGAACTTATAAAACTTATGATGAGAAGGGTTTTTTTGCTAGTATCTCTATACCTAGAAGACAGTTTTAGGTTATAATGATAAGTCTATATGTGCATTTTTGTAAAATACCTGTGTTTTTTGTGGACAGGTTCATTATTTTGTAACATCTAAGCTTTCCAGATGTCCTGAGGTGATAATGTATGATAAAATGTACAGCTAGTAAATTAACCAATGTATAAGTTTCTTTTTGTTATAACTGATAGGAAAGAAGCACCTTGGACATCTCTGAGAAATGTACATCTGGACTTATTCATTAGGTTGGCAGGAGAGGGGCAGAAGGAAGTATAGAGGGAAAGATGTATGCAGATGTGTTCGTATCTACATTTTAACAATAACCATTAATGTGTGTGCATCTCTTTTGGCTGTACTGTAGGAATATATTATGTGATTCAATGGAAACATACATCCTTGTTAATATTTGAATAGTACAGATTGGATAATGAATTCTTTTAGAAGCATTATGCATTGCATACTTTGTTACCTTAAATCTCATTTTTAATTGAACATTAAGACAATGCAGTATTTTAACTGTAATTCTGCCCATATCTTTATCTAGAGGCCTGTTGCCATTTTTGTCTTTTATGAAATTTTTGTCGCCAAGAAAAGTAGGATTATATTTTTTCCTTTCAGGTTGAGTTGGTGTAGTGTTTGTTGGTTAACGAAATACTCATAGCTTTGAGACTTTGAAATGGTAAACATCCATGGTGTGTAAAAATGATACATAACTGTAGGATCTTATTTACATTAAAATACTCAGTTATTGGATGCCTGGGTGGCTTAGCGGTTAAGCGTCTGCCTAAGCATCTGGGGTCCCAGGGGTCCCACATTGGGCTCCCTGCAGGGAGCCTGCTTCTCCCTTTGCTTCTGTCTCTGCCTCTCTCTCTCTCTCTCTCTGTGCCTCTCATGAATAAATAAATAAAATCTTTTTAAAAAACCAAAATAATAAAATAAAATGCTCAGTTGTATAGATACACTCATGGGACCTAGAAGCCAAACTATAAACTGCAAGTGATTAT
This sequence comes from Canis lupus familiaris, assembly GCF_011100685.1. NCBI lineage: Eukaryota > Metazoa > Chordata > Mammalia > Carnivora > Canidae > Canis > Canis lupus. Next base: position 26,348,055 of record NC_049224.1, read on the forward strand.
GGATGACTTTGTTTGCTTCTTGTGTTTTTCAGTTTCCTTTTATGTACATGTTAATTTTTAAAAGACAAAATTTTTGAAACTAAAAAAAAAAAAAAAAAAAAAAGAAGGAGAGAACTTAAAAAACCCAACACCCAAAAAACAAATAATCCAATTAAAAAATGGGCAGAAGGCATGGACAGACATTTTTCCAAAGAAGACATTCAGATGGCCAAGAGACAGCGAAAAGACGTTCAACATTGCCCGTCAGGGAAAGGAAAATCAAAACTACAGCAGAATCACCTCACACTGGTAAAAAGAGCTAAAATCAAAAACAAAGAACAAGAGTTGTCGAAGATGTGGAGGAAAAGGAACCCTCGTGCGCTGTTGGTGGGAACACAGACTAGTGCACCCACTGTGGAAGATAATATCTAAGCCCCTCAAAAAAGTAAAAATAGAACTACCCTATGATCCAATAATTTCACTACTGCGTATTTACAAAGGACTTAGTCAAAGAGATACATATGCACCCTTTGTTTTTGGCAGCATTATTCACAATAGCCAAGATACGGAAGCAGCCCAAGTGTCCATCAATTGATGACTGGATAAAGAAGATGTGGTGTACAATGGAATATAATTCAGCCGGAAAACAGAATGAAATCTTCCCATCTATCACAAATCTTCTCATGGATGGAGTTAGAGATTCTAATGCTGTGTGAAGTCAGTCAGAGAAAGACAAATATACAATGTCACTCATGTAGAATTTAAAAAACAAAGCAAATGAGCAAACAGAAAAAAAGAGAGAGAGACAAACCAAAAAACAGACTCTTAACTATAGAGAACAAACTGATGGTTACCAACTGATGGCTACTGATGGGGGGATGAAATAGGTGATGGGGATTAAGGAGTTCACTTGTCATGATGAGCACTGGGTGATATATGGAAGTGTTGAAGTACTGTACACCTGAAACTAATATTACACTGTATGTTAACTAACTGGAACTAAAATAAAATAAAAATAATTTCAAACTCTAATTAGTCAATTAATTAATTAATTAATAATCATGTTTGCTAAGAATAGTTCAAGAATACTCCCAGGAATAGTTCTTATTTTACATATTAAGTGTCAAAGTAGGCAATACACACTAGCAGAATTCAGTTGCTGCCTACCACAGGGAAGACAGAGTTCAGAAACTGAGTATGAAACAAATTTTGTAAAAAGAAATTAATATCTATACCTAGAAAAGCACTGGCATAAAAAGAGCAAGAAACATAAAGGATAAAGTTTACATAAAATTTAATGCTTTTGTAAGATAAAAGATACATGAGCAAAAGAAAAAATGGACTATGAGGAGTTATTTGTGATGCAAACTGCTGACAATTAATTATAATTCTTATGCATAATCAATAAGGAAAATAACCCATAGGAAAATAGGTAAGACTACAAATAAGCAAATTACAAAATAGAAAATAAAAGCTTCCAGTGGCACCTGGGTGGCTCAGTTCGTTAAGCATCTGCCTTCAGCTCAGGTCCTGATCCCGGGATCCTGGGATTAAGCCCCGCATCAGATTCCCTTCTCTGTGGGGAGCCTGCTTCTTCATCTCCCTCTGCCCCTCCTCCCTCGTGTTCTTGCTCACTCTGCTCACTCTCTCTCAAATAAATAAATAAATAAATAAATAAATAAATAAATAAATAAATAAGTTTTTTTAAAAAAAGAAAACCTTCCAATGGAATGAAAATATTTTCAACCTCACTAGACCTTAGAAAATGCCAATTAAAATACTGAAATATGATTTTCATCCATCAGGTAGGGTACTATGAAAACAGCTTTACAATGTAAGTTATTACTGAACATAAGGAGATATGAAAACATCGATAAACACTGGTGAGAAAACATTGATAAGAATTGACTTAGAAGAACTGTTTGACAATATCTATTAAAATTTTAAATGATTTTCTGGTTTCAATTTGGCAGAGTAGCTTTTATTAAACTAATCTTCCAGCAGAGACAATTATGAACTCATACATACAGAAAGAGAGAAAGAGAGAAAGTAAATGGGGCAAAATGTTCAGAACTGGGGAATCTGAGTAAAGAGCATATAAAGAGCTCTTTGTATGACTCTTACAATTTTACTAAAGTTTAAAATAATAACAAAATTTAAAGTTATTTAAAGACTAGGTTGTAAGGGGCACCTGAGTGTCTCAGTTGGTTAAGCATCCATCTCTAGGTTTTGGTTTGGGTCGTGATCTCTGGTTTATGAGATCGAGCCCTAGATCAGGCCCTGGGCGTACAGCCTGTTTGGGATTCTCTCTCTCCTCTCTCTCTGCCCTACACTCTGCACGCTAGCTCTCTCTCACAGAAAGAAAGAAAGAAAAAAGAAAGAAGAAAAGAAAGAAAGAAAGAAAGAAAGAAAGAAAGAAAGAAAGAAAGAAGAAAGAAGAAAGAAAGAAAGAAAGAAAGAAAGAAAGAAAGAAAGAAAGAAAGAAAGAAGAAAGAAAAAGAAAAGAACAAGAAAGTTAGGATGAGAGAAGGTAAATTCATAGTCCTATCTCCAGGTATTTGTGGATCTCCTCCAAAAGTTCAGACCACCTGTAACACTAGACTCCTTTTGAACATATGACACGCAATGGAAAGAGATCAATATTGTGTTAATAAGTAAAACAATTGATATTAAAACCAATAAGACTAATGCAATCAGTCCTTTAATTCAAAAGAAAAATAAACAGGGTGCCTGGGTGGCTCAGTAGGTTGAGCGTCTACCTTCAGCTCAGGCATGATCTCCATGGTCCTGGGATGGAGCCCCCTGTCAAGCTCCCAGCTCAGCAGGGAGCCTGCCTCTCCCCCTCCCTCTGCCTATAGCTAGCTCCCCTTGCTTTTACTCTCTCTCTCTCTTTCTCTCTCTGTCAAATAAAGAAATAAAAGTTGGGGATCCTTGGTTGGCTCAGCAGTTTGGCGCCTGCCTTTGGCCCAGGGCACGGTTCCAGAGTCCCGAGATCGAGTCCCATGTTGGGCTCCTCCATGGAGCCTGCTTCTCCCTCTGCCTGTGTCTCTGCCTCTCTCTCTATCTCTCTCTCTCTATCATGAATAAATAAATAAAATCTTAAAAAAAATAAAATTTGGGGGGAAAAAGGAAGTATATGTAATATCTTTTATATATAATGTGTATGTCTGTAAGTGCATAAAGAAATATACTGAAAACACATAGTAAATAAAAGAAAATTTTAAAGCATATCCCATCATCAAGTAATTCTACTTCCGTGAAAAAAAGTAATGTGCTCAAAGAGCACGTAGAAGTATGTTCATTCCAATACCGTTCAATAGCAAAAGAAGCAACAATCTAAATGTCTATCAATAAAAGGATGGCTAATTAAACTACAGCATACCATGCATCAGTAGTTTAAAAGAGTTCCAAAAAAAAAAAAAAAAGAGTTCCATATGTACCAATATGAATAAGACAGGCAATAAAAGCAAGCTAGAGAATAAATACAGAATTAGCACTTATGAAAAAGCGTTATTAAAATAAGGGGAAGGCAACATACCAAAATGTTAACAGTAGCTACCCCTGAGTAAGCACCTGCTTTTTTTTTTTAAAGTAAGTTCTACCTTCAATGTGGGGCTCGAACTCACGACCCTGAAACCAAAACTCACATGCTCCAGTGACTGAGCCAACCAGGCACCTCTATCTTCTTACTCATACATTTTATGCATTTTCCAAATTAGCCATAATGAGAATATTCATTTTAAAGACAAATAGAGGGCAGCCCAGGTGGCTCAGTGGTTTAGCGCCGCCTTCAGTCCAGGGTGTGATCCTGGGGACCTGGGATCGAGTCCCACGTCGGGCTCCCTGCATGGAGCCTGCTTCTCCTCTGCCTGTGTCTCTGCCTCTCTCTCTCTGTTTCTCTCATGGATAAATAAATAAAATCTGAAAAAAAAAAAAAAAAGAAGCAAGCAAAAAAAAAAAAAAGACAAATAGAGTTCTATGTGTGGAAAAGACATAAAGATACTCAGGGCCTAATAGGCATTTTCCAGCTTTAAAACAAACAAATATGTTGAAGCACAGCCAAAAGAGGAAGGCTATTTGGTACATATTTATTTATAAGTAGAAAAATATACAGTGAATTGCTGGAAACATTTATGTAAATAAAAGGACTTGAAGCACATCTGGTGAACATGCCTGGCTATTAAATACCATAGGAGGAGGATTAGAAAGGGAGCTTAAAATGTTGCCTAAATGTGAACTATTATTGATGGTTTTGCTGGGCCTCTTTCCCTAGAAAGATTTTTAATATCAAAAATACATTTTCACTTCATTTGCTGATAGCTTAAGGCTTATAGCTGTCAGACATTTAGAAGAAGATGACAGTCTCAAACCTCCAATAATCAGAATGGCTAAGAAGACCAAACTTCTGGGCTGGAAAAGAAAACTGAGACACGGACATGGGCGTGCATTAGCTTAAGCTTTGTATTTTTGCTGCCTCTCTAAAATCTTCAAAAAACGAAAACTCTCTCAAATTCTCCAAAGTACTCTGTCTTTAATTCAGCTTATGCTAAATTTTATTTCTCTTCAGAGAATATATAGCAAATAATCCAGTCTGTGCCTTATGCATTTGTGTGTGTGTGTGTGTGTTTTTTTTCCATCATGAAAATGCAAGCCAAATACCACGGCTTTTGTCTACCACCTATGAACATTACTTACCCCTTCGGGAAAAGTTTATTTTTTTCTTATCCACGAAAATAATACATATATATCATGTAAATATAGGAAGTATAGAGAAGTAAAATTGGAGGGGAAAATTCATCCATAATCCCAACATCATTCAAAAATAACCACTGTTAAATTCTGATGTATTTCATTCCAGCCTATTTTCTAAAACCATCTTAATATAGTTGAGCACATGCTGCATATATGCAATGTTATTCCAGTGTTTCTCACGTCACATGATAACCAAAATACTTTTCCATGTTACTTAAAATGTGGTAAACATTTATATAAAGCTTGTATGACGTTATATAGAAAGGATATACTACTGTTTATCTAAATGTAGTTACCTATTTTTGAAACATTTAGAAGGTTTTCAATTATTCCCCATAACATCTTGGTACATAAAATCTTTATTTGAATTTTGAGTTAGTCAACTGGTTGAGATTCTCATGAATAAGCAAAAGATATGAGTAGTTTATTTTTTTAAATCTGTTTTTAAATTTTCTTTAGGGATCTTTGCTCCACCTATTTGCCACAGTTGATGTGAGGCTGTGTATGACAGATCTGATAGCTACTCAACGATACTCACACCACCATTTCAGCAACTGAGTGGCTCCATCTGTGGTACTCTAACTAGAAATTATAAGCAACTGACTATTCCCAACCGTCTAAGAGCTTACACTCTCAGGAGAGCTTCTTTAACCTGGGCAGCATATGAAAATATTTATGCCTACATGGCTGGGCATAATAATAATAATGAACATCTATTCAGTGCTTAACATATGCCAGGCATCGTGCTAAGATTCCTTCTGCATTTTCTCATTGAATGCTCACAAGGACCCACGAGTTAGCCCCATTTTACAGATGAGGATATAGGCTCATAGAGGCATAATGGCCACTCCCAATCTGCTTGGGCATGTGTCCTAAGCTGTAGGCCCAGGAGAAGTAATGGACTCATACTCTCCACCCACACTCTGTTCCCTATTCTCTGTCATGAAAACTTTATATGTGGCAAAGCTAACCAGGTTGCATGAGTCCAAAACTCAGGACTCTGACTCAGAGGTCTACTCTAAGTGGACCCACCAAAGGACAGACCACATGAGAAGGAAGAAATAGATGGGCTGGATCCTGGGTAGACAACATGTCCAGAAAACAAACTCCCCAAAATTATCAAATCTACACAGTTCTATTCTGTCCTTGAATTTTATAATGCTCCTATCTGCTGCCTTAACCATTTCTATCCTCATGACTAATCTTAACATCAATGGCTTTAGAGACATTAGTGCTACCAAAGGAAAAGAGAGAAGGAGGGAAAAAGAGAAAGAAGAATGGAGGAAGAAATCCATTAGATATTTATCAACCACTTTGCAGGTATGCAATATATATATATATATGTATTTCACCACATTCTGGTCTGAAGGACATTGCAATTCAGCCAAAGAGCCAAATCAAGCACTCACAAATCAATTAAATAACAATATAAGATTAAACAGGGGGACGCCTGAGTGGCTCAGTGGTTGAGCGTGTGCCTTTGGCCGAGGGCGTAATCCTGGAGTCCCAGGATCAAGTCCCACATTGGGCTCCCTGCATGGAGCCTGCTTCTCTCTCTGCTTATGTCTCTGCCTCTCTCTCTCTGTTTCTCTCATGAATAAATAAAATCCCTTTTTAAAAAAAGATTAAATAGCAGTGCAAGATGTGTCAAAGTGCTAAAATAAGCTGTATGAAAATAGCAACCATCATCTTCATTTTTTTTCAGATTAATATACATTTGCGATAGTCGATCCTGTATATTAGACCATGCCTATTAGATTTTTGTCCTATTAGGGAGTGTTTACCATTGAGGAAGACAGTAAATGTTCCAAGAGCTCATTGAGCAAATAGATCAAAATACATCTGGGTCTCTCCCAAAGGCTAAGTCCCAGATAAGAAGGATGATCCAGACTATGAAATCTAAGTGTGAGCAGACTGGCAAGTATGAGGCAGAGGTCCCTTGTGGATGGCACTTTTAGAACCTCTCATTACTGCCACCACCAAGGGATGTGGAAGTCTTGCTGCTCTTCCAACTTATGCATCCATCCCCTACTCACCCCCTCCCAAATGAGGGAGACCCATGTGACCTGCTTGCTCAGCATTTGACAGTCAGTGAGCTGTCTTCCTCTGTGGGTGAGGTCACTGCTTTGAAGAGCAGCAAGAGGTCACACTTCCACCTGTGTTGTACCTGCAACTAAGAGCGCGAGGCTAGCAGTCCTCATGGAGAGGTGGTGGATCTTAACAGTCAACCTCGCTCATCCTAATGCCAGCTTCCCTGGGTTCAGGTCACATTAATGTCCCTTGCGAACTTACATATATCCTTGTGCAAGTTGCTTAATTTCTATGTGGTTCAGCTTTCTCATCTAAAAATGTGGGTAACTGCCTTGGCTACCTCACATAGTTACTGTGAGAATTGCATGAGTTCTTACAAGTAAAGGATTTCTGTACACGGCAGTATTTTCAGTAACAAACTTGGATTTGCCTCACTCTTTATTTGCAGGGCCTGAGTACACAGGTTCAATATCAAGCTTCGGCTGCACTGTCTCACATATTCAAGGAGCGAGGTATGCCCAGATTAATAAAATGTCCTTTACCATTCATTTGACTGGATATTCCTCTGCACGTGGTCTACTGGCAAAAGCCCTAAAGGACAAAGGGAATCCAAACACTTAACAGAAGGGCTCTGCGTTGTCTCAATCTATTTATCCAATTTTAAAGAGTCGCAGGAATTACTAAGAAATAAAATAAATTTTAAGCTATAGATAATAGAGATTTATTATGTTTTCTTAAACTGGAACCATGAGATAATTTTTTTTAAGATTTTATTTATTTATTCATGAGAGACAGAGAGAGAGAGAGAGAGAGAGAGAGAGAGAGGCAGAGGGAGAAGCAGGCTCCATGCAAGGAGCCCGACATGGGACTCGATCCCAGGAGTCCAGGATAATGCCCTGGGCCAAAGGCAGGCGCTAAACCTCTGAGCCACCCAGGGATCCCCCCATGAGATAATTAAAGGTGTGTTTTGTAAGGATTAATCTGACAGCTATATAAATCTTCTGTAGGAAATTGTCTACATTCATTCAAAACAGGGCTGTTATTTTGTTTAAAAGCACACATTTTCCAGCCAGATGTTTAAGGACTCTGCATATAGTACTAAATTTCATCAAAGCAAGAACTGTGACTTTGATCTCTTTAATACTAGTGCCTACCAGTGCCTGACCTATAATAGGTGCTCTATAATATTGACTGAATAAATACAAACCAATATTTACTATAACCAAAAGTGAGAACGTTGGGTTTAATGGCACACGTTTTTTTTTGTTGTTGTTGTTTTTTTAAAGGGAGTGGGGTGGGGCAGTAAGGGAATGCATGCCTAGCTAACTCCCACTGCAGGAAGAGGGTGATGGTGCCCCCAGGAATCAACACTGGGGCTCTCTGAAAGCCTTGGTGCCAGTAAGGAAGGGAAACTTCAGCCTCAGGACTCAGCTTGGGAAAGGTCCCAGAAACAAATGGACCATCTGGACCCTAGAGAAGAAGGGCCTGCTCTACCGTACAGCTGGTCTCTCAAGAACCAGAAAGGGTCAACATAAATTCTCAAGTTGCTGAGTATGGAAACCAGCAAATAGGCAAAAGGAAACTTAAATTCAACAGCTTTCCTTCCAACACAGGAAAGAATCCCAGGAGCATGTTTTCTGGGAAGACTTGGTAAATTTGAAATACAATCAGAAACACTATGAACAGACTACATTGTGAAAAGAATAAGCATGTGATTTTGATGGCATCTGAATCAGTCAAAACACAGGAAGAGGAAATGGATGAGCTGCCCTGTGCCATGAAACTGATTTTAACTCATATACAGCCTCACATCTGTCTACTGTGTACAAATCTTTCTACTCACTACTCTAACTGAAACACACTTTTGGAAACACCTGTTCACTTCCAAAATTGTTGTGGCTTTCCCAAAGTCATTTATATCGAAACACTTCCAGTCTCAAATATCCTCCGATCAGAATACAAGTGAAAACAAGAAGAGTCTGTGGGTAATCAAAACAGGATCTCAACCACAACAACAAAAAAAACTGAACTGAGTATGATCACACTCCAATAAATAAAAAAACAACCTCAAGTGGAAAAAAGTCTGACAGGAAATACAACAAAATGTTCAAGTAGATGTCTGTAATACAAATCTGAACAATTCTCATCTATAGTCATTTGGTTTTTTAAAGGAGCACTTACTTATTTTTATTGAAAAACATACATTTAACTAAATAAATATTTAAGTCCAAGTTATTTTCAAACTAGGACAAAACAAAAACAAAAACAAAAACAGCCATCCAGGGACATTAGGTGTGGTTTATTATTTAGACCTCTCTGGAAATATTTTCCTTCATATTTTGAGAGCCTTTTATTGTCACTCAGGAAAATCTTTTAACTTTGAAGTGACCTTAAAAGATTTTCCAATAAAAACGATCTCATTCTACAGCCCAGGAAATAGAGTGAATTTCCTAACAAATGATCAGTAAGGGGCTGACCTGGAACTCTGACCCACAATTCCTGTCTCCTTTTCAATGCTCTCTCCAACACTGAGTCTACATGGGAAAGCAACCCCTTCAGTTTCCAGAAAGAAAGAAAAAAACACTGCAAAATATAACATCTCTCCACTCCTGGCTGTATATCCAAGAGAAATGAAAATCTGTGTCCATACAAAAACTTGCGTATGAATGTTCACAGAAGGCATTATTTTAATAGTCAAAAACTGGAGACAACTCAAATATATATAACAATTAATGAAGGGATAAACAATATGGCATATCCATAAAATGGAATATTATTCAGTCATAAAAAGGAACAGAGCACTGATAACATGCTATATATGTACATGGATGAGCCTTAAAACATTATGCTAAATGAAACAAGCCAATCATAAAGGACTATATAGTACATGATTCCATTTATATAAAATGTCCAGAAGAGGCAAATCTATAGAGACAGAAAATAATAGCTGCCTAGGGCTGCAGGGGGTGAGTTCAGGCGGGTTAGGTGGTGATAGCGAAGGGATGAGAAGTTCCTTTTTTGAATATAACAAAAATGTTCTTTAATTCTTTGTGGTGATGAGCGCAGATGAAAACAAATACTAAAAATTTATCAGCACGCACTGCATTTCTGTTCCAAGTAAAGAACAATACTGATGATGTCACATGATGGAGAAAACAACCATCTATGTAGCTTATGATTTCCATCAGGGCATTACATCTTTTCCGTATTTGTTTCTCTGGAACTGGTTGTCGCCTAGGCTCTGGAACTCCTGCCTCTATCCGTTAAGAGGGTAAATTCTCCAGAACCATTTCAACTGAGAAAATAACCAGTTTAAATAATTGCATGTATCATCTTGTGGAACAAGCCAGGTTCGGCCTAGAGGGCCACCTCCTTTAAAGAATGATATATTAATCCAAAGGTATGAAATGAACCTGCTTTCAATGGCAAGACCATGTGATTGGGTGTCTGGTGATTCTCATTCACAGGCCAGTTAGTAGAATGTTGCTATTGGACATGCAGCCTCATGACCTGACACCACACCTGAAACAGCCTCTTAGTGAGCCCCATCTCTCACCCACCCACCCACCCACCCACCGAGAGTCCAGGAACTCACTGATAAAGACCACTCTGAAACCAATATAACACTGTATGTTAACTATATTGGAATTAAAATTAAGTTTAATTTAGAAAAAGAAAACAAAGACCACTCTGCAATCAAGAAGTCAATCGCTGGCCAGAAATACAAGGGTGTGAAAGTAATGTTCCACACCTTATCATAGTTCTCATCAAGGAGGAGACCTAGAATCCAAGTGCATCCAGAACTCAGAAGCTGAGCACTACTCTTCCTCCCCTGTTAAATGACAGGAAACTGCTCATTGTGTACAAGTTCAGCAGCAAGGGAAAGCTTTATTCTGGCCACAGGCCTCAATCATTCCAGAGAACCTCAAATGCTCTTAGGCTCTGGCCAGGCCTTCCTGCCAACATTAGCACAAACACAAGGCACACAGGTCAACTCCCAGGCTTCATTTCACCAACGGCTCTGTGCCAGGGACCCTGTTTTCAGGCGGCAATTTTTAAAGGAGTTTTTAAAGGATGGTGAAGGAAATAAACAAACAAACAAGCAAGCAAGCAAGCAAATAAGAGGGCAGTGAAGATGTGTACAACTGACTGGCACCGTTGTTAAGGTTAAATGAGCAGAGTCTAGGCAAAGCCCCTAATCGTTATTTCTAGGACTCTCTTCAAAGATCTAAGACAATTGTAAACGTGTCAGAAAGCTCAGCTTGCCCCAGTTTGGGGAGAAAAATATAGGCTTCTTTTTCCTAAATTGATTCAGAAAAAGTAGATATTCTGTTTCTTTAGGCCTACAGTTCAGCCTAAGAACTGACTCATGTTGAATAGATTTCTACTTCACTACCTGAATTTAAAACAAATTGTTTTCATACAACTGTATCTGTCAATTTTACCTCAACAAAGCTGAAAAAATTGTTTTTATGAATAAACCTTAAAATCCAAACCAACTTATTTTTCCTTTATTAAAAAAAAAACTGTCAGCGTGCCTAGGTGATTCAGCTAGCATCTGACTCTTGATTTTGGATCAAGTCTTGCTTTTAGGATTGTGAGATCAAGCCCCAGTCAGCCTGCATGCTGGTCGTGAAGCCGGTTTAAGATTCTCTCCACCTCCCTCCCTCTTTTTCTCTTTCTCAAAAAACAAAAAGCAATTGTCTCTTTATGATATATTAAAAAAAAAAAAAACTGAGATAGCTACTTTCCTCTGATAGGTAATCAATTACTTAGACCAAATTCATGCCCACTGGACAAAGTAGTTCAAGAAACTCTGATGGTTTCCATCTGTTCAAAGTCCTCCAAAAAGCTATTTGTATCCATGCAGTCTAATGACCAAAGCCAGTTATGGCATTCTGTTTGCCAAACCTGTCATAATAAATGTAATACACTACTGATAATTTACTCCCAAGGAAAATGACAATACCTTTATCAAATCTATTTCACCATGTCTAGTGAGATAACATCCTGCAGTCTTCTGGGAGGAAAAATGGCTTAATTACAAAATTTCTATATCTATACAACGTGTACTCTTATTTACATGGACTCTATATCTCATAAGTACCTAGGCACTTCAGATTGTTACTAAGTAGATTGTAGTGAGATGGGTTATTCTTTTACTTCTTCCAAAGATGCAAATTTACTCAGTAGCAAGCATAGGCCCTTCCTTTTAATATCATATAATCACTCCATTACAATGACAAAATTGCGGCCTCTGAGCCACAGAAAATATTAAAATGGATAGGTCACCACAAGTTACTGTTTGGATGCTCCTTAACTATCCCCCAGTTAGTTTTTTTACTTCACCATCAATCATTTAAAAACAGGTGGCAAATGAATGGCATGTCAACTGCCATCTAGCTCTGCTAGGAAATACTTTGATCAAAACATAGCACTAAATCTAGGATCCAAACACAAACGCAGGAAAGAAAAGCAAGTAAACAACCAGCTTTGTTTATAGATTGAAAAATAAAAAAGGCCCTGAATATAAAGTTGATAAATTAGATAACTACTCCCTCTATTAATGGAAATGGGCATTAAATGCTAAAAGTGCCACCTATACAGCAAAACTAGAAGGAAAAGTTCATTGATACTCCTTTAGAAAACAGATTTTCCACTGAACATACACAGGAGTTTGCCAACTGGACTACTGATGCAAAATCATTTGCTAAAAACTACAGCGGTAACCAAATTATCTAATTCCGCGTGGATATGGCTCTTCATAAACTGTCAGAAGAACCCATTTCCAACTGAAATGTATGAACAGTGTCCACCCACTCCCTAGAGGCCACCAGTTCTGTCGCCATTGAAAAGGACACAGAAGACAAAGATCTTGTTCAAACTGGCAGATGAGGGAAAGCCCATATTTCCCTTCTGTGTAACACATATTTCTAAGTGTCCACCACATGGCCAAAACTATGCTGGGCACCGTCTGTCTTTCAAGATGAGACACTTTTCCTCTCGCTCTCAAGGAAGTTACAACCCTACAGGCAGGAAAGTCACCATTCAAACCCATCATTAATTCAGAGTATCTTATCCTGGGTTAAAATTATCATTGAGGTCATGATCCCAGGGTCCGGGGATCGAGTCCCGCATGGGGTTCCCTGCAGCCTGCTTCTCCTTCTGCCTATATCTCTGCTTCTCTGTTTCTCATGAATAAATAAATAAAATCTAAAAAATAAAATAAGAAATAATAATAATAATAATAATAATAATAATTATAATAAAAGACTGCTGCTGGAAGGCTATTGGCTGAGTAGCAATTCTACTTCCCAGAAGTGAAAGCATACTAACTACAGAGGAATGAAGGAAGGAGGGAAGGAGGGAAGGAAGAAAGGCAAAGCAAGCAAGCCCTTTGGATCTCAAATATCATCTCAATGTCGGTCTCTTTAGAACAGCCCTCCCTCACCACGGCTGCACACATCCGCAGTCTGGTAGACATGCCCAGTCTATTTAAATGGTAAATGAGAAAAAATAGAAAACTGTGATAACATTCAGTGGTGCCTAAGTCGGCTATGCAACAATTCATCACGCTCGCAACTCTCAGATCCTCCTGTTTGAAATACATAGCTTCCAATTCATGGAGGCAAGGTACAGCAGCAAGAAACTGATGTCCAGTTATGCCTGTTGTCCTGGTTTCACCTGTAGCCTTTCTTGGGGTTTGCTCAGATAATACGGCGTCAGGTCTGCAGCTCCGTTTGAATTTAGTTGGGCAGCAACATTACTGATGGTACTTATCTGTACTTTGTGTACTATATTGAAGAAATCCAAACTGAACAAAGCCTTTCTTTGAGGAGTCCCTAGCAAGCAAGGTACACAGAACACAACCAAGACAAGCTACCCTATGAAAGTTTGCTGTATTCAGATTCTGCTCCCGCACCATCAGAGCTGTCTGCGTTGCTTTGATAAACTGGCGATGGGTAACGTCAGATGTGCCTTTGACACTTGAACTTCTACTAGGCAAAAACTGAAAACTATTGCTAGTGACTTGGCATGACAGCCTGATTTACTAACATTACTTTTTTTTTTAAGTAAGTTGTTCAAAAGTAAGCTAGATCCTGCTTTTCCATAATGGAAAAGAAAGTATAAACTGAGGTCGTGGCTCAGTTGGAACTTTCAACCTAAACAGGGACATGTAATCTCTCCAGAATAGCATCCACAGGGTAGGTAGATGTCTCATGTGGTGGCTCAGGACTCCAAATGTGAGTCTTCCGTAAGCCACCCCAGACCAGGCGTAAGCACACGGATCAAGAAGCCATCTGAGAAGGGGCTCCTCCAGTCCCAGCTGTTCAATCCCAGTCATTCCAGACCCACGTGTTCCAGTCCCTCATGATCCCAGTGGAGGCCCCAGACATTGTGGAACTGAGAAGAGCCAATCCCGCTTTGGCCCTTCTGAATTCTTAACCCAAAGAATCTGTGAACATAATAAAATGACTGATGTTCTATGCTGACAAGACTTGGTCAGGGAGGCTGTTATGAAACAACCCCTCTCCGCTTTTCCCAATCCAGGACACAGAGTTCAAGAAGTTTATTGGCAGACCCAAACAAAAAATAAAGCAAAAGCACACATTAAAAAGGGGGGGAGGGCTCCTCTTTAAAGACATTGAACTGAGGAGAACTGAAGCAGCCAACCAGGATATATGGTGCTCCCAGAATGAAAACTGTTATTACAATTTTGGCTTTGGGGGGAAGGTGGTTATGAGGGCAGTATGTGGTAGTGAGCTCCCTGCCTGATCCCCAGAAAGGGAAGATTGCCCCAAACCTGGAAAAAGAGAGCCCAGTCAGCCTTTTTGGTTCTGTCATGTTAAATCAGAATGGGAGAACAAACCTCAACCTCTGAATCTTGCTTCCTTCCTGAAACCCTACTGCATCAGTTAAGATCCCAACAGGAAACGAGTGGGACAGATACAGTAATTTTGGTTCTCTTTATAAAACTGAGGAAAGGAGTGTGCAGTTAAGTGAGGGACTAGCACCCTTCTCTCTAAGCTCAAAGAGACAAGAGTAACCAAATCAAAAAGCCGGGAAGTCCAAGAGTACTACCCTGAGGGGAATCTGGCTGGCTCAGTCAATACAGCATGTGACTCTTGATCTCAGGGTTGTAAGTTCAAGCGCCATGTTGGGTGTAGAGATTATTTAAAAATAGAACCTTTAGGGGCACCTGGGTGGCTCAGTCATTTAAGTGGTCAATTATTTTATTTTGGCTCAGGTTGTGATCTCAGGGTCCTGGGATCGAGCCCTGTGTTAAGCTCTGTACTCCACAGGGAGTCTTCTCTTCCTTCTGCCCCTGCCCCCGGCTCATGCTCTCTCTCTCAAGTATATAAATAAAATCTTTTTTAAAATTAAAAAAAAAATCTTAAAAAAAAAGCACATTACCTTAAAAGGGAAACGGACCTTCAATAGAAGAAGAAAGCCAGATGAGGCACCCTCACAGATCAAGCTTCCAGCAGAATGCATACACTGACCTCATTCTCCCCACTCCTGTTTGTCTCCTGTTGGTCTCCCTTATGGCTAGACCCAACTAGAAGCCATCAGGTATGGTAGCCTGCTGATGTACACCACTGAGGCAGAGAGAGTGAGGAAGGGTGGAGAGTGGGTATAAAGGGACATAATAGAAGGCATTCTATGTCTCTCAATGAGAAAAACGAAAGGCAATAAGGAACTCCAAGAAGGGGAAAATGCAAAAGAAAGTCACAGTGCAAATACAAAACCAACTAAAATGCAGCCAAATGTGGTGGATACATTGGAAAAATAATTTATTTAAAATTATTTCTTAATTTAAAAGATATAGAAAAATAGAAAAAAATAATATTACCAGCCCAAGAAAATCATAGTTAATATTTTAGTGCATTTATTTTCAAGATATTTATTTTCAATTTTTAAAATTTGTAGGACACCTGGGTGGTTCAGTGGTTGAGCATCTGCCTTTGGCTCAGAGGGTGATCCCGAAGTGCCAGGATTAAGTCCTACATCAGGCTCCCTGCATGGAGCCTGCTTCTCCCTCTTCCTATGTCTCTGCCTCTTTCTGTGTGTCTCTCATGAATAAATAAATAAATAAATAAAATATTTTAAAAAATTTTTAATCTGTGATCAAATTCTATGTGCAAAGTTATACTCAGCTTTCTTATTATAAATGTTTTTCCGTGATATTAAAACTTCTTGTAAAAATAATTTTAAAAAACAAAAACAAAAAAATAAAGTTATGTCTTGAGGACAAAAATGTTGTGGCATTGGAACCGCAGAGAAAGCAATCTAACCACAGTACACCCCTAATATGCTGCAATGAAACCTACTTTCAGCTTTTATCTTTCAAAAATCAACCAATATGTAAAGCAGACAATTAATTTCAGAATGAATATTTTTAATCATAATAACTTCACAGTAAAAGTAGGAGAGGAGAGGAGGAGGAAGGGCAGAAAGCAGAGAATAAAGAGGAACTGTTGAAAGTTAGTGAAACAAGAAATACAAATTTATAAATATTATTAAAAGTTATAAAATAAGAATATGGTAGTCACTGTGGGAAGGTTACCTCAGGCTTTATTTGCACAACATGTGAGCACCTTCCCCTGAACAAATAGCTCAGCAAACATAACATCTTCTTTTTCTGGCCATTCAAAACTCTATTTCAACACCAGTTCTTATGCTATGTTCCTACTGTCATCTTACTATTTTAAAGATACAGCCTTTGACAATGAAGAGATCAAACCCTTGACAACTTTAAAGGAAAATACTTGATGATTTTCTTCTATGCTTTGGATCTCACTTTGTATGAACTACGGAAATTGTTGCATTTTGTGACAAAACAAATGAGTTCATGATATGAACTATGAAACTATTGCTGTTTCAGTGATTTCCCAAATTAGCCATTTTTCATCTAGAAAACGCCAAGAAAGTAAAATTGTTGTTTGGGAGCTCATGGTTTCTGTAAGAGGGATCTAATCTTATATTATGAATTCTCTTCAAAATAGATAAATTCCTATAAATATATACTATTCCAAAGCTAAGTCAAAAAGAAATAGAAAATTGATCACAACAGATTGATCACTACCAATGAAAATGAATCAGAAATCAACTCCCCACCCCCCAAAAAAGTCCAGGACCATATGGCTTCACACATTACTACTATCAAATATTTAAAGAAGAGTTAATACTTGTTCTCCAACTATTCCAAAAAACAGAAGAGAAAGGAAAGCTTCCAGATTCATTGTACAAGGCCAGCATTACTCTGATACTAAAATCAGATAAAGATACTACCAAAAAAGAGAAATTACAGGCCAATATCTCTGATGAATATAGATGCAAAAATCCTCAACAAAATATTAGCAAACTAAATCCAACCACACATCAAAAGAAATCACTCACCATGATCAAGTGAGATTTTATTTACTTATTTATTTATCTCAAGGGTGGTTCAATATTCACAAAGCAATGTGATATATCACATTATTAAGATAGATAAAAATCATGATAATCTCAGTAGATGAAGAAAAAGCAGTTGACAAAGTACAACATACATCTGTGATAAAAATTCAACCAAATATGTTTAGAGAAAATATATCTTAATATAATCAAGGCCATCATGTAATCTACAGAATGGGAAAAGATATTTCCAAGTGATTTATCCAATAAGGAGTTAATATCCAGATTATATTCACAATTCAACACTGTAAAAAAAATCAAATAATCTGATTTAAAAATGAGCAGAAAACCTGAATAGACATTTTTCCAAAGAAGACATACCGATGGCCAACAGACACATGAAATGAAGCTCAAATAACTCATCATCAGGGAAATGCAAATTAGAACCACAAAGAGGTATCGCCTTACACCAGTTAGAGTAGCTAAAATAAAAAATCCAAGAAATAACAAGTATTGGTAAGGATGTGAAGAAAAAAGAACCCTTGTGCACTGTTGGTGGGAATTAACTTGGTGTAGCCACTGTGGAAATTGTATGGAGGTTCATCAAAAAATTAAAAATGAAATTACCATATGATCCAGTAATTCCACTACTGGATATTAACCCAAAGAAAATGAAAACACGAATTCAAAAAGATATATGTACCCCTATGTTTACTGCAGCATTATTTACAATAGCCAAGATATGGAAGCAACCCAAATATCCATCCAAAAATAAATGGATAAAAGGCAGGAGGCCTAGGGTACCTGGGTGGCTCAGTCTGTAAAGCGTCTGCCTTCGGCTCAAG
This sequence comes from Canis lupus familiaris, assembly GCF_011100685.1. Taxonomy (NCBI): domain Eukaryota; kingdom Metazoa; phylum Chordata; class Mammalia; order Carnivora; family Canidae; genus Canis; species Canis lupus. Next base: position 26,366,060 of record NC_049224.1, read on the forward strand.
TCGTAATCCCAGGGTCGTGGAATTGAGCCCTGAATTGGGCTCCCTGCTCAGTGGACAGCCTGCCTCTCTCTCTCTCCCTCTGCCCCTCCTCCTCGCTCATTCTCTATCTCAAATAAATAAAATCTTTAAAAAAGAAGAGGTGGTATGTATGTAATAATAGAACATTCCTCAGCCGTAAGAAAACAACAAAATCTTGCCATTTGCAACAACATGGACCGATCCAGAGAGGAAAATGTTCAGTGAAATAAGTCAGAGAAAGACAAATACCATATGATTTCAGTCATATGGAATTTAAGAAACAAGACAAATGAACAAACAAAGCAAAAAAGAGACACCCCTCCCCCCCAATGTACACACACACAAACCAGACTCAAATACAGAGAACAAACTGGTGGTTGCCAGAAGGGAGGTAGGAAGGGGATGGGTGATATGGATAAAAGAGAGTGAGAGTACACTTCTCTTGATGAGCACTGAGAAATGTACAGAACTGCTGTACACCTGAACCTAACGTAATACTGTATGTTTACTACACTCCAATTTTCTAAAAAGTCTCTCTATACTTAAGTTATCAAATATTTGACAGTCAATAGTATCCTTGAGCATAGAAAAGACCTTATGCTTGATGACACAATTTTAGTTTGTAGAGTCCACGGATTAAGTCTGACCCACAAACTGTGTGCCAGGTGTCAGATGATGAAGTCAGAGCTTACAAAGAAGACTCTGCAAAGTTACTAACCCATCCTGTCTGCACCGGCAGCTCTTCATACTAGCGGGAAACCACAATCAGAATCCACCTTTAAATTCTCAAAGATGAAAAAAAATAACAAATAAATAAATAAATAAATAAATAAATAAATAAATAAATAAACTCTCAAAGATGATTGTTTATAAAAGTACAAAGGAAGTATGCTTGTGCCTGTAAATATTGCTATTAAGGGTAAGGCTTTTTTATGTAACTTGGCTAAGAATGTTTTAACTCAATTAGCTGCCAATATAAAAAGTTCTTAGTTGTAAAAACTTTATCATTAGCTTATTTTTTCATATGCCTTTAGCTTTCAATTTCATGTTCTTGCTAGAAAGAGAAAGTTTCCTTCTTAATTTGCTTTGCTGAACCTGTGTACACCAAAGAAGCGAAACAAACAGCTTTTTTCAAGTCTCTTGCAATTTCCTTCTGGATTTTCTTTGTTAACAAAAATCAAGTTTTAAACATCTGATTATCTATTTAGCTGTTCGTAATACATATATATGACTGAGACAAAAGTGAATCATATCAATTAACACACACGCACACAAACACAAGGGCAAAGTAACTTCACTAGTCATGCCTGGCCCCCACCCCTGAAATTCATGGTTCATACAGCTATTTTATATAAAGGATCGTCTGTTTAGTCCAAGCACTATAATGTAACCATTTTCTTCTCCAAAGTGCTAGTTTAACTTTAGGTATAAAATCAAAAATAAGCATTTAAGGTTCCAAGGTAATAATACAGATAATCCAAATGGTGATTTAACTAACAACTACTGCGAGGAAGGCAGAGGAGGCAATATAATGAGCAAAATCATCACCTCTCACTGCACAGTGTCAATAGACACTGTCAAGAAAGAGTGGTTTGGATATTAATTAAAACCTCCAGAAGAACTAAAGACAGAGACAGTTAAATGCTGGAGGCTCTGAGAAGTGGGATTAGAAATGAAAGAGAGTGGGTGGTAGACTTGTCTTTTCGTTTTACACTGCTTTATACTACCCGGATCATTTTTACCATGTATATATACTTGGATAAATATTATTACCTTGTATAAACATAGACACACAAATAGACAACAAACCCCAGAAGACTTTCTGTAGAAACTGAAAAGCTGATTCTAAAATGTAAATATGACTGTATTTATATAAAATCCTACAAGAGGCAAAGCTATAGTGATGAAACTCAGACTAGAGATGGCCTGGGCTCAGGAGGGAGGGAGGAGACTGACCACACAGTGGCCCCAGCAAAGTTTTGGGGATGACAAGAACATTCTATATTTTCATGGTGGTGGTGATTGTACAACTGTGTGCATGTACCCAAACTCGTGGAAATGTATACTCAAAATGGATGAAATTTATTATATACAAACTATATTCCAATTGAACTTCTTAACAAATGTACTAATATTTTAAGAAGATGGGGAAAGATGCACTATCATTCCCTCAGGAGAGTATATTCCCATACTCGATTTCAAATCAAAATACTTTTTATTTGAAGCAAAGCTGATTCTGCTTCAAGCTATGGTGTCAGCGAGTACAGCCTAAGAGGGTTGTTCTTCCCTCCGGAGGCTGCACATGGGCAAGGCCACAGCGCCATCTTGTCCTTCGTCTGCGAGATTTATAGATCCGAAAATGAGGAGTTCCTTCAATACAGTAAAGATGAAAGCAGCAAGTGAAGTCCTATGAAGGTTTTATTTTTGTCCTGCAGTCTGAAAACAACCCTTTCATAGATTTCAGTAGGACTGGAACAAACACATGACCGTGACAAGGCCGTCAGCTCACCATTCCTGTTCTATTCCTCTGGCCCAGGAGAGTCCTGATCGCGGCCCCTTCCTGGCAGCCCTTCCTAGGGTGCGGGATGCTCAGCTGCCAGCTGCCCCGTATTCACTGCACTAACCAGAGGCCAGGCCTGTGGTAGGCCGGGGAGCCAGAGCAGTGAGTCAGAGATAAGGTCCCCCATGAAGCTGAGACATGAAGACACAATCTGTTTACCTTGAGGGAAAAAAAGCCTAGTGTTCATTTAGGAACATGTGGGAAAGTGCTAGGTGTCTCCCATTTGCCCCTCCTGCCTGGCCACTCTTCTTCCCCTTGCTCTTGAGCACCTGGAGGCTGAACTGTCTGGAAACCCTCTGGCTTTTTCCTGGGTTTGGCCCATGAGGGGCGCCGTCAGGACAAGAGGGAAGTGAGGTAGCCTTTCCTCCAGCTCAGCTCTCTACCGGGACTGGATGCATCCCTCCAGAATTCCCTAAAGCTCACCTCCAGAAGTTCTGTAAACACTCCCTACACGTGGCCTACACGTGGCCATGGCTCCCTGCCCCAGCCAACCCTGGGCGCTGTGCCCTGTTCGTTCCCCGGGCCCTGCCATCACCTTTGACATCGATCGATGTCACGTCAATTGCCCAGTTTGAGGATAGCAATTCTTACTTGCCGAGACCTTAAAAAGACTGGAAACCAAAGGGAACTCAAGGGTGTATTTCAATCCTCTCACTCTTCAAACTGGGGAACTGAGCAATTGGTAGCAGCCACTGGATTTAATCTGTTTTGCGTATACTGTCCCTCAAATTAAAGTTGATGATTTTCTGCTAAGGAAAGATTTAAGTCGCATATTTTCTTCCTTTTTTTAGGCGGCTTAAGGATATTTCAAAATACAGCTCAGTTGGGCAAAATAATCCTCAGAAAAGACTACATAACGGAGAGGCCCATGCATTCCTCCAGATGTAATTCTATGTCTGGAGGCAGCCAGAGAGCTGGATATTTAGACTTCATCATCTGGGGCTGTTGCGAAAAGGTCTTCGCTAAATTATGCATACACATGCCATCAGCTTGTACGGAAAGACCTTTTGAAAAATAGCCCCACAAAACACTCTACCATCTATTTGAGGAATGTTGCTGAGGATGTACATGGTTCACAACACAGCTTTCCCTTTAGAAGATATTTTTTTCAAGTCTCAGCACAGGAGAAACTGTTTCACCTTACTCTTTGGGCCATCATGGATCCTATCACTAGCTCAGGACACCTCAGCTCTCAGCCCTATCAGGAGCTCACTTCGAACAAGTAAACAGCGTTTTCTAGGAAATGTGTTGTGTGCTGACCCTACCCCTAGCTTCTTTTCTTTCCACTCCATCTCTTTGAATATTTTTATTTTTTAATCTTTGTGGGTATAAGTTTGCAGCCTATACTAACTACTCAATGTCTGTCCCCTCAAATCCACATGTTGAAACCCAATTCCCATAATTCCCAATGTGTCTTTGGAAATGACAAGACAAATGTCTTTGGAAATGCGGCCTTTGCAAGGTGATTAGATCATATGAGTGAAGCCCTCATGGATGGAACTGGTGCCTTATAGAAGACACCTCAGGGAGCTCCCCTGCCTCCTCCACCATGTGGAGACAGAGCAAGAAGGCGGCCATCTGTGGACCAGCAAGTGGGCCCTGGCCACACACCAAATTTGCCAGTGCCCTGATCTTGGGTTTTCCATCCTCCAGAATTCTAAGAAATAAATTTCTGTTGTTTATAAACTATCTAGTCTATGGTATTTTTGATATAGAAGCCCAAACAGACCAAGAGAGGCTGTGTCAAATCCTTTTTGAAATAAGGTAGAGATGAAAATAATCTAGAATAAGCAAGAAAAGGCTGAAGATAGTGACATGTTTCTTTCCTCATGAAACTTAACCTATATTTTATTTTTTTTTAAGATTTTATTTATTTATTTGAAAGAGGCAGAGTGTGAGAGTATACAAGTGGGGAGTGGGGAGGAGCAGAGGGAGAGGGAGAAGCAGACTTCCTGCTGAGCAGGAGCCTGACTCAGGGCTCAATCCCAGGACTCTGGGATCATGATCAAGTTGGATGAAAGAAGCTTAACCCACTGAGCCACCCAGGCACCCCACCTATATGTTAAACTCCATTAGAACCATAAAGGGGGGGGGGGGACACCTGGGTGGCTCAGTGGTTAAGCGTCTGCCTTTGGCTCAGGGGGTGATTCCAGTCTGGGGATCAAGTCCCACATTAGGCTCCCTTCAGGGGGCCTGCTTCTCCCCCTGTGTCTCTGCTTCTCTCTGTGTCTCTCAGGAATAAATAAATAAAATCTTAAAAAAAAAAAAAACATAAAAGGGGTACCTGGTGGTTCAGTGGGTTAAGCATCTGAGTCTTGGTTTTAGAGCAGGTCATGATCTCAGGATCATGAGATCGAGACCCGCATGGCGCTCCGCACTCATGGCAGAGAGTCTAGATTCTCTCCTCCCTTCCCCTCTGCCTCTGTCCCCACTCAAGTGCACATGTTTCTCTCTCTCTCTCTCTCTCTCTCTCTCTCTCTCTCAAATGTTGGCAAGGATGCAGAAAAGGAGGACCCTCTTACACTGCTGGTGGGAATGCAAACTGGTGCAGCCACTCTGGAAAACAGTATGGAGGTCCCTCAAAAAGTTGAAAATAGAGCTAGCCTACCACCCAACAACAGCACTACTGGTATTTATCCAAAGGACACAAACATAGAGATTTGAAGGGGCACCTACACCCCGATGTTTATAACAGCAATGTCCACAATAGCCAAAATATGGAAAGAGCTCAGATGCCTATTCATCAGCAGATGAAAAGATAAGGAAGATGTGATATATATATATATCATCATCACCAAAAAGAATGAAATCTTGCCATTTGCAACAATGTGGATAGAACTAGAGGCTACAGGAAAATAAGAGAAAAACAAATACCATATGATTTCGCTCATATGTGGAATTGAAGAAACAAAACAGATGAACAGGGATCCCTGGGTGGCGCAGCGGTTTGGCGCCTGCCTTTGGCCCAGGGCGCGATCCTGGAGACCCGGGATTGAGTCCCACGTCGGGCTCCCGGTGCATGGGGCCTGCTTCTCCCTCTGCCTGTGTCTCTGCCTCTCCCTCTGCCTGTGTCTCTGCCTCTCTCTCTCTCTCTGTGTGACTATCATAAATAAAAATTAAAAAAAAAAACATTTAAAACAAAAGTTTAAAAAAAAAACACAGATGAACATAGGGGGAGGCAAGGAAAAATAAAATAAGATGAAAACAGAGAGGGAAGCAAACCATAAGAGACTCTTAACTATGGGAAACAAACAGGGTTGCTGGAAGAGGGGATGGAGTAAGTGGGTGACAGGGCATTGCAGAGGGCACCTGACGTGATGAGTGCTGGTTGTTATCTGAAACTGATAAATCAGATTCTACCTCTGAAATGAGTAATACAATATGATAATAAATTGAAATGTATAAATTTATAAAATTTTTATAAATAAAATCTTTTAAAAAAAACCATAAAGAAGGCTGATTTCAGATCATAACCTTTACAACTTATCCTAGAACCAACTCCTTCCTATTTGTTTTAGAGTTTCTTCTCCTTTCACAAGACCTTGGCTGTATCTGCCTCCTAGTCTCTTCTGCAAATTAGAACACTAATTTTTCACCTTACTAACCAGAAAAAAAAAAAAGTGGAACAGATAGTAGACTACATGGGATGAACTCTGACAGTGTCTGACAGAGACATGGCCACAGATGCCCCCAAGAGAGACAGGAAGACAATTCCTCCCGCAGCCTCAACACCAAAGGAAACGGTCAACTCCAAGAGGCAGGGTCCTGCTGAGGACGATATTGGCTGAGGATGGCAGTCTCTCAATCTCTGTGTGTGTGTACCTGAGGGTGTGTGCGTACACGTTTATGCATGTAGCCATGCATGCAAACAAAGAGGGCTACTCTTTACGTTAAAGGCAGAGAGGCTTCCCTGGTCCATGATGGGGGTTAGGGGAGAGCGTGAGTGGACCAGAAAAGCCTCGGAAGCAATCTGGGAGTACCCAGATGGAAGCAATCTGCAGACACATCTGCATTATGACTCTCCTCACGGGAATTTCCTCCTGGGACATCTCAACCAAAAAGTCATTCCCTTGTCTCTAGGGCCCTGCCTGCCTATTAAATTTACTTGCCACAGCAGCACCTACGGGCCTCCTGCCTCCAGAATTCATATTGACATTGTTAGGCTAAAAGACACCTTTCCCAGTAAAGTAGCTGTAGGTGCTCAAAATGCAAAATGTTTCTGTAAAATTTGAACATATTTATGCAATTTAAGAAGGAAAAGTTTTTTTAAAAAATATGTCATTTATTTATTTGAGAGAGAGAGATCACAAGCCAGGGGAAGGGGCAGAGAAAGAGGGAGAAGCAGAGTCCTTGCTGAGCAGGGAGCCCAATGCTATGATCTCAGGGTCCTGGGATCGAGCCCTGTGTCAGGCTCCACACTCAGCAGGGAGTCCGCTGGAGGATTCTCTCTCCCTCTCCCTCTGCTTGTGTTCTCTCTCTCAAATAAATAAATCTTTTTAAAAATGTATATCCATGTCATCTCAGCGATGTAAAGCAAACAGGCACACCAGAAATGGCTCTATTAATAAAGAGCATTAATGTACAGCATTTATATACAAAACCATCTGCCACTTGAATGGATGCGTACTGGGTGTTATACTATATGTTAGCAAATTGAACTTAAAACAAAAAAAAAAAAAAAGAAGAAAAAAAGAAAGGGCCCCAGGTGATTTGTAGACCTCTACAAAGTTTGAGAGGCCTTCTTCAAAGGTCCCTGAAGTTCAGATAATCTATCAGTGAACATATAAATTAGGAGGGATTGCTAGAAACAAGAGGTCTCAGAAATTTATAGCAAAGTGAAAATCTTCACATACTAAGAATTCAGCACTTCTAATATCCTACGACAACCTGAACTCTGCTCTTTCCCGATTCCGCACCAAGGAACTCCCTGAAGAAAGAAGTTAGAAACCACCATGGCGAGGGACAGACTGGCCAGCCAGCCAGCCAGTCAAGGCGTGGAAAAGAAAAACCTAGCTGGGAAGTAGGAAGAGCACGACAAAAGCGACGCAGAGCCCCAGGGAACTCAGAGCTCGGCCTGGTGGGAGATCTGGCAGGGGTCCCCACAGGTACAGTCCCTGTGACTGGGCGCACAACCAACCCAGGGCTGCAGAACAAAGAGATGGCTTGACCACCCCTAAGCTAGCCCCCACCAAGCTTCCAGCTGGACTGACAGCGCTGCTCAATAAAACATGCCCCCTGCCAGGAAGAGCTCCTAATGTAAGCCAGCTAAAGGCCGGGGCGGGGGTCCCCAGCACACAGGAAGCCCCAGCTTCACAACTCTTTTGGCAGGGCAATGCGGGTCCTGACCACTTCTGGCTGGAGGTCCCTCCTTCTGCGGGCAACTGTGCAAGTGGAGAGGTCAGGAGTATTCATTCTCAGGGCTCTAAGAATGGGCTCTGAGTTGGCCATGAAACTGGGTGTGAGGGGGCTCACCTACTTCCTGCAGAACCTGGAAATCAAGCCACTGCTACACAATACATTGTGCCTCTGGGCAATTTAAAAAATGGGTCTCCAGCTGGGCAGAAAAAACCTCTGGCAGTTAAAGTCGTAAAAGGACTCCTTTGTGTGCTAAGAAAACGGCCCTCTTTGCTCCAGAGGACGTGGCTCCCTCTCAACCCCTAGCATGCACATGTGTGCAGCATTTATACACAAAACCATCTGCCCTCCCCACCCTGGCAGCCTCTAAGGTGGGAGAGAAGGGAAAGGACGAGTACATTGGCATAGGAATCCCAGAATCCAATAAACAGTCTGGCTGGAGAATTCTCTAGAAGGAAGGAACAACTCCCAGAGGAGTCATCCATTTCTCTCATCTCATTATAACCCTTATTATAATTGTATTTTGCCACAAAATGATGATATTGAGTTTTATAAATTGGCTGATGGCATGATGGACTACAGTATAACTCTACTATATTATGTTGGCAGTAATGGCATGCATTTCAAAATGCAAGAATATAATAAAGCCCATGCTTCAAAAATGGGGCTGTTTATTTTAGCGAGGAAGGGGAGTGAGGTGACTCCTCCACTCGCGGTCCATCTAGTCGTCATTTGCTAACACCATGGGGCACTTTATGAAAACATTCTTTTCACCACTCTACACTAATGGCTCCAAACTGCAACCACATTATTAGTTGTTGCAATGATAAAGTTTGCTCTGACACAGAATTTCACACAGAGGAGTTTTTAAGGTACTCCTACTACAATACAATGTCTAAACTAAAAACGGCTGCGTAAAAAACATTCCCCTAAGTGTGTGTTTTGCTCAGTTCTTTCAACATCCTATATGTTTAGGCTAGACTTCACAGAGCAGACTTAATCTGATTTTGAGTATCAACACACAATAAGGGGGTTCTTTCTTTAAAAAAAAAAATAATAATAATAACAGTAACAGTGTTCCACTTTCTAGTTCATAATTAATGTCATCTTAATTTCTTTAAATGCCTGCAATTTAATACATCAATTTTATAATCATCATAGTAAATTCGGTATGCATAAACCACACATATTTTGTGTTTTATTTTTCTGTGTTTGTATGCACAAACTATACATAATGGTTACTATTTATCAACCACTCGTGACGTGCCAGGCACTGTCAACTGTTTTACATACTCCTCACAACACCGTTATCCTTGTATCGATGAGGTAGATGAAGTAGTTAGTTGTGGCCTCATTAAGAGATGAAAAACTAAAACACAGAAAGGTTAGACAGCAAATATCTAGGAAAGTCAATATTTGAAGCCAGGCAGCCTGTTTCTCTCTCAACTGCTACCCAATTAACACAAACAGTATCCATCAGGGCCTGGATTATATCTTCATCCACTAAAATTTTAAACACTTCACAATGAGTTAATTCAACAGGACTCTAACATATAATAACAACTTTCATAGAATGGTACTAAGAACTCCAGGTAATTTTTTTCTTGAGATTTTATTTATTTATTTGACAGAGAGAGTACAAGAAGGCAGGCGAGGCAGAGCGAGAGGGAGAAGCAGACTCCCCGCTGAGCAGGGAGCTCAATCCGGGCCTCAATCCCAGGACCCTGAGATCATGACCTGAGCTGAAGGCAGACGCTTAACCAGCTGAGCCACACAGGCGCCCCAGAACTGCAGGTACTTTTAAAAGAAGTCCTTAGCTACAAGGACTTTGCAGACTAATTAAAGAGACAAAAATATATACATAAAATTCACTCACTTCCAAGCTACTTCTAAGTAGAGATGACAACGTGGTATGAATGAAATAAAGGGGAAAATGACAGATATAATGGGAAGTGTCACGGAGGTGATCCCAAGCGTAGCTCTAAGAAAATACTCCCTGAACTGGTGGAGTGATGGACTAAGGAAATCTCATGCTGGGATCGAAAACAAGCAGAAGGTAATAGGAGAGAAGGAGGTGGCAGCTGAAGAACAGAGTGTATGTTGCAAAGTATTTCAAGTCATATGAAACTGTGATGAGCAATTTCACAGTGGTTTTCCTTTAACCAAGAATCTACTTTTTATTTTACACTTATCACTTTCACTCTTCTGGCTTTATTCCCCTTTCATCTCAGCATTCCAGGCAACCTTCTAAGTGTTAAGTGGAAACCATTTCTTTATGTTCCCTCCCTGGTCTGTCTCCCACCAGTGTGCAATGATTTGCTCAAAAACAAACTCGCAGAGTAAATGAGTGATAATCACCCACCACTTATTTCCAAAATTGCCTGCGTGAAGCCTAAATGAGTATTGCATTCAAATGACTTAGACTATTCGCCTATTTATTTTAAAAGACATGGAGGGACTTACACTCAACCAATGTGTTTTATTTAGAAAGCCCCTAACAATCAGTTGTTTGGCCCAGGGTAAGCTTTGGTTCCTGCCCCCAAGGACTTTTTTAATCCAGTAGGAATTGAGTCTACACGATGCCTGGTATGCAGTCAACAGTTAATAAGTGGGAGCTTCCATTTCTTGTGCATCATAGCTGAGGAGCGGGACATTGAAGAAGTAGAAGTCAAGAAGCAAAGAGACGGCGGGGGGTGGGGGGGCGGCTGGGTGGCTCAGCTGGGTGAGCATCCGACACTGGAGGTGGGCTCAGGTGGTGATCTCATGGCTGTGGAATCAAGGCCTGAGTCAGGCTCTGCCCTCAGCATGGAGTTGGCTTGAGATTCTCTCTCTCCCTCTGCCTCTGCCTCTCCCCACCACTCGCACTCTTCTCTCTCAAGCTTTAAAAAAGAAGAAGACAAAGACGGAGGAGGAGGAGGAGGAGGAGGAGGAAGAGGAGGAGGAGGAGGAAGGAAGAAGGAAGAAGGAAGAAGAAGAAGGAGGAGGAGGACAATGACGACGACCAGCAGCAGCAAAAGAACAAGTATATAAGGTCACAGTAAACTGGGAGAGCCGATAAGCACTGGATGGGGGGCCTGGGAAGGGTGCAGCCAACTCCCCGGAGGGGTCCGAGAGATGCTCTTCTCTAGAAGAGGTGCTCGTCTGGCAGGAATGGGAAGCTGGAGAGTATCCCAAGCAGAGAAGACAGCAAAGCACATGGCCTGGAAAGAAACGACGGCCACCCTGCCTGGCTGATGGGGCCCAGACAGGGGGCAGCGGGCGTGTCCGGGCCACACCGCAGAGGGCCACAGTGTCCTGTGCGGGGGGGCAGGACCGAGCAGTTACCGGGAGCCGCCCCCAGGCGCCCAGCTCGGCAGGAGTGTGGTCTGCTGGTGCTGATTCAGAGAGCCGGGGCGACGGCCACGCGGACAGAGTGAAGGCAGGCCTCGAGGTTCACTGCGGGAAGAGGAAGGTCCGAATTCAAACCTGATGAGCGAGATAGAAAAATGGACCTTAAGAACTACCAACGGATTCCCCTGCAAATGGGGCCGAAGCTCTCACGTTGGAGCCCGCTGGATGGCCCGCGGCCCGAGAGCACCTGGAGCCATTCACCTGACCCCCCGGGGGACTAGAGAATTTCTACCACCTGGACGGCTCCTCTCCCACTTTCCTCCTTCCCATAAACATCTCCTGGGCACTGACTACATGCCCTGTCCTGGTAGCTAGGGATGCGAAAGCGACGATGACAGTTCCGTAAGGTGCATAAGGAGGTCAGGGCCTAGCAGAAGGCAGGTGGATACACAGGTGACCACCCCCACGCCATCCCCCGCTGCAAGGAGGGTGAGCGCACGGGGATGACAGAGTGCTGCTTGGGATGGAGAAAGCTAACGTCGGACTCCACTTATGGTTTGTTTTTTTTTTTAAGATTTTATTTATTCATGATGGACAGAGAGAGAGAGAGAGAGAGAGACCCAGGCAGAGGGAGAAGCAGGCTCCATGCAGGGAGCCTGACATGGGACTCGATCCCAGGACCCCAGGTTCACACCCTGGGCCAAAGGCAGGCGCTGAACTGCTGAGCCACCCAGGGATCCCCTCCATTTATGTTCGAATGATCTAAAGGAACTATCACCAGGGTCTAATGCTATACATATTGTCAGTGACATTCCCCATTAACGTAGCTGAAGCTATGCATAAATTGTTCAAAATATATGTCAGAATAGATCATATAATCGATTCTATGAAATTCTGCTTAATGTTGTGAATGTTACAGGTAAAACCCATTTGGAGAATCCTGCTTGCTAGCTGGGGCTCACCCATCAACTACTGCGACAAAAGTCATTTTCTTACTTTTCAAAGTTCCCACTGTTAAACTGTTTCTTAGCATTGAATTTTGCCATGGAAGTAAACAAAATGTGAAAAAAAAAAAATATCTCAAGACCTATTGGGGTTAAGTACACACATACCTGCCACAATAAAAACCTTGATTTTTTACATAGCAATCTCTTTAGACTACTTGTCGTGCCTCAGTCCACTTTGAAACAATTTTCCATTAACAGGCAGGAGTTCCCATGGCACTCCACCCCCTCCGCATCCTTCCTGTACTGGGTCACCTAAAAATAACTAGCCATGAAGCATTTTAAAATTTCAGCAAACTGGGGGGGGGGGGGGGGGGAATTTTTCAGCAAATTATTTTAGTGGAAAAGTCACTGGCCACCACACTTGTGGTGAGGTAAAGAACCCAGGGTAGACCTCATAAGGTTTTCAAATAAGAACTTTATCTTCCAGATAGTGCAAACTTCTCTACTCACTACCAATGACCACTCATCTTATTCCTAGAACAATTTCTTTCCAGTATGTGACCAACCTGAGGGAAAATGCTTTTTATCTAATGTCCCACATTATGTGACAATAAAATCTACTTTTATGAATTCCCATGCCACATAAATATGTTCACTTAGAAATATGAGCTTTTCCTGTTTCTGAGGAGCTATTTCATACATTAGTTACACTGTGATTAAATAATTATTTTAACTAATCATGTAAGATATACAAGTCTATTGTGGAATATTAGACCATATAAATAAGCCTGAAGAAAATGAAAATAATCTCTAAGTCCCCAAAAAGAATCCATATAAACAGGTAAAATCTGTTTTGCTTTCCTCAGAATTTTTAAAGCATAAATTCGTATATTTCTCTTTAAAATGCTTATTGTCTGGGGCACCTGGGTGGCTCAGTTCATTAAGCGACCAACTCTTGATTTTGGCCCAGGTGATGATTTCAAAGTCAGGAGATCATGCCCCGTGTTGGGCTCCACGCTGAGTGTGGAACCTGCTTAAGATTCTCCTTCTCCTTCTCCCTCTGTTCCTCCCCCCTCCCAATTACAAGCTCTACTTCTCTTTCTCTCTTTAAAAATAAAATAAAATAAAATGCTTTTTGTCTATAAAACTCTTTAATAACTCATTGCCATCATCTATACTGGCAAAATAAAAATGTAGATATTCCAAAATTTAGTTATTAATCTGTATAGTTGGACATCAAGGTTGTTCCTAATTTTTCTTTATGGCAATGCCATAGTGAGCATATTTATGTGCACATCTTTGCACACTCATTCAGTTGTTTCCTTAAGATAGAATCCTAGAAATGGATTCAGTGGATCGCAATAGATATAAGGTCATGATTTTTACATCACAGAAAATACATAACTCACAGGGGCGCCTGGGTGGCTCAGCAGTTGAGTGTCTGCCTTTGGCTTGGGTCATGATCCTGGGGTCCCGGGATCGAGTCCCACATCGGGCTCCCCGCATGGAGCCTGCTTCTCCCTCTGCCTGTGCCTCTGCCTCTCTCTCTGTGTGTCTCTCATGAATAAATAAAATCTTTTAAAAAAAGAAAGAAAAAAGAAATCCAGTCATAAAGAAACCTGCTTCACTTGGGGTAACTCAGCTATCCCCAATACTTTTTTGGTGTGAACCCATTTTCACAAGTAACACACACCCAAGGCACACAAGCAGGTGTTCCTCGGAACACGTGGCTCACTCTGAGAGATGCTGCTCGAAGCTAAGTTTGTGAAGCCCCTGCGATACCAGGAAAAGTTCCTCACAGTAAACTCTAATAATAGAATCAAAGTCTTAGGTTCCTTCTCAGGTTCCCATCTTTCCTCGTTCCCTTTTCCCCGAACACCATGCCAGATTATTTTGTCGACATACCGCTTCTCCCCTCCCCATACTCATGTCCCTCCAAGGCCTTCTAGGGCCCAAAGACCACGAATGTGCTCCGCACTGCCTGCCTCTCCGGTCTTGCCCAAATGTCACTTCCAAAGTGAATCTAAATGTCCCCAGCTTAAGCCAAAATGAAGTTAGTGCTTCCTTCTTACCAGCTGAACCCGGTGCCTCTGCCATGGACCACAGACCTCAGACGTTCCTATAACCCTGCCTGACCACAAAGCCGGAAACTTCTCTGCATCCCCTGCACACGGACGGCCTTTACTAAGCCGCACGCATCATCGGAAAACTCTCTCAAATACACTCCCTCATCACGACCCTAAAAAGGCACCTGGAGGACCAGAGAGACGAGACCTTCAACATCTAGCTTAGGCCCCGTACGGGGATGTGCAGCAAATACTCAAACTTCCTTAGCCAATAAATGAAGGCATGGGGGGCCCAGGCTTCAGTGAAGGAGGGGTCTGCCTGTGCGCCCACTCAGGCCTCCCAAGTGGCACCCAGCGGGGAGGAGAGACCTTCAAACCTCTACAGGCAGAAAAACCACGCTGATCCCCTTCTGATTTAGCTTTTTGGGGCATGAGCCATATCGCTGAAGGACTCCACTGCTGGTGAATTAATTCATGGTCAAACTTCTATTTCCTTTTAAAAGATACTTTATCCTCTACATATTGTTCTCTAAAGACAACTGTAATGCGCTGTGATTTTCCCAGTGAAACTAGATGTTTTGCTTTTTAAAAAGCATTTTTCAGTATGAAAAGGAAACTGTCTGGGATGCTCCCTAAGGAGAATGTTAGTTACTAAAGCATCATACACACACACACACACACACACACACACACACTCTCTCTCTCACAAGCCGCAGCATCAAACAACAGCCCTTCTTGTAATAAAGTCTCTTTCCATCTCAGTTGTGCCACATGGACCACTGAGAACACCATTTAAGAGTCTAACCAGCATTGTGTAAATTTTTTCAAAGCTATCAGGAAGTGCAACATACCATAATTCCAAAGCAAATCACAACCCTGTGGCCTGAAACCCCAAATGCTCTTGTAGGACTGTAGAGAGAATATTTTAAATCAAGATTGTCTTAGAAAACTTGGAAGCCATTCTATGGTATCTCTCAAGCAGTGAGAAGCCAGACAATATCAACACTAACAACAGCAAGTCTGGGATCCCTGGGTGGCGCAACGGTTTGGCGCCTGCCTTTGGCCCAGGGCACGATCCTGAAGACCCAGGATCGAATCCCACGTCGGGCTCCCGGTGCATGGAGCCTGCTTCTCCCTCTGCCTGTGTCTCTGCCTCTCTCTCTCTCTCTCTCTCTCTGTGTGTGTGTGACTATCATAAATAAATAAAAATTAAAAAAAAAAAAAAACAGCAAGTCTTAGTAAAGTCTACACTGGAAGGTTTCCCTTCTTACAGTGACTGTGTAACGAGTATTGGTGTATTGAGACTACACTTACATGATGGATATATAAATACACAGCTCCAAAACTTTAAGTGACTTTTAGACAAATGTGCAGAAGAGATTACAAGGAATCTGGAAAATGCTTGCCTGGATTCTACTGTGAAGTCATTAGCAGCAATATTGAGGAATTTGGGATCTGGGTTCCCAGGGTATGTGAAAAAGTAGGCTCTCTGGAAGTCTCTTACTTTGCTAGCCAACAAGGCTGCCAAGTGAAAAGCTGATAGATCTTCCTCTTTTACTCAAAGTGACAGAGAGTTTCCAAACAAACCTGCCTTCCAAGACCCTAAAATAATCTTCAAATAAAATGTTTTGTCTAAACATCAAGACTAGAAACAATTTACTGAAATTCACAACCAGATTAAATTTTAAAATAGAAGGAAGACATCAGAAATTGAGTAATACTCTTTCAGGAGTTCTGTCTGTGGCCCAAAATTACTCTCATTATCAAAAGCCACAGGGAGAGCCACGCACGATGAGGGAGGACAGGCCGAGGAGGGAGGACGGGTGGGGACCTCGGGATACAATGTTCTCTCTCAGGGGGAAGGTTAATAATAAGACCAAGGAGGCAAGGCAGCTGTTTGCAACATTGAAGGTAGGAAAGAATGAGTATCCTAACCTTCGATTGTTTTGTTTCGGTCTTTCTAAATCACAAAAGGGAACACAATCAAATTTAAGGATCCACAATAAAAGATATAAAAAATGAAAACCCACTGCCAAAAAAAGTAAATACCGTTGTAGTTACATGAAGAAGTGTGTTGTATGAATTTTACTGACCCAAAACACTGTGGCCAGAGGGGCTGCAGGAAGAGAGAGAAACCAACCACAGTTAAGATCGGTTGATACTAACATCTACCATCTTTCTTTTTTTTTTTAAGATTTTATTTATTCATTCATGAAAGACACAGAGAGAGAGAAAGGCAGAGACACAGGCAGAAGGAGAAGCAGGCTCCCCACAGGGAACCCAATGCGGGGACTTGATCCCCAAACTGGGATGACGCCCTGAACCAAAGGCAGACGCTCAACCACTGAGCCACCCAGGCGTCCCCATCTGCCATCTTTCAAGTAGATTTTTAGAGTAAGTACTTCGGAAGCCAAGCATTGAATTTTCCCCTTTCAACATGGTCATGATAATCCCTAAACTTGTATTTAATTATTATTCAAAGGCCAAAGGCTCAAAGTAACAAGTGGCCTGGAAGCAGCCACTTGTTTTTGCTTCTATGATGGTATTGTTAAATGCAACATAAGTCATTAAAAGTTCATAGGAAAAGTACTATCACATTAATCAAATGTGCACACTGATTGAAAACACATCCTGATTTTAGAAAATGTAAAACATTATAATCCAAGTATGGTTAAAATCAATGGAACAGTAATTTTGGGCATTTCTATTTTGTGCATTCAAATGGACCTCATTGATCATGGTTCCAAGCAACTCAAACTAATTATAACAAATATTATCCCTACAGAGAGCAAATTCCACCAAAAAAGCATTCGGAGTCTAGAATTATTATTTCCAAAAATTGGACAACCATATTTGGCCATATTTATTTCTGTATTTTATTCACAGATGAGATCATACTTTCATTCCAGAATCTATATTTTATGTTGTGTTTTCAACAAGTTACAAAACTACCTTGAAAAGCAAGTGGGGTATTTGAACAGTTTTTCATTAAGGTGGAGAAATTGAGGAAAATACCCTTATTATGGTGGTTAAACGGACTCTCCCTTCTTGCTTTTTGGTTGTTCATTTGTTTGCACGTGCCTCCACCTACCTTGACAATTTACTCACAAATGTCATGCTGATGGTGACTGCAACATAACTTGAAATTGCAAAGCAATCCTATCTGAGGGATAGGATTTCAGGATATTTTAATTTTCTTATTTTATAAATCATCTCAATTTTTCAAATTTTACACAGTAAACTTTATACTCCTTTTTTGAGAATGAGTTTAAAATTTAATGATGTGTCTATACAATGGTGCCACAACAACCAATTGCTTCTAATGTAACTCATGGAATGAGAAAATATACACTACCTATATCCACTCCCTGACTTCCTTCTCCTCCAGCTTTTGTGAGATGTAATTGACAAATAAAATTGATTACCATAAGGTTAATAAACCTATCACTTCATAAAGTACCTACCTGTGAGTGTGTATGTGTGTGTGTGTGTGAGAACACGTTTAAGTTTTACTCGCTTAGCAAATGTCAATGATACAATACAGTATTGCCAACTACAGTCACCATGCTGTCTGTACACATTAGATTCCAGAAACTATTTTATAAATAAAAAACTGCTTTAAGGGGCGCCTGGGTGGCTCAGCAGTTGAGCGTCTGCCTTCAACTCAAGACGTGATCCTGGAGACCCAGGATCAAGTCCCACATGGGGCTCCCTGCATGGAGCCTGCTTCTCCCTCTGCCTGTGTCTCTGCCTCTCTTTCTGTGTCTCTCATGTCTCTCATGAATAAATAAATAAATAAAATCTTTTAAAAAATGTTCTGATAGCATGGCAGTTTATACCAAAAAGGAGAAAATGAGTAAGCTGCAGATTTATTTACCTTTCAGTAAACATTTTAAACATTCTCTGTAAAAAACACTTTGGAAAAAAAAAAAAAAAACACTTTGAATCTTTAAAGCACAAACATCAATTTAGCTACACCTTTTTCTGAAAAAAAAAAAAACCTATTAATCTCACTCTCATATATTATAAAATATAAAATAATATTTATTTTAGTCAAAAGGATCCATAGAACAGAAAGGGCTTAAATGTCAAAGAAAAACCTCTTCACTCATCTATCCTTATAGGTAATAGGTAATATTCACCCACACTTAGAGTAATCTTCTATTTCTCAAGGAGTTTATCAAACACTAAATATTGTTCATAGAAATGTAAAACTCTAGACTCATAAAGATGCCTACAAAGTAGGCAGAAAAGCTATCTGGCTCACAAAATGGGCCCTAAAATGAACAGAATAACCATCTGCAGTAATCAAACTTCCAACTAATTTGCTGTTAAAATTGCCCTCACTTACACGAAAAATATAATTGTGAAAGTTTTTAAATGCCATTCTTTTAAATGCCATTCTTATATCATTTTAGTTTACAGAACACTTTCCACAAAGATTATCTCAATTAATTTAATCTTCCTACTTTCTTTATGAAGTAGGAATTATCACACCCATTTTCCAGATAAGGAAATGACTAAGCTTGAGAATCCACAGTTCACTTTTTTTGTTTTTGTTTTTAAGATTTTACTTATTTATTCATGAGGCATATATAGAGAGAGGCAGAGACACAGGCAGAGGGAGAAGCAGGCTCCATGCGGGGAGCCCGATGCAGGACTTGATGCTGGCATCCCGGGATCACACCCTGGACCGAAGGAAGATAATTGCTGAGCCACCCACATGTCCTGTTTGTTTGTTTTTAAAGATTTTATTTATTTGAGAGAGAGAGAAAGAGAAAGAGCACAAGGAGGGGCAGGGGCAGAAGAAGAGGGAGAAGCAGACTCCCCACTGAGCAGGGAGCCTGATGTGGGAGTTGATCCCAGGACCCTGAGATCATGACTGAAGCCGAGGGTATCCACTTAACCAACTGAACCATCCAGGCACCTGAGAATCCACAGCTTGTTAAGGGTGGATCTAGAACTTGAACTCGGGAACTTTGCCACAATATAGTAGGCATTCTTTACCATTCAACCATATGGAAAGCCACTGCATCTTCAGAGCTGTAAGACACAGCCATGGCAGGTAAACAGGAAGGGCGATGGTCTCCATGCAAACTGGCATGCTGAAAACAAACTGTAATTTTTTTTTAAGTGAAGTATAATTAACATACAGGATTATATTTTCAGATGTACAATACAGTGATTCAATAATCCTATATATTACTCAGGGGTCACTAATATAAATATACTCTTAACCCCCTTTATCTATTGTGCCCATCCCCCACCTGCCAACTCTCTGGCAATCACCAGTTTTTCAGTGTATTTCCTAGTCTGGCTTTTAGTCTTTTTTTTTCTTGTTCACTTGTTTTGTTTCTTAAAGTGCACATATGAATGAAATCATATGGCATTTCTCTTTCCTGAGTCACTTATTTCACTTAGCATTATGCTTTCTAAATCCACCCATATTGGTGCAAATGGCAAGATCCCATCCTTTTTTATGGTTGAGTAATATTCCATGTATAATTATACCACATTTTCCTTATCTATTCATCTGTGAATGGACACTTGGGTCGCTTCCATACCTTGGCTATTATTTAATAATGCTGCAATAAACATAAAAGTACACGATATTTTTTGAATTAGTGTTTTCATTTTCTTAGGATAAACATCCAAAAATAGGATTACTAGGTCACATGATAATTCTATTTTTAATTTTTTCAGGAACCTCCAAACTGTTTTCCAAAATGGTTATACCAATTTGCGTACCTATCAACAATGCACGAGGATCCTTTTTCTCCACATCTTTACCAACACTTGGTATGTCTTGCATTTTTGCTTTTAGGCCTTCTGACAAGTGTGAGGTAGTTTTAATTTGCATTTCCCTGGTGATTAGTAGTGCTGAGCATGATTTCATGTGTCTGTTGGTCATCTGTATGTCTACTTTAGAAACAGGTCTATTCAGACCTTCTGCCCATTTTTTATTGTATTAATTCTTTTCTGATACTGAGTCATAGAAGTTCTTTATGTATTTTGATATTAAACCATTATCAGATTTATCATTCGCAAATATCTTCACCCATTCAGTAGGTTGCTTTTTGTTTTGTTGATGGTTTCCTTCACTATGCAAAAGCTTTTTATTTTTGTATGGTTCCAACAGTTTAAT
Source organism: Canis lupus familiaris (assembly GCF_011100685.1). Lineage (NCBI taxonomy): Eukaryota > Metazoa > Chordata > Mammalia > Carnivora > Canidae > Canis > Canis lupus. Next base: position 26,386,481 of record NC_049224.1, read on the forward strand.
TTTGCTTGTTTCCCTTGCCTGTGGAGATATATCTAGAAAAATGTTTCTGCGACTGATGACAAAGATATTACTGCACATGTTTTCTTCTAGGAGTTTTATGTTTTCGGGTCTCATGTGAAAATTATTTTTATAATAACTTGCAGGAGGAAACTACAGCTAAGGCACTACAATCACAGGATACTACTGATATTATTGTTCAACCATTTGACTACAAATTCCAGAGACAGCAGTTCATCTGTTTTGTTTTCATTTGCCAACCAAACAAAAACAAGAAGACACTTTGGTGCCCAGAACAGAAAGACTATATACATATATATGCCCCTTCTCGTTTTATTACATTTACGTTGATTGCACAGATGGCAAATATTATTCTTGGTTGCTGAATATTTCAGACAACAGTATTCATTGCTCTGGGTCAGGGGAGACTATAACCTAGTTAGACCTACCGGCCAAAAAGTGATAGTATAAATCAAGACCCTGAGGATGTGGACTCACAGCAAGATACAAGAAATCTTCTCATTGTCAAGAGTCAAAGAATAAGCAAGCTCTGAAATGGCAGAGAGGGATGTGTCTTCTACATCCCTCGGAGCCCCTTGTGGTGTTGGGCACACAAGAAGGAAGCCTGTGCTAGAAGTCAGCAGCACAGGAGAAGGACAGGGTGCTCTGGAGACAGACTGACCTGATCCACAACATCCCACTCTCCACCATGACCCAGTTCTCAGGCCCTTAGCACAGGGCCAAGCAGATAGACATTATAGAGGTTATGTGAGCTGGTTCTCATGCTTCCCTTATATAAATATAAGCCCATAGCTTTGCTTTGTTGACATGATTTCATCAATCTGGAGTGGAAATAACAACTTGTTTCATGGGCTTTATGAATGTGGCCAGATCAGTCTGAGAAGTTTTCCACTCAAACTGCAAATGAACCATGACAGAGAAGAATGAGACTGAAGACAAAAATGTTTCCCTCCTGGTTATACGCTTCTAACTCCTCATTAAGGCCACATGCAACAAATGCTAAGTTACTAAATTAGGTTCTATTAAATAAGTTTGCCATTTAGTAAAATTTTGCCCCAGCTGAATTACTAAACCTCTGTAGGCCTCAGTATCCTTACCTGCAAAACAAAAAGGACACTGTCATCTCAGGATGGCTGTGATGATTAAATGAGATAATATATGTAGAATGCTTGGCTTTTTAACCCCAAATTAGCACTCAGCAATGGTAGCTCTTATGACATATAATATAAAACAATGTATATTCAGAAAAAAAACTAACAAATCAGTATCCTAAATGCAATAGTCTAATTGTATTTTGTTTTACTTTCTAAAAAGACGGGACTAACTTATGCCAGAAGAAAGATGATTGTTTTAAATCAAGGACTCATAAATTAAGATGATAGACAAACAGATGAGAGAGAGGGAGGGAGGGAGGGAGGCAGGGAGGAAGAAATATAGACATCAAAAATGATGAAACTATCTAAAAGAAAAGTTTAAACTGAATCCGCTGTGGAAGAAATAAAATGGGGCTTACATTTCAATGCCTTCAAAATATATACCTTGCCACTCAGTAGTAAGATAGACATCTATAAAAAATCTTACAGCTACCACAGTATACTTTTATTTTGTTCAAAAACACCATATTCAAAGATGTTCGGATCAAACTGATAAAATAAAGGTTAATTATGATTTGACTTCTTTTATCATTACTGAATTAGAAGTAATTAACATAAATTTCTAGGACAAAACACAAGATAAGTGTTTCACCTTTTTCAAATGAGTTTTACTGATTTTTAGAGTCACTATTAAAACTGATCATCGAGTGGTAATGGCCAAGTAGCTTGCTATAGATCTGACCTCAGTCTCTAGCCCAACACACACACACTGAAACAATTAGAAAAGCTGGACACAACACACAAAAATAATCCATTTGAAAGCATCAGTGAACTAACAAGACCTAAGCCACGATCGAAGGAGTAAACACACCTTAGAAGGGAAGTAAACTAGTGAGTCTGACAATCTTTGAAGTTGCTCCTCTCAAGGAATGGGCCTGTGGTACAACGTGGTACAAAGCCAAGTGGCTAGGAGGCCATGCCGGAAGCAGCAGCTGAGAGGCTAGAAATCAGTGCTGAGTTTCTAGCAGTCTCATGAGGATGGAGGAGACCAAGGAGGAGAAGGTCCTGTAAACACCCAGAATTCCAGATAAGACCCTGGAAAGGCTATATTTTAGAAATTAATGAAAACTAGGGCAGTCCCGGTGGCCCAGCGGTTTAGCGCTGCCTTCAGCCTGAGGTGTGATCCTGGAGACCTGGGATCGAGTCCCCGTCGGGCTCCCTGCATGGAGCCTGCTTCTCCCTCTGCCTGTGTCTCTGCCTCTCTCTCTCTCTCTCTCTCTCTCTCTCTCTATGTTTCTCATGAATAAATAAATAAAATCTGTAAAAAAAAAATCTTCCTTACTTTAAAAAATAAATTAAAAATAAAAACTCCTACAGAGCGTGAGGGTGGCTCAGTTGGTTAAGCATCCGACTCCTGGGTTTGGCTCAGGTCATGATCTCATCATGGTCCTGAGATGGAGCCCCTGCCTCCGGCTCTGCGCCCAGAGTGGAATCTGCTTCAGATTCTCTCTCCCTCTGTCCCGCCCCCCACTTGCGCACACTCTCTCTCTAAAACAAGACCTTTTAAAAATAAAAAAATAAACAAAAACTCCTACAGATCAATAAGACAACTCAATAAGAAGTAGGCAAGAGGTTGAATAAGCACTTCAAGGCAGAGAACAATCTAACGGTCAGTACTTGATAAGGTGTTCAACCTTATTATCGGAGAAATGAAAATGAAAACCAAAAGGAGATACTACTACCTACCCATTAGAATGCTTAAATCTAAAAGACCAATAATACTAAGTGTTAGCAAGGATGAAGAGAAACTGGGATTCTTGTACACTGCTGGTGGGAGCATAAACTGATGTAACTATTTTGGAAAACTGTTTAGCTGTAATTATTGAAGCCAAACATACGTACGTCCTGTGAACCGACAATTTCATTCCTGGGTATATACCCAACAGAAATGCATACGTGCTTCTGCAGCAAAAGGCTGCTACAGGAATTTCCACGGTCATAGCATTTGTAATAGCTTCGGAAACAATCCAAATGTCTATCAGCACTAGATGAAGAATGGACTGACTCATGATTTTTTGACTTTATGATGGTACAAGAGCAATACGCATTCAGTAGAAAGCAGACTTTGAATTCTGACGTTCTCCTGGGCTAGTGGTACTCAATATGATCCTCTCTCACGATGCTTGGTGGTGACAGTGAGCCACAATTCCCAGTCAGCCAGCCACACAGTCACGACGGGTAAGAACCGATACACTAACAACCATTCTATAGTCACACAACCATTCTGTTTATTGCTTGCAGCAGGGTCTTTAATCAATTACATGAGATATTCAACACTTAATTAGAGAATAGGCGGGATCCCCGGGTGGCGCAGCGGTTTGGTGCCTGCCTTTGGCCCAGGGCGCGATCCTGGAGACCCGGGATCGAATCCCACGTCGGGCTCCCGGTGCATGGAGCCTGCTTCTCCCTCTGCCTGTGTCTCTGCCTCTCTCTCTGTGTGTGTGACTATCATAAATAAAAATTTAAAAAAATTAAAAAAAAAGAGAATAGGTTAGGTGTTCTACAATGACTTGCCCAACTATAGGCCAATGTAAGTGTTCTGAGCACAGCTACAGTAGGTTAGGCTAAGCTATGTTTGGTAGGTTAGGCATATCAGATGCATTTTTTATTTGTGATATTTTTAACTTACAATAGTTTATCAGGACACAACCCCACCATAAGTCAAGGAATACCTTGTACACTCATCCAGGTGAGGGAGAGAAGCCTAATACAAAGGAGTGCTTACTGCATGAGTCCATGAAGAAATTCAAAAGGAGGCAAAAGCAATCCTTAATGTTCTTCGTAAGGATGGTGGCCACCATGGCTAGTAGTGAAGAGGAACGGACATGAGGCTAGCTTCTGGAGGGCTGATCATGTCAATTGCCTGATCTGGGTGGTGCTTGCATATATTCACTTTGTGAAACTGCATCAAGTGGCACACTCAGGATTTGTGCATTGTTCTGTATGTTTGCTATACTTTAAAAATAGGTTTGCATTTAATCCATTGTTAAGAGAACATTCAAATAATTTTTGAACATCAAAATATTAAAAAGTAAAGGAAAATGATGAACATGAATCTTAAACAATAAGGCCAATCAGGACCAGAGGACAGTAATTATATTACTGGAATGTTCCTATTGCTAAAGCGAGGGTATAAAACTACTGCAAGAAGAGAAGGTGACTTATCACGAATAAGTATTAGTTTGGTGAAAATAACATTAATTAGCTTGACGAGTACGTTAGACATGTCAGTAATGATGCCTATCACACTCCCCAAACTTTCCATGAAATGACCTAACCCACAGCCCCTCACTCCCATGAATCGGTCAGAGGCTGCTGGTTTTGTAGGGCCCTAAAAAAGGCAAACTGAGCCAATCAGATTCCCTCCCACTAGCCTGAATAGATGGAGTGAATGAAAGATGCTGCAGTGAGAATTAAAGCAGAAAAAAAGAAAGAGAAATGGACCACATTATGTTAAGTCAGCACCATGAGGTTCAGGGCAGCCAGTACCGGTGTCCAGAGATCAGTGAGGTCACAAGAGAGGTCCTAGAGTGAGACTCGCCCTTATATTGCCTTTCAGCATTCCCACTGTCCCCCCACCACACACAGAGGTGACCCTAATTCAAGACAACTTGTAATCAAAAGGGCCTAAAGCAAATAATCACATTAGCAGAAACCAACCAGTCCTAGACAAGTTTAGCAAAACTAGAGAAAGCAAACTACACCCTTGTTTATTGAAACCTTAGTAATTGCCTCAAAATAACATTGACTAGCTGTTGGGCCTCAGGATTTGTTTTGAAAGATTGATGAAACACTGGCTTACGAAAGATGCCCTGACTGTTGCAAATCTATGCAGAACACTGAGTTAGAAGAAGCATGAAGGATGTCGCAGGAGGAAACACTCGTTCTCCTCTAAACAAGGCTCTTCAACTACACAGCTGTAAAAGTTTGGAAAAAGGACTTCAGTAAAGCAGAGAAGAACCCTCAGTAAGAGAATCATCTATAATTTAATTTCCCCTAACGTGAGGTCAGAACATGAAAATATCTTTACCCCATGGCCACAAACAACTGATCTCAAATTTCTTTTCTTTTGGATTTAACGTACTGGGATTTATTTAAAAGTTCATTTCACCATGTTTATATCTTCACAACTACTGTCTTAAGTTTTTTTTTGTCTTTTCCTTTATAATAATATCAAATCAATATAATATCAAAGAAACAAGATGACTATTATAATAACACACATTAACACAGAAGCACATGATAGACTCTCTCCAAGATCATTCTTTTCAGAGCCACATCTAGTACAATCTTCAGTGCCAAACAAGGTCTGTGCAAAAAAAGAAAAAAACTTCCTTATTTACAAGTGAAATAATACAATGTGTGGGACTTGCTCCAAAATAGTCTAGGAGAAAAAAAAAAAAAAAAGAAAAAAAAGCAGCATGTGTGGAGGGAAAAGAGATAACAAGAAAGCAGAAGGTTGGAGATTGTCGAAGCTGGGTAAGGAGTATATTGGCACTCCCTGAACTATTTGATTTTGTGTTGAAAATTTTTTAAAGAGGAAGGCAGAAAAAACTTCTGAAATGACTGAAGTAATGAAAACAAAAAGCAGAGAGCCAAAGAGTAATTATATTAGAAAGGATTTAATAGAAACACCTGTGGACAAACGAGTAGACAACTGAGAGGCCGTGCTGAGAACCAGGGACAGCGCCGGCAGCCTGTTGGTGCCCAAGTGGGGTGCGGGCCCAGGTCCGGAGGAGGGATTGCTCAGGGTCAGGGTCAGGGTCGGGGTCAGGGTCGGGTTCAGGCTCAGGCTCAGGCTCAGACCAAGGCTCAGGCTCAGGCCCAGGGTCAGGCTCAGGCTCAGACTCGGGGTCAGGCTCAGGCCCAGGGTCAGGCTCAGGCTCAGGCTCGGGGTCAGGATCAGGCCCAGGGTCAGGCTGAGGCTCAGGCTCGGGGTCAGGCTCAGGCCCAGGGTCAGGCTCAGGCTCAGGCTCGGGGTCAGGATCAGGCCCAGGGTCAGGCTCAGGCTCAGGGTCAGGATCAGGCTCAGGCCCAGGGTCACACTCAGGCCCAGGGTCAGGCTCAGGCTCGGGGTCAGGCTCAGGCCCAGGGTCAGGCTCAGGCCCAGGCCCAGGTCAGGCCCAGGGTCAGGCTCAGGCCCAGGGTCAGGGTCAGGGTTGGGGTCAGGCTCAGGCTCAAGCTCAGGCCCAGGGTCAGGATCAGGCTCAGGGTCAGGCTCAGGCTTGGGGTCAGGCTCAGGCCCAGGGTCAGGCTCAGGGTCAGGGTCAGGCTCAGGCCCAGGGTGAGACTCAGGCCCAGGGTCAGGGTCAGGGTCAGGCTCGGGGTCAGGCTCAGGCCCAGGGTCAGGCTCAGGCCCAGGGTCAGGGTCAGGGTTGGGGTCAGGCTCAGGCTCAAGCTCAGGCCCAGGGTCAGGATCAGGCTCAGGGTCAGGCTCAGGCTTGGGGTCAGGCTCAGGCCCAGGGTCAGGCTCAGGGTCAGGGTCAGGCTCAGGCCCAGGGTGAGACTCAGGCCCAGGGTCAGGGTCAGGGTCAGGCTCGGGGTCAGGCTCAGGCCCAGGGTTAGGCTCAGGCCCAGGGTCAGGGTCAGGGTTGGGGTCAGGATCAGGCCCAGGGTCAGGTTCAGGCCCAGGGTCAGGGTCAGGGTTGGGGTCAGGCTCAGGCCCAGGCCACACTCAGGCCCAGGTGCAGGGTCAGGCTCAGGGTCAGGCTCAGGCCCAGGCTCAGGCTCAGGCTCAGGGTCAGGCTTAGGCCCAGGGCCACACTCAGGCCCAGGGTCAGGGTCAGGGTCAGGCTCGGGGTCAGGCTCAGGCCCAGGGTTAGGCTCAGGCCCAGGGTCAGGCTCAGGCCCAGGGTTGGGGTCAGGCCCAGGGTTGGGGTCAGGCCCAGGGTTGGGGTCAGGCTCAAGCTCAGACCCAGGGTCAGGATCAGGCTCAGGGTCAGGCTCAGGCTTGGGGTCAGGCTCAGGCCCAGGGTCAGGATCAGGGTCAGGATCAGGCTTAGGGTCAGGGTCAGGCTCAGGCTCCGGCTCGAGCTCAGGGTCAGGCTCAGGCCCAGGGGTCCGCAGCCCAGAGGAGGCAGACACTCGGGGAGGGGGACTCCTGAACCCCACCCCTCGCACACTGCCTCCGGCCCTCGAAACTGATCAGCCTAAAGACAGCAGATTCACCTGGGATGTGAGCACCTGGTCCCCCGCACGGGCTCTGCAGGGGCCAGGGGGTCGCGGGCAGGTCGCCCCCAGGCGCTGGGGCCTCCGTCCGTGGGGCGGCACGAGCCCGGGGAACACGGGTCACCCGAAAGGCAGGGGCTCGGGACACCGCGCAGGAAGTGAATCAGGCGTCGTCTGCATCAAGTCAGACCAACGACAAAATAAAACATTTCAGGAATCTGAAAAGAATGCGATGTCCAGGTAAGCGGAGTCCCTCCGACCCCAGGCAGGTGGCACCTCGGGGCCAGAGTTACTACGAGAAACTGCCGCCTATGTTTAAAAAGGAAACAGCACTAAGGGATCGATGAGTTTTATTTTTAATCGTAGCTTTTGGTAAATGTCATTCTATCTCTGTTATCTCAGGTCTTCCGAGAAAGTAGCTTTCATTGACGTACCGTACCCTAAGCCTTAAGCCCTTGGAGTAAGCTGGCCTCCCCACTGTCTCACTTCGGCCCTTATTGTTCAAAAAAGAAAAATATTATTTAAATAAACACGGATCAAGTCAGACTTGTGTGTGTGCGTGTTCTCTGCCTTCTCCTTAAAAGTTCATCTGGGGCTTCTCCCTCTGCCTGTGTCTCTGTGTCTCTCTCGCTCTGTCTCTCTCATGAATAAATAAATAAAATCTTTTTTTTAAAAAAAGTGCATCTGGGGCATTTTGCATTCATTGTGAGGACTTTTTTTTTCATTGTGAGGACTTTTAAGGGAAATGATTTGAGTCCTTATTTTTCATTGAATCGTTAAGTTTTTCAAATGCCAATAAAAAGGAAAAGTGAGAATATGCAGTTTCCGCATCTCTGTTCCATCTACTAATACTGTTTTCTCAAGCAGAAAAAAAATCTTGCTACTGTATTTTTTTTTCTGAATGTACACACAACCATATTTGAATTTGTTGGGCAAAAGTTCAACTATACCCTTTGGTGGAGCCGTAATAATGTATTTATAACTTCTCAATCAGCTAATCTTTGAAAATTATACTAGCTATTATATAATGAATAATTTTGGAATAATTAATTTTTAGAATAATGACCAAATATTATCAAATAGACAAATGTTTGCCACAGTACTATTTTGATGCCTAACAAATATCAGCTTCTAGTTTCATTTAAATATTAACTAAGATTTTACTATATCTACACACTTGAATTAAGGTAAACATTTCAGAGAAAAATTTATTCAGTGATTAATGCAACAGAGTAATTCTATATACTTGGTCCTGAAAAATAAAGTTCCCTAAATTGTAGACAAATTGGATTTACAATTCACATCTTGAAATGCTTTAATACATATAAAAATCTGTAAACTCCAAAAATATGTAAGTGCATAGCAAATGTTTCATATTTATGATGGAAGATAACAATGTAATAAACACACATATACACATATATCTCTTTTTATAGGACAAATGAACAGGCATGAAAACTCAAAGCTACTTTAAAAGTGTGAAAATTAGGACTTAAGTAAGACTTAAGTAAAGCCATATTGTTTGTCAATCTGGCTTCTTTCATCACAAAGTAATCTTAATGAGTCAGTCTTTATATTCTACAGAATTAAAACTATATTGACTGCAGCATGATTATACTTTTTAAAGATTTTATTTATTCATTCATTCATGAGAGACACAGAGAGAGAGAGAGGCAGAGACGCAGGCAGAGGGAGAAGCAGGCTCCATGCAGGGAGCCCAATGTGGGACTCGATCCCAGGACCTTAGAATCACACCCTGGGCCAAAGGCGGGCACTAAACTGCTGAGCCACCCAGGGATCCCCACAGCATGCATATTTACTGAAAAAATATGAACAAAATCAACTTAAAAATACAATCTGTATTAAACACACAAAAATATCAGTTGCTTTAATCAACTATTAACATTTGCTTACTAAAAACCAGAAATCTGTGGTTATTACACATGCTTTACAGCTTATCACCCAGTGAGAAGAAAATATCTCTATGTTTTTAATTCCCAAAGAAAACAGATATTACAATAATATAAATAATAAGGTTTAGTGTAGCCAAAATGAAAATAACTGTTTTGCTAATCCATAGATTATTTTTCTTCATTTAAATTTAAATGAATGATTACAAAATTCAAGTAATAAATCATTTCTCTTTAAGTTAGACTTTACAACTTTTTATAGGATTTAGTAAATATTTTTATTCCATTTTCCCTTCACTTGTGTTCAATAAGCAAAGGTCGAAAAGAAAATATTGAGCTGGTTTTTATATTACCAATTAAACAACATGAACTAGACTTAACATCCACCATCCACACTCCCCACCCTCCACAAGTATTCCAGGGCTTGCTTATAGCTCTGCCTAATTCCATAAAACGATTAAAACCCTCCACTTGTGGTCAAGCTAGGAAGGCTAAAATGACTGGCTAGTAATGAGGTGACAGGGGAAATCACATAACCTTTAATCTTTTGAAAATTAAATCAACATGTTTAACTCAGTATGAATATGACAAGTATCTACTACTTTAAGCCTCCAGAACGAAGATGTTTTACTCCAAAAACAACTGGAATCAGGGTGACTAGAACACTTAACATTACCAAGAAAATAAGAATAAATACAGCTTTGTTCCTATATGCCTGCCAGCCGGCAAGACATATACAGCCACTTCAATGGACCAGACTAATCGACATGTACTTTCACTTAAGTGCAAATATTTCTAAAGATCCCCTACCGAAGGAAATGAATGCCACGTAAAATTGTTTGTTTACACATAAGTCTCATTTTTCTTTAAAAATGCAATGGTCTGCAATTGCATTTCTCAAGAATTGTAACTACTGTAAATAGTTGTGTTTTTTAAATTTTCATTTATCTGACAGAGTGTGTGCAAGACAGCACAAGCAGGGGGAGTGGCAGGCAGAAGGAGAAGGAGAAGCAGACTCCCCACTGAGCAAGGACCCCCCCCTGACACGAGTCTCAATCCCAAGACCCCGAGATCATGATCTGAGCCAAAGGCAGACTCTCAACCAACTGAAGCCACCCAGGCGCCCCAAAATGCAATGGTCTGCAATTACATTTCTTGAGAATTTCAGCTACCCTGTAAATAGTTTTTAAAGGGAAATAAGAATAAACAAAATAGGGATTCACATACTATGATCCCAACCCCCATCCCGCTTAGATTTTAAATCTTTTTCTTTTTTTAAAAGATTTTACTCATGTATTTGTAAGAGGGAGCATGAACTATGGGGGGTGGGGGGTGGGGCAAGGAGGTGTAGAGGGAGAGACAGAACCAAATTCCTCGATGTGCAGGGAGCTCAATTCCCAATGCCCAATGCAGGGCTTGATCCCAGGACCCCGAGGATCATCACCTGAGCCACTCAGGCACTCCTCAGATTTTAAATTTCTTTTTTTGTTGTTTAAGATTTTATTTATTCATGAGAGACACAGAGAGAGAAGGAGACACACAGGCAGAAGGAGAGACAGGCTCCCTGTGGGGAACCCAATGCGGGACTCGATCCCAGGACCCCAGGATCACGCCCTGGGCCAAAGGCAGACCCTCAACCACTGAGCCACCTGGGGGGAACCAGATTTTAAATTTCTTGAAGCTCAATCAACTTAGGGTAGCATCCTTCCTAAGGCACACTTCAGGATTACTCAACCTTCATACTTGGAGTTGCACTCCGATCACCCTCACCTCCCTAGAATGCTCTCAGTTTCAGTGCTGGCACAGCTGCAAACGAAAAAAGTACTACCAATTTCTCAGAGCTGAAGTGAGGTTCATGCTAGACATGATGGTGGAGGATCACACAGAGCCCGGCGCACAGAAGGCACTATTTAAGCTCATATTCCCAGTCCCCTTGAACACCTTTACGTAGAATGAAAAGTAAATTTTTCATTTCACATAAATGGAGATTTCTTTAGAAAGTAGTGTCACCAACATACACGTTCAAGAAAAGAACCACTCCTTGAAATTTTTTTAGCTGAACTATTTTGCTTATAGCACCTAAAAAGTACCTAAAAAAGTAGCCACGATGGAAACTTAATTTGAGAGCCTTACAATCAACCAAGAACCTAACCAAAGTGAAGTCTTTGGGACACTCTTGAAAAACTGGGGCATTATGTAAATATTCCTTCAACCTAGACACATTTGGAAAGTGGAAAAACACCTGTCTTTCTTCTTCTTAACTGGAAATAGTTTTTTAAAAACTACTGTATTAGTGGTTACAAAAAAAACCTTAATATTGTTCTTTTGTCAACCAACTTTGAATTCTTTAGAAGAAGCAAACCAATGAGTGTTTTCCTCTTATCGCTTACCTAAAAACACAATTAATCAGAATTTAAGAATTATTTGAAAGATAAGTAGCATTTAGGACTCACAAAAACGATTGGAGGGACGCTAGAGCAAAAATTACATTAACTGTAAGTAAGTGTCGACAGCATTGCAATACATCACCCTCCGCTGTAAATAAGAAGTCTCCGTGTCTAGCAATGATGTCACCAGTAGTTTGCACATCTGCTAATCTAACTGATTTACCAGGATGTCCACTTTGATCACCTGCTTGTCGTTAGCTTCTCAGATTTAAGATTTATTACAGAGGCTGGTAATCTTTCGGTCTTGTGGAACAGTCCGGCACATCCTCTACACAGCAAAAGCTCATGCTGCTGTTGTAACATTAGAAACAGGAAATGTCATTATCGGAAGGCAACTTGAAACCTTCGCCAAACTCTTAATTTTTAAATATTAGGAGAAGGATTTCATTCACAGAAAAAAAAAAAAGAACTGTTGAGGGTTTTGTGTAGGGAAGTCACAGCAACGTGGTGGAAGAAACCTATGCTGCCTCCCTAAGTCCTGCTGCAAGCCCTAACCTACAGCTGTTTCTGGGGTTGATAGAGGTATGTGTTCAGAAAGCTCCAGAAGCACATTTAGAGAAGCAGACCTACACATGGCCCCTGCTCAGTGCACCACCTTTGCCAGTTTCCAGTCTAGGTGCTTGAGAAAAACGTGAGCATGTAGCAACACAAATGAACTGAAAGGGAACCCATTGCATAAACTGTAGGTTAAAGATAGGATGCTGCTTCTTGTTTCTTATCTTTGCAGTTTCTTCTTAATTCTTCATACGCACCCGTGCAGGCAGCGCTGGAGAAAAGCAGCAATCTGCTCAGCTAACCTAAGTCACAGGAGCGTGTCTAACAGAAGACAAGATCTCCCAATCCAACTCCTAATCCACTTTGAAATGCTTGTTCTCCGTATCTGTTTTTCCACACACCACACACCGAAGGTTCCAGTTTCTAACCCCTTAAAGATGTACCGAATAAAAGAGAAATACTCATAACTTGTATGCCCAACAGAATTTTTTTTTTCTTGTGCTAGGATGACCTGTTTAGGACTTCTCTTAGAAAGTGGCATAAAAAGTCATACTACCTGGAGATTACATCTATCAATTAAAGTGTATTGTAAAGAAAACTGTCCTGAAGAGGAGAGTCCAGATATTTTTCAAGTAGAAAAATGTTGGATGGGGATCCCTGGGTGGCTCAGCGGATTGGCGCCTGCCTTTGGCCCAGGGCGCGATCCTGGAGACCCCGGATCGAATCCCAGGTCGGGCTCCCGGTGCGTGGAGCCTGCTTCTCCCTCTGCCTGTGTCTCTGCCTCTCTCTCTCTCTCTCTCTCTCTCTCTGTGACTATCATAAATAAATAAAAATTAAAAGAAAAAAGAAAAATGTTGGTTTTCATAGATTAACTGGTCAGCCAGCCAGATAAGTTGCAGCAAGTAACATATTCACACCCTCAGCTCGAAGGAAGGAAGGAAAGAAAAGAAAGTGGTTGTCTCCTGATATTAGTATAAATACAAGGAGAAAAAAATAGTTTGGAATTAAGTCAATGATATAGATTCAGGGTAATTCAAAGTACCTATTTTCTTTTGCACATAGTAACACTTAAGAACCTATTATTTTTGGCTTCTGTGGGGCCTTGGAACACAGGTCTTCGGAAAAAAAAATCTCACCAATAGAAAAAAAAGGGGGGGGGACACTGTAAAAAAACTGCTTCCTCAGCACCCTTTTCGTGCTCTTAAATTCTAAAATGCACACTTGAAATTTAAACTTCTATTTCCGGTGTCTGTATCTACAACACTGAAAGTCCGTTTCTCAAATAACCCTCAACATGCCTTCAAAGGGCCAAAGGGCGTATCCTTTAAATATCCGATTTATGTGCGATGTAACAAGTTCATAATCAATCAAGTCTGTTAATGATTTATAGTGAAGCCAAAGTGGAAAAAAGCATCCCCGAGCTTCCGGTCGCTCTGGCGGGACCCGCCGTCCACCTGGCGCAGGTCTCGGGAGCCGGGGCTCCGCAGGCACCTGGCGCCCCCCCCCCCCCCCCCCCCCCCCCCCCCCCCCCCACCCCCCCCCCCCCCCCCCACCCCACCCCACCCCCCCCACCCCCCCCACCCCCCCCCACCCCGCCCCCGCGCTAGCGCCGCAGCAGCCAGAGCCGCAGGGAAAATCGGCGGCGACACCTTTTTCTGCCCCAGCAAAGACCATCGTCTCTTTCTCCAGGCGGAGCTCAAGAAGCAAAGTGAGAACAGTTGAGAGCAGAAAGTAGTCTGCTGCTCTAACTTTAATGACCGAATGGTGATTGGGGGAAAAAAAAATTTTTTTTAAAGCAATTTCTCATTTGCAGGAAGGGGTGGGGTGGGTGGGGTGGGCAGGAGTTCCTAAATCTACAGGGGGGCTGTTTTTTCCGCTCTGAACGCACACACAAGAAAACTAATAAAATTATGACCCAGGATAAAAAAAAAAAAAAAGGTCACATTTATTTTCAAAGCTTTCACTGAAAAGCACAGAGAGGCGTCCTTCCGAGACGCGCCCGGGCGGGGACGCGGCAGGCGGGGGCGAGCACGTCCTCCTCCCCAGGGCGCCCCGCACACGCTCACCCCGGGGGGACCCGCGGGTCAAATGTCAGCACAGCAAACTGACAAAAACCACCAAAAACAACAACAACAACAAACCAACAACAGTGAGAAGCGCCGAGAGCGAGCGCCCGTCCTCCCCGGGCCCGCTGGCCGCGGCGCAGGCAGCCGGAGGACCCGTGCGGGGACGCGGCCGGGCGGGGGGCGCGGACTCCTGCAGCCGCGGCGGCGGCGGCCTCGGAGCCCAACAGGTGTCGACGCGCGTCCCCGCCCCAGGCCCTCCCGAGCCGGGCGGAGGGGACGGGTGCGCGGTTCGCCCGCGACCGGAGAGACCCGCCGGCTCTCCGGGGCGCCGAAGCCGGGAAGCGGAGCCCGGGTTCCCGTGGGGGGGACGGGCAGGCGCGCGGGGCGAGCGGCGGGACGGGGTCGGGGGGACGGGGGGGCGGACGGGGGGACGGGGACGGGCAGGCGAGCGGCGGGACGCGGAGCGGGACGGGGTCGGGGGGACGGGGGGATGGGGACGGGCAGGCGAGCGGCGGGACGCGGAGCGGGACGGGGTGGGGGGGACGGGGGGACGGGGACGGGCAGGCGAGCGGCGGGACGCGGAGCGGGACGGGGTGGGGGGGACGGAGGGACGGGGACGGGCAGGCGCGCGGGGCGAGCGGCGGGACGGGGAGCGGGACGGGGTCGGGGGGCGGGGGGGGACGGGGGTGCGGACGGGGGGACGGGCAGGCGCGCGGGGCGAGCGGCGGGACGGGGACAGGGGCGGGGGGCGGGGGGGGCGGACACGAGGCGACGGGGACGGGGGTATGGGGAGCCCTGGCGGGGCGGGGGGGCCGGACACGGGGGGACGGGGACAGGGACGGGGGTACGGGGAGCCCTGGCGGGGCGGGGGGGGCGGACACGGGGGGACGGGGCCGGGGGTACCGGGAGCCCTGGCGGGGCGGGGGGCGGACACGGGGGGACGGGGACGGGCAGCCGCGCAGGGCGAGCGGCGGGACGGGGGGGCGGGGGAACGGGGCCGGGGGGGGCGGGCACAGGGGGTCGGGGCCGGGGGTACGGGGGGTCGGGGCCGGGCAGGCGCGCGGGGAGGGCGCGCGGTACCTGCTTGTCCAGCGCGTCCCGGGCGCCGGGCGGCCCGACCCCGGCCCGGGGCGGCGCGGGCGTGCGCTCGCAGCTGCAGCCCTCCAGGAGGTACATGCCCGCCGGGCGGCCGCTCTGCTCGCCCTCGAAGTAGAAGAGCACATTCTGGTAGAGGGCGAACCACTTCTCGTGCCAGCGGCTCGCCTCGGCCGCCCTCTTGCTCAGGAAGCCGCGCTTGGTGCCCTCCTTGCGGGCCAGGAAGGCCAGGTGCAGGGCGTGCCCCTCGTTGTAGCGCACGCTCTTCTGCATGGCGAGGGCGCGGGGCTCAGCGCCGCCTCGCTGCCATCTCCCGGCCGGCGGAGGGCGCCCCGGGCCGCGGGGGCCGCGGGGGCCGCGGGGGGCGCCGGGCTGCGGCCAGGGCCGGTCCCGACGCCCGCGGGAAGGCGGCCCGAGAGGGCGCCGGGCGCGTCGCCGCCCCGGCCGAAGTGGCGGGAGCCCGAGCCCCGCGGCGCGCGCAGCCCGGGGACGACTGTCCTCGGGGCCCTGGCTCCGGCAGCCGAGGGAGCGCGTCACGTGGGAGACGAGCCGTAAGCGGCTTGGGGGCCGGCGGGAGGGCAAGGGCGGCGGCGGGGAGCGGCGGGGAGCGGCGGGGAGCGGCGGGGAGCCGAGGGCCGGGCGCGCGGCGCAGCACCCCGCTCCCACGCGCGCCCGCCCCCCGCCCGCCCGCGCCGGCCGACGGGTGCGCTCGCGGGCACACGTGTGCACGCGGACACACGCGCGCGGTCGCCGCGCTCGCGTTTGCACGCTCACACCCGCACGGGCAGGAATACGCACACAGCCACACACTCGGTCACGCACACACACGCACACACACACGACACTCACGCAGAGAACTGTGCACTCATATATGCACACACACCACAGTGTGCACTTCACTCCAAGATGCAAACCCAGATACAATCACACACTTACACAAGCAACCGCACGCGCGCACACACACTGTTGACGCTCACCCACACACACGCTTACGCACACAAACCATACACACAGCACACACAGACGCACTCGTGCCAATTCCACATAAACGCACGCACATCCGCACGTCTATATTCATGCATTCATAGATGATCATGCGCAGACACACATGAACATACAGATGCAGACACATTCACTCAAAATAATGCATACACAGACATACACATACTCCTACACAAGCACTTACAAAGACACAAAGACATATTCATGCAAACTCATGCACTTTCACAAACCCATTCCTACCAACTCACAACTCCCCCGCCACAGTCTCCATCAGTGCACTCCCATGGCAGTGGGTGCAGTCACAAGGTGGCTTGCCTACCAGTCGACCTTCACTTTTCCATCGGACTCACTGTTGTACTTAAACCAGAGGAGAAGGTTAATGAGGGCGTCCCCCTTCCCAGGTGCTATTAATTCCCGCTCAAGGACTGGGATTTCTCAGGGTTAAGGGCAAAGCAACTAAACGTTGAGCACAGAGTTTTCAATGAGAAAACAAAACAAAACAAAACAAGGGAGACTTGCTGCCCCCCCCTTCCCCGCCGCAGAAAGTCGCCGGAGGCCCTGCTGTTGTAGATTCACTAGATACCCCAGGTAGGACTCGAGATTCATTTGATTAACAAACCTCACAAGTACGACCAGAAAACTGAGACCCCTGTTATACACTGTAAGTGGAAAAGAAAAAACGTGCCCGGCAGCTGCAGGAGAGAGCCAGTGAAAGCCCCAGGAAGTGCCAGGATTTGACTCTGCTAGACAGACTTTTCATTCCCTCTAGTCACTGATCATTACAGTGGTTTGCCATAAAGTGTTTATTGTTATGTATTTTTTAATCAAAGAAAATCCTTCTCAAAAAATAAAAAAAAAAGAAAGAAAATCCTTCTCTGGACCGTGGGTCTGCAACAATGCACCTGTCTTGTACCACAAGTTGTGTGTTCACAAATTGATGGCCTAGGGGTACTCTCCCTCCCATCGGTGCTTTTATTTATTTATTTGTTTATTTTTTTGCGGGATATTTTATCTCTGCCTCACTGAGCAGCTGAGTGTTTTTTCCATTTTACCTAAAAACAAAAACAAAACACTTTCACTATTAAAAACTGTACAATAGAGAAATTGCCGATTGAAATTACAGTGTGAGGACAGTGGTCATTTCTCTCTAGACGTGTTTAAATGTGTCAGGGACAGGGCTGTGCTAATTTGGGTTTCACCCAGCTGGGAGCTTGCATTGTTATTTAGAGCAGAGACAATAAGTAAACGCGGACAAGGTTTTGAGCGGGATTCTAGATGCAGAGGAGAGGACAATGGCCTCAGGAGGAGGCCTTTTATTTCCCTGTCTGTGGTCCAGTCCCAGCTCCGAGAGCCCTGAGTGAGCTGACACCTGTGTATTTGATGCCTGCCACCTGTGAGCCGAAGCCATTAAGGTTGTGAATTCAGTACAAAACCAATTTTGCGATGAGTATTCAGACCTTCAAGCCACTTGTGTTTTTTCAGATGTGAAGCGTTCTTCCCCTCATGAGCAACGTCTCTGGTGTGGAGGCTAATTTCGGCACTGAATTATCCTTTTTCTCTACTCAAATGTCCTTTTGATTTGAACCACACAAAGTATTCTTCTCAGCCTCTGGTCTGTCATCACTTGCTACCACGTAAGATGTTGTGGCTGTCATATGGCCCCTGACGGTGACAGAAGGGAGCTCTGGCTCCCTCTGAAATTTGGCTGGTAATCATTGTTGGCTTTATTTTTTTTTTTCATTGTTGGCTTTAATTACGGAAATTCACTGTGAGAACTATGGATTTGATCACCTGTTATGTCTTCCACATGATACTTTTTTTTGAAGATTTTATTTAATTTATTTATTTCAGAGAAAGAGAGTGAAGGGGAGGGAGAGGGAGAAAATCTTTTTTTTTTTTTTCAAGATTTTATTTATTTATTCATGAGCGACAGAGAGAGAGACACAGGCAGAGGGAGAACCAGGCTCCCTGCTCAGGGGAGCCTGATGCGGGACTCGATCCTGGGACCCCAAGGTCATGACCTGAGCCAAAGGCAGATGCTCAACCGCTGAGCTCCCCAGGCGTCCCTTCAACGTGATACTTAGGTGACGCAGAAGACACAGAGAAAAGACAGTGCACCTGTTCCTCGTGTGCTCAGACCATTAGGAGTATTATTTAATGTTTAGGTGTTTCTCACTTGTCTGCTTCTCCAAGATGGGGCTGTATCCCTGATCCCTGAAGCACCCCGTAAGAGAGCTTATATGCAGTTGGCACACAAGCGACTCATAACTGTTTCCTAAATTAATATAGCATTTGGTCACTGACTTGTTTAAAGGGTGCACACATTTGCAAATATTGGAGCATTTTGCAAGACTGAATGGAAACAACCAGAAATTCCCGGACAATCTAGAGAAGCCATATCCTGTAGGGTCTGATGGGCACTGGTGGGCCTTTATCCTTCTTCCTTCATATGGAAACTGCTTCCCTGGAATGATGCCATCCTGAAACACAAAGGGCCAGGAGGTTATGTAAATAGGGGTGCTTTTCCCTAGCTGATCAAACAGGTTGGCTAAAGGGACTATGTTCCAAGTGGGTGGGAGCAAGCTCTTCTGTGAATTCATTGTTTTTCCCTCTTGCATTTCAGGGACTCTTTCCTGAAAGGGTCAGTTTCAGTTGATTTTCAAGGGCCACAAAGCATTTCTCACTGATGGCAGTGAAAGGGTCTTTTTTGCCTTTTTCTAGGCAAGAGAAAGAAATTAGCAATTAGCTGCATACCTGGGACCTACTGACTACTTGTAGAAGTTATCCACATAATTTGACAATAAAGGAAGGGAGAGGGAGGAGAAATTTTATCTCAGTGTCCAAAACTATTAAGGGGGGGGGGGGGTAGGTGTGGAGAGCTGATCCTACAAATGTAGAGCCTATCCTAAAGCTTTTCAAAATCCCTGGGTCATACAAGAGAGGACACTGCAGGAGAGGGCCCTGGGGGCAAAGTACCATTCAGAGGTTAGGGAGAGGAGGACAGCAGATAAAAAGTGAACAGCATGGAGGGAGGGAGGCAGGACCCGGAGGGTGTGCTGTTCCAGAAGCTAAGCGAAGACAGTTTTTGGAGGAAAGAGGGAGGGACCTGCTCAGGTTCACATGACTGGTGGTGCAAGCCCTTGTATCCACATCTTGTGGCTGCCACTGCCTGTCCAAATGGTCACACAGAGAGGCTAACTGGCTGCTTAGGCAAGGGATCCCTTTATCCCACAATGCTGCACAAAAGACTCTGGGCAAATTTCTGGGTGGTTCTGTAACGTCCTGCTAGATGTGCTGTCCTTGCAGATGCAAATGGCTTAGGGCGGGAGCTGCGTGCTCCGGGGGTAGAAGTAGAGCAGGAGTGGGGGTGGCTGTGAGAGTGATTTACAAACTATACCAATTTTCTGTCTCCCAGGAGTTGGAGACTGGGATTCTCTCTAGGTACAGACACTGGTCCTTCATGAGAACTCCTGAGGTAGGTGCTTTAGTTCAGAAATATAAATACCCCTTCATTCTGGGAGAAAACTGAAGAGGTCTGAAAGCAAGTATTTTGGCTCAGAAGCTCAGTATTCTTTTGTATTGCCCATTATTGTGTGCACAACTACTCTGACATTTCTTTTTCTTGTGGCAGAAACTGGCAAGATATATAGATGAAAGCACTACTCCTTCCTCCTAGGGACGGGGGACCGGAGCACTGAGATCAGAGCACACTGACGAGTCCTTGAAACAGGCAGAGGGACCTTCCTCCAGATACTCAACCGCCTCGATGTTCAGACTTTGCTAAGGGCAGAGGCAAGCTGAGCCCGACCCCAAGGAGCCTGTCCGTCTACTTTAACATATAAAAATTCCTTTAGAAATTCCTTTAGCTCTGCCCCCAGGACACGTGTGGGCAATCATCCCCAAGCACGTGGCCCACCGGTACAGATCTGTAGGGTCTCATGACTCAGGTCTCATTAGACGGTGGTAAGTGGCCTTTTCCCACAACAGCTGCCCCTCGAGGTCCTGGAAACCCGGCTTCCAAAGCTCCTTAGGGAGGACGAGCTCCCCAACCCTCCCTCTCCCAGGGGTACAATCAGCCTCCCCTCCCAGGCCCGGCAGCCCTCTCCCTGCCCAGGCTCCTATCCTCCAGCTTTAATAAAACCACCCTTTTGCACCAAAGACGTCTCAAGAGTTCTTTCTCGGGGTGGGCTCCGGACCTCCCCCCACCAAACGTCACCTATATTCCAAAACTTCATCACCAGCCTGGAGAAGACTCTCTTGCCTGCTATGTCACTGGTTTTGGCCTAAGGGATGTGGGCACACGTGATGGGAATCTCCTTGTATGTCTGGTCATGATCACCTCTGCTCTTTTTCTTATCCTGCAAGCTGCCAGGAGCTGTACAACCCAAGTGACTTTGTAACATAAGCAAAGCAAACTTGTGTGGTATTAAGCCACTGAGATACTGGGTTTCTTGTTACAACATCTAGTGTTAATTGCCCTGACTGGTACACTTCTCCAGGATTTAAACTGCACTATACTACAGACTGCTCTTTGTACTTTTTAAAAACAGGCTTATTGTGATATAATTGACTTACAATTTGCTGCATATATTAGGACACTTGGGTGGCTCAGCGGTTGAGCATCTGCCTTCAGCTCATGGCCGTGATCCTGGAGTCCTGGGATCGAGTCCCACATTGGGCTCCCTGCACGGAGCCTGCTTCTCCCTCTGCTTGTGTCTCTGCCTCCCTCTCTCTCTGTCTCTGTCTCTCATGAATAAATAAATTAAAAATCTTTTTAAAAAATGAACTGTACATATTTAAGGAATACTATTTGATAAATTTTGACATATTTGTATTCCCATGAAACTATGGCCACAATCAATACAGCAAACATTTCTATCTCATTCCTATTTTAAATCTTTCCCCTCCTATCTCTCCTTGCCCTCCACCCCCATGCAACCACTGGTCCACTTTGCAACTGAGTCAGTTTGCATTTCCTAAAAGCTTACATAAATGGACTCATACAGTATGTACTCTTTCTGTCTGGCATCTTTCACTCAGCATAATGATTTTGAGATTCATCTATTTTGATGAGTATATCAATAGTTTTGTTCCTTTATTGCTAAATAGTATTCTAATAGTAGTACTATATGAGTATATACCACATTTGTTTAGACATTTTTTAAAAGATTTTATTTATTCATTTGACAGAGAGAGAATGACCACAAGCAGGGAGAGCAGGAGAGGGAGAAGTAGGCTCCCTGCTGTTGTGGGGCTACATGTGGGGATCAATCTCAGGACCTGGGATCATGACTTGAGCTGAAGGCAGATATTCAAACTGACTGAGCCACCCAGGTACTCCTGTTTAGACATTTTCAAGTTGATGAACATTTGGGTCATTTTTTGGATTAACCAAGAACATTAAGGTTTTCCTCTTGTGTTTATTTTTAGAATTTTTCTGGTCTTAGCTCTTAACATTTAGCCCTATAATCTAGTGGTGTAGGGTATTGAGTTGTGGTTCATATTTTTGCATATGGCTATCCAACTGTTCTAGCACCATTTGTTAAAAAGATTATTCCTTCCCTGTCAAATTGCCTTGGCATCCTTGTTAAAAATCACTTGGCTATACATATGTGAGTCTATTTCTGGACTCTGTTCCTTTGATGTATATCCTTATATACATACAAATTTACATTGATGTATGTCTTTATACCAATATCACACTATCTTGATTATTTTAACTCTCTAAAAAACATTTTTTAAAGATTTTATTTATTTATTCATGAGAGACACACACAGAGAGAGCAAGAGACACAGAAAGAGGGAGAAGCAGGCTCCATGCAAGGAGCCTGATGTGGGACTTGATCTCGGATTCTGGGATCATGCCCTGAGCTGAAGGTAGATGCTCAAATGCTGAGCCACACAGGCATCCCAAGCTTCTAAAAATTTAAAATCAAGTCATTTATGATTTTCACCTTGGTTCTTTATTTTCAAAATGGTTTTGGTTATTCTAAATCTTTTGCAATTCTATGTAAATCTTAAATTCAGCTTATATATTTATACAAAAAGAAGTCTTACTGGAATTACGTGGGGATTGGGTTGAATAGGTCAATTTGAGATGAACTATTATCTTAACAATTTTGAATCCTCTGATCCATGAACATGGTATATCTCTCCATTTGTTTAGGTCTTTAATTTCTCTCAGCAGTATTTTGTGGTTTGCAGTGTATGGGTCTTGTACAACTGTTATCTAATTTATCTCAAAGCATTTCATATTTTTAAATAATTTTCTTTTTAATATTTTATTTATTTATTCATGAGAGACACAGAGAGAGAGAGAGGCAGAGACATAGGCAGAGGGAGAAGCAGGCTCCCTGTGGGGAGCCCAATGTGGGACTCCATCCTGGGACTCTGGGATCATGTCCTGAGCCGAAGGCAGGCACTCAACCACTGAGCCACCCAGGCATCCCAGCATTTCATATTTTTTGATGCAATAATGTCTTAACTCAGGCTGTGATAGCAAAATACCATAAACTGGGTGGTTTACGAACAACAAAAGTTTATTTCTCACAGTTGTGGAGGTTAGAAGTCCTACATCGTGGTGCCAGCATGGTTGGACGAAAGCCCTCTTCCCAATTACAGATGACTGACTTTTTGTATCCTCACATGGCAGAGAGAGAGAGAAAAAGAGAGAGAGAGAGAGCATGAGCTCTGGTCCCTTTATCACCTTATTAGGACACAAATCCCATTCACAATGGCTCCACACCCACAACCTCATTATCTCCTAAAGGCCCCACCTCCAAATACCATTACCTTGGGGGTTAGATTTCAACACGTGAATCCTGAGGGGACACAAGCATTCAGTCCACAACAAATAGTAAATGATATGTTTTGATTTATTTTCTGATTGTTCAATGACCGTTATATAGATACACATTTGATTTGGGGGCTCCTGAGTGGTTCAGTCGGTTAAGCGTCCAACTCTTGATTTTGGCTCAGGTCTTGATCTCAGGGTCATGAGATCGTGCCTGCAATGGGATCTGCATTCAGCAGGAAGTCTGCTTGAGAATCTTTCCTTCTGCACTTCCCCTCCCCCCCATACCCCTTCTCTCATGCTCATGCATGCACTCGTGCATGTGTGTACTCTCTCTCTCTCTCTCTCAAATAAATAAATCTTTAGAAAAAAGAAAGAAAAGGAAAGAAAAGAAAAGAAAAGAAAACCTTTGGCTTGTATATCTGAGTGTCTGTGTGTGTGTGTGTGTGTGTGTGTGTGTGTGTGAGTGTACATGTGATATATTGAGGAAGGCATTTTGATTTCAGTCAACCTAAAGGTATATATCCCTGTGCATTCAAAATGGTACCTGAGGGGATCCCTGGGTGGCGCAGTGGTTTAGCGCCTGCCTTTGGCCCAGGGCACGATCCTGGAGACCCAGGATCGAATCCCACGTCGGGCTCCCAGTGCATGGAGCCTGCTTATCCCTCTGCCTATGTCTCTGCCTCTCTCTCTCTCTCTGTGACTATCATAAATAAATAAAAATTTTAAAAAATGATAAAATGGTACCTGAGTCAGTTTACCTAGCAGTGTGTGTGTGTGTGTGTGTGTGTGTGTGTGTGTGTGTGTATCTAGGCATCAACAGTCAGAGATGATAAATAAGGAACATGTCCATTAATATTTAGACTACCTATCATCCTTCCATGCCCCCATCTGGTTGACTGTAGAAACTTTGCCATCCCAAAATGTTTCCTTATTATTGCTAAGAGGCCACTCTGAGGGTTCACAAAGAGATCTGCACATGGTCTCCTCCCCCAGCCTCCTCACTGGGTTGCCACCCAGGGGCCGTTGTCTATTATCCCCTTGAAGCTAGAATCACCCTCTTGCAATTCTGGCCAATGGGAATGGAGATTGACAGGGAGAAGCACCACTAACCTTTGCCAATCCATTCTAAGTATGGAATAGGTCCTTTCTTTAATTTCCCTCAAAACAACAGAGAACTGGGGATCCCTGGGTGGCGCAGTGGTTTGGCGCCTGCCTTTGGCCCAGGGCGCGATCCTGGAGACCCGGGATCGAATCCCACGTCAGGCTCCCGGTGCATGGAGCCTGCTTCTCCCTCTGCCTATGTCTCTGCCTCTCTCTCTCTCTCTGTGACTATCATAAATAAATAAAAATTAAAAAAAAAAAAAAACAACAGAGAACTGTAGGGGAGAAAGTAGAGAATGCACATGTTGACACGGAGACTAACTCAGGAGTTCTCTGCTTCAAAAAAAAGTATTTTTTTCCCTTCAATCCAAGCTTTTCCTCTTAGTTGTCATTTTTTGTCACAGCATCAATCTGCTCTCAGTATGACTTTGTGGAAGAAAGATTTGCTCTCATTAGCAGAAAACACATGTCCTACCCCCAAGAGCTTGCTTTAAGACTCTAATGGGACTTATAGTCAATATAAGCTGTCTATATAATCTATGGTGTCAAATAGCACATCTTAGGTAGGTAGGACATCAATACTCCAAGCCACAGCGAGTGCCTGCCAAATTTGGTACAGCTCTTTCACAGTCTCTTCACAGTGAGAGTTAAAGTTCCTATTTTTAAAAAAGTTAACTTTGGGATGCTTGGGTGGCTCAGTGGTTGAGCGTCTGCCTTTGGATCAGGGCGTGATCCCAGGATCCGGGATCAAGTTCCACATTGGCCTCCTCCTGGGGAGCCTGCTTCTGCCTCTGCCTGTGCCTCTACCTCTCTCTGTGTGTCTCTCATGAATAAATAAATAAAATCTTTAAAAAATAAAAATAAAAAAAGGTTACTTTGTAGAAAGTACTTTGTAGAAATCCCAGTAACATTAACCCTTCCTCATCTGTGAGCAACTTGTCAAATAACTTCTGAAGAATAAAGACAGAACTTCTACTTCTTGCCTTAAACAATAGGCCAAAATACAAGAGTGGTTTCTAGACATGGGGCATTAGGCAGAAAAGAACGGTGATTCTTGAGTGAAGGAAACAAATAAGATAAGCCCTATTTTTGCCTTGGCTTGCAGCCTAAAGAGAAGGGCCAGACTGCATGCAGCACTGTGAGTGAGAACCTAAAGAAGCATGATGGCCTCACTGACTTGAAGAGACAAGACTCAGAGTTCAGAGAAGCAAGGCTAAATTACACTGGACAGACTGCTGGGCAGGGGATAGTTGCTTAAAGAAAAAGCTCTGAATCTGCAGAGGGTTCCCTCCATATTTAGTGGAGTCCTGACTAGCTCACGCATGTGAGAATATGACTAAGGCCAGAAAAATAGCCCCCAGAAAGAAGCAGGAGGAAAAATCCCCAGAGCTTACACCACTTCTCAGAAGTCAGAATGGGAAAGTCTCAGAACACGGGAGGGATGAAGTGGAGTACTCAGATGGGTGGGCCATGTTACCTACACTAGAAGCTGTTCTGAGCCTACCTAAAAAAGCTTAAAAGTAAGTCTCACATGGATCAAACATTTTCAATTTACTTAACGGGAGGTTCCAGAATAAAGTAAAACAATACTTAAAAGGAATATATTACAACACACACAAAAAGCAAGAACAACAGAGCCCAAAAGGTAAAATTTACAATATCTGGCATCTAACCAAAATGGCAAAGAAGCAGGCAAATGTGGCTCATAGGAAGGAAAATATGCAAACAGTAAGAGTAGAGCCAGAAATGATACAAATGACAAAATTAGTCGACCGGGACATTAAAATAGCTATTATAAACATACCCCTCATATACTCAAGAAGGTAGAAGAATGCATCAGAATGATGAAGAAAAATGGAAGACAAAAAGTCCTAAATCAAACTTTAGAAATGAAAAACACAGTGCTTTAGATAAAAAAATACACCGAATGGGATCAACAGCCGATAACATATCATGATGAAGTAGAGTTTACACCAGGAATGCAAGGAGGTGTCAATGTTTCAGTGTTTATTTAACATTGAAAAAAATCAGCTATTTCTTCACCATATTGAACAATTAAAAAAGAAAAACCATATGAATATCAGAAAAAACATCCGTCAAAATTCAGCATTCAATCATGGTTTAAAACAACTTTCAGCAAAACAGGAATAGCTGGGAACTTCTTCAGCCTAATTAGGGGCATCTATTAAAAATCTACTTCTTAAAAAAAAATCTACTTCTTAAAAAAATAAAATAAAAATCTACTTTTTAATGGTGAAAAGACTGAAATCTTTCCTCCTAAGATCAGGAGCACTTTCAGGACTTCTACCTAACAGTATTTTCTAGAGTTCCTAGCCTTGGCAAAAGGCAAAAAATGGAAATTAAAGACATACTGATATGAAAGGAAAAATCAAACTATCTTTTTTAACAGATAACATGACTATATAGAAAATCCTAATGTATGAAAAGGTTACAAAACCTTATGAGTGAATACAGCAAGGTGGTAGGATTTAAGGTTAGCATATCAGGGGCCCCTGGCTGACTCCATCTGAAGAGCATGAGACTCTTGGTCTCAGGATCATGAATTCAAGCCCCATGCTGGATGTAGAGACTACCAAAACAAAAACAAAAAGAAATCAGTATATCAAAATCGGTTTTATTTCTTTTTTTATTTTTATTTTTATTTATTTTTTTTTTAATTTTTATTTATTTATGATAGTCACACACAGAGAGAGAGAAGCAGAGACATAGGCAGAAGGAGAAGCAGGCTCCATGCACCGGGAGCCCGATGTGGGATTCGATCCTGGGTCTCCAGGATCGCGCCCTGGGCCAAAGGCAGGCGCTAAACCGCTGCACCACCCAGGGATCCCTTCTTTTTTTATTTTTATTTTTTTAAGTAAACTCTACACCCAGCATGGAGCCCAAGGCCAACCGTTTTCAATCTTATCTGCATATTAGGATCATCTGGGAGCTTTAGGAAAAAAGGCCAATGACTATGCCCACCTCCAGAAATTCTAATTCCGATTAGCTTGGATATAGGCCAGATATCTATATTTTTCAAAAGTGCCTAAGTGATTCTAATGGCCAGAGGCAGCTCAGAGCTGTGCGCACCCATTCACCTCCTCTGGGCCCACACAATAGTTCAGCTCATCTCCTTCCCCTTCATGTTCTCTCCAATCCTGCCAAAGTCCTCCGCAGGCTGCCTCTAACCACTGCTCTGCTCATACCCCTCACCCTCTCTCTTCCTACTTGGCCTTTCTGTCCCTTCTGTTGGGCCATTTTACCCACACCCACAGCTCTGTGGCCCAAAAGGCTAACCTCCCAATCCTGGACAACCCAGGAGAGAAGCGCTTTCCTTCCGGGTGTCGACCTCCGAGGCCAGAGAGCTGCCTTCCCTATGGACCACAGCAGCTAAGCTGTGAGCCTCGGAGCCTTGCCCCTGCCCTGTAACCTGGTCTCACAGGGTGAAGCTGTCCCAGTTTGCTCAGGACTCTCCTGAGGGTTTAGCATTGAAAGGCCTCCCTCCTGGGAAACCTAAGAGGCCCGGACAAACGGGACGTTTGATACCCCTAACCCTGGTGCCAGTGCAGGACTTCTTTGTTCAAGGGCTACTTCTAAGCCTATTCAAGGTTCAAGTCCACACGAGGGTAGACGTGACAAGTTACCACATGACCTAAGGCTTACCATGCTGGAGCTTGTTATCAAATCCTTACGCAAATTTCCATAGTTTATTTGAAATGGTAAAATTGTCATATTCTGAGGCAGTAAATGTGTCAGTCAAAAACACATATAGAGTAGCATATGTTTGCTGAGGCAAATAAAATGAGATTCTGTAGCTGCTACTCTTAGTTCTTAAGTAGTATGGGAAGATCATTTAAAGTGTGGATTATTATTTTTTGTTCAAGCTTCGGTAAAAGTTTTGATAAAATATATAAGGAATAACAACTTATGTATACTTTACATTTGAAAAAGACATTACTCATCTCCACTGGCAAAGCACAGTGCTCTGAGTTGGTTTTCCACAGCCAGAGATGGACTCTGGGGCTCCAGCCACACTCTTTCATCCAGTCCTGCTGGGGGCCAAGGATGGGCATGTGGACATCTGGTGCTGTGGGAGGCAGAGTGGAAGTACATGCGGGCAGGATAGGCCTCTGGAGGACACAAAACAGGAGAAATTCCACTATCAGTGACTTTCTATCAGTATCAGTAACTACTACTTTGTCATTACTGTGTCTCTGTGCCCATATGAAAAATGCATATACTCCTGCCAAGGGTACACATCTTGGCATGAATGGGTTTATTAGCTCATATTCCTTCTTAAGACAAATGCAGCAGCACAAAAGCCCCAGATCTAAAGAGCGAACTATTGGAGGGAAGGAAGGGAAAAGGAGGTGGAGTATGGTATTAAATTCTGGTACTCACCTGTCCAAACCCCTGGAGTCTGGCCCCTCCACTCACCTAGAAAGCCCCACCACTTGCCAATTCTGGGAAACCCAGTCTTTTTTGCAGAAGTGGCTAAACCCCACCTCGACCCTGAGGCTCCTGCCTTGAACCTGAGACCCCCTCATCTTCCTCTGAAATGTAGCAATTAGGATTAGTAAAATGTACTTGACAGGCACCCGGGTGACTCAGTCGGTTACGTGTCTGCCTCTGCTCGGATCATGACCCTGGGGTCCTGGGATCAAGTCCCATGTTGGGCTCCCAGCTCCCTCTCCCTCTACCTGCCCCTCCCTCTGCTTGTGCTCTCTGTCAAATAAAGAAATAAAATCCTAAAAAAAAAAAAAAAAAAAGTAAAATGTATTTGACAACCAATTTTGTATCCCAAGCAACACTTTTTGAAATATGACTTAACTTTTTTTGTGGTCAATAAACTTTCCTGTATTTATATTTTATCTTAGTAGTTAGATTGTGACTTTTTTGAAGAATAATCATACCTGATGGATCCATATTTCCCACAAGGTGTTGCTAAGGGCCTGGCCCAGGCAGACAGTGTTTGATAACTTTTAGACACATGGATTCTGGCAAAAAAGAAACAAAACAACCAAAAACCAAACTCAACTCATGTTCAGGGTTCAGAGTTTAAATCCCACAACTCTGTCACTTGCTGGCTACGACTCAAAGGAATTATCAACTGCTCAGCATCACTGGACTTTCTTAAAAGGGTAATGATAACTTACATTTAGCTTGGCACGCTAAGTGCACCATGCATGTTGGCTATAATTAATAGTATCTTTTCATTCTTGTTTTTAATTCTAGAGCACTTTGGACATTGCAGAGGAGGAGCTTTCCTAGGGAAAATTCTAAGGGAGAGCAGAGGTGGCTTGAATGAATCCATGTTCACACCTCTCCTGAGGATTCCAGGCCCTAAATTGAGCATTATTATAGATCTGACCCTGCCTATCATCTCTCAGAATTTATGTAGGAATTTAATTGTCTAAATAGTATTAAAATCTGTAGAGTTTGGTTTAGTTTTTTTTCCCCGCTAAGCTTAGCTGTGGCTCACCCAGAAGCAGCATGAAAATTAAAAGGCCCTTTCAGCAGCAGAGAAATGTCACCACTGAAGCCATTTTAAAAAATGATCTATGGACATAATCCTGTTGCTAGCAGAGACCAAAGCATATGTAATTGGAACTGAAGAAGACAAGCAGCCTAGATGAGACACCTCAGTAAAGATCTGGGGAGCAAAAAGCAAGACAGAGAAGCTCTCCAACCAATGTTATCTGAGCAAGGCAAAGCACAATAGAGCCTCCTAACACTCAAAAGATAGCACGTCTGAGGCAATATTATTTTATACAAATGCTGGGGGTGGTCACGATACTGTTACGTAGAATGTCGATCTCAGACTCAGAAGGCAAATAGATCAGGGTTCAAACTGTGGCCCTGCCATTTATCAAATGTAAGACTTTAGGCAACTCTGTGAGTTGGCACCCCAGAATCCAGTGGAAACGTGTCCACTGATTTCCACATCTGTAATTAGGGACAATAGGTGATCAAAATAATAATAACACTGACCTCATGAAATTGTTTACAGTATTAATGTGCATACATTTTTAGCACGGTGCTAGGAACATAATATATATTCTTTTGTTAGTTATTATTGCTCTATTACCCCCTCCCAATAATAATCCTACCCCATTATTCTTTTTTAAAGATTTTATTTACTCATGAGAGACACAGAGAGAGAGAGAGGCAGAGACACAGGCAGAGGGAGAAGCAGGCTCCAGGCAGGGAGTCCCATGTGGGAATCGATTCTGGGTCTCTGGGACCAGG
Source organism: Canis lupus familiaris (assembly GCF_011100685.1). Taxonomy (NCBI): domain Eukaryota; kingdom Metazoa; phylum Chordata; class Mammalia; order Carnivora; family Canidae; genus Canis; species Canis lupus. The sequence continues at coordinate 26,416,982 of NC_049224.1, forward strand.
CCCTGGACCGAAGACAGCAGTAAACCGCTGAGCCACCCAGGCTGCCCTCTACCCCATTATTTTAAGGCCACAACCCCTGGTCTTAGCCAGAATGCCAAGCAATCAGCAGAAAGTCTCAATTATTTAACAGCTTTCCTTCTTTGATTAATCTTCAGCCATGGCCACCCTCAATTTTTTTTTTTTTATATTTCTCATAATGATCATTATAATGGACGATAAAGCATTTCCTGTGGGATAGAGTCATTCAGATTTCCTATGTGGAGGACAAGCTCAATTTCCTGGGAAGGACCATCTGGCATTGCCCCAGGCTGTACTTGGGAGCCAGGAACATTGCCTGGCAGTTGGCATAGGAGTATGTTTCATTTTTTTCTTGTAGGATTCAATAGTTATATTTTGCTCAAATTACAGTTCTGCTTTTCTTTTCTGGGATCAAATGTGAACTTAGGCCTGAAATGCACATTCATTTTATAAAACTGTCGTCTCTAAGTAGCAGCAATCTCTAGATCTTGACCCAGTAGAAAAACTCTGTGATGCTTCTATTAAGAAGGCAATGTGTTTCACTTAAAACAAATAAGTAATGGAATGAAAAGGACAGCATAGGAAATATAGTCAATAACATTATAATAACTTTGTATGGTGACAGATGGTAACTATATTTATCATGGTGAACATTTCATAATGTATACAATTGTTGAATCACTATGTTATACACCCAGAACTAAAAGATTATTGTATATCATCTATACTTCATTAAAAGAAAAATACCTCTGTGGCAGGCAAGAGAGTGGCAGATGAGCCAAAAGTGTGATGGGTGAATGAAGGTTTATGACCTTGTTATATATGCTTGAAATTTTCTGAGTTCCAGAGTTTTTTCTTTTTCTTATTTTTTAAAGATGTTTTTTAAGATTTAATTATTTTTTAAAGATCTATTAATTTATTTGAGGGAGAGTAGGGCAGTAGGGGCAGAGGGAGAAGGAGAGAGAGAATCCCAAGTAGACTCACCACTGAGCATGGAGTCGGCCAGGAGCCTTGATCCTCTGACCTTGAGACCACAACCTGAGCCAAAATCAAGAGTTGGATGCTTAACTGACTGAGCCACCCAGGTGGCCCCAGGGTTTTTTTAAGGTCGGAAAATAATAACTAAGAATGTCAAAATGTGTCCTTAATGTATTCATTTTCAGAAAAAGGGTGCTACAAAATTGCATGTACTCTATGATTCCCCTTTGGTATATAAATATAGTTGTACCCGTAACACACACAAAAAAAATTAATTTTAGCAGCATTATGTAGTTTTCAGTGTAGAATTATTTCACATTTTTCCTTAAATTTATTCATATCTATCTTATGAGTTTTAAAGAAGCTAAAATATATTTTTCTTAAATTACATGTTCAGTTTTTTCCTGCTATATATAGACATTAAACAGAATTATGTGTGTGAAAACTGTATCTTGAAAGATTACTAAGTCCACTTTTAGTTTTCATAGTTGCACTGTTGATTCCATAGGATTTATATGAAGACAATCTTGTTCCCTGTGAATAGAGACCTTTTTCTTTGTATCCAAACTTCACAGTTTGTATCAGCTAAGACTTCAGTAAAATATGGAGTAGAAGATGGAGAGGGGTCAGCTTTGCCTTGTTTCTTATTTTAGGGGACATGTTTTGAATATTTCACTGTGACCTGGGTCACTATGTAAAACAGTATGGAGGTTCCTCAAAAAATTAAAATAGAACTACCATATGATCCAGCAATCACATGTCAGGGTAATTACAGAAAGAAAATCAGGATTTCTTTCTTCTTCTTTTTCTTTTTCTTTTTCTTCTTTTCTTTCTTTCTTTCTTTCTTTCTTTCTTTCTTTCTTTCTTTCTTTTTTTTTTTTGAAATCAGGATTTCAAAGAAATA